>NC_142047.1:63425988-64123488 GCF_982192425.1 Myodes glareolus | reverse complement strand
CAAAAGATACTCAATCATACTACAAAAGCATTTGTTCAACTATGTTTATAGCAGAATTATTTGTAATAGCCAAACCCTGGAAATCCCTCAACTGAAGAATGGATAAAGAAAATGTGGCACATTTACACAATGGAATACTACTCAGTGATAAAAAACAATAACATCTTGAATTTTGCATGGAAATGGATGAAATCATGAAACACTATCCTGAGTGAGGTAACCCAGACCCCAAAAATAAATATGGTATGTACCTACTCAAAAGTGGATACTAGCTATAAACAAAGGACATCGACCTATAGTTTATGATCCTAGAGAAGCTAAGTAATAAAAATATAGAGAGACCCACCTGGAAACTGTAAATGGACAAAGTTGACTGTAGGTGCACAGGTTCCCCATTTTTCCGAGGCGCTATGCAGGGCTGTTCTGCTTCCTGGTTCCACTGCATCAGCTTGAGGGTGTAGCATAGAACTGCCCTCTCTTGTTATGTTAATTTCACCTACGGCCCAAGGGTGTAGCTTAGAGAGAACTCTCCCTTTACTGATATGGTAATTCCACCTGCAAGCAAGGTTCTCGCCGCAGGCAAGGTTCCCGGGTCAGCTTTTCTCTGAGCCTGAGCACGCCCACCTGGCTTCCTCTTTTCTCTGTTCAGCTGCTCTCCGACCTTGGGTGCGGCCCCCTGACTTTTCTCTTTCCTTGTTCCTGATGGGGGGCTGGTGTCTTTCTGCCCCACAGTATATATACCCGACTTATGCTTAATAAAGCGGCCATTTGCCGATTGCTCCTTGGCAGATGAGCCGGTCTCTTTGTGTGTGTGTCATCTGTTTTAACTCCTAGGGCGGTCGTCCGTTCTCGTGGGCTCGAGTCAGGAAAAGCGCGCGCCTGTTTCGAGGGTCAGGTGTCCACAGAAAAGTGCAGAAGCTTACAGATGGCGTCCCTGGGTCGGCTTTGAATAAGGACTGAAGAACTGTGTTCTGCCGTCTGTGGATCCACACGAGAACCCCAAAGAGGTAGGGGTCCCCCCACAATCCGGAATCTGGCCAGTTTTGTAATGTGCAATTGTGCACGTGTGATAAGGGGGTGAATAGTTTGATTTTTAGAAGTATGGGTGCCGAAAGGTCTGATCCAGAGCTGAAGACCAGTGGGCAAATCAGCTGCTAAAATTTCATAAAGAGACTAGGCACCAGGATTAAAATGACACTGCACAAGAGACTGTTTAGACTATTTTAAAACTCAGTCCCTGACTCTCACATACAGGAAACTTTAATTTTTGCCAAAGAGAACAGGCTGGGCGCAGCTTACAGGACCCAGGACCCAGCTTAAGTGAGCACGCTAGCAATAGCCGATGGCCATGTAACTGCGGGCCTCGGGCTGAGAAAATATTCAAAGGTGTGTCTAACAGTTCTATTAAGAGTTTCTGAGTAACTAAAGGCAAAAGAGCAAAAGAGAGAGAGTTTTGACAAAATAAGAGAGCACAGCAGCCTTGAGCCCCAAGCCGTAGATGGAGCTGGGTATTACCCGCAGCTAATGAGCTACATGCTAGGCGGAATGTGATCCGCCTGCACGGAGGCCGATAGACCGTAAGGGGTCTGTACACAGGACTCCGGCAGGCTGCTTGACCGCAGCTAACAACTCTAGTAGTCCCGGGAACTGGCGGCCAAGGCACGGAACACCGCGGCGCCGAAAGGTGCCTGCCACAAGTGGGTGGGCTAAGGGCAGATTTACATCGGAGTCTGTATGTAACATTATGTGAGGCTCGGAGCGGAGCCAACAGAGCAAAGGCTGCGCATGCCCATGACTAAGGTCGGGCCAGACACAAATGCCTTTAAACTGACAGAGGCCACGAGCCTACAGTTTTCTGGCAGGCAGTTGCTACCTTTGGGTTAGCACAGAAAGCACGCCATAGCTGGGGAGCTGCTTCAGCAGGTTGCCCATATCCTAGATAACAAAGACGAACCAATAGCCTGGGGCAACGGCAAACACCGTTAAGGCTGCTAGGTCAAGGATTTTCCATCTCAATAGAAAGCTAAGAAATGGGTTGAATCTAGTCATCAAAGTCAAGGGTCTCCATATTGCTTAGTAAATTAAAGGCTTATGTAGTCAGAAAGAGAGAGATATACAGTAAAGAGAGATTCTAAGAGAAAAAAAACCTCTAATTGGTTTACAATATGTTAAAAATATATGCAGGCTAAAAGTTAAAGTTCTTTAAGGAAGAGAGTAGTTGGGTGTGGCAGTACACACCTTTAATTCCCATGCCTGGGAGGCAGAGACAGATCTCTGTGAGTTCTGGGTGTTGTAGCACATGCCTTTAATCCCAGCATTGGGGAAGCAGAGACTGTGGGACTCTATGAGTTCAAGGACAGTCTGGTCTACAGAGTTATTCCAGGACAAAGATGTTTGAGGAGCTTATCTACAAAGAATCATAACTTCCCTCTGCTCCTGGAGTTGGATGAGGAAGTTTGAGTGCAGGTGATTATTCCTTGATCCCTGCTGGGGTCAGGTGACAGTCCCTACTGGGGCAGGTAAAGGTTGTATACACGTGATCAGTCATTGACCCCTACTGGGGTCAGATGAGAGTCCCTCCTTGGCTCCCCATTTGGTGCCATGGTAAAAAGCTAGCCCCAGCAGAGCAATAAGCAAGCTGCTGTTTCTCCTCAACTTCATGCTCTATGGATTTCATTCAACCTGGACACCCTCCGCCGAGACTCATGGGTGAGATCAGAAAGGTGAGGATTGTGGACCGGGTCATCTTGTAGTCTGGCCAGGATGCATTGAGGATTAAGATATAATTAAATAAGAGATACTTAAAATAATTAAGAGATAAGAGATAATTAAAAAATGAAAAATACCCCGGGTAAATCAGAGTTAAAGAGGTTGTTAAAAGGAACAGCTGTCTGGTTTTAAAAAATCTAATGTTTTCCTTTTTAAAGAAAGGTTGCTTACACATTTTTAGAGGGCTCCAGGCTAGGAGCGGGAGAACGGGTTTCTCAAAATTATATTTTGGGAGCAATAGCTCAACTATGCTAGATTTAAAACAATTTATTTAGGACTTAAGTCTAGACAGTTTTAAATTAAGGATTATTATAGATTCAAAGGTTCCTTAATTATGCAGGATTTTAAGTTTACATTTTTTCGTAAGGGTAATAATTATTTTATTCAAAGTCTAAATTTTCATCATAAATTTGATGGACATTTACATTAAGTTCATGGATTAGCTTTCGATAATATTGTCGATTTGTCTTATTTGACATTGTTTTCATGGATGAATAAAGATCTCTCCATTGTCTTATGGCTTATAACTCTTATAAGGTTTAAAGTTCTTGTTATACAGGTTTTTTAATTTATATAATCAGAGTTATTCAAAATATTTTATAACATTTATGGCTATCTCATTTATCAGGCATGTTAGAGAGATACATTTGGGTTGTTTTCAGATTCTATATTAATAAAGTAATTCTGCCATATACATGGTTAAACACATGTCCTTATGACATGATTAAACATCTTTTATATTTAGGCCCTAAAGAGGTATAGCTAAATTTTGAGATGGTATGTTGCCTAATTTTCTAAAAATTCAGACTGTGCCAATTTATATTTCCACCAATCGTGGAAAGGTTTCTCTTAAGTATAAACTGAACAATGTTTGATCTTGGTCATGTCATTTAAAATAAGATAGTCTCAAAAGTTATTTTGATTCACATTTCTCCTATGATTAAAGATGTCATATTAAGGATTTTTTAAATATCTTTCAGTCATTTTTAAGTTTGTCCATTGAGAGTTTTCAGTTTAGACTTGTTGCATATATTTTAATTTATTTAATTGCTCTTTGGAGGACTATTTCTGGAGTCCTTATGTTTTTTAGATGGATTGATGACTGACAAAGATTTCCACATCTGTAGCCAGATGTGTCGATCCTATTAATTCTCAAAATGTTGGCGGGAGACAATGTACCCCCATAAAGATAACAATTTTAATAATTCTATCCAGTTATGTAAGTGCTCACGTACTGGATCAGATAATTATTTTCTGCCCCTGGAAAAGTTCCAGGCAAAACTAATTCTAAAGGATGTTTTGGGGTTTGCTATGCAGCCCAATATTTAGGCCGGTTACAATGGCACAGGCCAATAAAATTTGCTCTTTGGAGCAGAGACCTGTAGGTCTCTAAGTTCAAGACCAGCCAACGTCAATACTGGTTGAGCTAAGTTTTTGTTCTGAGTCTTTGTTACTCCCAATATGTAACATGGTCCAGTTCATGTATTAATTTGGGGTAGAGGAGCGGTTTGTGTATTTCCACAGGATGCAAAGCAATCCATTTGGGTCCTTGAATGTCTGGTGCGGGCCGTGGATTCCTCTATTCAGAAACCTGAGGACGAGGTGAGATCAAGAGATCCCACAGACACAGTGGCGGAGGCAGCGAAGGAGATGGCAGATTCCTGAGAGATGATCCAGCGCCTGCCTTTGCCCCTTTCCCAGCTTCCTACCTTTGCTCTGCCTTGATCTGCCTGTTTAGCCAAGGCTGCTCTACCCCCTGAGGGGAAGTAGCTACTTCCCCTACCCTAGATTGCAGCATTGAGTACTCGCGGCAGGAACCCTGCAGGTCAGACATAAATACCATGGACATTCGAATTAATTTAAATTCTCGATTGGATGCTTTTGTTGATCTTTACAAACTGGGTGTGGATTTTGACCTCTGCTGGTCGCTGGTTAGGATTTTGCTGCTTTTCTCGGACCCCAGAATACAAAATTGCTAATTGGCTTTAATTTAGTTTGATTAGTCATTCCAAGGGTCCGATTTGCCGGTGCCGTAGCCTTACTCAAAGGGCTCTATTCAGAGCAAAACGTTTCAGACACTGTGCAAACACAGTCTCTTCCAGGATTGCTCATGTGTATGCTGGAACATTTTCACCTGGCCAATGGCTTCAGGTCCGCCATGGCCTGGCCCTAGTAGGCATTCGCCTCGGAGTATCTTTCAGCGTAAATATGGCTGGATTCAATGTATGACTAGTGAAGCAATGATGGGTTTATTGCACGGGGGGGCGGTCTCACCTAAGACAGGGGGTGCGTTTGGACCTGAACACATTCCCGTAGACGGGTTTAGAGATCTTACCCAACGACTGACATGCCTAAGACAGCTACTAGTCATCATATTTTATATATATTTAAAGGGAGACTTGTAGGTACACAGGTTCCCCATTTTTCCGAGGCGCTATGCAGGGCTGTTCTGCTTCCTGGTTCTACTGCATCAGCTTGAGAGTGTAGCATAGAACTTCCCTCTCTTGTTATGTTAATTTCACCTACGGCCCAAGGGTGTAGCTTAGAGAGAACTCTCCCTTTACTGATATGGTAATTCCACCTGCAAGCAAGGTTCTCGCCGCAGGCAAGGTTCCCGGGTCAGCTTTTCTCTGAGCCTGAGCACGCCCACCTGGCTTCCTCTTTTCTCTGTTCAGCTGCTCTCCGACCTTGGGTGCAGCCCCCTGACTTTTCTCTTTCCTTGTTCCTGATGGGGGGCTGGTGTCTTTCTGCCCCACAGTATATATACCCGACTTATGCTTAATAAAGCGGCCATTTGCCAATTGCTCCTAGGCAGATGAGCCGGTCTCTTTGTGTGTGTGTCATCTGTTTTAACTCCTAGGGCGGTCGTCCATTCTCGTGGGCTCGAGTTAGGAAAAGCGCGCGCCTGTTTCGAGGGTCGGGTGTCCACAGAAAAGTGCAGAAGCTTACAGTTGACTGGCAGGGTTGGCAGCATGGGGTTGAGAAAAGAGGGGAGGGTAGGAGAGAAGAGGAGGGGAGAGGGAGAGTGTAGAGGAGAACCTGAGGGAAAGGGATGGTTGAGATGGAGGAAGGACAGAGATGAGAGCAGAGAGAGAGAGATCTTGATTGAGGAAGCCATTATAGGATTAGCAGAAACCTGACTCTAGAGAAATTCCCAGGAATCCAAAAGAATGACCCCACCTAGGACCCAGGGTAATAGAGGAGAGGGGGCCTGATCAGACTGATGAATATCTTAAATATCACCATAGAGCCTTCCTCCAGCAACTGATGGAGATGGAGGCAGAGATCCACATCAGAGCATTGGACTGAGCTACCACAGTCCAGCTGAAGAGTGGAAATAAAGAGAATATGAACAAGGAGGTCAAAAGCATGATGGGTTCACCCACTGAAACAGTTTGCCTGAGCTAATGAGAGCTCCCCAAATTCAGCAGGACTGGAAGGAAAGAGCATAGGACCAAACTAGCTCCTGTGAATGTGGTTGACTGTTGCATGGCTCGGGCAAACTGAGAGGCCACTGGCAGTGGCACCAGGATTTATCCGTACTGCATGTGCTGGCTTTTTGGGATCCTACTCTCTTTGGATGTATACCTTGCTCAGACTAGATATAGTGTGTGTCGGGGAGGGGGGGTGGCTTGGACCTTCCACAAGGTAATGTGTCTTACCCTCTCTGAAGATTAAATAGGGGTGGGGTGGTGGGGTATGTGGAGGGAATGGAAGGAAGGGAGAGAGAGGGAACTTGGATTGGTATTTTTTTAAAAAAATCAAATAAATTAAAAAAAACAAAACAGTGACATGGGTTGGGGGCTCTGTTAAATTTTCATTCAAGATTCCACCTTTACTTTATTTAAAGAATGCAAGTTGAACATTTCTTTCTGGCATCTACTCCTGATTTTCCTCATGATCATGGTACAAATTT
This sequence comes from Myodes glareolus, assembly GCF_982192425.1. Lineage (NCBI taxonomy): Eukaryota > Metazoa > Chordata > Mammalia > Rodentia > Cricetidae > Myodes > Myodes glareolus. The sequence continues at coordinate 64,116,803 of NC_142047.1, read as the reverse complement.
AGTAACAAAACACAGGTTATTGTCTGCTCTTCCACTGTTGGCCTTTTGGTAATTTCAGATGAAGAGACAGGGCCACATGCCAGAGGAGGCAGGATTATTATTTTGCAGAGATGATCAGATTGACAACTTTTGTGGTATCTTGTGAGGCTTATTGGACCCCGAGCGCTCAAACCCTAGTTGTAGAACCCTATTGCATTGTTGGTGCCATGGTGAGAGGGTCTACTCAGAGGGGATCCCTAGGAGCCCAGTGTCCTCAGGCTCTGGGCATTTGCCACATATTAACCCCAGGAGGTGGAACAATTTTTAAGGCACCCACAGATGTGTGGTGTTCTAGGTCACTCTGCCCCAACAGGTTGTATGTACTAATGCCTGACTTCCTAGAGTAGAAGGCAGCCAGAGGGCTGAGGTGATTAGATTCCTGGCCTTTTTCTCTTATGTTGTTTTGGTCACTTAAACAGATGATTTTCTACTGCTGTCTACATTCCTTCTCTCCTCCATTCCTTTCCCAAACTCTCCCCTCCCAACCCTTAGTCCTCCTCTTTCCTCTTCTTTCCTTTCCTCCCCCCTTCTTTTCCAGGCCCTCTCCTCCTCCCCCTTTCCCTTCTTTTCTAACATTGTCTTAATCCATTGATCCGGGGTGATTTTTATCATGTTTAATTAAGCTGCCTATGCTACCACTTAGAAGCAATGTGACCTTGAGCTTGACACTGCACCCTTCTTGGCTTCAGCTGCCTCATCTCTTTGTGTCTGATTGTGAGAGTTGATGGGAATAGTTGTCAGGTGGTTTGCAGAGTTCTTAATGGGGTGGTTGATACTTCCGGTGTTATTATTAAGTACTTAGTCATGGTCTTGGCAGCTTGCTTCTGCTGGAGTATCTCTGTAATTGAGTAAATTAGTAATGACCTCAGAGATGTTGTTCAGCATTGCAAGTTCAATGCATTGATTCAGGGGTGGGGAACTTGCTGACCACCAGCGCCAGTTCCTTGACCCTGAGAAGAGATGACTGATGGGAGCTGTTGTCTACAGAGGTCATTTAGAAAGAAAGAGCCATACAATATCATAAATCGGTGTTATTTAAATTCTGGCCTGACCAGTGTTGGAGTTATGGTGTTATTGTAGCGATTTCAACAGGCCCAGGAGTGCAAATAGCTGTAATTAAAGGCTTCCCGCAACAGCCCTGTCAGGTCCTTGTGTGGATCACACTTGGTACATGTTTCAAAGCAGAGAGCGATATTAAATAGACCATCTGTTGGTTTTCATTAGGTTTCCTCTCATCAGCAGCACTATTAAATACAACTGAACACACTTTAAAAAAATCACTGACATCTGTGCTTTCAATTGGAACATCGATCAATATTAATAACAATGAGACTTCACCTGAATTTATTATTGATGAAAAGTTAAATATCGCATAAATATGAATGTTTGTCCTACAACACTTTCAATACTATTATCCAAACAAAGCCATAGAAAGTACCCCATCTCAGAAGCAAAGGCCTGGGTACTGGTGCTCCCATGCACTGGTGGCAAATGACGGCAGCATCTGGGCATGCAGGGCTCTCCAGCCAGCCTTCTCCAGCAGGATTCTCCTGTCCCTCATAACTAGCTTAGCCATGCCCTCCACGTGGACACTGTCTTCATCTTTCTCAGGGTTAACTTGTTTTTTTCTCTCCCTCTCTCTTATCTTCTTTGTATGCTGTGCTGGATATTTTCATGTCAACTTGATACAAGATAAAGTCATCTAAGAGGAAAAAAAGCTCAATTAAGAAAATGCCTCCTCAAATCCAGGTATAGACAAACCTGTAGGGCATTTTCTTAATTAGTGATTGACGGTGGAGGGTCCGGCCCTTTGTTTACAGTGTCACCCCTGATTTTGTGGTCCTGGGTTCTGTAAGAAAGCAAACAGAGCAAGCCATGATGAGCAATCAATAAGCAGCACTTCTCCAAGGCCTCCAGATTCCTGCCCTGTTTAAGTTCTTGTTCTGACTTCCTTCAAAGATGAATTATAATGTGGAATTATAATCCAAATAAACCTTTTCTCCCTAAGTTGCATTTGGTCATGGTGTTTTGTCATTGCAATAGTAACCATAACTGAGACATATGCCTTTACCAATTTATCTAGAATCTTGTTTTAAATATTATTTATTAACCCCCTCTCTGTGCACGTGCATGTGTGTATGTGTGTGTGTGTGTGTGTGTGTGTGTGCATTCTTGCCACAGTGTATATGTGGAGATCAGAGGACTGCTTCCAGAAGCTGGTTCTCTACTTCTTCTATGTGGATTCTGGGATACTGAACAGAGATTCTCAAACTTGACATCAAGTACCTGTATTTGAAGAGTCATCTTGCCTACTCCAAATTTACTTTTAATTCCCCCTCCTTCCCCAGGAAAAGCAGAATCAAGTATTAGATGTACAACTATGTATCATATGTATATATATAATTCTACATACATATATAACAATTATAATATGCATATTACATGTGTACATATTTGTACGTACATATACACATTTTGATACATATGTATAACATACATAATATTAAGCAATATATCTTAACATTAAACCATTTGCATTTTAGGTGTTAATATTAAAATTAACAGATAAATGAATGAATGAATTAAATGAAATTCTACTACAGAAAAGAGAGAAAACATGGCTGAACTCAAAATTTGCTGACTTCCAAGGCTTAGGGAATAGCATACAAAAGGAAGTGGAAAGATAATAAGAGCCAGGGGGTAGGGAGAATCCGAGGGAAACAGTGTCTTTTGGACATGGCAGAACTGATTCATTCAGGGACATATAGAAGTTGTAGTTGCTTGAGTAAGACCTTCACAAGTTCAAGTCAATCAGCATTCCAGCATGGAGTGAGGCAGGGTGGAGTGGGGTGTGGGAGAGGGTCCCACTAGCCCCTGCTCCCAGCTGAGGGCTTTTGACAGTTGGTGGATATTGGGCAAAAAAAAAAGCAGTATTTTTTCCTTCAGCATATTGTTTTCTGGTAGGTCAGTTATTCTCTGGCGAATGCCCTACACCCATGCTTGTTAAGGAAGTACTACTTAGACTCAGTGGGTTACAAAGAGCGAAAAGGTAGGAGTTACAGAGCACATAGCAAAGTGCTCAGGAGGCAGTGGCAGCTGGATCTCTGTGAGTTCATGGCCAGTCTGTTCTACATAGTGGGTGCCAGGCTAGCTAGAGCTACATAGTGAGTTTCTGTGTCAGAAGTGTGTGTGTGTGTGTGTGTGTGTGTGTGTGTGTGTGTGTGTGTGTGTGTGCGTGAGCAACAGGATGATGGTGAATTTCTTCCTCTATTATTTGTTACCCTTTTTTTTTAATTTTGATACAGGCTCGCTCACTGAAACTCTAGCTCATTGACTGGCTAGATTGTTGGTTCCCAAACTTGAGATCCGCCTATGTCTGCCCCCTCAGCACTAGGATTGCAGGTGCCATGTTGCTACACCTGGCTTTTCACTGGTTCTGGGCGTGGAACAAGGGTCCCCATGGCCATTTCCCCAGCCTCTGCCATTGCTGTTTTGTTGTTCATTAGCATCCACTGTTACATAAAGTGGTGAAGAAACACTGTCCAAGTAACCTGAAAGCTAAAGATCTTATGGGTTAGTTGAGAATTTAAAGTTTGGACTGCGGAAAGCTGTCATGGGAAAAATACATTGTATGATCGATATAGGGCTTTTGTCTGTTTCTTTGTTTTCTGTCAACTTGCCACAAATGAGAGTTATTTAGGAAGAAGAACCACTAAATGCCTCCTTCAGATTTCCTGTAGGCAAGTCTGTAGGACATCTTCTGGATTAGTTATTGATGGAGAGCCTGTAGATTACTGTAGGTGTGTCACCTCCATCACATGGTCCCAAGCTGAATAAGAAAGCAGGCTGAGCAAGACACGAGGAGCAAGCCAGTAAGCAGGCTCCATGGCCTCTGCTTCAGTTTCTGCCTCTGGATTCCTAACTGGAGTTCCTGACTTCCCTTCATGGTGGACTGTGATTTGTAAGCTGAAATAAGCCATTTCTTCCATACGTTGATTTTGGTCATGGTGTTTTATCTCATCAGGAAAGATCTTAACTAAGACAAGGCTACTACCCAGAGTATGCACAATAAGTGAGTTAGTCTTACTAACTAACCTATTAGTCTCAAGGGAAGCAATATGTTTGTGGCTGAATAGTTAGGGAAGGCTCCATGGATTGATCTGCTTAAAATACTTTTTAGAAAATGGTAGAAAGAAAAGAAAGGACAACACCCAAACTCCTAAATAAAAAATGAGGTTACTTCATATGGAAAACTCAAGTATTTGAGGGGAATTTGGAAACAGGACACCAATAAAAAAGGGGAGCTAAACAAGGAGGGTCATGTGCCTCTGGCCTTCATCCTAAAGACCAAAGGAAAAAGGTCAGATGGAGCTGCAGGCTGAGGGTTGCTTTGTGTTATTGGTCCCTCAGCCAAGGTCTCTCATTGAGCAAGTATCAGTACTCAGAGGAGGGCAAAAAAATGCATTGGAACTAATAACGAGTTTTAACCGCAATGCCATAAGCAGTCTCCAGCACCTATTAATGGTAATATAAGGCCATTTTTGTGTTGGACTCAAGAGTTAGTTTTCACTTAGTCTGTGTCCATACCATGCCCTTCGGTATTTGATGAGATTTTACAGCGAGTTTTAAAAATAGTTCTTGGGCATGTTAACAAAGCCAAGACACCACTGCAGTCAATATGAGATTCCCTGCTGTTATTCAGCATTGATCAAAGTACCTCCTAAATGTTTCTGTGAACTTTGTTCAGCTGAACACACAATCACAAATGCCCATACCATATTATAAAAGGAATATGATACGTACTACCAAATAAACTTTCTCCTTCTTCTTTGAAGGAGACATTGATTGCAAGAAAAAAAGTTATTGACAAAACATGAAAGTCATTTTTTTTGTGTGTGGCACTTTTTATGATATTTGAAACTATGTTGATTTGTGTTCATATGACACCAAAGGCAGGTTAACGCTGGTAAAATATTTTTTAGGACAACAGAGTAATATCTGTTTATTTTTTAATTGATTATGCAAATAATTGCAAAATCTTGGAATCTACTTCTGGGTTTTCCTCTGATAGTTGCTAAATTCTATTTCTTTTTTGTGTGGAGAGGGAATTTACTTATATCCTAAAATTTATCTCTTTGACAGGTGGGCTTGTAAGACTGGCTTGGGACTCTGTGATTTAATAACCCTTAGAGGATTTCCAGAACTATAAGGAGAAAGAAGGGAGAATGGCCCAGTTGACAGAGTAAGTGCAGAATCTTTCCTTGGGGTGAAAATCTCCAAGCCTTTAATAAAGTTACCTATAGCCTGGTACTCAACCAAGATACCCACAACAGAGGTACCCATAATGGAGGTACCCATAACCTACATACCCATAAACTGAGGTGCCCATCACACAGTCATAGTCTTAGCAGAGTTACCCATGAATAAGTGGTACCTAAACAGAATTGCACTCTAGTTTCTACAGGGTAGGTAAATTTTGTTTGGTGTATACATGCATGTTTGTGAGTGTGTATATGTGTGCATGCTTATGTATATGCTGGGGCACATGCAAGTGAAGAAGGGCGTACATATGAATGCATTTTCACATAGTTCTCCCCACCCCAGAGGCCATTCACTTTGTTTTCTAAGACAGGATATCTCATTGTCTTTGAGTTCACTGATTTGGAAGCTAGGTGGCTACCAAACTCCAGTGATCTGTGTGTCTCCGCCTCCCCAGCACTGGGGAGTGCATTCAAATGTGGGTTTTGAGATTCTGTGTTAACATTCTAATGAGGTGAGTGAATGTCACCCTCAGTTAGGTTTTAGTGAAACTCTGGCTGGAAGTAATGCTATAAACTTCCCAGAGAGTATAAAATACTCTCCTATTTTTCTATTAAAGAGCATAATCTTAAATATGAATACGTATATATTAAAATGATTACCAAAGTTATTCATAATAGTGGAAAAACATCTAAAAATAATGAGGGATCTTTTGATATGAGAGGTTGCTCTTGATATGACATTGAGAGGAGGTAAAAAAAATTGTAACATGTATACCCACAGACTTACATGTACACAGATACATGTTTCACAGTACAAACACACAGACACTCTGACACACATACATGCACACACAGACACAAATGCATACTGTCTCAAGCCCATACATTCACATCCTCACACACACACATACTCATATATGGAAATCATAAATGCATATATATACATATATATATACACACTCTCATAAATACACACGTGCACACAGACAAGAACATATTCATACTTATATACTCATATAGACCTACATTCATAGTCTCACATACTTCCACGTACTCTCATACATGTACACACAAAAAACTCATGTGTGCACACACATATACACAAATGAAGAAAAGCTAGGAAGGGACAAATCCTAAAGTGAGATGGCCTTCCTCAGATTTCACTTTGTCTAAACCAAGTACTCATATTTTCTTCTATATAATTTTGTTGTTTTTTATATTTATAAAAAGGCAATTATTTATCTTCTTGTAAACTTTATCTTCCTTTCAAGAAAGTACAGGAGCTATTACAAATGAAGAGTACTTCTTGAAAAATTTTTGCACCCTGATAAGCCTCTCCAATGATGCAATAATCTGAATCAGACCAAATCAAACTGAATTAGAAAAAGCCCAGGTTTAATGGATTCCAATGCTCCAGGGTGGTTTTCCAGCCCCGAGAGAGGAGCAGGGGAAGGAAGACTGAAAAACCACATGTTTGTTCTCTGGGGTGCAGCTTAAATACCCTGTGGGAATGGTTTTGAACATTTCTGTGGAGGGATCATTGTTTGGTTGGCTTTCTCAAGGGTAGAGTCTGAACTGAGGCAACTCCCAGGGGAGGGGACTTGGGATGGAACTTTCAGCCAAACTTTTCAGATTCCTTGAATATAAGGATTTCAGGGGCTTGGGGTAAAGCCTTAACACAAACATTCCATACTTTTTGGGTATATGGATGCCATATTTTTGGGTATATGGATGCCAGGGGCTTCATGAGAAGTCCACTCAAACATCCCAGACTCTTGGGGTATATGAATGCAAGGAGCTTGGGTGAGGCTTCCAACAAAATACTTCTATTTTGTTAGCAGACAGTTATAATGAATCTAGTTTTTAAGATGGTTGTAGCTTGATAGCAAATATTTCCATAGACTCATGTGTAAAGACTTGGTTCCCATTCCTGAGATGTTCAGAGTTGTAGCCAGACAGAGTTTAGTTGGTCATGATGCCTTAACCCCATCAATGGGTCATAGCTTCCTGAATTTGTGCCATAGTTGTTTCTCTGAATGGGGCTTTGTACTGAAGTCTTGAATCAAAGCATCATGACTCTACCACAAGATGAAGCCTCCTAACATTCCCTTATGGAAGGGGCCAGGAGTCTCATGAATCTTCCTATGATACTCAGAAGGCCCCTCTTACCCTGATGCGATATAAGAAGTAAACAGTTGACTGTGTTGGGACTCTTTAGTGTCACAGCTGCTCCAATGCTGTCCTGAGAACACCTTCTGATGACTTACCCCACAGCTGTGGGTATTTTGGTGGCATAGCTGCTTTTGAATAATCCATGTTCCTATAAATCATCCCAACAAACTCATTGGTTTACTAATCTAGACTTGGATGGAATGGTTTCTTTAGCTTTTCGGTGCCTGGTCTTGTATTTTAGACATCCTCTCTCTCCTGGAAAAGTAACTCAACAATTTGGTATTTGAACAGAGCCTCAACACAGGCAAATAGGAGTCTCAGTGGAGCAGTGGCATGGCCTCTGCTGTGAGTGATAAAGCACATAAGTAAGCACCATCTGAAAGTGGGCCATCTGTGGTGCAAATCCTCACACAGCTGGATTCCCACGTGTACCGTGAGATGGTGTGTCTTCTTCTTATTGTGGTAGCTCTGTGGTCCCTACTAAAGGTGGTAAGATATGCAGGTGAGATTGAGACGTTTTCCCAGAGGAAACCTGTCTTCCTAAGGGACAACATTCAAGAGAAAATATATAGGTAAGAGGCATCCTGCGCATTTGCCTCTGATTTGGCAGATAAAGTAGGTGTGAGAAGGGTGAAAGTCTAAGCAGGGGAGAGCAAGAAACCACTGACCACAGCCATTCTCAATGGAGAGGGAGAAGAGTTGATTAAAAACTGCTGGTCACATTGGATAGTTGAGGACAACATCCAGCTACAAAAATGTGTTGCATATTGTAGGGGTGTATGATGTGGGGGGAGCAGCTTAGACACTGAACAGCCAGATGGTTACCATGGGGAACCTGTTAGACATAGGAAGTGCTGCCAGCCGAGGTCAGACTTGTTTAGGTGCTGCCGGCTGTGGTCAGGAGTGTTCAGGTGCTATTAGGGGCTTCTAAGAAATGCTTTAGGTTTCTGTTCTCCAGCAAAACCCAATCTAAGGTTAGACCCAGACCTAAAATATTGCAATCAGCACTGCCATTTCGGGGTCAGCTTTGTCACCTAACAGAAATGAATGTACTGCTTTATTATTTCTTACAGTCTGTCTGGGTTGGAATAGATCATGAGGGAAAGTAGACAAAGAGGCCTGTTGAGGTCACTTGAAAGAGAATGTGTCAAGACAAGGGCTCCCAGGAAAAGAAATTGACAAGAAGTCAAATGCCGGACCTGTGAACTACTGGAAACTTTTAAAGTTTGAATAACAGCCGAGCGAGATGCGCAGGCTGTTTTCACTACACTCATTCCTACATGGAGAAAGGAGACTTTCTGGGGTGGCTCTATCTCAGCCCTCCTCCCCCAGCAGCCACCGGCCTTTGAGAACTATTCAGGGCAACAGAAGGCCCCATGTTGAATTGCAGATTTATGGATTCCCTGCTAAGGTGCAGAGCACCTGGGATTTGTGTGCTAGAACCAAGTGTATTTTAATTCATGACACCTTCAAAATCACCATCATCGATGGGAAGAAGGGGGTGGACGTGGAGCAAGAATGGTACTAATGAAAAAGAAAAGGCTTGTCCTAGTGGTAGGTGAGTATCTCCTAGAGAGTGTAGTTTGTACATTTTTCCCTTATTTCTGGGCTTGGATGTACTGCTGGGATACACCTTACATACCACCACTGGAGAGTTTTTTACATAGTGGGACAGATGGTAGGAGCATACTCTGTGGTCTTGATACTGTGAATTTGAGAGCCTACTGACTTTTGGCAGACAGATGTGTTTGGTAAAGAGGGCGTGTTGACATGGGGAATGCTTGTGAGTTATAAAGACTGGGATAAGGTAGTATTCCTCTCCCATGCTACCATAACCAACATTGTTCTTCTGACATAACAACTGATACAAGCTGTGAACTCCTTAAATACTTCTTTGGACCTTGCTAATGTGTTTCCCCTTGATTTCCTTTAGCTACGTAATGTCAAGACCATTCTGAATTTGCTTGGAACAGAAAACAGCAAACCTCCAGAGATCTGCCCATTCTACTTAAAAAAGTTCATTGCATAATGCTAAATTCTTTATGTTTCACAGATTTGTAAAAGAATCTGAAAAAAGCAATAAAAGTAGCATTTGGAGACTTTAACAGGGAAGGTGCCCTGTGTGGGTGGAAGTAGGAACTCCTGGAAGATTTGAGGCTGTTCTTTCTAATCCCCAGTGCCAGGAGTAGGCTGGCTCCGTGTGGGTTGTTATCAAGAGTTTTGATACTCACACATAAGGCAGGTTATGCTACTGATGCTGGTTCCATGCCATAACTCTGTGATAAATTCTTACTATTGCTTGTAGGACATGGAGAATCAGGCTAGTGTTCAACTGGAACCTCGCTCTTACTGGCTTCTGTTTGGAGTGCCAGAAGAATATGTGCAGGCTGCTGAGAGAGAATGAACATCAGTGGCCCTGCTTGGTCCTGGATACTAGGTAGATGCTATACTTTAAGCACTCCAGGCAAAACACACTTGCCTTCCAACAATGGCATGGCTGTTATGGAGGTAAAAACTGCTGCTTTCTAAATACATGCAAGGATTCTTTACAGGAAGGAACATGTTGGTATTGTAAGTGAAGACAAGCCCTTAAGCTAGAAAAATCACAGGCCACAAAGGGGAGGCTGAAGATATTTTTTTGCTAGGTGCATGTGGTGTTCCAGCCAGATTGCCTTCTACACCTTAGTGCTTATGACTGTAGATTATAGCTGCTTTTAGCCATATTCACTAAAAAAATTCATAGTAGGTTGAGCTACTAGAAATGAGTAGCGTAGCATCCTAGTGATTGGCCATGAATGAAAATATCATATACCCAATAGATGATTCAGGGAGTATTGCAGATGAGGGAACAGGGCAGAATTAATATTAAAACAAGAGGAAAGGATACAGTACTTTGCAGTTGTTTCTTTTTTCTGCATCGGATATGATTAATGTCTTCTTAAATCAGAGTACCTATGATCATTTGGTAGGAGAGAATTGTCTGTATTCTGTCAATCATGTTTTAAATAAACGCTGATTGACCAGACAGGAGGTGTAGGCGGGGAAACCAGATAGGAAGTGGAAATGATGCAAGGAGAGCAGGAGAAATCTGGGGAGGAGGAAGTTGATTCCACCCACTCCTGCCCAGATCACTGAAGCAGCAGGATGTGAGCTGCCCCACTGAAAAAGGTACTGAGCCACATGGCTAAAATAGATCAGAAAAATGGGTTAATCAAGATGTGAGAGTTAGCCTGTAAGAGACTAGAGCTAATGGGCCAATCAGCTTTATAACTTACAGAGATCTCTTGTGTGATTTCACTTTGGGACTAAATAGATGGGTGGTCGGGCAGGACAGAAAATCCCCAACAAGCGGGCCCGGCCCCCTCATGTTACAATCATTCATGAAGAACTCATAATATTGGGCTTACCAATTTCTTCATGGAGTGAAAGGTGTTCCAAGACTTCACAAGGCTCACAAGGGTCATGAGTCTTCATGAAGTCCCCACGACTCCCTAACTTTACATAATATGCAAGAATTTGACTTAGAACACTTTATAAGGACAATTTCCTGTCCCATAGGATTTTTCATTGGGGTAGCATTTCATGAGTTTCCTATGCTGTGGGTGGCACTCTAGTGATGCTTTCATGAATCATAATCATTCTTGGATGACACCTTCATCTAGTGCAACTTTGGTTGAGTCATTACTATTCTTGTAACATCTCATTATGCTACTGTAAATAACTCTGATGAAGGTATTGGTCCACCAAAAAAGACTTAAATAAAACCACTTATTTGGTCTTCCAGTGCACGGTTGGGGTTAGTAGATGTGTCTTTATATTTTGTGAATTTAAATACTATAACAGGGCTAATGGGGACCTGATTTTGTGGGGCATGTTTTGTCACTAGTTTTTTAGTTTTCTGTTTCAGGGCTGCTATGATGTGAGCCCCATCATAGCAGCCCCAATAATTGCCTGAGACTCAGTTGTTTGGTTATGAGGTATAGCTTGTTGATGTTTCAAGCTGTGGTATCGTTCGCTCTATTATGAAGATTGCCTTGAGCTGGAATTCATCACTCAAATATGGAAGCAAATTTAGGCCAAACCTAGCTAGGTTCCATAGCCTGATGTATTAGTCTTTCCTTGGTGACTGGTAGACCACACATCACAGTACTTGATGACTGCATTCTATGTTTATTAAAAATTATATGTATATAACTATACATTGTTATGATAATCTAGCAAATTATACAAAATCTGTTTTCATAGCTGAAATTACAGATTTACTCTTGTCCTTTGCTTTCCTCACTCAATTTCTGACCAAATATCAATTTCTCTGGTAAACTCTAGGTAGGGGAGGTGACAGGTCCCATCTCTGGGTTCAGTGACAAGGGTTGTAAAGGACTAGTAAATTAAAGAAGATGTGCAGAGATACTGGGAGATGTGATGGACTTTATTCATTCAAGATGAAGATGTGTACCATTGACCTCAAGGGCATTTGAACAAAATCACACAAAAATGCTATTTTGCTATATAATGACTTACATAATAGTCATCATTACTGTTTAGTTATGGTTCCCTAGATAAACAGCTGCTGTCATATTAACGGAGTTATTCTGGATAGTCACATGGGTACCACATTGTTTAAACCTTTATTTGACTCTTGTGGTCTTTGTTCCCTTCAGTCGGAAAGTACATTTCCTGTTACTCATGCCTCAATAGATGCTATTTCCTAGTAACTGTCTCTCTTCATGACTGGTGTTAAGTGATTAAAGAAATAACCACTGTGGGCATGCAGAGAATAGATCATAAAGGATGCCAAGTTTTTCCAGTGTCTACAGAAATGATAAGACCCTGTGAGAGGTGAGAGGGAAAGCGGGAAGCAAACATTGTCTCTCTCATCTTGAGAATGAATAACCAGTTTGCGAAAGAGGCAGTGGCAGATTGCATGTGTGGAGGTGGGGGAAGAACCTAATATCAATATCTGTCACAAAAACTGTGCTACAGGACTAGGGAAATGGCTCAGGGGTTAAAGTGGCTGTCACAGAACTACAGGGACCCAATTTCTGGTAAAAAGCTAAACCTTTTAATATACCTTTAATTGCAACATGGGGAGACAGGCATAGGATGACCCCTGGGGCTCACTGGCCAGCCAATGTAGCCACATCAGTCATCTCTGGACTCAGTAAGAGACCCTGTCTCCAAAGTAAGATGGAGAAATACAGAGAACAACAGAGGAAGACACCCGAGGCTGACCCCGGTCTTCTCATGTGCACACACAAGTGCACATAGCGACATGCATAGGTATACACATAATACCACAACACACACACACACACACACACACACACACACACACACACACACACACACGTACACTGGGCTACAATAAGTATATCCACACTTATTACACCTTGCCAAAACCTACCATTTTACTAACATTTTCTCTTTTTTCCCCTCATGTCTTGATCTAAATTTTGTTTCAAAGTCTTGGCCTCAGTACAGATGTCCATCCAGCTTAGTACAACTCTACCACATGAGAGCCTTCTGACCTTTTTCTAGAAGTCCAGTGCAAAGGGACTCTTTGCACTCTGAGTTCACATTGGTTTTCTTCTAAGCTTCTGATTCTTACAGAAGCACAGGACAAATCCACTCTGTGTGGATGAATTCTAGTTGACTCTCCCTGCCACGTACCCCCTTATCTCCCTCATTGCTTTTCTCTCTGTCTCATCCTCTTTTATTATCTTTTAAATTCTCTGTCAGTAGTGAAGATTTAGGTAGAAGCAGATGTGCAATACAGATTAGAAGAATTAACCTTGAAGCTCTCTTGCTTTTAGCTTTGGGTGTGAATGACTCTTGATTTTTACACTGAGAAAAGCTGTGATGTATTGAAAATTAGATGGATATTATAACTCTCTGAAGCCCGCAAGGGCCTCTGTTAATTACATTTCTTGAACAAATATTTCATAGAATAGGATCAACACATTCAGAAATATTGATTTGAAGCCTCCCTGGCATGCCAATGTTGATATTTAAGGTCTGCTTTGCTACTTTGAAGAGAGAACTCAGTGTTAATTAGGCTGGACCTTAGTGCTGAATCTGCTCTGCTCTGACACATGGTAAGGCAGGTTTCTTGACAGAGCGGGAAAACGTTTACTGTTTCCCACTGTTCATTGTCTTACTATGTCTGTGGTTTGGACATGGTTAGAACAATTGGAGATTTGGTCAGAGAGGCAGTACTAGGAGATGGTGTATATATAAAAAAAATTTCTCATCCCCAAAACATTCTTTCCAGGAAAAAAAAACAAATGTGTAATCTTGCAAAACCACTAGGATTTCTCCCCAGGGGTACAACATCAGGAAATGGCTGCCAGAAGGGGTGACTGACCAGCAGAAAGGAAGTTTTCCAAACTTGTGGAACTGCCTGAAGTGGTGGCAAGAGCTCAAGGGATGCAGCTTTTGGGGGCCATCATCTCTGCTGGGGTGGGCTACTCTGTGATGCTCCTGCTGCTGAGTCATCACAGTCCTGTGAGTAAACTTCACCTACACTCCTGTAACTAACCTAGTGAACTCAGTGGTTCACCAAGCTAGCTTAGGTGCATCTGCTTCTTTGATCTGCAGGGTGAGTAGACTCATGTCCTATCTTCTTGGGAAGTCTCTCACGCCTCAGGCCATCTGTATTCAGAAGAGACTGAGACAGTTCTTGAGAAAGGGTTATTATAAAAAAGAGAGAATGTGGCCCGGCACAACATTTTTGATTCAAGATGGAATGTTTCCTCTCTGTCATTAACCACATGGCCATCGCCAGAGGCTATACCATGTTGTTTGTACTTTCAGCCTCTAAAAGTGTGGACTAAACAAACCCCGTTTGCTTCACAAAGTTAAGCTATATCATCTGTTTTGTGACAGTCGTGAAAACCTTACATTCTCCATTACCCATAGTTTATTCTATGATCTTAGGACTTCTTAGTAATATTCAACTCTCATGATGTTTTTTTTTTTTTAGTAACTGTGATGATTTCCTAATAGGAACTTTTTTTTCTTGTTTTGCTTTATTTGGAATAGTTCTGATTTTTACTACTGTCTTTGCTTAATTATTAAAATTATTCACATTTATGCTCAGCCATGCCTTTATTTAGATGATAATTATATGGTTATTATATTAATTACTTTTATTATTGCTGTGATCAAGAACCCAACAAAACAACTTTAGAAAAAAGATTTATTTTGGCTCATGTCAAAATAACAGGTATAGTCTTTTGTGGTGAAAAAGGCCCAAGGCTGTAGCAGCAAGAGTGTGAGGCTCAGGTCTGAGCAAGTAGGAAGCAGAGATGCTCAGAAAGAGGAGCCATTTTACACACACAAGCTCTGCCTCCACCGTGACCCACTTTCTACAGATTAAGTCTCCCTTCGGGAAGGTTCCACAGCCTGAAGACAAACAGTGCTGCAATCTGAGGACCAGGTGATGAAACACATTAGCTCGCACAGGTCAAAACAGTGAGAGTTATAGATTCACATTCCGGATATAGTCTACCACGATTTGGAAGATGTTTGGGGGGCTGCCATGGCAATGCTTGCTTAGATAGTTTTCATAGACTCTAAAGAAAAATATGCAGTGACTAGAGATTGATAAATTCATTTTTATCATTTGTTTACTTAGAAAACATACACTACACATACTGAGCATCCTCTGTGATACAATAGACAGACAGTGACACACTCTGGACACAACTTGTGGGGGGACAAGAGAGAACAAAGCAGAAAATTCCAAAAGAGCACCTCAGGACTGTGAAGGATATAGAAACAGCCACTTAATTAAACATTTAGAGAGATAACTTTGAAAGGGGTTGATGTAAGATCACATTGTTTTGAAGGGGTATTTTGAGAAAGTTGATGTTGTATTGAAAATTCATTTGGGAAAGAGTCAAACATGTCACAAAAGGGGAAAGAACAGCCAACACAGGGGTCAGAGTGAAATAAGACTTTCAATATGACTGAAAAATCAAAGAAAAACCCATAAGGAAAAGACAATCCTGAGAGGAAAAAGAACAAAATTGAGAATTATGATCAGATATTTGGGTACAGCAGGTTTGGGTCACTGCTAGATCCTAGTTTTATATTTTGAAGATTATTCTGACTCTCAGTGTGGAGACGTTTTTTTTAAAATTGACTTTTATTGAGTTCTACATTTTTCTCTACTCCCCTCCCTGCCTCTCCTCTCCCCTTTAACCCTCTCCTAAGGTCCCTATGCTCCCAATTTACTCAGGAGATCTTGGAAGATGGGTTTTTATTTATTTCCTGTGTGCCTGTCTCTGTCTCTCTTGCTACATATATATGTTATTTTTAGCTATGTCTCTATCAATCTATTTTATCAATAGAGCCCAAGGGTCAGATGCTGGGGTGAAAACCTGCTAGTTCAGCAAAGCAGAGAAAACACCCAGCGGCTTGCTCCTCAGCTGTCATCCCTAAAAGTGAGCTTCTTCTATGTCAACTAGAACAGAAAAACTCTTCCAACTGGATCTCCTTCCCTTCTACCTTCTGTGCATCTCTTGCTCCTTCTACCTAACTTCCTCCCACCCTTTCTGACTTTTTTTCCTGTCAATTAAAATAAAGACTCAGGAGCGAAAAGCTAGAGTAAAAGCCTGCTGTCTCAGAGAGGCAGAGAAAACCTTCCTCCTCCACTGATATACCACAAAGAGAGCTTTTCCCTATGCTATCTCAAGCAAGTCTTCCAACCAGATGTCCCTCCCTTCTACTTCCTGTGCCTTTCTCTCCATCCTCCTGACTTCTCTTACTCTCTATGTTTTTTTCCTATCAAGTGATTGTTTGCTCCATCTCTTAACCTATGGTTGATTTTATTTGATCCTTTTTACAATATTCAAGCAGAAAAACTCATGGATTAAAGGTGTGTGCTAGGACTATGCTATACCACAGCTGTAAGCAGGTTTTTCCAGTAAATAATGCAATCTTCGTGTTTACAGTCTGATCAAATATCCTGAAATATTTATGTTAATATATATTGTGCTAATATTTCAAATATTAAAAATTAAAATGGTTTTGGGTTAAAAGATAGAAGAACTTTTAAATGTATTTTTATAAACAATGCAAGGAAACATTCTATATGTTTATAAGGAAGGACAGAATTGCTAGATTCAAAATCAAGATAAATATTTCTTACTACATAATGTGTTTAAATGTGTATATGTGTGTGCAACTGTATAAGTTTATGTGCACCATGTGCATGCAGGAGCATGTGGTGGTCAGAGGATGGCATTGGATGCCCTGAAATTGGGTTTTGAGTGGTTGTTAGTCCCCATGTGGGTACAATGGAATAAATGCAGGTCCTCTACAAGAGGTTCCTACTTCCTATGTCATCTTTTTGATCTTTGCTCTCTAAAATGCTTAGGAAAACGGAAGATCCTTATGGCTGAATGACCATCATCAATGACAAATGAGTGAGCTACAGGTTTACTGAGAGATATGTTTTCAAAATTTAATAGTGAGTGTAACTGAGGAAGATATCTACATCTGGCCTCCATATACATGTGCATCAATGTGCACATGCACCTATACATCCATGCACAAACATGTGCACACACACACACAAATGATTCTAATTTATATCTTTAATTATTGTAGGTAACAATCTTAGCACGTAGAAAATAATGACACATATACATATTAATGAGAAACCTTTGGTTTCTACCTGGCTTTTGTATGGTAATCTCCAAGTAGAAACATTCTCTCAAGAAAGGAGAAGGAAAGTATATCAAATGCAGGAAGTAACTAACTTTACTCATCTAGGAAAGTTGAAAATTTCAAGTATCATATAATCCTGATTATAGAAGCAATAAATATGAGGTTTGGTGTGGGAGAATTGTCTATATTCTGTCAATCATGTTTTAAATAAATGCTGATTGGCCAGGCAGGAGGTGTAGGTGGGAAAACCAGACAGGAAGTGGAAATGATGCAAGGAGAGCAGGAGAATTCTGGGGAGGAGGAAGTTGATTCCTCCCACTCCTGACCAGATCACCGAAGCAGCAGGATGTGAGCTGCCCCACTGAAAAAGGTACTGAGCCACATGGCTAAAATAGATTAGAAAAATGAGTTAATCAAGATGTAAGAGTTAGCTAATAAGTAGCCTGACCTAACAGACCAATCAGCTTTATAACTTATAGAGATCTCTGTGTGATTTTTCTCTGGGACTAAACAGTTGGGGGGGGGGGCGGACAGGACAAAAAAACACAAACAAGCCAGCCCCCTCTGTTACAGAGGTAGGGAGGAGCTTCTGCCCTGCTGAGCTGCAGACTCTCCATCCCATCAGCTGAGCTGAAGAATCTCCATCCTATCAACTGAGCTGCAAAATCTCCATCCTATCTACTGAGCTGCAGACTCTCCAACCCACCAACTGAGCCACAGACTTTCCATCCCATCAACCGAGCTGCAGAATATGTCTCATTAGCTAAGCTACCAACTCTCCATCCCTCCAATTGAGGTGCAGAATCTTCATCCCACCAAGCTACCTGAAGGTCCCGCAGAGAGTTCCAGGGTACAGTTTTCATGACTAGTAACCAATGTTGGGTAGGATTCTTACTGTTATAGTTAGTTGCCTTTGAGCCATCCCTGCTCCTATAAGCCACTCATCACCCAGACTCTTGTAGTTAACCCCCCAAAACTAATTTGTTCATCATTTTGGATTTTCATAGAATCATTACTTTGTCATGTTTTCTTATCTAGGCGAGTATCCTTTCTCCCCAAGAAAAGTGTCACAAAAACTGGTATGTAACAATCACCGTCTCTAAAATGAGGTTAGGTTAAATCATAAAAATATAATGTAGCTCTTTTATTTTGAACAAAACAAAACATAGAATTATTCAGTCAAGGGGACAGTCAGGTTCCTCTGATAAACTTTGATGAAGGCAGCATTAAGAGAAAGAACCTTAACAATGGAGGTCATCAAACAGTGTTTTCCCTCCTTCAGTAAACAAGGATTCCAGAAAACATGAGAGAGAGAGAGAGAGAGAGAGAGAGAGAGAGAGAGAGAGAGAGAATGTATATAAAGTGTCTAAACATATCTTCCATCATCGATATGCAATTCTTGCAACTCAGTTTTCACTAACCCATCTTTCATTTTGATAACATAATTATAGTGGAACATCAAGCCTAAATTGATGCTGAGACCTCATTTCCACATCATTCCAATTTCTTGTTTAGAGTGTGCATTGTTTTTGACCTTAGGAGAAGTTGCACCACTATGTTTACTCAGACTGTATTACCCTTACACTGGGCCAGTCCTTCTCATATTGCCATTATCATTCCCACAAGGAGAAATGTGCCACATTCTCATTTTTCATTAATTTTCTTAATTTTAATTAGTTAATCAATTAATCAATTTTCCCAGATCAATCGCAGATTTAACTACCTTTGCTCCTCTCCTCCTAGTCCCTCTCACCATCACCACCCCACATCTACTCCTTTTTCTTTCTGTTCAATAAAGAGCAGGCTTTGGCCTTGCACTAAGACTAGGCACTAACTCTCCTATTAAGACAAGGTAAGGCAACCCAGTATGAGGAAAGGATTTAAAAATCAGGCAACAGAGTCAGAGACAGTTCCTGTTCCCACTGTAAGGAATCCTGCAAGAAGACCAAGCTACACAGCAGTAACGTGTACAGAAGGCCTAGGTTAGTCCCATGTTAGCTCTTTGGTTGGTTGTTCAATCTCTGTGGGCCTCTATTAACCCAGTTGGTTGATTTTGTGGGGTTTTTTTTAGTGGTGTTCCGATCCCCACTGGCTCCTCAATCCTTCTTCCCCCATTTTCCACGGGATTTCCAGAGCTCCACTTGATGTTTTGCTGTGGGTCTCTACATCTGTTTATGTCAGTTTCTAGGTGAAGCCTCTCTGATGCCAATTGTCATAAGCAATTATGATCTATGAGTATAGCAGAATATCATTATGAATCATTTCATTGATATTTTTTTTGTTAGTGAGGTTCCTGGTCTGTCCAGGCTCTGGGCCCTGATTCCCCTGGCAGTGTCAGGGGTGTGCTTCCCTTCAAAACATGGGTCTCAAGTTGGACCAGTTATTGGTGTTCCACCCCCATAATTTCTATGCCCTGCATGTCTTTTAGGCAGGGAATCTAGTAGGTCAGAGGGTATGTGGCTGGGTTGAGGTCCCAATCCATTCACTGGATGTCTTGCCTGGTTATTAGAGATGGTTTCTTCGGGCTCCATATTTTCCATTATTAAGAGTCTTAGGGATCACCCTAATAGATTCCTGAGAGTTTCCATTGTACTACGATTCTAGCTCATCCCAGAGATGCCCTCTTTTTGCCAACTGTCTTTCTGTTTTGTTTTTTTTTTTTAGGTAATTTTATTAAATTATAAAAGTTTCCATTTACGCCCCTCTTCCCAAAACCCTCCCAATCCCCACCCTCCCTCTCCTCCTCCCTCTTTGTCCCTAAGGGCAGTCAGGGTTTCCAGCCCTGTGGGAAGTTCAAGTTCGTCCCCCCTCCCTCCAGGTCCAGGAAGGTGAGTATCCAAACAGACTGGATCCCAAAAATCCAGTATATGCAGAGGAAACTAGTCCCAGTGTCATTGTCAATGGCTTCTCAGAAAGACTCCGGGCCAGCCACATCCAGAGAATCCGGCCACATTAAGAGAATCTGGTTGGATCACGGGCTCGTTCAGTCGCGGTCCAACTGCCCTTGGTAAACTCTCATTAGATTCGACCCCTTGTATCAGTGGGTGATAGCATCCCTCGCAGTCCTTCGTCATTTTCTCCGTCCTTCTGCTCCTCATTTGGACCTTGGGGGGCTCAGTCCGGTGCTCCAATGTGGGTCTCCGTCTGTATCGCCATCCATCGCCAGATGAAGGATCTATGGTGATAAGCAAAATATTCATCAGTATGGTTATGGGCCAAGGCCGGTTCAGGCACCCTCTCCTCTGTCCAGAGAACAATCTGGGGATCTCTCCTTGGACCTGGGATCCCATAAATAATCAAGTTTCCTATAAACCCTAAAATGACTCCCTTAGTTGAAATATATTCTTCCCTGATCCCATATTCAGCCTTCCTCCCTTCCCCCCATCCCGGTCAACCGAGCTTTCTTCATTCCTCCCCTACTCCCTTCTCTCTAACCCTCTCCCCTTCCAACAACCCTCCCCCCCCCCCCCCCCCCCGTGCACCCAAGGTTACCTGGGAGTCTTGACTATTTCCTACCTCCTGGCGGATAGCTAAATAATCTTCATCAGGTTCGTCTTCTTATTTAGCTTCTCTAGGATCACGAATAATAGGCTCAAAGACCTTTAAATTATGGTTAGAATCCACTTATGAGTGAATACGTACCGTGTTCCTCTTTTTGGGTCTGGCTTACCTCACTCAGTAAAGCATTTTCTATGTCCATCCATTTGCATGCAAAATTCAAGATGTCATTATTTTTTACCGCTGAGTAAAACTCTAATGTGTATATGTTCCACACCTTTTTTAACCATTCTTCTATTGAGGGGCACCTAGGCTGTTTCCAGGTTCTGGCTATTACAAATAGTGCTGCTAGGAACATAGTTGAACAAATGCTTTTGTAGTATGCTAGGGAATCTCTAGGGTATATTCCCAAGAGTGGAATTGCTGGGTCCTGAGGGAGATTGACTCCCAGTTTCCTGAGAAACCGCCACACTGATTTCCACAGTGGCTGCACAAGTTTGCATTCCCACCAACAATGGATGAGTGTTCCCCTCACCCCACATCCTCTCCAGCATAGGCTATCGTTGGTGTTTTTGACTTTAGCTATTCTGACAGGTGTAAGATGGTATCTCAAAGTAGTTTTGATTTGCATTTCCCTGATTGCTAAGGAGGTTGAGCATGACCTTAAGTGTCTTCTGGCCATTCGAAGTTCATCTGTTGTGAATTCTCTGTTAAGTTCAGTACCCCATTTTTTAATTGGGTTAATTAGAGTTTTAGTGCCTAGTTTCTTGAGTTCTTTGTATATTTTGGAGATCAGACCTTTGTCCGATGAGGGGTTGGTGAAGATCTTCTCCCAGTCAGAAGGCAGCCTTTTTGCTACTGGGGTCCTGCTTAGGAAGAGGCCTCCTGTGCCTATATCTTGTAGACTACTTCCCACTTTCTCTTCTATCAGGTTCAAAGTGGACGGACTAATGTTGATGTCTTTAATCCATTTGGACCTGAGTTTTGTGGATGGTGATAGGTATGGATCTACTTTCATCCTTTTACAGGTTTGACATCCAGTTATGCCAGCACCATTTGTTAAAGATGCTTTCCTTCTTCCATTGTATACCTTTAGCTCCCTTGTCAAAAATTAGGTGCTCATAGGTTTGTGGGTTAATATCCGGGTCTTCTATTCGATTCCAAAGGTTGATTTCTCTGTTCTTATGCCAATACCAAGCTGTTTTCAATACTGTAGCTCTGTAATAGAGTTTGAAGTCAGGGATGGTAATGCCTCCTGAAGTTCCTTTATTGTATAAGATTGTTTTGGCTATCCTGGGTTTTTTGTTTTGCCATATAAACTTGATTATTGTTTTCTCAAGGTCTGTGAAGAAGTTTGATGGGATTTTGATGGGGATTGCATTGAATCTATAGATTGCTTTTGGTAGAATTGCCATTTTTACTATGTTGATCCTCCCAATCCAAGAACAAGGGAGATCTTTCCATTTTCTGGTATCCTCCTCAATTTCTTTCTTCAAAGACTTAAAGTTCTTGTCAAATAAGTCTTTCACTTCCTTGGATAGAGTAACCCCAAGATATTTTATGCTGTTTGTGGCTATCGTGAAAGGTGATGTTTCTCTGATTTCCCTCTCAGCTTTTTTATCCTTTGTGTATAGGAGGGCCACTGATTTTTTGGAGTTGATCTTGTATCCTGCCATGTTACTAAAGGTGTTTATCAGCTGTAGGAGTTCTTTGGTAGAGTTTTTGGGGTCACTTATGTACACTATCTTATCATCAGCAAATAACGAAAGTTTAACTTCATCCTTTCCAATTCGAATCCCCTTGATCTCCTTATGTTGTCTTATTGCTATTGCTAGAACTTCAAGCACTATATTGAAGAGGTATGGAGAGAGTGGACAGCCTTGTCGCGTTCCTGATTTTAGTGGAAAGGCTTTGAGTTTCTCTCCATTCAATTTGATGTTAGCTGTCGGCTTGCTGTATATTGCTTTTATTATATTTAGGTATGATCCTTGTATCCCCAGTCTCTCCAACACCTTTATCATAAATGGGTGTTGAATTTTGTCAAATGCTTTTTCAGCATCCAATGAAATGATCATATGGTTTTTTTCTTTCAGTTTATTTATATGATGGATTACATTGATAGATTTGCGTATGTTGAACCAGCCCTGCATCTCTGGGATGAAGCCTACTTGATCATAATGAATAATTTTTCTAATGTGTTCCTGGATTCGGTTTGCCAGGATTTTATTGAGAATTTTCGCGTCGATGTTCATGAGTGAGATTGGCCTGTAATTCTCTTTCTTGGTTGTGTCTTTATGTGGTTTTGGTATTAAGGTAACTGTAGCTTCATAAAAGGAGTTTGGCAATGACTCTTCTGTTTCTATATTATGGAATACATTAAGGAGTATAGGAATTAGCTCTTCCTGGAAGTTCTGGTAGAATTCTGCATTGAAACCATCTGGTCCTGGGCTTTTTTTGGCAGGGAGTTTTTTTTTTTTTTTTTTTTTTTTAGTAAATTTTATTAAATTATAAAAGTTTCCATTTCCGCCCCCCCTCCCAACACCCTCCCACTCCCCCTACTCCCCCCCTCCTTCCCCTCCGTCCCCCAGGGCAGTCAGGGTTTCCTGCCCTGTGGAAAGCTCCAGCTCCCTCCCCCTCCCTCCAGGTCCAGGAAGGCGAGCGTCCAAACAGACTGGATCCCCAAAATCCAGCATATGCAGAGGAAACAGGTCCCAGTGTCATAGTCAATGGCTTTTCAGAAAGACCCCAGGCCAGCCACAGTCAGAGAATCCGGCCAAATTCCGAGAATCTGGCTAGATCACGTCCTCGTTCAGTCCCAGTCCGACTGGCCCTGGTAAATTCTCATCAGATCCGTTCCCTTGTATCAGTGGGTGATAGCATCCCTCGCAGTACTGATTTTGTCTTTCATGTTCCTCCTCCTTCCGCTCCCCCTCCGGACCTCGGGGGGCTCAATCCGTTGCTCCAATGTGGGCCTCCGACTGCATAGCCGTCCTTCGCCAGACGAAGGATCTATGGTGATAAGCAAAATATACATCAGTATGGTCATGGGCCACGGCCGATTCAGGCACCCTCTCCTCTGTCCAGAGAGCAATCTGGGGGATTTCTCCTTGGACCTGGGATCCCATATATAATCAAGTCTCCTGTAAACCCTAAAATGGCTCCCTTAGTTGAAATATATTGTTCCCTGATCCCATATTCATCCTACCTCCCTCCCCCCCCCCCATCCCCGGCCACCAAGCTTTCCCCATTCCTCCCCTACTCCCTTCTCTCTAGCCCTCTCCCCCTCCATCGACCCTCCCACCCCCCCATGCACCCGAGGTTACCTGGGACTCTTGTCTATTTCCTACCTCCTGGTGGATAGCTAAATAATCTTCATCAGGTTCATCTTCTTATTTAGCTTCTCTAGGATCACGAATAATAGGCTCAAAGACCTTTAATTATGGTTAGAATCCACTTATGAGTGAATACATACCGTGTTCCTCTTTTTGGGTCTGGCTTACCTCACTCAGTAAAGCGTTTTCTATTTCCATCCATTTGCATGCAAAATTCAAGATGTCATTGTTTTTAACCGCCGAGTAAAACTCTAATGTATATATGTTCAGATCAACTCCAAAAAATCAGTGGCCCTCCTATACACAAAGGATAAAGAAGCAGAGAGGGAAATCAGAGAAGCATCACCTTTCATGATAGTCACAAATAGCATAAAATATCTTGGGGTTACTCTAACCAAGGAAGTGAAAGACCTATTTGACAAAAACTTTAAGTCTTTGAAGAAAGAAATTGAGGAGGATACCAGAAAATGGAAAGACCTCCCCTGCTCTTGGATTGGGAGAATCAACATAGTAAAAATGGCAATTCTACCAAAAGCAATCTATAGATTCAATGCAATCCCCATCAAAATCCCATCAAACTTCTTCAGAGACCTTAAGAGAACAATAATCAAGTTTATATGGCAAAACAAAAAACCCAGGATAGCCAAAACAATCTTATACAATAAAAGAACTTCTGGAGGCATTACCATCCCTGACTTCAAACTCTATTATAGAGCTACAGTATTGAAAACAGCTTGGTATTGGCATAAGAACAGAGAAGTCGACCTATGGAATCGAATAGAAGACCCAGATATTAACCCACAAACTTATGAACACCTAATTTTCGACAAGGGAGCTAAAGGTATACAATGGAAGAAGGAAAGCATCTTTAACAAATGGTGCTGGCATAACTGGATGTCAACCTGTAAAAAAATGAAAGTAGATCCATATCTATCACCATGCACAAAACTCAAGTCCAAATGGATTAAAGACATCAACATTAATCCGTCCACTTTGAACCTGATAGAAGAGAAAGTGGGAAGTAGTCTACAAGATTTAGGCACAGGAGGCCTCTTCCTAAGTAGGACCCCAGCAGCACAGACAATAAGAGAAACAATGAATAAATGGGATCTACTGAAACTGGGAAGCTTCTGTAAAGCAAAGGACACTGTCAGTAGGACAAAAAGGCTGCCTTCTGACTGGGAGAAGATCTTCACCAACCCCTCATCAGACAAAGGTCTGATCTCCAAAATATACAAAGAACTCAAGAAACTAGGCACTAAAACTCTAATTAACCCAATTAAAAAATGGGGGTACTGAACTTAACAGAGAATTCACAACAGATGAACTTCGAATGGCCAGAAGACACTTAAGGTCATGCTCAACCTCCTTAGCAATCAGGGAAATGCAAATCAAAACCACTTTGAGATACCATCTTACACCTGTCAGAATAGCTAAAGTCAAAAACACCAACGATAGCCTATGCTGGAGAGGATGTGGGGTGAGGGGAACACTCATCCATTGTTGGTGGGAATGCAAACTCGTGCAGCCACTGTGGAAATCAGTGTGGCGGTTTCTCAGGAAACTGGGAGTCAACCTCCCTCAGGACCCAGCAATACCACTCTTGGGAATATACCCTAAAGATTCCCTAACATACTACAAAAGCATTTGTTCAACTATGTTCATAGCTGCACTATTTGTAATAGCCAGAACATGGAAACAACCTAGGTGCCCCTCAATAGAAGAATGGTTAAAAAAGTTGTGGAACATATATACATTAGAGTTTTACTTGGCAGGAAGATTTTTGATAACAGCTTCTATTTCTTCACGACTAACAGGTCTATTTAGATTGTTCACCTGTTCTTGGTTCAACTTTGGTATATGGTACTTATCTAAAAAAATGTCCATTTCTTTTACATTTTCCAACTTTGTGGCATATAAACTTTCGTAGTAAGATCTAATGATTCTCTGAATTTCCTCTGTGTCTGTGGTTATATCCCCCTTTTCATTTCTGATCCTATTAATTTGCATGTGCTCTCTCTGCCGTTTGATTAGTTTGGATAGGGGTTTGTAAATCTTGTTGATTTTCTCCAAGAACCAGCTTTTTGATTCATTGATTCTTTGGATTGCTTTCTCTGTTTCTATTTTGTTGATTTCAGCCCCCAGTTTGATTATTTCCAGTCTTCTACTCCTCCTGGGTGAATCAGCTTCTTTTTTTTCTAGAGCTTTCAAGTGTGCTGTTAGGTCTCCAATGTGTGCTTTCTCCATTTTCTTTAGTTGGGCACCTATTGCTATGAACTTTCCTCTTAGCACTGCTTTCATAGTGTCCCATAGGTTTGAGTATGTTGTGTCTTTGTTTTCATTAAATTTAAGGAAGTCTTTAATTTCTTTCTTAATTTCTTCCCTGGCCCAGGGGTGATTTAGTAGTTGACTGTTCAACTTCCATGAGTTTGTTGACTTCCTGGGGGTAGCATTGTTGTTGAATTCTAATTTTAATCCATGGTGATCTGACAAGACACAGGTGGTTACTAATATTTTTTTTTGTATCTGTGGGAGTTTGCTTTGTTACCACGTATGTGGTCAATCTTCGAGAAGGTTCCATGAACTGCAGAGAAGAAGGTATATTCTTTCCTGTTTGGGTGGAGTGTTCTATAGATGTCTGTTAAGTCCATTTGATTCAATACCTCCAATAAATCTCTTAATTCTCTGTTTGGTTTCTGTCTGATTGACCTGTCCATTGGTGAGAGAGGAGTGTTGAAGTCTCCTACTATTAGAGTGTGTGGTTTGATGACTGCCTTGAGTTCTAGAAGAGTTTCTTTTACATATGTGGGTGCCTTTACATTAGGGGCATAGATATTCAGGACTGAGACTTCTTCCTGATTAGTTGTTCCTGTTATGAGTATGAAATGTCCATCTCCACCTCTTCTGATTGATTTTAGTTTGAAGTCGATTTTGTTAGATATTAGAATGGCCACACCCGCTTGTTTCTTAGGTCCATTTGCTTGGAAAACCTTTTTCCAACCCTTTACTCTGAGTAGGTGTCTGTCTTTGTGGTTGAGGTGTGTTTCTTGTAAACAGCAGAATGTTGGATCCTGTTTTCGTAACCAATCTCTAAGTCTGTGCCTCTTTATAGGTGAATTGAGTCCATTGATATTAAGAGATATTAATGACCATTGGTTGTTGACTCCAGTCATTTTTTTGGGGGGGGTAATAGAGTGTATGAGTTTTCCTTCTTTGAATTGTGCTAGTGAAGGGTCGCTAGATGTCTGAATTATTGTAGTCAGTGTTGGCAATGTTGGATTCCTTGGGATGTAATTTTCCTTCTAGTATTCTCTGTAAGGCTGGATTAGTAGTTACGTATTGTTTAAATTTGTTTTTATCCTGGAATATTTTGTTTTCTCCGTTGATAGTGAACGAAAGCTTGGCTGGGTAAAGTAGTCTGGGCTTGCATCCATGGTCCCTTAATTTCTGCAGTACCTCTATCCAGGACCTTCTGGCTTTCATGGTTTTTATAGAGAAGTCTGGTGTAAGTCTGATAGGTTTACCTTTATAGGTTACTTGACCTTTTTCCTTTGCAGCTCTTAATATCCTTTCTTTAATCTGACTGCTTTGTGTTTTGATTATTATATGGCGAGGGGATGTTTTTTTCTGATCCAATCTATTCGGTGTTCTGTATGCTTCTTGCACCTTCATAGGAATATCCCTCTTTAGGATGGGAAAGTTTTCTTCTATAATTTTGTTGAATATATCTTCTGGACCTTTGATCTGCAATTCTTCTCCTTCTTCTACTCCTATTATTCTTAGATTTGATTTTTTTATTATGTCCCATATTTCCTGAATGTTTTGTGATGAGAATTTGTTGGATTTGCTGTTTTCTTTGGTCAGAGAGTTTATTTTCTCTATGGTGTTTTCATAATCTGAGATTCGTTCTTCTATCTCTTGTATTCGATTGGTTAAGCTTGATTCTGTAGTCTCAGTTCGTTTACCTAGATTTTCCATATCCAGCCGGCCCTCGGATTGTGTTTTCCTCACTGCCTCCATTTCAGTTTTCAATTCTTGAACTGATTCCATTACCTGTTTGATTGCTTTTTCTTGGTTTCCCAGGGTATCATTTACGAATTTACTCATTTCTTCAACCTTTTTGTTATATTTGCCTTCCATTTCTTTACTCATTTCTTCCATCTTTTTGTTATATTTGTCTTCTATTTCTTTAAGTGAGTTATTCATACCCTGTTTAAGAGACTCTATTGCGTTCATAATGACACTGTTTTCCACTTCTTCCGGAATAGGGCGTTCCAGTCCTTCTGTCGTAAGATCGCTGGGATCTGGTGTTTTCATGTTGTTTTTCAGATTGTTGGAGGAATTCTTGCCTTGGCGCCTGCCCATCTCTTCCTTCAGATGCTCTCCAATGGCTCCTCCCACCGCTGGGTCTTCTTCTACTGGATTAGTGTCCCTTGCTATCCAGGAATCACTTTGCCTGCAGTCTTAGCTTGCTGCAGGCAGGCTATTAGAACAAAGGGACTTCCTTCCCTTTGCACTCACCACCTGTCCCGACCCGCGGTGCCCACCCCGGCTGAGATGGAGGAATTTAAGCCCCGAAAAAGGGAGAGAGGACGCGAGGGGTTCGAGGCCGAAAGCTGGGATGGCGTAGCAGGAGAGAGGGATTAGCTGGGGGAAGCTGCCCCTTTGGAGCAGCCAGGGAGATAAGGATGGCGGGAATACCGTGTGTACCTAACCGGACTTGTATGGCGGTCAACACACTCACCCCTCCACAGGATCAGAGCCCCTCGCTGGTCAGAAGACTCCCTGCCTGCGGACTTAGC
Source organism: Myodes glareolus (assembly GCF_982192425.1). Classification (NCBI taxonomy): domain Eukaryota; kingdom Metazoa; phylum Chordata; class Mammalia; order Rodentia; family Cricetidae; genus Myodes; species Myodes glareolus. The sequence goes on along the minus strand of NC_142047.1, from coordinate 64,088,024 downwards.
TTGCTGCAGGCCGGCTATCAGAACAAAGGGACTCCCGTCCCTTTGCACTCACCGCCTGTCCCGGCCCGCGGTGCCCACCCTGGCTGAGATGGAGGAATTTAAGCCCCGAAAAAGGGAGAGAGGAGGGGAGGGGTTCGAGGCCAAAAGCTGGGATGGCATAGCAAAAGAGAGGGATTAGCTGGGGGAAGCTGCCCCTATGGAGCAGCCAGGGAGATAAGGATGGCGGGAATACCGTGTGTACCTAACCGGACTCGTATGGCGGTCAACACACTCACCCCTCCACAGGATCAGAGCCCCTCGCTGGTCAGAAGACTCCGTGCCTGCCGTCTTAGCTTGCTGCAGGCCGGCTATCAGAACAAAGGGACTCCTGTCCCTTTGCACTCACCGCCTGCCCCGGGCCGCGGTGCCCACCCTGGCTGAGATGGAGGAATTTAAGCCCCGAAAAAGGGAGAGAGGACGGGAGGGGTTCGAGGCCGAAAGTTGGGATGGCGTAGCAGGAGAGAGGGGCCAACTGTCTTTCTTAACACTCTCTCCCTCCATCCCAACCTGACACCTCCTGCTCCCATGCCCACCCCTAGTCCCTCCCATCCACCTGTGCACCTGTATATTCTATTTCTCATTCATACTGTGATTCACATGCCCCTCGCAGTTTTCTTTGTTACTTAGCTTCTTTAGGACTGAATCGTAGCACAGTTATCCTTCACCCAACAGCTAGTAGCCACCTATAAGTGAGTACATACCAAGTTTCTCTCAGCAATTAATAAATAGAACCTCATGAAACTGAAAAGCTTCTGTAAAGCACAGGACACCATCAAAAGTACAAAATGGCAGCATATAGAATGGGGAAAGATCTTTAGCAAGTCCATTTCTGAGAGAAATATAATTCCAAAATATATAATTGTCATCAGGGAAATGCACATCAAAGGACTTAGAGATTCCATCTCACACCTGTCAGAACAGCTAAGACCAAAACCAAAAGTGACTGCTCATGTTGGAAAGTATGTGGAGCAAGAGGAACACTCTTTCATTGCTGGTGGGAGTGCAAACTTGTACAGCCACTTTGAAAATCAATGACAGTTTCTCAAAAACTTGGGAATCAATCTACCTCAAGACCCAGCAATACCACTCCTTGGAATATACTCAAAAGACACTCTGCCATACCACAAGGACACTTTCTAAACTATGTTCATAGCAGTTTTATTTGTAATAGCCAGAACCTAGAAACAACCTAGATGTCCCTCTATGGAAGAATGGACAAAGAAAGTGTGGTATATTTACACAATGGAGTATTACTCAGCTGTTAAAAATGAGGTCCGGCTTAAAAAAAAAAACAAACCTCTAAACAGGTTTTGGTGTGTTTTACAATGTGTGTAGGCTTAAGAAACAAAGATAGTAGGTACAGGCTATTATGGAAATAAATAAATAGTTTTATAAAATAAAACAAAGCTTTAAAGATACAGCAAAAATTATGTAAAAGAAAAAAGCGTCACATAAAGATTGAAAATAAACAGGGAGTTTGTATTGATTTTGAAGATTTTGATGTTTTGATGCCTAATGTACAAGAGAGAGTGACTGGGTGACATGGGGTTGAAAGAAAGGCTGATGAAATACACCAACCTAAACATTTTAAAACTTTAAAACAGAAGTAAAAAAAGATATCTCTAAAGAGGAACTTAGGAGAGGCATTGCTTTGGAGAAGTGATTTTTGCTTTTGTTTCCATGAGAAACAAGAGGTTATGAATTCACTCCAGGTTAAGATGGACCAGCTTTGATCAAGGGAGATCTCTTGAACTTGGGACAGGTGATCTCTGTCAACAAAGGTTACCACTAGTCCTCGCAGGGCTTGGACATTATCTCAAAATTTTATCAGGAACCATAAAGATACTTCATCCACAGATAGCATGGAGCAATTTGAAGAAAACAATGTCCACATTCCCATGAGTTGAGGGGTATGGAAGGTCTTTGGTTTTTGGTGAGTTATGGATATTTTTCACATTTAAGGTAATATAGGAATATGGGATAAAAAGAGAACTATTGGTCTCAACTATTTTGCATTGTCATGGATTTTAGTATAATGATACAGTTTTAAAGTTAATTTTGTTACACTGTACATATGCTTTTATTTTGTTTAAAGGATTTTTGTATATTGATACAAATTTAAGGCTATTGTCCTTATACTGCACATCTGTTTCTATTTTTGATTAAGGTATTACTTACACAGTGCATGCCTATATAGATTGTTTAATTATACAATATGAAGTTTTTGTCCTTAAAAGCTATTCAGAATAAGAAAGGAAAGAGGCTAACAGTCACCCATATCTTTCAAACTTATAGTCTTGTTAATTAGATTTTCAAGGTTATACAGAGATGCACTTCAGATAGATAGGTAATTTTCAAATATTTCAAAGACCTACAGACTATGGCTTTAAAATGTTTTAATAACGCAGACATTTCTTGATATGAGCTACATCTGCTCCTGAGAGCATTTATTACTTCAAAGAGATAATGGGTATCAAAGAATCTACTTTTGTTCAGTATGGCAAGGCTAGCCATTTGGGCATGAAACTGCTCTTGCCTGGTCTGTTTGACAATATTCTGTATAAACTGGACAGGTAGAATCCACAGGAAAATGATTTCTGAACTTGCTAAAACAAGGTGAGACAGTCCTTCAAGTTTCATGTTTCATGGAAGAGTCTTACAGGCATTCTACTGGACACAAAAGAAAGTGACTGACAAATTTTGCTAAAATAGGTGGGACAGTCCTTCAGATTTCCTGCTCTGGTGTGAAACCTGCCAGATACTCTAGGCCTATAGGCTGAAGATGGATATCTCATCATTACAGAGGAACTTTAGGTGACTGCCCAGGCAGCCAGATGTCTCTGTCATTTCAAGAGTTTTGGAAGTTGCTTGAAATGCAGTTATTGTTTACTAAGGTAATATTTTATCCTCCTGGGGTCTTTGTTGAAATTGAAGACTAGATAGTTATGCTTATAATTTTCCTTAGTTATGATAAAATGTAAATTAGAGTTGAAACTTTAGACTCACAAAGACAGGATAGATGATAGATTATTTTCTTTAATTTTGTCAAGTACAAATAGACTAAATATTGTAACTGTAATTCATGCTTGATAACTGTTTTGTTACATGTGGTTTTACTATGTTAACTTAAGACCTTCTTCTTTAATTAGACAGAAAAGGGGAAATTATGTGGGATGTCTTTCTGTATGCTGCAAATATGTTTTATTGCCATTGGTTACTAAAGAAGCTGATTTGGTCAGTAGCTAGGCAGAATAGACCTAGGCAGGAAATCTAAGCAGAGATATGGGGAGAAGAAGGGCAGATTCAGAGCAGATGTCAGCCATCCCAGGGGAAACAAGATGTAAGATAATAAGATAACAGGATAACAAGCTGCAAGTCTTGTGGTAAAATATAGACTAATAGAAATGGGTCAATTGTAAGAGCTAGTTAATAATAAACCTGATCCATCAGCCAAGTATTTATAATTAGTATTAAACCTCCAAGTGGTTAATACTATTGGCAGGTGGGAGAGATATGTCCAGAGTGTAGAGTGGCACTTCCCATCCTCAGGGTGGGTCTTGCTATCTCAGTTAAACACCTTTGGAGGCATCCTCACTGATACTCATAGAGATCTGCCTCTCAGGTGAGTGGCAGGTCTCAGTGGTCTCAGGACCGTTTGAAGTTGACAACCAAATTAAGCATCTTCTTCCCTTTCTGTGGTTGCTTCACCATGAATGACCTCGTCAGTGGTGGCATATAGCTATGCATGATGGATGCTACCTTATGAGTGGTACTGTAGATACGCAAAGTGAAATTAGCTTAGATGGCATTTTAGAGGAACAATGGGAAATGCTGCTTGCATTGTACTTGGGGGCTTAGGGAATACTTGAAGGAAAGCCGTACCTGCTCCTTGGGTGAGGGCAGAATTTCTGTTTCCATTCAGCTCATTTTAGCTCTGCTGTGATGCACATTAAGTGCCCAATACTCTATCCACTGCTCATGCTCCGTCTCTGTCCGGTACCTACAGGGACATGGACAATTAAGAACTTCATATTTTGTGTGGCTGTGTCCCAAATTGGCTAATTGGTTATAATATAATTGGTTATAATATAATTGTTGTTGATGATGCTTTGTTTTTATTAATTCCATTAATCTATGTTGAAACATTATTGTGCATTCTGTTTCTTTCCCCTGAGGGAAATTTAGATTGGGTAAGATTTTTTCCCCTCTGATTCTTATATTGAAATGCATTATAATGCTAATGGTTTCTCACAGTTTTCCTATCCATATTGTGAGATGCTTTTATATGAGGAACTAAATAGCTAAATTCTCTTTCCATGGAAGAAAGGACCCCTGCTTCACAAATCTGGATTATTTAAAATATCATTGTTTGAAAGACCTGCTTTGAAATAGTTTTAATATATCACACCTATTCATCCATTTGCAAGCCTTTGTGCATGAGGTTTTGTGAGCTCACATGGAAGAACTATAATACAATAGTGTATGTAATTCAAGATGCTATAAATTCAAATTTTAATAACCTTATAAATATTATATATGTACTACAAGAATGTGCTACATAAATAAACCTATAATAGTGCTTGTGATTCTAATACAAGTGCAAAAGCGATGGTCTTGTTTATCTTTGGTTTCTAGAAATCTCCTCATTGTTTAGGGGGGCGGTCCTTTGATTTCTGTTGCTTTGATAAACCACCTTGACAAAAGGATACTTAAATAAGGAAATATTCATTTGGTTTCCAATTCCAGGTCACAGCTTTTCACTGAGGGCAGTAAGGGTAGAAATTTGAGCAGAAACCATGGAGGAACACTTTTTTACAGGCTTGTTTACACATGCCTAGCAAGTCTCCCTAAATATTCAAGGACCACCTACCCAGGGATGGTGCTACTCACAGTGGGTTGGGCCCTCTTAAATCAATTAACATTCGAGACAGTTCCACATACATGCCCACAGGCCATCTGATCTGGGCAATCTGTTGTTTGAGTCTCTCTTCTCAGATGTTTCTAGACTGTGTCAAGATGAGAGGGAATGCTAATTAGGATAGAGGCCATAACTGACATTGCTTCATTCTGTCTGCTCCCAGAAGTGGATAGTTCAACAGTTTAGGAGAATTATTAAAGAGGTTGTTTTTTTTTTTTCACTCAAATCTTTAGAATTCTTTCTGAAAATACTGAACCTTGCTCAAGGGAGAAAAGCTAGACAAGGGATGAATTTCTGGTGCAGAGAAGCATGCATTCAGACACATCCTTCACACAGGAGGATGAGACAGTGGAATCCAGCATTCCTGACTGCTCTGATAGGTGGGAACATTTCTACACACATGTCATTGCTAACATCCACTCTCAGTTCCTCTACAGGTTACTTTCCCCATTTAATCTCTAGTCAAAACAAGCGCCAAAGCAGGTCAGATTTACTATCAGAAATTATCCCTGTATTCATTCCATTTACTGAAGAACATGAATTAAACCTTTATTTGAAGTCCATTCTCTCCACAATCTTTTGAATGCAGCCTCACAACTCTTATTTATGCCACATTCATATATTGGAATTTAAAACTCACACTGATGGGATTAAAAGACTGGGCCTTTGAGAGCTGATTAGGATAAGAATTGGTACCCTTACAGAAAAGCTTCAAAGCCTTGCTTGTGCATTTCTTCCCTGTCTGTCATGTCAAATTCAGAGTGTGAGAGGTGCTCTACTGAGGAGCTCCTCTTAGGCACCAAGTTTACGAGTACCTTGGTCTTGACCTTCCCAGTTTTCATAATTATGAAAAAAATGAACTCCCCCATAACTTACCATTCAAAAGTCTTTTATTATAGCCAGAGGAATAAAGTAAGGTACTAGCATGCTTCCTAATGTTCCCTTCATTAGGGTGAACTAATCTACTCCTGTGATCTAAATGTATCATTCATTTCACTCCCATTTTCATCTCTATGTGCATTGTTCTTTTAACCTGTTGGAAACATGAAGCTATTTCTGTCATTCCTTTAAGGTTCTCAACCTGTGGATCATGACCCCTTGGTGACCATGTTTCAGACAATTACATTACAATTCATAACAGTAGAAAACTGCAGTTATGAAGTAGCAATGGCAATTTTATGCTTTGGGGTCAGCACAACATGAGGGACTATACTAAAGGGTTTCAGCATTAGGAAGGTTGAGAACCATGGCTCTAAGGTTTGTGTAATGGCCATCTTTTCTGAAGTTCTTCAATACTGGCATGGAGAACCATCTCTCTGCCTTCTGTTGTTTCACCCAAAGCTGGCACCTATACAGCAGAGATGGCACGCTAAGCTGCCTGTCAGTCACTTGGGGAAGAACTCTGCTTCTTTTATTCCAGACTCATCTGAGTTCAGCATGTGAACTTGAACGGAGGTCAACAAGAGAAGAATAGATTGCTTTCATTGTGTAAGAACTGTAAGAATTCTCATGTTCATAGACTTATGAACACATCTGGCCCTGTTATAGAAACTAAATACCAAAACAAACAAAGAAAAATGAGATACATATTCAAGTGACCACATATATTGCATTAATTTTGTTTATTAAATGGTGTGAAAGTTGAGGTACCAACTATTTCCTGGTCACTGTGATCAATATTCAATAAGAAGAAATATAGCTAAAGTTTTATTTTGGCCCACAGTTTGAAGAATACAGTCCATTGTAGTGAGAAATGTCTATAGGATCATGAGATGGTTGGTTATGTTTTGTCTGTAGACAGGAGGCAGAGAATAAACAGGAAATAGATAGTTGGATATGAAGACCAGCCCACAGTGACCCACTTCCTCTAGCAAATATCTGGCTTCTCCAGGGACTACAGTCCTTCTATCAGCACCATCAACTGGAACCAAACATTCAAACACATGAGCTTATGGAATTTCACATTCAAACCACAACCCTAAAACAGGGAGTTACAAGATATGAAACATTTGAGACCATATATTTCACTGTTTGTTACAGAGTCTGGAACTTGCTGATTTTAGAAGTGACACAATTAACATTAATTTACTGGCATTCAGCAACCCTAAATATGTAATAGGAAGTGTGTGAGTTCGAACAGTAGACAATATTAGCTTAAAATTTTGTCTGCGCCCTTCAATTACTGTGTGACCTCAGAAGTAAAATTTGACTCACTGGAGACACAATTTCTCTTCACTGAAATCAGGACAATGATAACTACACAGAAGTCAGAGTGATGGACACCCCGCCCTGAGTACTGGCATTTAAAATATTCTTATCAGTCGTTACAAAAATTGTAGTTAATACACATTTTTAAAGTTTATTAACCAAATTTTATTTTTTATGCATTGTGTGCATATGGGTGTGTGTGTGTGTGTGTGTGTGTGTATGTGTGTGTGTGTGTGTGTGTGTGTGAGTTTGTATATATACACAGAAGTTTTAAAGTGTCTTTCTCTGTAGCTCTTCACACTACTTTTTGAGGCAGGGTCTCTCACTGTCCTTGAAGCTTACTGAGTTTGTTAGACTTCAGGGATCCTTCTATCTTCCCTTCTTCAGCACTGGAGTTACAGTTGTGAACCATGGTGCCTGGATTTTTACTTGGGTGCCTAGGAAGATCTTATGCTTGCATAGTAAGCACTTTCCCACTCAGTTGTCCTCACTAACCCAAATTGATACAAGGATTATTGAGTAGCTACAATGTCTTTAACTCTGAGATATGTTTCCTCAAGAGTCATGTAAGACTCTCTCTCTCTCTCTCTTTCTCTCTCTCATCACACACACACACACACACACACACACACACACACACACATTCAGTAAAATCTGTTAATTATGTAGAAAAGCACCATCCTTTAGACATTTTTAGTATCTGTAAAGATTCAGCGAACAGGGAATTCTAAAGAATTTAGCACTCTCCTGCCACCCTTGACCCCCAACAGCCCCACCCTCCACACCAACCCTCAATATGGCTTTGAGCATCTACAGATTTAAATCAGTGCATAAAGATTATGCTCAGGATATATATAATCTATCTGCCAATTTTTTTTCCATACCACTTAAGATGCCAATTGACATTTATGGTGATATTAACACAAACTTGAATAAATTGCTAATAAAATGCCACCATAACATGAAAATGTACACAAATGCAGGTACATTCAAGCCTTGGCAGCAGCTGAGCTGCACTAACTGAAGTCTGGAAGGAAATTACCCTTTTGTCACTTGACATTTGGAGATCCACTGACCTTTAGCTCTCTTGCAACAGTATTATGGTTTGATTTCCCTTTTGGATTCCCAGGGGACAGGACACACCAGCCTCTAGACATGCCACTGTTCCTTGCTCTTCTTGCTTTTAAGTACAGCACAAACATTTGTTTAGCAATGTGGGACAGCGTGTAGCAGGTACCTGGCCTCCTAGAGATTTCTGTCAGTGCTACTACTGAGATAGAGGGCTTTTAAAGGGAAGGGAGAGTGGAATCAGGAGTCAGTCTACAGGGAGGAGAAATGGAGGGAGGGCCACAAGGAGGTGAAAGGAAGACACTTGTTTCAGGATGACGAACAATGAAGTTGCAGGACTGTTATATCAAGCATTGTAAAGCAGAGTTACTGTCTACAAGGGACGTCACACTATTCCTGGCTATGCCTTCTCCAGGTCCCATTGAAACTATAGCTGTGGGCTAATGTTCAGGTCTTCACCCAGAGTATTGGTGGTGTCTGTCTGTCTGTCTCTGTTCATGTAAGGAGGAGTGCATACATTTGTGCAGATGTGTGTAAATATATGTGTAACTGCACAAGGAAGACAAAGGATACCACAGGTTTTGTTCCTCTGGCACCACGTCCCTTCCCCTTTTGAGACTAAGTTGCTCACTGGCCTAGAGACTGATAAGCTGACTAAGTTTGATTGACTGCCCAGGTTCAGGGACCAGGCCATTTCTATCTCACTAGCATTGGAATCGCAAACAGACATTGCCATACCTCACTCTGTAGACAGTTTAATTTTAAAATTAGCACTTCCTTTCTGTTTCTAAGGCTGGGAATTGAACCCAGGGCCTGGCATGTACTGGGCAAGCTTTCTGCCGCTAAGCTACTGTTCCTATGTCAGCTCTTTTCCATGGGTTCTGGGGATAGAACTCAGGCCTCATGTTGTAAGGCAAGCACTTTTCTACCTCCTTAAACTCACTACAATTCTTTATACGATTTATTTATTTTTAATCCTAACTAAAGGATATCTGCAACCAGGCAAAATCTCTTCTGCATTCTGCTTGCTGAGCTTGCCGTGGATTCTCAGGCTCTGGGGATAGGTGCAGGATGCTTAGCTGGGCTCCAAACAGTCAGTGATTCCTTACTTCCATTCTGTCCACACCCTTCCTGGCTGTTTTCCCAGGTAGAACCTTTGCGACTTTAGCTGTAGCCCAGGCATTCTCTGCTTTCTTTCATCTTATTCTCTTTTAAGAAAGACTTTTTCCTATCTCAATGGCCTGGTCAATGAATACTCTTTGCCCTTACAAGACTTTGATCATCCCACTGGACTGTCTCGTTCTCTCTAACCTTACCTCAAATGGCCCCTGCGAGAACTGCTCAGGGTCTGGTTTCCTTGCTCAGCACAGCCATTCTGTTATTTACCATCGCAGGCTCAGTGTTCAGGCTCCATTTCAAATTTCTTATTTATTTATTTATCTATTTTTAAATTTTTATTGCTTTATAAATAATACCATTCAAAATTTCCACTTTCTCCCCTACACTCATTTCCCTCCTGCTCCCCCACTCACTCTCCTCCCTCTCCAGTCCTAAGAGAGGGCAGGGAATCCTGCCCTGTGGGAAGTCCGAGGCCCTCCCCGCTCTGTCCAGGCCTAGGAAGGTGAGCATCCAAACAGACTAGGATGTCTCAAAGCCAGTACATGCAGTAGACACAAATTCCAGTGCCATTGTCCTTGGCTTCTCAGTCAGCCCCCATTTCAGCCACATTCAGAGAGTGTGGTTTGATCACATGCTCCTTCAGTCCCAGACAGCTGGCTTTGGTGAACTCCCATTAAAACAGACACATTGTCTCAGTGGGTGGACCAATCCCTCACGGTCCTGACTTCCTTGCTCTTGTTCTCCCTCCTTTTGCTCTTCAGCTGGACCTTGGAAGCTCAGTCCAGTGCTCCGATGTGGGTTTCTGTCTCTATTTCCATCCATCGATGGACGAAGGTTCTATGGTGATATTCAAGATATTCATGAGTGTGACTATGGGACAAGGCCAGTTCAGACACCCTCTCCTCTACCGCCCAAGGACCTAGCTGAGGACATCCCCCTGGACACCTGGGAACTCCTCTAGAGACAAGTCTCTTGCCAACCCTAAAATGGCTCCCTTAATTAAGATATCTTCTTCCCTGTTCCCATATGCACCCTTCCTCCATCTCAACCATCCCACTCCACCAAGCTCTCCCCAATCCTCCCCTTCTCTCTTCTCTCTCCCCCTCTCCCCTCCCCCCATCCCATCCCCACTCCCATGCTCCCAACTTTTGCCCGGCCATCTTTCTCCAAGCCTTCTAACCCACAACAGGGGAGAATGGAGTTCTGTTTCTGATATAAAAAATATGTTTCATATAAGCAATTACCTGAGGAGCCTGCAGGGATGGTTCCATTGATAAAGTCCTGCCATATAAGCATAAGGTCCAGAATGTAGATCCCTGGAACGCAAGTAAAAAGCCAAGTATGGCAGTGGAATCTGTAATCCAGGCACAGGTGTGTGTGTATGTTTGTGGTGTCTGCTTGCTAATTGGACCCCAAATTTGACCTCTATCATCCACTTGAGTGAACAACTGACTGTAAATGTGCAAGCACACATACACATACACACACACACACACATACACACACACACACACACATTTACATACATAGAAAGAGAGAGACATGAAAGGGGGCAAGAATTATGACCCACCTGCTGCTTTTTGCTGCTTGTATTGTATATTAGTCAGAATATCCAACTTGGGCCATAGTCAGGTCCCACCTCCTACAGTGGCCCATGGTCAGGTCCTGCCTCCCATAGTGGTCCAAGATCAGCCCCGCCTTTTACAGTGGCCCAAGGTTAGGCCCTGCCTTCTACATTGGCCAAAGGTCTGGCCCTGCCTCTTACAGTGGCCCAAGGGTCAGGCCCTGCTTCCTACACTGGCCTCTCTACTCTCTTGGTATATGGGAGGTGATTGGGATTCTCCTGATTGGTGCATTCACAGTTTTTATAGACAAAATTTTCTCTCTTCTTGATGCTTGAAAATAAACTTGGATATAAACTTTGATTTCAGGTCCAATCCCTGCTTTCAAATTAAACTTTACTAGGGAACACCATTTATCAGTTCTTAAGGGACAAACCCATTGACACAACTGTATTGCTCTTTTATGCTTGCCTCTTTGAACTTGTTAGGAGTTTCAGGAAAGTACAGGTGTTTGGTTGGCACTTATAACCACCAACGTTAATAACCTCCTATGTGACACTATCACGGTAACTGCAACAGTTTGACAGCTTTCATCTTGATCCCATATTTTCTACTCTCTTGAGGTGCTTGACAGCTTTTATTGCATGGTAGGAACTCAGTAATACCTTAGATTGATTTCACTGTTTGCTGGTGATCTGTAAAAAAGATCATTCATCTTGAATATAATTTTCTGAGGTTATCAGATGGACTTTGTTGTTTCCTGCTTTTCTGGTCCTCTCTCTCTCTCTCTCTCTCTCTCTCTCTCTCTCTCGCTCTCTCTCTCTCTCTCTGTGTGTGTGTGTGTGTGTGTGTGTGTGAATACATGTATGTATGAATATTACTATAGCCTAAATGAAGTTACACACGCATCATACATATTTGAAATTGTTGATGCTATTATGCTTGTATGTCTGGGCATCTTAACTTTACCTGACATCAGTTGTGGAGAAATCTAGGATGCAAAATTCTATCTCTAGCCAGTCTCTAAAGACCAAAACCTAAAGTTCAGAGTTCAGGCATAATGCTTTCTGCTCTTTAATCTAACTCGGTCACTTAGAAACCACGCAGCCTCAGGCCACATACTTGACTCATTAAGGTAAATTTTGGTAACACTGGCAGTATTCTTAGAATGATATCGAGCTTTTAATAAGTGCCTGCTGATTGTGCTAGCTTCCTTTCTACTGCTGTGACACAATACCTAACAAAAGCAATTTAAGGAAGCTAGGCTTGATTTTGGCTCACAGTTTGAGCATACAGTCCACCACAGTGGGAAGGCATGGTGGGGAGGAGCTTGAGGAAGCTGGTTACTCTGTAGCCAATCAGGAAGCAGAGAGAGAAAGAGAGAGAGAGAGAGAGAGAGAGAGAGAGAGAGAGAGAGAGAGAGAGAGAGGTGAGAACTCACTTCACTTTCTTCATCGTATTTAACCCTGGACTTCAGCCCATGGGATGATGCTGTTCACATAAATCGTGGGCATGACTACCGCAATTAACTCAACAAACTACCTGATAGACAAGCCTAGATAACTGTCTTCTATGTGATTCTAGGTGCCTTCAAGTTGGCAACCAATATTAATCACCAAACCAAAATTCAATAACATTACCCTGTGTGTGAACTTTGATGTTATTGTTATAAAAATTCCTGATGAACTACAATCTTTTAACATTTGTTTCAATGTATATTAATTATTTGATTTACAATGACTTACCTTTACTATTGCTACAAATGTACCTAACAATAATAAAACACTTCAGTAGGTAAGGCATCATCAGGGTCTCTAATGTTTATCATTTTAGTGAATGCATTTTCTGTAAGTGATTAGTCAAGAAATTACAGATGTTCTGCTTCTATTTATCCAGAGTCATGGAAATGAGTTGTATTATGATCTGAGTGTCACTACTGTGGTAGATGTCATTGAGAGTGTATTCTATTGAAGCCAATGGTCATACTAATAATAAGAGATGTAAACCCCATGTCTCTGAGGGAAGGCCTCCTATAGTAAAACAAGAGCTGTTCATCAATCTTTTAGCTATAATTAAATTCAAGAAGTGGGAGGATTTGCATTATTCTAGAAAGGAAACTGAGAAGTTCTGGGAAGGACCTTAGGGATCTACATTCATTTTCTATTATAGATTGAAGGTGTTATCTTTCTTTGCCATTGCTGGTGGCTTCCGGTAGCAAGGAGAGAATATTTAAAAGAAATATGTTGGAGGTTAAGTGTGTAAAGGACTTATGCATGGTACTGTAGAAATGAAAGTAGTTTGTGAGGGTAATGAGATGTGAGAACTTCTTAGAATTCTTCATGAGGAGTTTAATAAATCTGGATCTCAAATTAGTGTGTGTGTGTGTGTGTGTGTGTGTGTGTGTGTGTATGTGTTATGTGCATAGACTATAGATCAACCTCCTGTGTTGTCCCTCAGGAAATGTCTGTCTTGATTTTTGAGACAGGGTCTGTCATTAGGATTTGGGGATCACTGATTTGACGAGGTTGGTTATCCAGAGAGCTCCTAGGATCTACCTGTATCTTCTTCCTCAGCACTGGGATGACAGGCACATACAACCATGAGTGACATTTGCTAAGGTACACAGCATCTTAAATATAGGCTAGTCACATAGGTACAATTTTCAGAATCAGTTCTAATTAGAATGTCAATATGAAGATAGGGAAAGGAAAAGAGGGTCTAAATGAATGAAAAGAAAAGTAGATGTTTTCTAGCCTCTGCCCCAGAATGAATAAGAATGTGTTGCACTACTATAGTTTTGGTGTGATTTGCCATTTTGGTTCATGTGTGGAACATTTGGGCCCCAGAGTCACGACAATAAGAGGTGACATACAGAGCCGACAAGGTGGTTAAAGCACTAAGGTAGGGGCACCTTGCAGCCAAGTCTAATGAACAGAGTTCCAATCTTAGGAATTTCTGGGGGACAGGAAAAGCCAACTCCCACATGTAGTCCTCTCACCAACATACACTTATTGTTGCCTGTTGCATCTGTGCACATACACACAAAATAAGTTCAATTTACAAGGGAAGATGTGACATTCTACTTTTCAGAGACAGAGCCTATTGAGAACCTCCTAACTTGATCATGAAAGTCGTGTTCAGAAGAGGTTAGAGTGTTCGTCAAAGGAGACTGTCTTAATTAGGGTCACTATTGTTGTGATGGAACTGTAAGCACTACAGCTCTGTGGAGAAATTCCCCAGTGGAGGTGTTACAGCTCTGAAGGGAAAGGTACCTGGCTGTCAGGAGCCAAGAAATACCCAAAACTCATACTGCACGACAGACCTCACACAGAGATTTACTGGGAAAGAGACAAGAGGGTGGCTGGCTCTGCTCAGGTAAGAAGCATAAGGAAACTTAACAGGAATCAGGTTTGATATAGAGTGTTCTGGGGGCAGAGTATTCTGGTGTGGAGATTTCCAGGGTGGCAATCGGTAAGATTTCAAGTCAAGCCCAGGGATTGGTGGGATTTTGAGCTCAGGGATTGGTGAGTTTTAGAGATCAAAGAATAGTGATTTTTGAAGCTCAGAAGTGGGTGTGGAGGATATTATACCCCACAGAAACACCGTGATCAAAGTAACTTGGGGAAGAGAGGGTTTATTTATCTTACACTTTTATATCACTGTTCATTAGTAAAAAAAAGTCAGGACAGGATCTCAAACAGGACAGCGACCTGGAGGCAGGAGCTGATGCAGAGGCAATGGGGGAGCACTGCTTACTGTTTTCTTCCTCACGGCTTTTGCAGCTTGCTTTCTTGTAGCGCCCACGACCCTGAGTCCAGAGATAGCACCACCCATCATGGGCTGGGCCCTCTTCCGTCAACCACTAACTAAGAAAATGCTCTGCTGGCTTGTTTATAGCCTGATCTTATTGAGACATTTTCTCAATTGAGGTTTCCTTCTCCCTGATGATTTTAGCTTTTGTTAAGTTAACATAAAACCACCAGCCCAGAGACTCTGGTTAATTCTAAGAGTTGTTATTTTAAACCCCAGCCTACTCTGTTCTGTTGTCTCTGGCTTCCTGTTTTGAGTCATGACCTGTTCTTGCTCTTTCCTGTTCTGCCATCTCTGTCTGCTATGAGCTTCTCCGCAAGGCTGAGTCAATGGCGTGCTCTACCTTGAATTTCCAGAACTGCTAGTTTAGCAATCCTATTTTCTTTATAAAATTATCCCATAACAGGTATTATGTTATAGTACCAACATATTGACTAATCTTGAAGGATTACAGGTATATTCTTCAAGTAAGATATAAATTGTTAGTTTTCACTGTAGATTAGGTATAGCATTGCCTCGCATACATGGAACAATCGGGGTGATTACACCTATGATTGGGAGGTTAATTGAGTCATGTGAAACATTTAATGTAATTGTCACTAAACATGATTTCTAGTTATCCCTGTGAGGAGAAGGATGTGAATGTGTGATGTAGCAGTTGTTTCTATGATTGAAATATTTAATCTTGCAGGGAAGTTCCAAAAGACAGAAGGTAAACAACTCAAAATAACTTTATGAAGTCCCTGAAACTGACCAGATTTATTAGGCCCTTCTGTGCCAGAGTAAACAATAAAAACTGAGAAAATTACTATCACACAAGCCAAGTTGCAAGAAATTCTTCAGATTAGTTGTTTTGAAGATGCAGGAACCAAGAGAGTTTCCTGGAAGAGGTTTAGACATATTGAATACCTTGGGAAGGATACTTTCCAGTCTGTTTAGCTTCCTATAGGCCTTGCCACATACTCCAGGTTCCTAACTTACCTGAATTGTTACCCATGCTAGGCTTTGGTGATGCAGCTCTCTTTGAGTGATTTCTGCTCCTGTAAGTAACCCCATTAAAAACTTGATTCACCAAGTTGGACTTTGGTGGTATCCAAACTTTGGTATGTCTTGGGTTTCCTGTCTAGGGTGAGTAGATGTGTGTGTGTGTGTGTGTGTGTGTGTGTGCATGTATGTGCGATATGTTACCATGTTTTAGAGAACACTGGCATATGGTGCCCTACATGGTCCTCTTGGTTGAGGAGAACACTGTGGAGAAGTATATTAGAGGCCTAGGAACGTTTTCTCTTTTACTATTCTCAACAGATACCACTTGAGGCTTTCTAAACAGTTCCTGTTTTGAGCTCTGTGTCAGAAAAACACTGAAAGGCTGATGTTCACCCTCCACTTCTGTGGCTCTGTGATTAGAATTTAATCTTTGTATTCATTATTTCACATATTAAGCTGTGATAGAAATGTGTTAAATAGAAACAATTCTTGAGAAATATTTCATTACTGAGTGTTACTGAATTTTACATTTTTTGTAAAGCCCAAAGTAAAACATTAGTGGGTAGTCAAGAGAAGCAGTAAGACTCTCCAGCACTTCAGAAAGGCAGGTTAGGGGGTCAGAGCTGACGAAGAAACAAAATGGTCAAGTTTGTGCTCATATAGCCAGCGTCTCAATTCAGGCAAGCTTGTCCTAAGGCCGCTAATGTGTCTGTGTGTGTGTGTGTGTGTGTGTGTGTGTGTGTGTGCGCGCGCGCGCACTCGCACATGTGTTTCCTTCAGCCATGGGATGGTGAACTGGGAGAAGCGGCTGATGAATATTGCTCATGCATTTTCCCTATACATAGAATTTTCCACCTGCTTCAGCAAATAATTTCGATAATAAGAAAGCAATTTTGACACCACAGTTCAATGCTTACTGAAGGAAATAAGGCAGACTTACAGAACCGAGTACTTCACAGTGGAAGACAAAATTACAGCCTCTCATAAAGCTCACTATGTGTCTTCCCCAAGTAGAGCTGCCTAGACTTTCATAAGAATGGCCAACTGGTCTGTAATAAGTCCCTTGGTAACTTAATTTATGTGCCTGTGGGTACCTGTATGTGTGTAGGGGGTGGGGAAAGAGAGAGAGGGGGAGAAAAAGAGGAAGGAAGGGGAAAGGGGGGGAGGAGGAAGTAGATAGAGGAGAGAGAGAAGGAGGGAGGGAGGGAGGGAGGGAGGGAGAGAGAGAGAGAGAGAGAGAGAGAGAGAGAGAGATAGAATACATACTTATGTGGAGGCATGAGGAAAACCTCTGATGTCCTTCATTAGGTGTCATTTGAGATAGTCTCTCACCAACCTGGAACTCACTAAGGCTAGGCTGGCTGGTCAGTGAACCCCAGGGACTTGATTGTCATCTCTGCCCAGCTCCGAGATCACTAATTGTGGTGCCACAACAGGCTTTTCATGTGAGTGCTGGGGATTGAATTCACATACGCTTACAAAGAGCACTAATTAGTTTTTTTTTTCCAACGTGATACAAGCTAGAGTCATCTGGGAAGAGAGAACCCCAATTGAGGAAAAGGCCACCATCAGATTGGTCTATACACAGCTCTGTAGGAAAAGGCCACCATCAGATTGGCCTATACACAGCTCTGTAGGAAAAGGCCACCATCAGATTGGCCTATACACAGCTCTGTAGGAAAAGGCCACCATCAGATTGGCCTATACACAGCTCCGTGGGACATTTTCTTGAGTAATGAATGACGTAAGAGGGCTCAGCCCACTCTGACTGCTTCCACCCAGGCCAGACAGCCCTAGGGTAAATACAAAACATGTTGGGCAAGCCATGGGCAGCAAGCCGGTAAGCAGTGTTCCTCTTTGTCTCAGCTTCCATGCTTGCCTCCAGGTCCCTGTTATAGGTTATAGTCTTAGTTTCCCTCAGTTATGGACTCTAACCTGTAAGATGTAATAGATTTTCCTCTCCAAATTCCTTTTGGTCCTGGGCTCTACTGCACCAACAGGAAGAAGTCTAGAGTACAGACAAATCCCTTACTAACTGAGCTAGTTTTCCAGCACATTAGCGACATCTTAGTCCTGATTAAATTAGTGGAGCTCATTTGTCCTTGCATAGCTCACATAGTTTCCGAGGAACACAAAGTCCTTGTTGAGCAACCACTTATTAAGCGCTGAGAAAATTATGTATGAAATCTTTAGATCAGAGTTTCCTTAGGGTACTTTAGGGAGCAATGTTCAGGAAAATGGTCTTCCTAGAGGGGATGGGGTGGGGTGATTCTATACTTTTCAATGCACATCAGGATAGTAAACACTTCTTGAGCATGAGCAAAGTAAAGACAATCTAAATATTTCTCTTTTCCCAGAATCATTTGCGTCTTAGTTAGGTTTGCTGTTCTATAATAAAACACAGTGAACAAAGTAACTTGGGGAGGGAAGGGTTTATTTGGCTTACACTTCCACACCACTGTTCATCATCAAAGGAGGTTATGACAGAAACTGAAACAGGGCAGGAACCTGGAGTCAGGAGCTGATGCAGAGGCCATGGAGGGATACTGCTTACTAACTTACTCCCTATGGCTTGCTCAGCCTGCTTTCTTACAGAAGCCAGGACCACCAGCTCACAGTGGACTGGGTCTCCTCATCAGTCACTATTTATAACAATTCCTACAGACTTGTTTGTAGCCTGACCTTATGGAGACATTTCCTCAGTTGAGGTTCCTTCTCTCAGATGACTCTAGATTGTGTCAAATTGACATAAAACTTACTGGCACAGTAAGGAAGGCCTGTGTGTGTTTGTGTGTAATCGTGCCTTGGAACACTTGTAAAAGGGCAACCAATGTTGTTGGTTTTCAACTTCAATCTGTTTGACAAAGGATCCCCTCCTGCATACCCCACCCTAGCTGGCCTGTGTATTTTAGAGGATGTTCCTTAAGATTTTTATGGGAATATACTAATGATAAACAATAATATGGCTACATGTATGTTGTATATAATGTATTCTGATCATTTACTCCAGTTACCTTCTCATCTTTCCCTTCCATCTCCCACAGGTCCCTTTCCTATTGCCAAGTAATCCCCTTCTCTGTCACGTAAACATGTATGTGCACAAGTGTGTGTGCGTATGTTGCAGAGACCATTTGCATATTAAGTGACTACTGTATTCGTGACCCATTTTTCAAAGAACATGCTTCTAGTAATGGGGTTTTGTATTAGCAGAAGAAGGAAAAGTTCATTACTTAAACTGAGTGCCTTACTGAATCTGAGTAGGGATTTGGGAGCTGGAAGAGAAGTTTTCATTATGGTAAGTACAGACCTTCTGTGTGTATGTGTGTATGTGACTGTACATGTGCAAGTGTGTGTATGGATGTGAGGCTGTGTGTGCACATGTGTGCAGGTGCATATGTGTACAGATGTTAGTGTGTATGCATGCTTGCGCTTGTGTAGGTGCATATGTGTGGGTCTCTGTGTCTGTACTGTGCATGTGTGCATGTGGGTATGTGCATGTTGGCATATGTGCATGTATACCAATCTGTGTGTTCATGTGGTGTGCTTATGTGCAAGTGTGTGTGGTGTGTGTTTTTGCTTATGCAGTATAACGTGTGTGTCTTTGTGTGCAAGCATGTGCGTGTTTCTCTGTCACTGTACTTATTTTCTGAAACAAGGTCTCTCACTGTTTTTTTTGTTTTGTTTTGTTTTGTTTTGTTTTGATGATTTGAGATTTAAATGGCTAGTCAGTCCCAGAGATTCTTCTGTCTCCTCTTACCCAGCATTGGGGTAATAATGATGTAATACCATATTTAATCTTTTTCTGGGACCACTAAGGATCCAAACTCACATCCTCATGCTGTGTAGTAAGCAGGTCATCTCCCTAATCTTACACAATGGTTGTATTACAGAACAAGCCACCTAGGGGTGTGCACAAGTGGAAGAGTGCAGTCCATTACAGCTGACTTTTATCTCTGTTCAGGACCCCAGATTCATGCCTGTGCTGCAATCACTTTACCAGCTAAGGCACATTCATATCCCAAAATCTTTCATTCAAGATTTGTATCATTTTCCAGAAGAAATAGCAACTCCTCAGGGATAGTTTTTCTAATGGACAATGATTTTAAGGTGATTTTGTATAGATATTTTCATGTAAAATTAAAAGCAGAAATAGTTAATTACAGTTGTGTGGTGATGTATTACCTTAAAATTTTAAGCACATTTATTTATGTGTCTGTATGTGTACATGTGTATGGGGGCCCATGTGCCACAACACATGTATGGAAGTTAGAGGACAACTGATATGGGAGAATTGTCTGCATTCTGTCAATCATATTTTAATAAAGCGCTGATTGGCCAGGCAGGCAGTATAGGCGGGAAAACCAGGCAGGAAGTAGAGGTGATGCAATGAGAACAGGGAGGTTTCTCTGCCATTCCTGCACAGACCACCCAAGAGGCAGCATGTAACTTGCCCAGCTGAGAAAGGTACGGAGCCATGTGGCTAATGTAGATAAGGATAATGGGGTAACATACGTTATAAGAACTAATAAGTAGCCTGACCTAATGGGCCAATCAGTTTATAATCTTATGGAGTCTTGTGTGTGATTTTCTTGTGGCTTGCTGGATGTGGGGTACTGGGTGGGACAGATACCCCAACAAGCCAGCCTTCATACTACAGACAACTTGTGGGAATTGATTCTCTCCTTCCTCCACATGGGTTCCAGAGACTGAACCAAGTTAAGGTGATAAACATCTTTGCTCACAAAGACATCTCACCAGCCTCTCATTTCTTCCTTAAGCTATTTAAGCATTAGCTAACCCGACATTCCTGCAGTCTCCTCGTCAGTGCCAGGCCTGGTCTGGTCCCTGTAGATGAAATGGCCATCAGCATCCTGTTCTATCTGCCTGATACAGACATCTGTGACTCTGACGTCTTAGCCCACTGTGTGCACTTGTGAGAGATAAGATACGCTCGGTCTTGTCTGCCTGGCCTTTGGCTTCTGATTAATCTTTTGTGCTTCAGACAATAGCTTAGTCTTTCCAGGTTATGTCAGGATACTCACAACAGACTTCCCACATCATTGATTTTCATTACAGCCATCTAGTTCTGCTCGCTGTGTTTATGACTCCCAGGTCAGTCATTTTGAGACAGTGATTTGCTGACTATTATGTCTAGTTATAAAGACAGGCATATGTAAAATGAGCACTTGTAGAAACTGTCCAAGTTTCCTTTCTGTTGATATGATAAATATCCTGACAAAGGTCAACTTAGGGGCTGGAGAGATGGCTCAGAGGTTAAGAGCATTGCCTGCTCTTCAAAAGGTCCTGAGTTCAATTTCCAGCAAACACATGGTGGCTCACAGCCATCTGTAATGAGGTCTGGTGCCCTCTTCTGGCCTTCAGGCACGCACAGAATATTGTATACATAATAAATAAATAAGTATTTTTTAAAAAAGAGTCAACTTAGGTGAGGAAGGGTTTATTGGGCTTACAATTCCAGGGTACAGTCCATCATTTTGGGGAAGTCAAAGCAGGAAGTCATCTAGTCACATCATGTGCTCATTTAAGAGCAGAGAGAAATGCATGAGCCTGCTTGATCACGGCTTATGCACAGTTAGCTCTCCTCACGCTTATACAGTTTGGGGCCCAGTCCAAGGAATGGTACCACCCACAGAGGGCTGGACGTGTTTTCATCAACTAGCATTCAAGTCAGTCTCCCACTGACGGGTCCATAGGCTAACACTGCAGCAGACTTTCTTTGGGGCCACTAACCAGCTCCCAAATTATGACATGGAGACTTGTTATTAGTTATGAATGTGCAGCCTTAGCACAAACTCTTTTCTTGTTAACTCTTACAACTTAAACTGTTTTGGTTCATCTACATTTTTTCTTGGAGTTTTTTGCCTGCCTTCCTTTTCTTCCTTCCTTCCTTCCTTCCTTCCTTCCTTCCTTCCTTCCTTCCTTCCTTCCTTCCTTCCTTTCTTCTTTCTTTTCTCTCTCTCTCTCTCTCTCTGTCTCTCTCTCTCTCTTTCTCTCTCTCCCTCCTCTCCATTTCTTTCTGTGTATCTTGCTTTCCTGCTGCCTCCATGACTGGCTACCTGGCAGCTGCCTGGCTTATGTCCCTCTCTTTCTCTCATTTTTTTCCTTCTCTCTCAAGCCTAGACTTTCCCTCCTATTTATTCTCTCTGCCCATCAGTCCCACCTATTCTTCTCCTGCCTAGTCATTCATCTTTTTATTAGACCAATCAGGTGTAATTAGGCAGGCAAGGTGAAAC
Organism: Myodes glareolus; assembly: GCF_982192425.1. Taxonomy (NCBI): domain Eukaryota; kingdom Metazoa; phylum Chordata; class Mammalia; order Rodentia; family Cricetidae; genus Myodes; species Myodes glareolus. The sequence continues at coordinate 64,066,059 of NC_142047.1, read as the reverse complement.
AAATTTAACACATATTTACATCACTAAAAATGGCAGCATAAACAAATGTAACAACATATCTTTGCCTAGTTAAAATAATATTCCACAACATAACCCAATAAAGAAAATTGTTCCATTGATAACTTCTTCCCACATGATTCTATATTGTGTTGAGTTGACAGTTAAAACTAACTAGTACTGAAATTTTGTCTTCATCTTGAAATAAAGAGTTAAAATTCAGAGCAACCCATGTCATCAGAAGCCACATGAACAAGCTACAAAATGGCATGTCTGCTGACTTAGCTGCAAGGCAAATTGTTCCCTCTGAGTGCCAGTCCTATATCACCAAGGACAGGATCTTTGAAAACCACTTTAAGAGGAGAAAAAATAATTTGTGTTTATAATTTGATGAAGAACAAAGTAATTGGTTGCCAATGAAATAAACAGCTTGGTTTACATATAATTGAACAAATTTAAAATCTTTCCTTAGCTCAAATACATATTCTCAGCAAAAGAATCATTTTTATACTTTTACTTTGAAGTAATTGCCATTAGGTTAAAATTACTTTTGAACACTTCTCATCAAATCAACATAAAACAAAACAAAAAACAATATCAAAAAACTTTTAGATGATTTTGGGATAAGGGGGAAGTTTGTAATTACCTGAAGATTTTTGTTTGTTTGTTGTTTTAAGACAAGGTCTCATATACCTCAGGCTTCCCTCAAGCTTACTATGCAGTCAAGGCTTCCCTTAAACTTCTGATTCTCCTGTCTCTGAGTTCATCACTATGCCCTACTTTACAGTGTTGGAGATGGAGCCAGGACTTCCTGAATGCCAGGCATGCTCTACCAACTGAGCCACATCTAGAAAATGTTCAACCTCGGAGAAACAGGTAACATATTTTTTTTCTTTGTTTGCCTTTATGTTGTTTGTTTTTTGAGTCAGGGTTTCTCTGTATAGTCTTGATTGTCCTGAAACGTACTCTGTAGACCAGAATGGCTTGAGTTCATAGAGATCCGCCTGCTTCTGTTCCCTGAGTGTTGAGATCTATCACCTTGTTTTTTAAAAAATGATATATTTCCATTTCATGTGCATTGGTGTTTTTCTTGCAAGTGGATGTGTGAGCGTATTGGATTCCCTGGAGTCAGAGACAGTTGTGGCTGGTGGATGCTGGAAATGAATCCATGTACGAAGAAGAACAGCTGGTGCTCTTAATCACTGAACCATCTCTCCAGTCCCTGCAGAGATTTCTTAGAAGCTTCATTTAGTAACAAAATATGTAGCCCTTCAGTTGCTCAGCATGAATGATTTTCCTTTGTAGGTATTTGAGAATCCATTTTTTACAGACAAATAATTATATGAATCATGGATTTCCAGTGTGTCTGTATCAATTTTTTCTTTACTATAAAAGATATATATATATATACTTATTTATTTATAAAGAACTTTATATAAAAAAGTTATTGAGGCAGGAGTTGGTAGTATACACCCCACCAATCCCAGCACTTTGGAGGCAAAGGTGGATGATCTCTTTAAGTTCAAAATCAGCCCGGTTTGCAGAAAGAGTCCCAGATCAGTCAGGGCTACATAGTGAGACTCTGTTTAAAATTATCAGATTAAGACTATTTTTTTTACTTCACTGCTTCCCAGAGGCTAAATACTTCCTCTCTGAGGAACAATTGCTCCATAAAAACATTTTTCATAGAAAAGGTCAGCCAGACTTCAACCAACCTGTTTGAAGCTGCTTTTAAATTTTTATAACATTATTTATTTATTCATCATGTGGTCACATGTGTATAGTGGGACATGCATATGCAATGGAACACATGCAGATGTCAGAGGACAACTTTAAGGAGTCTGTTCTCACTTCCATTATATGCTTCCTGTGTGTGTGTGTGGGGGGGTCAAACCCAGGTTGTTAGGCTTGGCAGCAAGAACCTTTGCCCTCTGAGCCATCTTGAGGGCTCTTGGATTTTGCCTTTGGCTGTTGAATATACCTACACAACAGATTCCCTCAGGTCTCCATCTCCAGTTCTTGACATCCCAAGTCTAGTAGAATTTGGTCACTCTCTGAACCACTTCACTAATCACTACTCAACCTTTGGTGATAGACTGTTGGCTTTCATACAAGGAGTTATAGAAGCAGAGAGTTATGGATTTCTCTACTTCATGCACAGCAGGAGTGCTAATTATTTTCCAAAGAACCTTGAATATTGCAGCGGGGGCAGGGGCAGTTATTCCATCATGTAATAGCCAAGACTGTTGACAAGCCAAATCCTGATCATTGCTTTTGTAATCTCACTACCTGCTGATCCTTGGTAGTTTGGACACCTCTTTTTCCTATTTTAGATAAATGACTCAGTTGATTCAGTGAAGGGAAGGTTGTTGAGAAAAATCTCCTTATAATTTGGGAAAGAGCACAAGAGGATCACTGGGCTTCCTGACTCCTAGGGTAACTCCAAATCATGGTGAGACCGTGGCTCAAAGGGATAGAGAACACAATTTGACGTCATCCTATACACGTACATACTGCAATATACAGCTCTCTCTCACTTTCCTTGTCTCCCTCCCCAGCTCCCTTTCTTTCTCAGACATCCACACACAGAGGGGGTATTATCACACTTTATAAAAACATAATAAAATTACTACCTATTGCATGTAAAAAACTAATTTCAAAAAAGAGGCTAAAGACAAAGTAAATGAATTTGTTTAAAATAATATAGGATCAAGAATTATGAAATGACCCTGTAAACCAAAAGGAAAATCTTCAATAAAGATTATGCTAACTGGATTAATAATGGATCAGATGCTTATGATGAGTGCTTACAGTTGAGGAGAAATATGATTGGGCAGTAGAAAAATATACAAAAAATATAAAAAAGAAGAGGAGGGATTGAGCAGAAGCAAGAAGTAGACAGAGGAAGAGAGAGAGAAGGTGCCTTAGGAAGAGAGAAAAAGTGATAACTGAGGCTACAAAGGACTGAGTACTTTCAAAAACTCAGGAATATACTAAACAATTGATTGGAGAATCTCTATGAACTTTAAGTGAGATAATATTCACAGTAAAATTTGCAAATAAAAAGAAAAACCTCAAAAACAGTCCAAGAAAAATGACACGACCTTTGAAAAAGTAACAGTAAAGAATGAAAGATGCTTCTCAGTTAGAAAAATGTCAGAAGACAGGTGACAGTTTCAAATTAGTTAATCATAATTGGAAAATAAGAGTGTAAGATGAAATTTAAAACAGAATTAATTGTCATTTTTCTAGTGACTAAGGATGTTGAACATTTCTTTAAGTATTTCTCAGCCATTTGTGTTTCTTTTTTTGAGAACTCTGTTTAGATCTGTCCCCCATTTTTTAATTGGGTTATTTGTTTTCTTGGTATCCATCTTTTTGAGTTATTTATGTATTTAAGATATTAGTCACCCAATATCAGATGTGTACTTTGTAAAATCTTTTCCTGATTCTGTAGGCTGCCATTTTGTCTGAATGATGTCAGTTTCATAAGGTCTCATTTATTAATTCTTGTTCTTAATGCCTATGTCATTGGTATTCTTTTCGGTGCCAATGAGTTCAATCTGATTTCTCACTCTTTCTTCTATCAGATTTATTATATCATTTTTGCATTTTTTAAATTTTTTATCTTTTTTTGAGACAGGATTTATCTGTGTTAGTCCTGGCTGTCCTAGAACTAACTCTTGTAGGCCAGGCTGGCCTTAAACTCACAGAGACCCACCTGCCTCTGCTTCCAGAGTGCTGGGATTAAAAGCATGCACCACTACTGCCCAGTTTATGATAGTTGGTCTTATGGTGTGGATATTTTTATCCATTTGGAGCTGAGTTTTGTGCAGGGTCATAATTATGTTTATATTTCAATCTTCTAAATGCAGCCGTGCACTTTGAACAGTACCACTTATTAAAGATGCTGCCATTTCTCCAAGTGAACAATTCTGGTTCTTTATTGAAACAATCAGGTATTCATAGGTATGTGGACTTATGTCTGGCTCTCCATTTCAATTGCATTGATCAATGTGACTATGTGTATGAAAGTTCCATGCTGTTTTTATTACTAAAACTCTATAGTACAATTTGAGATCCAGGAATATCAACTTCCAGCAGTTTTTTAATTTTTGTTTTAGCTGATTAGTTTAGATTTGAAATCTACTTTGTCAAATATTAAAATTGTTAGATCCATTTGCAAGCACAAAAATATTTTGCAAAGTAGGATAAAAATAGAATATATATTATTCTGTTTATATATATATAAATAATTACTAAAATTACATAAGTAAGAATCAATAGACTAGAAGTGACACCAAATTCAAATAGATTTCTACAACAGACAAAATTCATGAGCATGAATTAAAAACTGATGCTGAAAAACGGTATGTTCTCTTGTTGGAGAAAGGAGCTAGATATATATCTTTCACTCTTAAATTGTTATAATTAAATATGAGAAAATATTTCATGATATAGATGTATGTGAAAAGAACAACCTCAGGAAATATTTCCAAGAACTGACAAATGGAATCACAGCAACAAGAAGCAACAAAACCACCAGCAGAGTGCAAAGGCTGCGGTAGAACGAGAAAAAATATTTCAAAATATGCTCCAAACAAGGGAATAATACAAAGAACATCTATAGAACTGCAACAATTAAACACCAATGATAATAATAATAATAATAAATAATAATAATAATAATAGTTGAATCCATGAGTGAACTAATTAAGGAACACGATTTTCCATGAAGAAACACGAATCTCCAATCCTATCTGAACAAGTGTTGAGTTTCCTTAGTTATCAATGAGATGCAAATACAAATTGCTGTGGAGACTACATCTCACCCTGCCCAGAACGGTTGTCATCAGGAAAACCAATGACAACAAATGCTGGTAAGGGCTGGTAAGGCTTGGGAAAGGACTCCTGTTCATGTCCAGCCAGGATGGAAGTGGGCCGATTCTATGGGAACCAATGGGGAGTTTCTTCCAAAAACTAAGAATGGAACTACAGTGTGATCCAGCTATACCACTTCAGGGCACACACCCAAACTTCTCTAAGTCAGTACACCAAAAATGCGTGTTTGTGTCCATATTTATTGCTACAGTGTTCATAACGGGTAAGATACGGAATCATACATATGCTGCAAGAAAATGGCATGATTGATGCTATCTAAATTAAAACTTAATTCTACTTAGAAGGGACTTCTCATTGAAAGGTTGAAAATGGAAGGATAAAATAAAAATATAGTCTTCAAAAGCTAAGGTAAGAATGTTAAGTGCTAGGGGTATAGTGATACACACCTGCAATCCCAGCATTCGTGAGGTCACCATAGGACTATGACTTCAAGGGTAGCTTGAGCTATACAATGGGATCCTGTCTTTAAAAAGGTAGTGAAAGTTTTTTCAGTGTCAGACACACTAGACTTTATGAAGTAAAGTATCATGTGAGATAAAGATGACATTCTATGATGATCAGGAATACATAAAAGTGCTAAGTTTGGATGTAATTAGCAACAATATGTCTGAGAACATAAAGCAGAAATAGACTTAGCAAGGGAAATGGATAAATTTAAAACCATAAGAGGCAATTTTGACATAGCACCTCTCCATACTTGGTAGAGTCATATTTAAATTTATAGACACTTGGAGAAACTGCAAACTATGTATTGCTGCCTTATATTTATAGGATATTAATCAAAATTGCACATATGTTGGGCAATAAAGCAATTTTAATAACTTCCAAAGATTGAAATATCCAGTTTATTCTCTGACAACAACAGAACTAATGTAAAAATGAGCAATAAAAGTATATATAAAAGTCCCAAAGTTATGCAAATCAATAAAACACTTTAAATTATAGAGTGATGGAAAAAATCAGAGTGTAAATAACTTATGAAACATATGTGTTGCATCAAGAATTGAGCTTCAAAGGAAATTTATAGCATGGAAAAATATACATCTGAAAATTCATGATTTAATCTACAATTCAAGGTAAAGGTTAGAGACATAAAATCAGAGCAAAAGAGGGTAATATTAAATGTAAGAAATTGTTCAAAAAGAAACAACCATAGCAGAGAAGACATTTACAAGTACAAAATGGCACTATGAAAAGGCACAACTAGTAAAACCCCACAATGCCTAGGGAATAACTAAGTATAAAACCAAAACAGAAAGAACTCCCATCCTGAGCATGTAATTAAAAATACCAAACACAAATGAACAAATGGCAAAAGTGTAGCTGATGGCAAAGTCCTTGGGCTCACAATTAGGAAATCTGAGATAAGAGGGCATAGGAAACCTGATGGTCCAATACATGAGCGATTGAATCCTGCAATGCTATTCCACTTTGCGGTCTTCTAAACGACTGAGTAAAATAATTCCAGCCAAGCATAATATTTTCCAAGGAACCTTCTCCAGAAGGAAACACTTCCAAAAGTTTCTGAACTATCATAAATATCTTGACTCAAATTTATCTGGCAAACGTTGCCTTTTGTACAGGCACAAAAATACTAGAAAAAGTAAGAAAAATGAATAAAGTTACATTCTGTGCAACAAAGTGTTTTTTAAGAGGATACATTGCAAAAGCAAACACTTTACATAATATTTATAAATTAATTCTATATAATTTATCAAATGAATAAGTTGAAAAGAAAAAACTGTATGATTATCTCAAAAGTTTTTTGGTAACATTAACCCAACCATCAAATGAAACAAAGCAAAACACAACAACAAAAACCACTGAGTTAAATGGAAGGACCAGAAGATTTCTGCCATCTATTATGTGTTAACAGCAATGGACAGAACACATCTTCTAGAAAGAATTTTATTAGAAAGATGGGGAAACAGAAGGGAATTAACTGTCGGAATTATTTGCTTTTGTGCTAGACTTCCTGGACAAAGTTGTAAGGCATGGGAACTAAATAAAAGCCATGATATTTAGCATACAGTACAGAAATAATGTTTATTTTTCACATATGATGTGATTTTGCATATAGAAAACCCAGTGTCTAAATTGAATACAAACTGTATATTCATGTTTTAAAATCTTACTGTATTTGAGACCCCTGTACAAAAATAATCACATGCTTTATAAGAATGAATAGAGAATGGATTGTGTGTTTGTGTGTGTGTGTGTGTGTGTGTGTGTGTGTGTGTGTAGCATGCACCATGGTGCACGTGTGAAGGTCAGAGGACAACTTGTGGGAGTCAGTTCTTTATCTATCACGTGGGTCATGGGGATTTAATTCAGAGCTTCAGGGTTAGTGGCAAGCACCTTCACTCACTAGGCCACCTCAACGGCCCCAGAGAATAAATTTCCTAAAGCGGTATTTACAATTTAAAGACAGAGAGACACAACTTAGTCAAATAACTAAAAGAAGGTGGAACTATGCCACATTCGTGGATTTCGTGCTTACTTAAATAGAAAAAGCTGACACGTTTTCCCTGAAATTCACATTATTTACAGGGCATAATAAAACATAATGAAAACTGATGTTCTTGTGGAAATTGACAAATTAATTCTAAGCTTCAGATGTGATTATCTATGACCAAGAATAAGGATGATATATTCTTGAAGGATACACAGTTACCATCAGATATTTTCTTATTCCAAATATCTACTAATTAAAACTGTAATACTATTGAGGGATTGGATAATTAAAGGCATCACACAAGCATTCAAACTGCTTTGTATAATTAAGGGAGCTCTTCAGAAGAGTTGGGAAAGATAGACAGCTTGGAAGAAGCTGTGCTGGGTTGGGGGAGCACTATGCTGGGCTGGGGGAGTGTTATGTTGGGCTGGTGGAGCACCATGCTGGGCTGGTGGAGCATTATTCTGGGCTGGTGGAGCACCATGCTGGGCTGGGGGAACATTATGCTGGGCTAGTGGAGCACCATGCTGGGCTGGGGGAGCATTATGCTGGGCTGGGGGAGCATTATGCTAGGTTGGAGGAGCACCATGCTGGGCTGGGGGAGCATTATGCTGGGCTGGTGGAGCACCATGCTGGGCTGGGGGAGCATTATGCTGGGCTGGGGGAGCATTATGCTAGGTTGGAGGAGCACCATGCTGGGCTGGGGGAGCATTATGCTGGGCTGGGGGAGCATTATGCTAGGTTGGAGGAGCACCATACTGGGCTGGGGGAGCACTATGCAGGGCTGGGGGAACATTATGCTGGGCTGGGGGAGTGCCATGCTGGACTGGGGGAGCACCATGCTGGACTGGGGGAGCATTATGCTGGGCTGGAGGAACATTATGTTGGGTTGGAGGAGCACCATGCTGCGCTGGAGGAGCATCAAGCTGGGCTCGGGGAGCATCATGCTGGGATATGATGACTCCCTCTCATCTCACACCTGACTCAACGGATAGATTAACTGCATATCTACATTTAAAGGGTAAAGTAGTAAAACTTCTAAGACACTGTATTTATAGCAATACATTTGCGGGGGTGTTTGTGCCAAAGAGATGGCTCAGCAGTTAAGAGCACTTGCTACTTTTGCAGAGGACCTGAGTTCTGTTTATAGTACCCTTATCAGCACTTACATCTGCTAGTAATATTAGCTCAGGGGTTCCAGACACCTGCACTCATGGTATACATACTCACAGATACAATAATATAAATAAATAAATATAAATGAATAATATGCACGATTAAAAATAAATCTTTAAAAATTAACAAAAGGTTGGCAAAGTTTCTTAAATAACCTGATGACAGTAGTAATAACAAAGAGACATGGGTAGAAATTTACTGTGGTAAGGTCAAAGACTTGTTTATCTCAGGAAGTACAGCTGTGACAGGTTAGTGGCACGGGGAGTCCAGTCCCAGCTATTCTGCAGCCTGAGCCAGCAAGAAGCAAAGCTGAAGACTTCCTGAACTAGAGAGTATGTTCAGATCAACCAGAACACCTTAGAGACCCTGTTTAAAAATCAAAAGCGAGCTGGGGATTTAGATGAAAGTAGTGGCCTAGCTTGTGTAAGGCTCTGTGTTTGATTCCCAGTATTTGGCAGAAAGAAATTGTGACATTAAATGTGAGAAATAAATATATCTTAGTAGGAAAAGTGTTTTTAAAAGACTTCATTCATGGAATTTAATCTCTGGCTATTGATTCTGCAGATCAATGCAACTGATAGAAAAGCTAATTGAAGTTTTAAAAGGGCACAGAATATACCCAAGTAGTTAACATCAGTGAACAGATGCTAAATTGCCTCAGTCAACAGAGAAGTGCAAATTTAAACATTGAAGACATCCTTTACTCAGCTAAAAACAAAACAAACTAACAAACAAAAACCACCCACTGGGAATGTGTTATGTGAAATGCAACACTTATGTCCACTCCCTCTGGGATGGGAATCCACCACAAATAATATTGATTGCACCTTGGGGAACTAACGAGCTCATCTGGGTTGCTGCATCCCTAGAGTCTCTCCTGACAGCCCCACTGGCTGAACCACTCCCCTCTGCACTCTGCCTCCTTCCTGCATGTGGTTCCAGCCACTTTCATTCAAGAAAGGTCCTGATGAATCCTGTAGGTCTCGGCTTTCTGAGGCTAATCAAGTTCTTTACATTCTGAGGTCCATGAGCTTTTCTTAGGACCTGAAATTTCAATTCAAAAGAAATTGCCTCTTAACAGAATATCATATTTTGCTACATCAAATTTTCTTACACAGTCTTGGGCAAACAACCTGATGAAATCACTTTGGTAAATTATTAAATATGTACAATCTCTCTGCATAAGCAAATCTATTTCTGAATTATAATCAAAGAAAAAAATGCATGCTTATTTATTTAAAAATTTTAAAAACTGTTTTAAATTATGTAAATGCGTATGTGTGTGTGTGTGTGTGCACATGAGTAACGGGTCCTCAGGAGGTGAGAAGGCTTCAGATCCACTGGAACTGGAGTTATATGGGGTTGTCAGTGTGGGTTCTGGAATCCAAACTTCATCTGCAGGAGCAGTTCCTATTTTTGGCTGCCGAGTCTCCTTTCCTTCTTTTCTTCCTTCCTCTTTCCCCCTCTTTCTCCCTCCCTCTTTTCATCCTTCCCTCCCCCTTCCTTCCTCCTCTCTTTCATTCCTATGTGTATGTTTATTAAAAAGTATTTATAGTGAGCGGAGGCAGTTTTCTTTTTGTTGTTGTGGTAAAAGACTTTTGTAAAATACCTTTCGGGAGGAATAGGTTTATTTGTTCACAGGATGCAGTCTAAAATCAAGGGAAGTCAGGGTATCTGCTCAAGATAAGAACCTGCTGGCTGGAACTGAAGCAGAGGCCAAAGAGGAAATCATGTTCAGATGCCTTTCCCATAATGCTTAGGCCCACCTTCCTAAAGATGGTACTGTCCACCATGGGCTAGGCCCTGCAACATAAATTAGCAATCAAATATTTCCCACAGACATTTCTATAGATCTATCTGATCAGGAAAATCCCTCATTTGGAACTTTATTTTCCAAGACATCTCTTGATTGTATCAAGTTGACAATCAAAGCAACAAGTACATTACATTTTGCAAGATGGTTCAACATGTAAAAGTGCTCGCCATGGAAGCATGACCAAAATCCAATCTCTAGAAATTGCATTGAACCAACCAACCAGCCAACCAACCAGCCAACCAACCAGCCAACCAACCAACCAACCAACCAACCAACCAACCAACCAACAAAAATAAACCTCTGGGTCTGGTAGTAAGCATCTGTAATACTAGAAGTCCTATGGTGAGATGAGAGCACATACAGGAAAAATGACTAGGAGATGCTTGGCCAGCAATCCTAGAGCACACAACACTGCATACAGCACACAGAGAGATCCTTCCTTAGAAGGTGGGAGTAGAGAGCTGATTACTGAAAGTTGATATTCAGTATTGGAAGCACAAAGGTCCTTGTACTCTCAGATTACCAGGGAAACCAAGAGCATTAATCACACAAGTTTGCCTTTTCAAAGAAAAAGATATAATACCTGTTTTCCACCCAGAAGGCTGGTAGTGGATGTTGTTAGTTACGTGGTGAGTTTGCTATCTATAGGGCCAGACCTCACCCACATCCTCAGTTCTCTGTTCTCAGTCAGTAGGACCCATCCATAGGTGAGATGTCACATGCTCTCTATAGCATAAATGACCTCTACACTATCTGTATGACTGAGACCATGACAGATCCTCCCCTAGGCCCTTAAGCTAATGCATGTAGTCTATCTTTAGAACCCTTCTTCCTGGAAGAAATGACATGTACTTTGAGTTTATGCCTCCCTGTGCATCAGGGATTATATTACACCAGGAAATGTTTCCCCAAATTTTATTCTATTTCAATACACTTACATTAAACCACCTGACGTTAGAATCCAAAAGTTTTGATCAAGCACCAGCTAAGTCAGGCTAGGCTGAGTTTTCCTTCTTGTTTCACACCAATCATTTCCCTGCCAGCTGTGACACTTGGAGGGACCCCTGCAATTCAGTACTCTGATGAGATGCTCATAGTGTTGTCTTGACCTGAATTCTAGATATACAGAAATGCTCACTTTGCATGAATTGTTTTGACTGTATACTCATGGTTATTATTGTTTATATAAATAATATTTATTTAAAAGGAGGGCTAGAAAGTGGACAGTCCCTGCTCAGGTTCAGATCTTGCCAGCCACAAAACAGGAAATCCACCTGCCCATGGAACAGAGTAAATACTAGGCTCTTCTGAGATTTTCTCTGCCCTCGAAATTCTTCCACTTTGGTTCTCAAGGACCCAATCTGCTGCCACCAAACCTTCCCTTCCCACCACTTATGCCTGCTGCCATGTTTTCACCTGACTTGGATGGATGCCCCCTGCTCAGGTGCAGGCCATACCAGCCAGAAGAGCAAGTAGGTGAACGCAAGCAGAGCCTCACTGTTGGTCCAGAGGCTGCATCAGCCTCTAGCAGTCCAGACTCCCCACACATACACCTCTTCTACTCCCTCAGTGAACCTCAATAATAGTCCCAATTTCTCCCTGTCCCCATGGCTTAGTCTCTCACTCAAGCAGGAAACCCCCTGCTCAGTCAAAGTTAAGCCAGCATCTAAAAGTCTAGCCCCAACTTGGGTAGAGACTATATGCTGGACCAGAGGTCATGGCAGCTGTCAGAACTCAGGTGAAACAGACTCAGAAATCAACATCTAGACCTATAATCACTCAAAACCCAGAGACATAAACATCAGCATAAGAACATACTCAAGAACAGAAAAGGCAATATTTTACCACCAGAGTCAAGCTAGCCTATTAAGGCAAGTCCTAAATATTCCAACACAATGGGAGCACAATAAAAAACCTTAAAATCAAATTTATAAAAATAATAGAGGTCCTTAAATAAGAAGTGAGTGAATCCCTTAAAGACATCAAGGGAAAGACAAACAAATAATTAGAGGAAATGAATGAATTCCTTAAGGAAAGCCAAGAAAAGTCATGCAAACAGTTAAAGGAAACAAATAAGTCTGTTCAAAACCTGAAAAATGGAAATAGAAGTAATAAAAAAGTACAAATTTAGGGAATTCTGGAAATGAAAAATCTAGGTAAGTGAACAGGAACTATAGACACAAGCATCACAGAAAACTGGGATACTATGAAAAGACCAAACTTAAGACTAATAGGAATAGAAGGAGAAGAACCCCAGCTCAAAGACTCAGAAAATGCTTTCAATAATATTTCATAAAAGAATTTTTTTCTCACCGCAAAGAAGGAGATGCCCATAAAGGTACTAGGAGCATACAGAACATTAGATGAACAAGAAAAGACAGTCTTCTTGCCACATAATAATCAAAAAACTAAACATAGAGAACAAAGAAAGGAAATTAAAATCTATAAGGGAAAAACATTAAGCAGTGTTCAAAGGAAGATCTATTATAATTGCTCTGGACTTCTTATTGGAGACTCTAAAAGTGAGACTCTGGACAGATGTCTTGCAGGCTCTAAGAGACCACAGATGCCAGCCAGACTACTAAACCCAAGAAAACTTTCAATCACCATAGATGGGGAAAACATGATATTCCCTATATCATTCCATGACAGAGTCAAGTTCAAATAATATCTATCTAAAAATCCAGCTCTATAGAAGATGCTAGAAAGAAAATTCCCATCCATGGAGCTTAACTACACCTGTGAAAACACAGGCAATAAATGATCTTGTACCAGCAAAACCAAAAGCAGGGAAACACATACACAAACACAATTACTCACACACATTACCACTACCACCAATAACAAAATAACAGGAATCAACAATCATTGGCCATTGACATCTCTTAATATCAGTCAAATCAATTTTCTAATAAGAAAGACACCAACTAACAGAATGGGTGTGAGAACAGGATCCATTCTTCTGCTGCATATAAAACATATCTCAGCATCAAGGATAGACATTACCTCAGACTAAAGATTTGGAAAATATTTTTCAAGCACATAGACCTAAGAAGCAAGCTGTTATAGTCATTCCACTATCTAACAAAGCTGACTGCAAACCAAAACCAATCAGAAGAGACAAGGAAGAACACTTCAAACTCATCAAGGAATAATCCACCAATAATTAGCATCCTTAACATCTCTATGCCCCAAATTTAAGGACATCCATATTGATTAAAGAAACATTTTTAAACCTTAAATCACACATCCATCCTACATGTTTATAACAGGAGATTTCAATGCTCCACTTTCACCAATGGAAAGGTCAACCAGACAATAACAAAATAGAGAAATATTGGAGCTAAAAGACATTATGAATCAACAGTATCAAGTGGATATTGCGGTGGTTTGAAAAAAAATGGACCCCAAAAGGCATAGCACTATTAGTGGGTGTGACCTTGTTGGAGGAAGACTGTCACTGTAGAGGTGGGCTTAGAGGTCTCACATATGCTCAAGTTGCACCCAGTGTTTCAGACTACTTCCTGTTGCCTCTGTGTCAAGTTGGCACCATGATGATAATGGTCTAAGCCTCTGTAAATGTAAGTTACCCCAATCAAATGTTTTTCCTTTATAAGAGTTGCCTTGGTCATGGTATCTCTTCACAGCAACAGAAACCCTAACTAAGACAGAAGTTGGTACCAGGTTCTGGGGTATTGCTGTGATTGGCCTGTCTACATTTTTGTCTGGAGTAATATAGACCTTGGGATTGTAGATTCAAAAAATAGTTGAACACTTTAAGTGATGCTTAATGGTTCATCTTAATAGAAGCAAGGAAGACAGTGAGGATGAATGTGATTTGAGCAGTGGGTGCCTGGATCAAGAGGTTTTAGAGGAGAAGAATGTTAGTATGTGGTCTAAAAATAGATATTGCGATATTTTGGTGAAGAATGTGACTGCTTTTTGCCCTTGTCCAAAGAGTCTGCCTAAGTCTAAAGTGAAGCATTTTGGATTAAGTTCATTGGCAGAGGAAATCTCAGAAGAGCCTAGTATTTACTCTGTTTTGTGGTTAGTGCTGGTCATACTTATATAGATTTGTAATGAAAAGGAGCAATAAAATGAAAGTTTTGAAGGGAAAAAAAGCACCAGGAAGTGGAATGGAGCTAAGTCCTATGTCAATTGGGATAAACAGATTAAGAAATGGAACAAAGGGACTGGAGACCTCATGGCAAGATCCTACCCAGTAAAATTTCCAAGTAGTGAAAAGGAATTAAAGAAAAGCTTAGAGCCATATATGGTGGTGCATGTCTTTAATCTTAGCATTCAGAAGGTAGAGGCTGGTGAATCTGATTTTGGGGTCAACCTGATCTACAGATAAAGTTCTAGAATAGTCAAGCTTAGCCAGTAAAGATAATCATTGAAAACAGAAAGTTGGTGAAGATGTAATTGTAAGGTCAATGAGTTCAAGGTTAGCCTGGTCTATAGATACAGTTTCAGAACAGTCAACCTTAGGCCGTAAAAAACAGAAAGTTGGTGAAGATGCAATTGAATGAGGGAGCTATGTTTTAGCTCCAGTAAGAAACAGAACTTAACAGCTTTGTCAGGAAGTTTTGGCTTTAGAGTTAATGATAGAAGAAAGAGGTTATGGAATTTGCCCCTGAGAGCAAGGAAAGATGCTGAGGCCAGACATGTGTCCCTGAACAGATCCCTAGAAAGACCGATGTGTGAAGCTGTGAAGTTGAAGTCTGAAATGTGTTGGAGACCTCAAGATGTTAGAGACAGCAGAGCCATGGTATACCTGTTAATGGAAGCTGCTAGCAGGGAATAGAAACAATGCAAGAGAAAGAAGTATGTGCCATAGTCAACAAAACTAAACAGAGTAGGAGAAGAGCACTTCAACAACAGACGTGGAGATGTAGTGTTTGGAGTTTGTCCAGCTGTTTTTCAGACCTACTTTGGTCCAGTATTTCTTCACTATGCTCTCTTTCCTGCATTTTGTAACATCATTGTATATTCTGTGCCATTATATATTGGAAGTATGTGAGCTGTTTATTTTTATTTTATAGGAGATATAGTTAAGAGATTGGATGAATCTCAGAAGAAACTTAGAACTTTAAAACATAATTGAGACTATGATAGACTATAGGGATTTTTAAAGTTGGACTAAATACATTTTAGCTTTATGATATGGCTGTAAGTCTTTGGGAGCCAGGATGTGGAGTATGCTTTTTGAAGGAAAATGGCCCCCAAAGGGAGTAGCACTATTAGTGGGTGTGGTCTTGCTGGAGGAAGTGCGTCACTGTGAAGCTGGTGTTTGAGATTTCATATATGCGCAAGCCATGGCCAGTGTCTCAGACCACTTCCCTGTTGCCTGTGAATCAAGCTTTGGGACAGAATAACATAGAGAGCTAGGATAGAATCAAATACAACTGGCAAAAAGAGTCAGTAAAATGATTCCTAATGATATTCTGCTGTACCTATAGATCAGTGCCTAGTCCGATTATCATCTAGTAACTGATGGAAGCAGATACAGAAATCCATAGTCAAACAGTAGGCACAGCATGGGAAACCCTACACAAGGGGGATAGTACAGATTGTAGGAGCCAGAGGGTTCCAGGATTCCAGGAGAACATGGCCCACCGAGTCAACTAAGCAGGACTGATAGGGGCCCACAGGAACTAAAGTCACAAGCACACACCTAGTATGGGTCTGAGCTAGGTCCTCTGCATATACCTTATGGTTGTGTAGCTTGGTGCTCTTATGGGGCTTCTAACCGTAGGAGTTGAGGGGTGTCTCTGAATCCTTTGCCTGCTGCTGGAACACGTTTCTCCTACTGGGGTAGCTCACAGCCTTTATGTAAGAGTTTGTGCTTAGTCTTACTGTAACTTATTATGCTGTATTTACTTGATATTCCTCGGAGGTCTGCTCTTTTCTGAAGGAAAATGAAGGAGGAGTGGATCTGGGGGAGAAGGGAGGTATGTGGTGGGGAGTGGGAGAAGTGTATGGAAGGGAAACTGACTGCTTGGACATAATGTTTGAGACAAGAATCTATTTTTAAAAATTCAAAGGGTGGGGAGATTACTCATCATTCATTCATCTTTTTAAAAATTGGCTTTAGTTATAAGCATGTGTGTTCATGGCAGTGATAATGTACACATGAAGGCAGGTACCCAAGGAGGCCAAAAGATGGCTGTTGACCCCCTATGACTGGAGTCACAGCAATGTGGGTGCTGAAAACTGAACCAGGTGAGCATAAGGATTTGTGTTCAAATTGCTAGTTTCTTTGTAAAATGCTGGTCATGACAACATAAATGCATAAAACACATGTCTTAGTTAGGGCTTTTAGTGCATGAAGAGACACCATTGCTACACAACTCCTTTAAAGGAAGCATTTAATTGGAATGACTCATCTACAGATTCAGAGGTTCATTCCATTATCATCATAATGGATGACAGACAAGGTGGCTTGCAGGCAGACATGGTGCTAGAGCTGAGATTGCTCTATCTTGCAGGAACTGTTTCAGGGTACTTGTTTTCACTGTATGAATATGTGCCATTGTGATTGGTTTAATAAAAAATTGAATGGCCAATAAGTAGGCAGGAGAGAATAGGTAGGACTTCTAGAAACAGAAAGTAACTCTAGGAAGAAGAAAGGGAGAGAGGCACAAGGAAAGATGGAGGAAGCAGGATGGGCAGTAAGTGGCCAAATATAGATTAATAAAACAGGCTAATTTAAATTATAGGCACCAGTAGGGAAATTTTTAATTTTAATTTTAAATTATAGTACCTTAATTTATATTATAGGCACTAGTAAGTCAAATTATCATAATTAATAAGAATTATTTTCTGTGTCACTATGAGTGAGCTGGTGGCCCAAAGGAAAGTCTGACTATAGACAACTCCAACTGAGATACTGGGGGCTATCTCAAGCACAGGTAACCTCAAAGCCTGCCCCCAAAGTGACACAATTCCCCCAACAAAGCCGCATCTCCTCATATTGCCACTCCCTATGAGATTATGGAGGCCAATTACATTCAAACTATCACATTCCACTCCCTGGCCCCCATAAACTTGTAACAATATTATAATGCAAAATGCATTTAGTCCAATTTAAAAAGTCCACATAGTCTATAATAGTCTCATACTTATTTAAAAGTCCAAAGTTCAAAGTCTCTTCTAAGATTCATACACTCTCTTAATTGTAATTCTTTTATAATATCAAAGTAAATAAACAGATCACATGCTTCCACCATATAATGGCACAGGATATTTATTACCATTCTAAAATGTATGGAAGGGAGCACAGTGAAAAACAGCTGAGCAAACTCTAAACTCTGTATCTTCGTGTCTGATATTGCAATGTTATTTAGATTTCCAACTCCTTTCAGCTTTGTTGACTTCGGCATACTCCTTTCTCTTGGGATGGTTCCACTTCCTATTAACAGCTCTCCTTGGTGAGTGTTCCATGACTCTGATATCTCTACCACCTTGGGTTCTCCACGGCAATCCATGCTTCAACTTAACATCTTCACAAAATGGTCTCTCCATTTTAGGCCTCCATTCAGGGATACTCCTGATACATACCTGGCCTCAGTGGCTTTCTTTAGGCAAGGAGGCAAATTCCATAACCCATTCCTTATATCCTTAATGCAAAAGCCATAACCATATGACTACAGCTGTCATATTCTGTTGCTCACTGGGGTTGGAAAATGGGTTCCTTATTCAATTGCATCTTTACCAGCTTTCTGCCCTCCACTGCCTAATTTCAGCTGTCCTGAAACTGGATCTCTAGATCAGACTGGCCTCAAACTTAGAGATCCATCAGCCTCTATCTTCCCAATGCTGGGGTTAAAGGTGTGCCCCATCACACCTGACTCTAACCATTTCTTTAGTTTTTTTCCCCCACAAGTTCAAAACTTAGTTAAGTGGGACCTTGCCCTGAGGTCACCACTATCTTTATTCCATTTATCAATCCATTAATCTCCTTGAACATGGGACATAGCTCCAGTCCACTTCCTGGTACTCTTTTTCAACTCAAAATTTATGTTTTGTAATTTATCAAACTCAGCTTTCTCCTTCTCATTATAAATCTTTATAAGCATGAAAACTAGTAACCATACAACAGAGTCTATACTAGGCTGTTTTGACATTTCTTCTCCCAATGGAATTAATCCAAATCTCTTCACTTAATTAATCCAAAGACTCAGGCAAACTTTGTTGACAAGGGCAAAAACTGACTACTTTTTTCACCAAAATGTTACAAGAACTATCTCTAGGCAGCATACTCATTTTTTTTCTTCTGCAATGTTTTGAACATGTTCCCCACAGCTCATCAAATCACATTCAACACTTTCACAGGCTTTTTTTTGGGCTGCCAACCAAATCGTGACATGGGGACATACTTTTAGTTACGAATGCTTGGCCTTTTCTTAATGCTTGTCCCACTAACTCTTATAACTAAAAACCTGTTTCTCTTCATTTATGTTTTGCCTTGGGGCTTTTTACCTTTCTTTTATTCTGTATGTCTTACTTGTGTCTAGTTATTAGATGCCTTACTGAGTAGTTCTGGGTGTCTCTCTCTTCCTCTTTCTCTCTCCTCTCATTCTCTCTCAGGCCTAGATTTCTCAACCTACCTATTTATTCTCTCTGCCTGCCAGATCCAACTATCCCTCTATTGCCTAGCTATTGAGTGTGCAGATTTTTATTACACTAAACAGGTGCCTTAATCAGACAAAGCAGCACATATTTACATCATTAAAGAAGGCAGTATTAACAAATGCAATATACCTTTATAAAATTAAGGCAATATTCTGCAACAAAAATAGATATAAAATCTCTTTACATAGTTAAAGTAATAATCCACAGCACAATGTCACTGTCTTCCATGCTCCTACTTTTATGGCCCATTAAACAGCATTTAAAGCATTTTATTGCTTTTCTTATCTATAATCCCAAAGTTCATAACCAAAACATGATCAGGCCTATTACAGCAATACTCCAGTTCCTGATACCAACTTCTGTTTTAGTTAGGACTTTCATTGCTGTGAAGAGACACCATGACCATAGCAACTCTTACAAAGAAAACATTTAATTAGGGTGTCTCATTTACAGTTTTAGAGGTTCAATTCATTATCATAATTATGGGGAACATGGTGGCATGTAGGCAGATGTGGCACTTGAGCTGAAAGTGCTACATCTTGTAAGCAACAGGAAGTCAACTGAGACACTGGGTAGTATCTCAAACACAAGAAACCTCAAAGCCTGCCCCACAGTGACACACTTCCTCTAACAAAGTCATACCTGTTCCAACAAAATCACACCTCCTAATAGTGAAGAAAGAAATTGAGGAGGATACCAGAAAATGGAAAGACCTCCCCTGCTCTTGGATTGGGAGAATCAACATAGTAAAAATGGCAATTCTACCAAAAGCAATCTATAGATTCAATGCAATCCCCATCAAAATCCCATCAAACTTCTTCACAGACCTTGAGAGAACAATAATCAAGTTTATATGGCAAAACAAAAAACCCAGGATACCCAAAACAATCTTATACAATAAAAGAACTTCTGGAGGCATTACCATCCCTGACTTCAAACTCTATTATAGAGCTACAGTATTGAAAACAGCTTGGTATTGGCATAAGAACAGAGAAATCGACCTTTGGAATCGAATAGAAGACCCAGATATTAACCCACAAACTTATGAACACCTAATTTTCGACAAGGGAGCTAAAGGTATACAATGGAAGAAGGAAAGCATCTTTAACAAATGGTGCTGGCATAACTGGATGTCAACCTGTAAAAAAATGAAAGTAGATCCATATCTATCACCATGCACAAAAATCAAGTCCAAATGGATTAAAGACATCAACATTAATCTGTCCACTTTGAACCTGATAGAAGAGAAAGTGGGAAGTAGTCTACAAGATTTAGGCACAGGAGGCCTCTTCCTAAGTAGGACCCCAGCAGCACAGACAATAAGAGAAACAATGAATAAATGGGATCTACTGAAACTGGGAAGCTTCTGTAAAGCAAAGGACACTGTCAGTAGGACAAAAAGGCTGCCCTATGAGATTATGAGAGTCAACTACATTCAAACTACCACAACATATTTGCTAGTAAGAGTAAAAAATCCAGTGTGAAACTCCATAGATACGGAAAGGCTATTCTAACTGTATAAAAAAGATCATCAAGACATATAGACTTTCAGTCTGGTTAGTTTCTCTGGTGATGTTTTTTTATTTGCCAGATCTTTAAAACAAAATTTTAAGTAAAATGCCTAAAAATTCAACTGACCATATGTGCTATGGAGAAAAGGAAGGTGTTCAGTATTGGGGGGGTAGCTACAACTTGTATAAGGTATACACAGCAGAGTCACCTTGAGGGCAATGTTAGAATGTAACTTGAAATAGATGAAGAATGAGATTGTGGGCATTAGGGGACAAACTCCTTAGTAGATAAAGAGACAAGTATAAAAAATTGGAGAAGACTGTCCCAAAACGTCTCAGGACTTCAAAGGAGAAAGTGGTGCTTGAAGAAAGACAAGTGAGGCAGAAAGTGGGGATTGATGAGGTCAGGGAAACAGTGGGTTCAGGTCCATGGGACTCATAGGCCAACATGAGGCTCTTGATCTTGATTAGGAGTGAGTTGGGAGTCTGCCATGAAGGAACTTGATCTGGGAAGGAGTAATAAAGTAACTCAATCACTTGGATTACTGTGGTACAGACAGGCTGTGTCAAAGATGAGAACAAATTTTCAGGAGGTATAACTATGGCATTTCCAGTGCTCTCTGTAAGAAGGGAACACAAGAAGAAAGGATAAGTTGGGCCATGGAGAGGTCATAGGATTTGATAAAGGCTGCGAGAGATTTGAAAGGATAGTTGACCTGATTTGTCATCAGGTAAGGTGATGGGGTACTAGAATAAATTAAGAAAAACTTCCAGGGCTGCGTTGAGTGATGAAAATGATAGCACTCCCATTAATGGAACCCAGAGAGAATTGGTCTGGAGTAGTAGACAGTGTAAGGTCTAGATAATGTAAATTGAAAATGCTTCTCAGATGTTCAAGTGGAGATGTCAAGAAGGCAGTTGGGATGGGTATATCTGGGCTACTCCCAAACCCTAGAGTGGACATTCTAATTTTAGTTCCATTTGCATATAGATTATATCTGAAGCCTGTGGACTTGATGGAGTAATAAAAGAGATGACCTTAGGAAGGATAGGATAATGGGTTTTGCGAACCCTTGAGGTACAATCTTCAGTCCTGACCTGAAAATTCATGGACTGTGCAGGATTTTAGTGTTGCATCCCTGAGTTAGGATTGATAAAGTTATAGGACTATGAAGCAAAAAATACAGTAAAGAAAAGAGGCCCTGTATACCAAGGTCTGGTTTGCAGTCCCTACAGGCAAAAGTAGGAAGTTTCAGATACAGATAAAGCCCAAACGTCCACTGAGACAGGCTATACTTCTGTGAGATCAAGTTAAATGGAAATATCAAAGACAATAAATAAACTGTACTTCTTTAGGCCAAAATAATTCATAACTTTGAGATCCCAGAAAGTCTTTCTCATTGCTAAACTCAGTGTTCTTCACATATACACCATATAACATTGCTGTTTACTAAAGAAAATCCCTAAACCTTTAAACCTTGTAATGAATTACAATCTTTAAACAATGTAATTTAAGACAAAAAGCAGAAAAAAACAAAACACAGAAAGTAATTGTCCGTATACACAAATACAACTCTTCTTTGAAAAGCCTATGTCCACACTTTAGATATGTTTTATTATTTGTACCAGTGACTCTTTCTATTCATCCTGGAGGTAAGACCTGCATTAAAATGTCTTTTAATCCAAACTCTTCTTTATTCTGGCTCCTCCTGAAATTCCTTTCAGTATTGAAGCCATAAATCTTGATTTTGCCAGAATGGAGGTCCCTAAAAAGAAAAGGATGTCTTTAGACTGCTGGACATGAAAACGAGGAACCCTGCCTCTGCCTCTTCTGCGACAATCCCATGCATTCTGCCTTTCCCCTTCTAGCTTCCTGCTTTATAGATTTGTTTGTTTCATGTCAGTTGTCTACAGCCTGTGTCCATCCTCAGCTTCCTCCCTGCCTCCTACATAATCTGAGCTACTTAATGACGGAGCTCTTGTGTCTTTTGCTCATTAATATACTTAAGATTCCTTAAATAACATCTGGAATAGGGCATTCAATAAATATTTGTGCTTAATGAAAAATATTAGTGGTTTTACTAATTTCTATCTTAAAAATCTTTTAGTCTTTAAAAATGTACTTTTAAAGATTAAAAAATCAGAAAAAGATGAAACTTGTCAAGTTTCATGTTAGTTGACAATCTTTATCTTTGATGAGAGGTTTGAGAAAGATCTTCCCCTGTCCCTCATCTCTGTCTGTCTCTTTGCCTCTGTCCATGTTTGTTTGTATCTGTGTCTGTGTGTGTATGAGTGTGTATATGCATATATGTGTCTATGTGAGTATGTGTTTCTAATGTTCTGTTGGGATGGTGGTTATTGCAATAATATTCTTACAAATACAAAAGCAACATATCAAAAGACAAGGCCCTAAACCTGCTCAGTATATTTAGAAAGCTATACAAAGTAGCTGAGAGTGAGATTGGCAGTCACATGCATTTCCTAAATATTGTTTTTATCACATTGATCTTGATAGCTGAAATTTCCCTCTTTGTGCACATAGGACTATCTATTACCTCTATGCATTTATTGTTTGTCTATCATCTATCTATCTATCTATCTATCTATCTATCTATCTATCTATCTATCTATCTATTTGTCACCTATCTATCATCACATCTCTTTACAAATATATGACTCAAAAGTCAAATGGAAGGGGGTTATGGACAAATGGTTTATTTGATAAAGTGCTTATCTCACAAACATGAGGACCTAAGTTTGGTCCCCAAAGCCTATATTTTAAAATCTTGGCTTGAAATCTCCATGTTGGAAGATGGGTACAGGCAAATCTCTGTAGCTAGCTGCCCAGACTGTCTAGCCTCATTAGTGATAGTGCAAAGATAAACCCTATCTCAAAGGAGACAGCTTGTGTTCCTGGGAATGACCCCTGATATTATTCTTTAACCTCTAAATGTATACACATACAGATACTCCTTCATACACACAATACACACCTGAGCACTTGTACACATATATACACAATGCATGCATATTCTTTACAAAAACAGTAAACCTGTGCCCTGTCATTCACTGAGTGCATACTTTTTCTCATGCACCAGACACTGGAAATCACAGCTTGAGTAACCTGTGGGCTCTGCTTCCAAAGGCTTTGTAGCAGTGTATCTCAGTTTCAAGGTAGACCCACACTGCCAAGTCAATACTAAATCCAAGGGGAAATATGGGGTACTGCCTCAGGCCTTGCTAGGTCCAGTTCCACATTTGGCAGGTTCTCAGGTAATGGCAGGGCACCTTTCTGCACACCTCTGTGTAAACCACTCATCTCCGGAGGAAGCAGACAATTAAGCAGTTCTCAGAAGAAGTAAGTTTGGGAAGCATATGACCTAACAGCAATCAAGGTTTGGGGGCAGTTCCATTTGGATTTAGAAACACAAATCATAGTGCATAATGCCATCTTGGCTCTACAGCCCTGGAGATTCCTTTCTCATGAACTGCAGACTTCCTTAACAGTGTGTCTTAGAGAGAAGTGTCAAAACTCAAAACTGAGGCACTGGTAAATTCTATCTGAAGTTTCATGTTCACTGTCAATACTCAGTCTTAGATGCAAGCCAAGTTTGTCTATAACTTGATTTCACTGAAAAGTTAAATAAATCTTTCACTGTAGATGAACACAACTGGAATAAAGAATCAGACATTTTTATTATCACTCAGTAATCCACTGATTACTGAGGATTCAAAAGCTTTTTTTATTTTTAATATTATTATTATCATATATTATTATATTAATATTATAATATTTTAATATATTTTATATTTTTTAATTATATTAATTAATTAATAAATATTTAATTAATATATAATTTAATATTTGATATGTGCAATATTATAATATATTAATGTTATTATTATATTATTTAATATTTTTATTATCACTCAGTAATCCACTGGTTACTGAGGATTCAAAAGCTTGCAGAACCCGAAGAGATGACTGATCTAAAAGTGCAAACAAATTATTAAGCCAATGAACCCTTAACTGATCAATATAGTTCTTTGTGTGTCAAAGTGTAAAAATTTTACTTATCTATCTGTGTCTATGATGCATGGAATAACATGAGATATGGCCCATGTTCTCAAATAGGTTGCAGTGTACTTAGATGGGTAGAAAGAACAAGTAATATTATTCACACAGGCAAAAATTGATTCTGCCTTTTCTATATAACAAGAACTATGTTTCAAACTGAGCATATGAACATAAAGTACCATAATATGAATTCAAGTCTATGGAGAAATATTCTAGTTTCTTTCCTTCAGTTATGATAGATACTCTGACTTAAAGCAACTTAACACAGAGAAAGATTTAATTAGCTTATACTTCCCTGTCACAGAATGTCCTTGAGGAAATATATGGCAGAAACCCAAGACAGAGACCTGAAGCATAAACCATGCTTGCTGGCTTCCTCCAAGGTTTATGCTTACCTAGCTTTCTTACATAGCCTGGACCACATGTACAGGGAATGGTAGGTCCACAGTGTGCTCGGCCCTCTTTCATCCCCGAACAGTCAAGATAACTCACTTTTAAACACAAGCCAACAGACAAACCTACACTGAGCAATTCCTCAAAGGAGACATCTTCCTCAGGCAATTCTAGGCTGTGTTGAGTTGACTGCTGAGACTAATGAGTACAAGTAGATGCTGTCATTCTCATTACATATATGCAGAAACTGAGGCAAAAGCTAAGTGGCTTCTGGAGCCATGGAGTTAGTGAGTCCTGGACCCAGTAACTTGGGACTTGTGACTGCTGTGTTAAGTGAGCCTCAGGAGGAGACACGAACACTTTTAGTTGTGTTTTATGTCTATGCTCGAGAATAGGCATATGAGCTCGAGCATATTCAGGGTTACTTCCTGGTGGAAGAGAAGCAACTATCTCAAGGTGGTTCTTTTGTCTACTTGGACTCAGCAATATTTCCAGAGATGGCGCGTTACTTCTAGGTTGCTGTGTAATAAATTTCCCCAAGTCAAAACTATGCCAAATATTAGCGATAATCTTAAATTTTCTATTGTTTGTGATTCTGGACATGACTGGTCTTGGTTCCTCTGACCCATGCAGGTTCTTTCAGAAGATTGCAATTAAGGTTGTCACGGTTCACTTGAGAGCTGGGTTTGAGGAAGGCATAATTTCAAGTTCACTTAAGTGGTTATGGGGCGGATTCAGTTTCTGATGTCTGCTGGATTGGGGACCTTGGTTACCTTGAAGGTCAATGGTTAAAGGGCTCCTTCAGTTCTTTAGCCTATGGAACTCTGCAAGGATAGGCTGCACGTGGTTGCTCATCACCATGAAGGCTGGTAAAAATGAGAAGAGGTTCCTGCTTCCTCTCTTTTAAAATTTTGTCTCCTTTTAATTTAATGTCTGTGTGTTTGTGTTATAAGTTCTATGTATGAGTGTTGGAGCAAGGGTGTGGAGGTCAGGGAATGACTCTGGGTGTCAGTCTCTACTTTTTTCCGTGTGTGAGACACGAGTTCCTGTAGGATGAGACTGCTTGTTTGTTCCCTGGCTGCTCAGATCCTAAATAATCACTCAGAAACTATAGTATTTACAATACTGTTTGTGAAATAGCTTAAGTGTATTTGTGGCTAACTCTTCCATCTTAAATAAACCCATTTCTATTAGTTTATATTTTATCAAGTGGTTTACCAGTGTCTGTCTCCTGTGGCAAATACATGGTGTCTCCTTGACTCCACCTTCTCTCTCTCTCTCTCTCTCTCTCTCTCTCTCTCTCTCTCTCTCTCTCTCCATCTTTGTTTGGATTTTCTGCCTGTCTTTACCTGTTAAGGCATTGACCAAAAGCAGTTTCTTTATTAACCAATGGTAATAGAACATATTCACAACATACAGAGGGGAATCCCACAACAGACTCCCTGTGTTTTACTGTATACACCTAGGTTGCTTTCCCACCAACTTTGTGGGAGTCCCCCCTCCCGTCCATGTGATAGAATCCACAGAAGAACATTGTTTACTGGCTTGCTTTCCGTTTCTTACTCATCAACTTTCTCATACACCTCAGGATCTGGGGAGCCACCACAGTGGACTGAGTCCTCCTATATCAATTGTTAATCATGAAATGCTCTACAGGCTTGTCCACAGGCCAATGTGATGGAGGCTTTCTCTTATTGAAGCTCCCCCTTCCCATATGACTGTCACTTGTGACATGTCAACAAAACAACCAGCACACTGTGCTGTAAGCTTGGTAGAAAGAGTTGTATTCAACCTTGCATGATATTTTATATTAGTCATTTATATTTCATCATAGTTTTTATGATATTTCATTAAACATAGTCCCCGAAATGTGCTTCTCATGGACCATTACTCTCAGGAAGAGCTTGCTTTTGATGAAAGACTCAACCATAAGAGAGACTCCAACAGGAAAGAAGGGCCTCTGGGCCAGGACCAGACACATGTGCCTGTTCACACCACCATTTTGATCTGCTTCCTTTGTACTAATGAGCATCATTGTTGCAGGAATAATGAAGACCTTTTCACCTCCAAGGTAATTTACCTGTAGCTATGAATCTAAGGAACATTTGCAAGATGTAAATATAGAGACTGTAAAAATGGCACACTGGGTAAAGTTCTTGCTGTGCAAGCGTAAGGACCCGAGTTTAGATCTCAGCACACATCCATTTGATATGGTACCTCCTGGAATCCCAGGCTTGGGAGGTGTAAAAAGAGGAGCAGGGAAGCTCACTAGCAGACTGCTGGGACTTGCTGCCTAGATGGTTGGTAAGCTCTCGGTACAGTGAGAAAGCTGTTTCAAAATTAAGATAGAGAATGAGAGAATAACACCTGACATTGACCTCTGATCTTCACAAATGCATGTACAGGTGTGTACATCCACAGTGCACACATATTCTTACACACACACACACACACACACACACACACTATACTAGTGTACAGAATAAGAAAAATAATGCAAAGTGCAATTTCCTGGTACTCTTTAGAGTAAATGTTCCAGTACAAAAATGGCCCAAATAACATCTAACACACAGATTCAACAAGGAGGAAGAAAAGTCTCTCAGGTTTTCTGGAGAGCTGACTAGACATTGATGGATATGTGCTTCTTTCAGATTAAATTGAACTTCTAATGTGAAGAGAGTTTATAAGCTGCTGATCTTGAATGCTACATTTTCCTCCTTAACTAAATTTCTCTTATTCAGATGTCTTAGAAATTTAAAAGTGCTATAACAGGTTTTGGAAAGATCTATACATTATTTGGAAAATGTGAGAAAAATTTATCTGGCAAATCCTACCTTCCCTCTGGTGAAGTGGACCCACAAACAGACCCTTCACTGGCCTTAAGAGTTTTCTCTGAGGTTTAGATGCCCCAATGCATGTAAAGCAACTTTGTAGCAGTATTTCATAACTTGACAAAATAAATATTATTAGACAGAATGTTAATAATTTGCGCAAATGAGGTCCGGCCTTTAAAGACAGAGAATATGCTGGGTTGTTAGGAGATGACCATACCAGATCTTAATTAGGTAATTTGCTGAGAACTTGGTTTTCACTTAGCTTTTATGGTCATAATCATTGCCTTAGGGTTAGCTGTTTCAGGAAAGATACACTAATTTATAGTTTATGAAACATATTTTAATTTAACTAATTGACAAATTAGCATATCTAGACTGACCAGAGACGTCCATAAAGTGTTGAATAAATAAAGGTTATCATTCATGTGTGATTACAGCACCCTAAGATCTTGGTTGAACATCAGTCAATTTTATAAATGTTTGCATAATTTCTATAGTACGGCCAGGAACCTAAATTTATGCAGAGCCAAGATGAACTAATGTTTCCTGGAAAACCCACATCTGTTCATGCAGGCAACACGCCGACCAATTAAAATCTCTGTGACTGAACAAAGTTAGAATGTCATAGATCTAGAGCCAAATTATCTTGGGCTATCTTTAGTCCCCAAATAACAATTTACTGTTCACCTCCATATTTGATATAATATCCTTAAGACTATCATGTGAAGTCTCTAGAATATACAAACAGATTATCAGCTTCCACCAACCCAAAGGCTGCAGGAGTCCACAGAGTACATCTGAGGCTTGTAGCAGAACCTGCCTCACCCCTGTAACTACCAACCTGACGTTCTCAGCCAAGTCTTTGAAAAGTACTTTGACTTAGAGCTTTTTTTGTTTTGTTTTGTTTTGTTTTGTTTTGCTACTAATAAAACTTAAGGGAACTGCGACTACCCTGAAATACAGTATTTTGCTGTGGTGCTTTGAAGGACAATAGTCTCCATAGCGTCTATGTATTTTGTTGTTGCTGCTGTTGTTTTTTGTTTTGCTCTTTGCTTTTTTAAGACAGGGTTTCTCCATGTAGCCCTGGCTGTCCTGGAACATGCTCTGTAGACCAGGCTGGACTCACACTCAGAGATCTGCCTGTCTCTGCCTCCTGGGTGCTGGGACTAAAAGTGTGTGCCACCACCACCCAGCTCCTATGTTTGGATTCTTGATTCCCAGTAGGTTGAGCTCTCTGGGGAAGATTAGGAGGTATAGCCTCATACTAAGGAAGTATATCACTGTAGGCAGGCTTTGAGGTTTCAAAAGACTCCATAATTCCCAGCTAGATCTCTTTCTACCTTTTATTTAGAGATCAGGATATGAGCTCTTAGCTACTGGGGTTGTCATGCCTTTGCTCCATCATCATGCACTCTGACCCTGAGAAACCTTAAACCCAGTTCAATGTTTTCCTTTATAAGTAACCTTAGTCATGGTGTTTTTTTTTTTCACAGCAATTAAAAAAGCCTAATACATTGAGACTATCTAATTGATGTCCCTGAGTTGAAGTGGCTCACATTGGGTTGTAGAATATCCTTTATTATTACCTTGAGGAATAAAAGACAATTGTCTTTCCCAAGACAACTGTGCCTTGACATCAGCAGTAGGCATTATGATTGTAGAACAAGGCTGTTCAGAACAGAGTATGTTCATTCCTGCTCCAGTATTTGCTGTTCTGGGTTCAGTGGCATTTCTGCTCGCTACTCACCAAATGCCAGTTGAAGCCCCTACCTCCAACCCCGACACAATTAACCAAACAAACAACTAAACAAACAAACAAAACTCTCCATGAATTTTCAAATGTTCTCTGGGGACAAAATGAACAATATGAAAAACATAGTAGACTATGGTGACATTTTGTTTGTGCTTTAGCAAATAAAGCTTGCCTGAAGATCAGTGAGCAGAGCAGCCACACTAGTTAGCCACAGAAGACAGACAGTGGTAGCACACACCTTTAATACCAACACCTGGGAGTTAGAGACTGGGAGTGATATGGATGGGCAGAGAGTGAAATATAAGGCAGGAGGAGACAGGAGTTCACTATTGAGTCTGAGGTTTCATAGTAAGGGCGTTCAGCCTGGGGACTTGTAGAGATTGGCAACCCCATGCAGTCTAAGGATTTTGTAGAGGTGAGAACTGGTGGCTGACTGCTCTACTTCTCTAATCTTTGAGATTTCACCCCCTAATATCTCTAACTCTGGGTTTTTATTATTAAGACTAATTAGAACTCATGCTACAGTAGACTCTCAACCATAGAAATTTCAATTATTTTTTGTATATGGTGCTGTGTGTATGTTTGATGCTGTTGAGAGACCAGAGAAGGCTGCTGGGGATCATTATCTCTCCCACTCCATGCTTTTTTCCTTTCAAGTCAGGGTCTTTCCTTGAACTTGGTGTTTGCATGTTTAGGCTAGGTTGTCACTCTCAAAATCCAAATTATTGTCCTGTCTCTTTCCATCCCTACATGGTTGAACCCCAACTCGGGTTCTCACACTTTCACAGCCGTGTTCTTACATCCTGAGCCGTACTCCATAACCCTTTCCTTCCCTTTCCTTTCCTTTCCTTTCCTTCCCTTCCCTTCCCTTCCCTTCCCTTCCCTTTCCTTTCTGTTCCTTTCCTTTTCCTTTCTCTTCGTTTCTTTTCCCTTTCTTTCCTTTCCTATATCAGAATCCAGCACCAATCTTTTCCTTCTCCTGCTCCTCTTCATCTTTCTCCTCTCCTTTTGAACCAAGCCTGTCACCCTTAACACCATGCAAAGGACACTGAACTCTGGTACTTGGCATACAACAACTTTTCCCCAAGAGTCCTGGATAATTATATGTCAGTTTGACACAAGCTAAAGTCATCTGAGACAAGAGAAACTCATTTGAAAGAAAATGCCTTCATTAGATCCAACTGTAGGGCATTTTCTTAACTGCTGATTGATGGGGCAGATCACAGCCCATTGTCAGTGGTGCTATTTCTGGGCTGGCAGTCCTAGGTTCTGTAAAAGAGAATGCTGAGCAAGCTATAATGAGCAAACCAGTGAGAAATAAAACCTCTCCACGACCTCTGCTTCACCTCCTGCTTTCAGGTTCCTGCCTTGTTTGAGTTCTTGTTCTGATTTCCTTTGATGATGAACAGTGCTGTGGAAGTGTAAGTCAAATAAATAATTTCCTCCCCAAGTTGCTTTGGTCATGATGCTTTCTCACAGCAATAGAACCCCTAAGACACCAAGTATAGATTAAAGTTCTGGAAAAATGCCATCAAGGGATGGATGATAAGCTAAAGAAGTAAATGGAAACAGGTCAAATCACAGAGAGTTTCAAAAGCTATATATACACTTTTCAACACACAGGGAACAGACACACAAACAGTCATGCATGTATGTATGTACAGTAATGAATGAGACAAGACCTCAACTTTCCATGGGATTGTAATATAGTTGGGGAAATAGTGTATTCATATGGAGATAACTAATAAAAACCAGTCTATTCTATGTTTAAAATGGTGGCATTGCAAATGAAATGGAAAGCTCCCAAAAGAAAACATAGCACCCAAAAGAATATACTTTATCACTTGAGTGTGCAAAGAAGAAAGCCAAGTAGTGGAATTAAGCTGAATAAAAACTGAATATTATTTCCTTTCATCTGGTATATTGGACATATTCGAAGGAAGCATAAAACTGTTTTACAACAGTAAGAATCCTCTTCTTATGATGGCACAATTTACCTCTGGGTTCTGCAGGTCGGAAATCAAGGTTAGCTGGGTTGATTCTCTTGCTAGGAGTTTCCTGAAGCTGCAGTTGAGAAAAGTTTCAGAAGAAATTGCTTTGCCAATTCCCCATACTCATCAGAGTCCAATCCTTTCCTCTGCAGGATAGAGCTTCTTTGCTGCTGGCTGACTGTTAGTGGGGAGAGGCGTGACTTTCTTGGGCTTGCAGTGTCTTTCTGGTATGTGTGGATGTCCATGTGTCTGAGCAGCCGGGATCACATATTTCTCCTGCTTGAAATCTCTCAGCCGTCATCTTCTCCCTCATGTCTTCTGCTTGCAGCCAAAGCACTGGGATG
Source organism: Myodes glareolus (assembly GCF_982192425.1). Lineage (NCBI taxonomy): Eukaryota > Metazoa > Chordata > Mammalia > Rodentia > Cricetidae > Myodes > Myodes glareolus. The sequence goes on along the minus strand of NC_142047.1, from coordinate 64,034,172 downwards.
CCAGCCTGTAGACCTCAGTGGCCCCCTTCCTGAGAAGACGTGTTGTGCACCCATTCTGACATGAGCAGCTCCCTCTTTTCTGTGGCTAATTTCAATAAATTTGCAATTTCATATTCCCAGAGTCAATTTCCTGATGCAACATCACCAATACCATTGCATATGCCTTCGAATTTAACCATAAGCACCACTTAGCTAAACTGGACCTCAATAAACCCCTTGCCAAACCCTGGCTAAAACCCTAGCCTGTGAGAGAAGTCTCTCTTTCACCTTCAAGATGAGAGTCCTAATGTGTACCCATGACAAGCTGCCTTTTTGCCCTTGCTTTCTTTATTTACAGAGGAAACTTCCTACTTTACTTAGACTCCAAGGTTTAGTTTGGACCTGCCTACCATCTTTCGTTCTATAAGCATTCACATCCCTTGGGATAATGCTTTTAAAGGACTCAGAGATGAGAGTGTAGCACCTTTGTGTTGGGGTACACTATTCAGTGCATTCATGAAGACAGTAGAGGGAAGGTGAGTCACAGACTGAAGCAATGGTCACAGACATGCAAATAGTGGGGTGCTGCTGAAAGTTTGGTACAAGGAAAATTTTAGATGAATGTATGATCTGAGAATGGACCAGTGGTTAAAAGGACTGGTTGTTCTTCTAAAGGATTCCAGGGAATCCAATGTGCCTTCCATAGGCATGTGCTTTCATGTGTGAAAACACAGAGAGACACAGACTTACACACAAACAAATGTAAAATAGAACAAATGCATGGGTTTCCCTGTGTGTGCTCCTGTGGAGGCCAGAAGCACTTTAGTTTTCTTCCTTGGGTGGCATATGACTCATGTTCTTGAGACAGGGTCTCAGTTTTACCTGAAACTCGTCAATTAGGTCACGCTGGCTATATTACAATGCTCTATTCTGCCATCATAATGTAGCCCTGAAATAGTTTCATGGTGCCTCCACAAAACCCCATCATCACCATCATAATGCTGTTTGTTCAATCACACAGGTTTGTGGAGCCTTCACAATGTCCTATGGTGTCATCTCCATCTCATATTGGACTACCATATTGCCCAGTTAGGAACCAAAGTGCCCTAAAATGCTAAGAAATTGTCTACAATACAGAATAGCATGTGTGATCACAGGGCCCTGTGTCAAGGTGTTCACTTTTTCCGTGAGTTTTCTTTGATGTTACAAGATTCAGTGGTCTTATCACTGTGCACTACTGTGTCTTCACAATGACCCATTTCACTAGCAGGGTGCTTGAACACTGCAAACGTGACTTTGGGTGGTTGTCTAGATAGCCAGTTGTCTCTGTGATTTGTTGCATGTTTTAGAAATTGTTTGATTGCACTTCCTAATTACTCAAGAAATATTATTTCTCTTCTCAGATCTTCGATGGGATTGAAGGATATATAAATGTAGTTACTTTCCTCTCATGACTTGGCCAAGTTATTTATTATACAAGACTTAAGCTAGTTAGAATAGGATATTTGTACTTATTGTATATAATTTCGTAGTAGGTTTAGAACTCTCTTACTTAAACAAAAGGGGGATATGCTGTGGGAGCTCCTTCTGCTCCTTCAGCCAATAGCCGCTGAGACACCAGCCCATTGGGGCATGGTCTCTCTCTCTTTAAAAAAAGCAGCGGCTGTCCTCCATTCTCTCTCTCGCTTCCGGCTCTGCTTCTGGCTCCTAGACTCCTTTCCTGATCGTGCGGAGGGCTGTTGTCTAGGATGGTGATCTGTAAGTTTTTCCCCTTTAAATAAATAACCATTCTATTAATCATAATTCCAAACTGGTGTGGGATTGTTTGTGACTTACACCTTCAACCCATTGGGCCTTACAGTATACAATTTGCCACCATAGTGTCCTTTGTGTCACCACAAGACCCTATTGTGCCATCTCAGTGTCCTATTTTGCCATTTCCAGTACCATATTGTGTCACAGCAACACCCTATTTTGTTATTATGCTGCCCATTACTGTGTCCTGTTGTTCCCGGTACCCTGTTCTGCCACCACAGTGTGCTATTTTGCCATTTCTGGGTCCCATTTTGCCATCACATTTCCCTATTGCACACATTTGTGCAATTATCTAGTGCCTTGTTTTCCCTATGTCCTGAGGTGCCATCTAAGTACCATGTTGTATCATAACAGATCCCCTCTGTGCTGTCGGAAAACTTTATTTTGCCATCACGGTTCCCTGTTATGGCACAACACGGCCCTACTGTGCCATCGCTGTGCCTGGGTTTTCAATGCACTATCAATTGCGGCATCACAGTACCCTGTGGGACCATCACAAGGTTGTGTTGTTACACTGCCCTATAGGATCACAGTGCACCCTGGTGCCAATAAAGAGCTTTATTTTATCATTCCAGTGTGCTATTGTATAATCACGTCCATTTCTGGGGTTGCAGTGTCGAGTGTAAAAACACAGTGCCAGTTTGCACAATCACTGTGTACTTTTTTCAACCCTAGTGTCCTATTGTGCCCTTAAATTGCTGTATGATGTCATCACAATGCCCTATAGTGCCTTTTTGGTGTCCTACTGTGCCATCAAGTATACTTTTGCCATCTCAGTTCCAGATTGTGCCATTATCATCCCGTATTAAAGCACCACAGTGTCTTTTGTGCCATCCATTCATTCCATGGTGCTGTCCTAGTTTCCTCTTGTGCTTCCACTGTGACCTAATCTGCTATCAAAGTGCCCTGTTGTGACATCACTGTGTTCCCTTTTGTCAATGCAGAGCCCTGTTGTGGCATCACAATGTGTTCTATGCCATCTCAGTGCTTTATTATGTCATTGCTGGCTCATAGTGTACAATCACTATATGCTATTGTGTAAATACAGTGCCCTCTTGTCATCACAATGCCCTGTGGTGCAATCACGTGGTCTGTTTGTCACATAACAGTGCCTGATAATACTATTATAATGCCATTTTGTGTCGTCAGAGTGTTCCATTGTTACATCTCACAGCTGCCTCTGTACTATTACAGTACCATGCTAAGGGATCAGCCCATCCTATTACGCTCGTTGTATTGCATGTTGTCATCAAATGCCCCATTATACCATTATGTGCTCTGCTGTCATCACCATGCCCGTTCGTGCCACTGCAATGTTCTGTTAGTTGGGTATAGACATGCTTTGCTGTCACTCTTTCACAGTGGCCTCACTGTTGCCCATTGTGCGATTACTATAGTCTACTATACTGGAACTGTTCCCTGTTGTGCCTTCTGCATCCTGTTGTATTGTCATGGTGACTTGTTACACCATCGGTGTGTCCTGTTATATAACCATGTGCCATATTGTGACATCATTGTATCTTATTATGACATCACTATGCCTTATTCTATTACCCAGGTGTCTGATTACACCACAGCATGTCCAGTTAAATATTCACAGTGCTTTATTGTGTCCCATCACAATACCCCTTGTGTCATCACGGTCTCCTGTTGTGTTACCACAGCATCACTGTGGGCTACTGAGTCTCACAGGCCCTGTTGTATCACCACAGTGTCCTAATGTGCTATCACTTTAACTTATTGTGCTCTTACTGTGTGCTAGTGTGCCATCACTGTGCCCTATAGTGCCATTAATGTGTGCTATTAGCTTCACCCTGACATTTTATGCCACACTATAGCCTCTTGTGCCATCAAATATGCTATTGTGCTGACACATTGTTCTACTGTGCTACCACAATGCCCTCCCGTTCCTTTGCAGTTCCCTGTTACTCCATTGTTTTCCTACTCTGCCATTGTTGTGTCCTATTGTGCCATTGCAGCACCCCAATGTGCCATTATAGTGTTACATTTTTTTTTTTACCGTGGTAACACATTGTGCCTTAAAAATGGCCTATTTTGCCATTGCATTGCTCTGTTTTGGTATGACAGTACACTACTGTATCAGCAGTGTTCCCTGCTGTGCTCTTGCTCTATCCACCATCACAGTGTCCTATTGTGCCATCATAGTGGCTCAGTTAGCCATCATTATAGCCTGTTGTGCTATCAGAGTTCCCCGTTGGCCCTTACTTTCCTGTTGTGCTAGCACAGTGTCTGCTTGGGGCCTTACAGTACCCTGTTGTGACATGACTGTGCCCCATTAAGCCATCACAGTGGCCGATTGTGTCAACACAGTGACCTGCTATGACATTATAATGTCCCATTATGCTCTTGCCCTGACCCACTAGGCCATCACAGTGCCCCATTGTTTCACCACAGTGTCCTGTTATACCATCACAATGCCATATTGTGTCATTACTGTTTCCTAATTTGACACCACTGTTCTCTATAGATTCATGTCAACGCCCTTTTGTGTCACCACAGTGCTGTATTGTATGATTAAGTTCACTGTTGCACTATAATCTGAGCTAATTGGTGATTGTTATTCTTTAATGTGTCATTGTATTGGTCTCTGGGGTCATCACATAGCTACTACATTGTTATCATGACGCTCTATTATGCCATTTCTATGCTCTATTTAGAAACCATTGTGACCTTTTGCACCATACAGTTACTACTTGCTCTCTCAGTATGTCCTGCTGTGCCATCAATGTCCTAATTCATCATTTTAGTGTTCTATTTTAACATTACATTGTACCATTGAGCCACCACACAGCCCTATTGTCACTCCAGTGTCTAGTGCTCATTCCCAGTGGTCTTTTGTGCTGCCACTATGCCCTATTTTGTCATCACTATGTACTATTTTCATTGTGCATCCTAATAACTCACTACTATCCCCTGTTTTGTCTACACTATGGCCAATTATACTATCACCATGCCCTATTGTGCTATCAGTGTGTCTTGTTTTTTTGACTACTGTGCCCAATTAAGTCATCATAGGTCCCTATTGTGCAACGACTCTATTCTATTGTCCCATCACAGTTCTCTGTTGTGTCATCACTATGTCAAATTTTACTATCACTTTGATCTTTTGAATATTTGAATAATAATCTTTTGAATAATCTTTTGTGTCATTTTGTACCAACACAACTTCCTCTTGTTCCATCAGTGTGTACTAGTATGCCGTCATTATGCCCTATTGTGCCACAGATGTGTCCCATCGTATCACCACTGTGCCCTACTGAGTCATCACAGGGCCTGATTGTATCATTACAATACCTGCTATGCCATCGGTGTGTCTTACCATGCCATCACAAAGCTCTAATGTCCCCTTACAATACTTCATTGTGCCAACACAGTGCCATACTGTGTCTTCAAGTTCATTTTGTGCCTTCACTTTTGCCTATTATGGCACCACAGTGCTTTATTGAATAATCACGACATCTTACCAAGTCATTGCATTGGCCTATTATGCCATCACATTGTCTATTGTGCCATTATTATGCCCTATTGTGAAATCATTGTCTTACTGCACTATCACTGTGCTCTTTGTGTCAAAACTGTGTGTGATTGTGCTGCCATTCTGCTCTATTATGCTAGCAATGTGTACTATTATGCTATTACTGGTCCTATTGTGTCCTAAAACTTCTCTATTGTGGCATATTATGTAACATCTGTGCCAAACTAAGTTACCACAGTGGCCTATTGTATAGTATCCTATTGCGTTGCCATAGTGTCTTCACTGTGCCAGATTGTGCCATCACTCGATCTTACTTTGTCATCACAGAGTCCGATCATACCAACAATTTCTTTCTATGTCATCACTTCGGCCCATTATACTACCTATTACTCTACTGTGCAATAACTCTTTAATATTATATGATCACTGCTCACTATTGAGTCATCACAATGCCCTATATTGTTATTACAGTGGCAGGCATATTGTTTCCCCCAGTGATCTGTTAGGCCATCATTATGCCCTATTGTGAAACAGAGTGCCGTAAAAGAGTATTATTACAATGAATAAATGTACCACATTTTCTTTTTCCATTCTTCAGTTGACGGGCATCTTCATTCTTTCCAGGTTATGGCTATTATGAATAATGCTGTCATGAATGTAGTTGAACAAATGTGCTTTTGGTATGAGTGCATCATTGGGGTATATACCCAAGAGTGGTATTGCTGAGTTTTCTCAGAAAATTGAAAATTAATCTACCCCAAGACCTAGCAATACCACTCTTGGGCATAGACCCAAAGGATGCTATCAGTTTCTAACTGTTTCCTAAAAATCCATTTTTTCCTATAATTTTGGCATATCGTGCCATCATTGTGCCCTGTGAGTCATCCCTCTGCCCCACTGATTCATCATATTGCCCAATTGTGCCATCACAGTGTCTTACCTTACCATCACATCATCCTGTGTAGCATTGATTTGTCCTTTTATAACACCATTATACTCTTCTTCAGCTTGGTGCCTTTTGTTTTATCATGGTGCGCTATTAAACCACCATTGTGCTAAATCTCTGTCCTATTGTGCTGTCGCTGCACTTTATTGTGCCATTACTGGGACATGATCTAACATTTCTGTGACATGTACAGTCATAGCTCTTCCCTACTATGCCATCCCCAACCGGGTCATCACAACATCCCCCTTTGCCATTACAGTGTCTTATAACGCCAGCCCCATGGCCTATTGTGAAATCACTGTGCCTGATTTTATCACCATAGAGTTCTTTTCCCTTATCACAGTTTCCTTCTCTGTCATCACTGTGGCATATTGTGCTCAATGGTCTACTATTGTGCCATCTTTCATTCATATTATGCCGTCACTGTGCACTATTGAGATATCACAGAAACATACTGTGTCATTACAATGTTCTATTATTCCTTTGAGGTGGCCTGTTGCCATCACTGTGCCCCACGGGGCTTTTACTATACCCTAATGAGTGATTAAAGTCCTCTATGATATCAGTGTGTTCTATTGCATCATCACTCTAGCCTATTTTTTCATCTCTGTGTCCCCTATCACAGCGTGCCCTTTTATGCCACCACTGTATCATCCCGGTGCCCAATTATGCCATCACTATATCTTGCTGTGCCATCTCTCTGCCCTAAAGAGTCTACATCAGGAATTATTGTGCCACCAAATTATTCTCTTGTGCTAACAATGCGATCTGTTGTACCATTCTGCTTCCGTTTCCTCGTCACTGTGCCCTACTATGCCATTAGGCATATTAGCCTATTATGCCACCACTGTTCTCTCTTTCGCCCTCAGGGTTAACTACTGTGCCATCAATATGCTGTATTTTGCCATCATAGAGTCTTCTTCTGTTGTTATAGGCACTTTCTGTGCTACAACTGTGACCTGTCATGCTGTGATTGTGTACTGTTTTCCTGTCACTTGTTACAATTATGCCATCATTGTACCCTATTTAGACATTACAGTGACCTATTGTGTCATTAAAATGTTCTATTACTTTCTGCTGCCATCACTGTGCCACAATGAATCACCACATTCTTCTATTGTTCCTTCACTATATCCTACTGTCTCATCACCCTGTCCTATTAAGACAACAAGACAACACAGCATTATTATACCATCACTCTACCATATTATACCATCAGTATGCAAAACTATGCCATCATTGTGCCCTAAGTAGCCAACGTTGTGAACTATTGTACTTACTGTGCCTTCTTTACCTATCACTATGTCCTAATGAGCCAATGATTCTATTGTATTATCACAGGCCCTTACTATGCTATCACTTTAGTCTATTGTGCCAACACTATGCCATACCATGTCATCACAGTGTCCCACTGAATGCACAGTGATAATACAATACATCAGTGTGCCCTACTGAGACATCAGAGGTACTTATGTTATCACTGCACTCTAAAGTGTCATTATAGTATTCTTCTGTGTTACCACAGTGTTCTTTTGTTGTATCACTGCAGCAAATTGTGCTACCATTGTGCTAATCCTGTGGCCAACTTTGTCATTACTGTGTCCTATTGTGCCATCACAGTGCCCCAATGTGCCATCATTATATCTTAGTATGCCATTATTGTGCCACATTGTGTCATCATAATGTCCTATTGTGCTATCAGTTTGTCCTATGGTGCTATCACTGCACCCCACTGAGTATAATAGTTCCCTATTTTGCCAACACAGTGTCTTATTTTGGCATTAAAATGTCATATTTTGCCATCACAGCATCCTATTGTATGGTCACACTTTCCTCTTGTGCCAAAAGTTTTTCCTTTATGCCTTCCCTGTGCCCTATAGTGTAATCTCAGTATCTTTTCTGCCTTTACATTAATTTATTGTACTGTTACTGTAACCAACTGGGTCATCTATGCTGTCATCCCAATATCCTCTTGTATCATCACTCTGACCTATTTTGCCATCATTGTGCCATATGATGTCATCAAAGTACACTATTGTGTCATTAGTATATCCTACTTAGCCATCATTGTGCCCAGAATCCCAACACAGTGTGTGAACTTGTGCCAACAGTGTTACCTAGTGTGTTTACTGTTTTTTTATAAGACTTAGATGTATTTAGTCATCACAATGACACATTGTGCCTTTTGTCATCAGTTTGTTTTATTATGCTATCACTGGTGACTATGATGTCATCAGAATGCCCAATTGTGCCATCATGGTTTGCAGTTGTGCCCACTCTGTGTTTTATTGTTTCATCACAGTGTCCCAGTGTGCTGTAACTTTGGCCTACTGTGTCGTCATTATGCCCTATGACCTTGCATCATCACAGTTCCCTCTCTGCCATTCCTGTGTCCTTTTGTGCCATCATGGTATCCTATTTCATCATTGTTGTGTCTAATTGTACAACCAGAATTATGTCTTCTGCCAAACGTTTTTCTCTGTGCTTTCACCAGTAGTGACATGACAGTATGCTACCATACCTTTGCTTTAGTCTACTGTGTCATCACTATTCCCTATTGGGTCCTCATAGTGATGCACCTTGTTATCATGTTGTCCTAATGTGACATCATTTTGGCCTAGTTTCTGACCATTGTGCCCAATTATGTCATCACTGTGTCTTCTTCTGTTATCACTAGGTCTTATTTTATCATCTCTGTGCTTCAGTGAGTCATCAAGTCCCTATTGCACCATTACTGTTTCCTATTATACAATCATTGTGTCATATTGAGTCATCACTGGTGTGGGATGAGACTGGAAACACAGAAAGCTAAGATGTGGGCTGGATCCAGCCGTCAAAGCCACGGCTTTAATCCTACCCATATTGCTTGATAAATTAAAGACTCATGTAGTCAGAAAAAGAGAGATATAAAATAGAGATTCAAAGACAAAGGAAACCTCTGAATTGTTTGCAGTTTGTTAAAAATATATGCAGGCTAAAAGTTAAAGTTCTTAATGTTAAAAAGAAAGAGAGTAGTTGGGTGTGGTGATACACACCTCTAATCCCAATGCCTGGGAGGTAGATACAGACAGATCTTTGTGAGTTCAAGGTGTTATAGCACACACCTTTAATACCAGCACTGGGGAAGCAGAGACAGGTGGATCTCTGTGACAAAGATACACAGTGTGAAACACTGTCTCAAAAAGCCAAAAATTAAAAGTAAAAATAAAAGAAATACAGGTTAAAGTAAAGTCACATAAAGATGGAAAACACACAGAGAATCTTGATACTGTATGCTATTATGCTCTCTTTGAATTGTTTGAATGTTGAGGAAGGAACAACAGCTGCTAAAAGATATTTGCTTATAAATGTTGCAGAATTAATCCAAGATAGGTATTTTGAAAATACCTTAACTTCAAAATTGACGTCAAAAGGTATGTTACTGTGGAGAAGAGATTTTGCTTTTGTTTTCACAGGAAATGAGAGGCTATGGATTCATTCTGAGTCAAGAAAAATCAGGTTTGATCAAGGAAGACCACCTGAGAAATATTGGGAAGGAACAGATGGCCCAGATGTCTGAGTTCTACATCCAGAACGGATTCAAGACTTGTGCCTGAGATGATCAAGACTCAGAGGATACTTCAGTCAGGACTTGATTATAACTCTAAATTTTCTTTAGATCCCCATAAGATTATCAGCACTCCCAACCAGCCGGAAGTAGCCTGGAATACTATGCCCACATTCTCAACAAATGGACTATGGATATTTTCCTTTGTTTTAAAAAAAAGAGGGACAGTTGTGTGGGATAATTGTCTGTATTCTGTCAATCATGATTTAAATAAATGCTGATTGGTCAGGCAGGAAGTATAGGTGGGTCAACCAGACAGGAAGTAGAGACAGGGCGATGAGAACAGGAGTATTCTGGGAAGCAGGAAGCTTCCTCCGCAGTTCTGCCCAGACCACTGGAGAAGCAAGATGTGAACTGCCCCTTTGAGAAAGGCATCGAGCTGCTACATCCACGGGTGTCTCGCCAGTGTAGCAGAAATGCTGACTGGATGGGCAAATATTGCCGGAAGGATCAGGATCCGTGCTTCTCGGAGTTGAGTCCTGGGCTGTCCCTTGGCAACCAGTTGTGGTGTAATGCTACCTGAGTTGCCATTTGTACTGACTCGACCTGACTGTACTTGGTGCTATATGTCTGTCTTTTCCCTTGTCTGTATGTTCTTTGTGATCCTTGCATATTGCTAACAGATCAGACTATTCCAGGCAGTTGCAGATACAAACAAGACTGCTGAGGACATTTTTGAGTTTTGCGCCCCTATTCATTAAAGCCTTTAAAGAAATAGCCAGTTCTGGAAATAGGGAAGTCATCGTTAAAATAATTCCTTAATGATGTGGAGCAAAAGGAGTTGCTCTTATCAAGAGAAACCTTAGAAGCCTTCTGTAGGAAAACAGCTGCAGCAACACTAGATGTTTGCCTGAGAATTACGTGCAGGAGGCCTATGCAGCCTTCATTATGGCCAGAATAAACCTAGGCTAATTACAACATCTGACCCTGAGAGTCGGGGAGGGAAGAAAGTTGAGATTTATGGTATGAAACCAGATTCAGACAAGTTTGAGATCATGTCTAAAATTTCCTAGCAGAAAGTTGTCCCAGGAAGATAGTGACCTTCTCCTCTCACACCCCAAGATATTCTGAGCACAAGGTCACTTAGCCCTGCCAGTTGCCTGGTACAGACTGGGCGAAAGTCCTTGTGCCCAAGTCAAAGCATTTTCAAAGATTCCTTTTGTAAACTATTCTATGCTTTTTTTATGATCTGATGATGTATGTATGCCTTTGCCAAGTTCTTTGTTTGTAATAATATAAAAACCTCACACTGAATAAGTAAAACACAGCAGCATTTTCAAAATACATTGAGAGTGGCTGTTTGTCAAATTCCTCCGCCGTATCCTGATTTCTCCTGTGCCTTCGCCCTGATTCCCTCACGGTCTGAGTGGTTCCCCTGAGCCGGTCCATAGCACCGAGTCATGTGGCTAACATAGATAAGAATAATGGGTTAATATAAGCTACAAGAGCTAATAAGTAGCCTGAGTTAATGGACCAATCAGTTTTATAACTTAGGGAGACCTCTGTGTGACTTTCTTTGGGGCTTGCCAGCTGTGGGGAACTGGGCAGGACATAAACCTCAACAAGCTGGCCTTCATGTTACACAGTTAACAGTTCCCTATTGTGTCATAAAAGTGTCTTTTTGTATCATTGCACTGTACTCTTGTGCCATCACCATGTCCTATTGTGCCATTTCTGTATCCTATTAAGTCATCACTGTGGCATACTATGTAATCACTATGCCCTTTTAGAGCATCACAGTCTCCTATTGTGCCATTACTAGGTCCTCTTGTACCATTATTATGTCCCCTCAAGTCATTACACTGTCCTAATATGCAATCTCTGCCATAATGTGATAATATAGTACCTTAGTGTACCACCACTATATTCTATTGTGTCAACACTGTGGCCTATTTTCTCATCATAGTATCATTTGGTGTCATCAAGTTCACACATAATTTTGACATTTGTGCCATAATTGTGCCTATTAGGTCATCATTGCTCCCTATTGAGTCATCACTGGCCTATAGTGCTGTCGTAGTGTTCTGTTATGATATCACAGTGGCTTATTGTTCTATTACTGTGCCATCTTGCATCACCACTGTACCCCATTAAGGCATCACTCTGCATATTGTGCCATCACTATGACCTATTGTGCCACCATTGTACTCTTTAAGCCAAATGTGCGTCCCATTATTTCATTACTCTAGTGTTCTGTAACTGTGACCTATTATGTCATCACTGTGACAGATTAGGTCAAAACACTTCCTTATTATGGCATAATTGTGCCCTATTGAGTCATCACAGTGACCTACTATGTCACTGTAGTTTTTTTTTATCATGAGATCCTTGCTGCTTTATGTGCCACAACTGTGCCCTTTTTTGTCATCCCAATTTCTTTCTGTGTCTTCACTGTGGTCATAGTGCTATGATCACGAACTATCATGCCATAACTCAGTAATACCATGCCAGTGGTGTGCCATATTATGACATCATAGGGCCATATTTTACCATTACCCTGTTGAATGGTCCTTTCTCATTGATCTATTGCCATCAGTAGCCCTATTGTGTCATCACTGTTCAAATGAATCATCGCAGAAGCCTATTGTGCCATAAATGCCTTATCGTGCCAGTCTGTTTGCAGATGGTGCTATCACTTTGTACTATTGTGCCATCCCTGTGGTGCCTTTTGCTCACAATGAGCCATATTGTGCCATCACAGTAATCTTTTGTACATTATTGTATTGTGTTGTGCTCTTACTATGCCCAGTTGTGCAATATCTGTGACCTACACTCCCATCACTCATAGTTAGTCAACCCAATGCCTATTATAACATCACTGTGCAATATTTTGGCATCATTGTGTCCTATTTTGCCACTATCGTGGTCTATTGTCCCATAATTTTGTTCTTTTGTGCCATTATTGTGATATGTCCTAATGTGTCCTCTCTCTCTTACTATGTCATCACTGTGCCCTATTTTGCTATCACATTAGACTACTGATCCATAACTATGTCATATTGAGTTATCACTGTGCCCTATTGAGTAATGATGCTGGCCTATTGTGCAATCACACTGTCCTGTGGTGACTTCAGAATAGTCAACTGTGGTATCATTATCATCTATTAAGTCATCACAGTGCCCTGTTGGGCAATTATTTTGCCACATTGTACCTTCTTTGTGCCATATGAGTCTACACTGTCTCTACTGAGTCATTAGGGTGCTCTCTTGTACCATCATCATGTCTTATTTTGTTATTACTGTATCTCTTTGTCATCACTGTGGTCTATTGTGCTATCATATCCCTTATTGTGCCATTATTGCATTCTATTATACCATTATTGTATCCTATTATATCATCAGTGTTCTGTTTTGCTATCACAGTTTCCTAATATACCACTGTGGTACCCTTTTATGCCATTATCATTTCTAATTTTGCCTTCACAATGCCCTATTGTGCCACGAATTGGACCTAGTGTGTTATCACCATATATTGAGCCATTGTGCTCTACTGATTCATCAACTTGTCTTATTATGCCATCACAGTGTCCTAGTGTGTCATCACAGAATTTTCTTGTACCATAGTTTGCCCTTTTATAAAATCATTGTGTTCTTTTGTCATCCCAATGCCTTTTTGTGTCATCATTGTGCTTCCCTATGTCCTGATTTACCATTAATTCCTCTTGTTGTGCCATTATTGTGCCAAACTTTGTTTCCCTTTGTGTCATCACTGTTGTCTATGTGTGCTGTAGCTATGGCTTAGTTTGCCTTCATAATCTTTTTTCAGTCACTACAGTTTCAGACGTTGCTATCATTGTGGCCAGCTGTGTTATCACTATATTCTGTTGAGCCATCACTTAGTAACAACATGTAACCCCTGTACCCTATAAAGACATCAAGGTCATGTTTGTGTCATTACAGTGTTTTGCAGTTCTTCCTCAATGATCTATCGCCATCACTGTGCACTATTGTTCCATCACTGTGTCCTATTGAGACATCACAGTGCCCCTTTGTATCATTACAGTGTTTGGTTCTTACCCAATGATCAAGTGCAATCACTGTGTCATACTGTAGCCTATTGTGCCCTCCCTGGTCCTATTTAACCCTTGATCTGCCCTAATGTGTAATCACTGCCACATTGTGGCATCACAGTGCATTGCTGCAGTATCATTATGTCTTACTGTATCCTTATTGTGTCCTATTTTGTTATTAGTGTCCTTTAGTGTCTTCATAGTTACCATTAAGACATAATTTGGCCTATTGTGCCATCACTGTGCTCTACTATATCACCACTATGTGTATTGTGCCATGATTTTATCCTATTGTGTCACCATTGTACTCTCAGTGCCAAACCTGTGTGTCCTATTGTGCAATCACTGTGCTCTCATGTGCCATAACGTGACTTACTATACCATCAGTGTGCCATATTGAGACAAACAATTCTGTATTTTGCCATAACTGTGGTCTGTTGTACCATAACTGTGCCCCATTAAGTCATTGCAGAGCCCTACTTACAGTATCTTTTTTGTTACTTTCCTGTGAATTTCTGTTATCACTGTGCCCTCTTTTGGAATCATAGAGTCTTCTTCTACCTCCATGGTTTCCTCTTCGGCCTTCACTTTGGCCCATAGTGCTATTATGTTCAATGCTATTCCTGCAGTCAGTAATGTGTCAGAATACCTTTTGTGACATTTGCATGTTCTGTTCTGCCATCACTATAATCTATTGAGTCATCGCAGTGCCCTGCTTTGCCATGATATTAGACTACTGAGCCATAACTATTGAATTATGCTCTATTGAGAATTTCTGTGTCCCCCTCATGTCACTACAGAGTACTGTTGTGCTGTAATTGGTCTATTTTGCGATTAAAGTGCCATCACTGTGCCATATGGAATCATCACATTGGCCTTCTATCACAATGTTCTATAGTATTATTTCAGTATCCTCACGTGTTATAGCTTGGTCTTTTGTATCATCATTGAGTTCTCTTGTGTGTCATTACTTTGTTACATTGAACCAAAAAGTATGTCGTGTCGTGCTAATGCTTTGTCTTTTGTACCATTACTCTGACTTGGCATGCTATCTCTGTGCCTTTTTGAGTCAACACTATGGACAGATTTTCTATCACTAAAGCCTATAGTGCCATCACTATTCCCTAATGAGTCATGAAAGATGCCCATTGTGTCATTAGAGTGTCTTAATTGTGCTATCTCTATTATGAAACATCTGTGCCTCATTGTACCATAACATTTTTCTACTGTACTATGGCTGTGCCTTATTGTACCATTTCCATGGCCTATTGTACTGTTACTATGACACACCAGGCCATAAGTGGGTTGTATTGTGCCATATTTGTGGCCCATTATGTCATCTATGTGCTTCATTGAGTAATAATAGTAACCTATTGTGGCATTGCAGTCTGTTGTGTTGTATCATCACATCCTCATAGTGCCACATAATGTCATCATAGTGTCCAGTTGTGCCATAAAGTTGCATTGCTTTGTCATCATGGGGGATACTGTGCTGCACTGTGTTCTATTGTGCCATTACTTTGGCCTACTGTATCATCATTGTAACTTATCACATCAGCATAGTGCCCTACTTTAGCACCATTGTGCACTATTGAAACATTGCAGTGCGCTATTGTGTCATTACCTTGACCAATTATTTCACAATTACTTCCTACTGTACCATCACAGTGCCCTATTTTAGCATTTCTGTGCCCAATTGAGTAATAATATGCTATCCTAACATTACAGTGTCCCATTGAGTGCTAAGTCTGGCTTGTTTGCTCTTGCAGAGTACTATATTGTGCCATGACCTTTTCCTACTATACAATCAATATGCCCGACTAAGTCTTCACTGTTTCTTACATGCCACCACAATGAAATCTTGAACCAACATTGAACCAACAATGTGTCTTAAGGTGTCATCACAAGACCCTATGGTGAAATCACGTTAGCCTAGTATGTCATCACTGTACTCTACTGAGTCATCATAATGCTTACTTGAGTCATCACAATGTCCTATTGTGCCATCACTGCTGCCTATTTTTCCATCACTGTGCCCTATTGTGATAACACAGTATCCTATAAATGCCAGTACAGTATCCTACTGTGTCATTACATGTCCTATGATGTACTCACTGTGCCCTACTCTGTCATCACTGCAGCCTACTCTCCCTCACAGATTATTATTGTTCAATCATCAGCTTCAGACTGTTACATCAATGTGGCATACTATGGTTTCTCTGTGCTATTGCATGATCATGAGGTATTATACCATCACTGTGCCTTATTGAGATACCACAGTACACTGGAGTGTCATCAAAGTGTTCTATGGTTCTTTTCTAAGGCCTGTTGCGATCACTGAATCCTATTGTGTCTTCATTGTGTCCTATAGTTCAGTCACTGGGCCATATTGTCATAGTAGTTGCCTATTAATCTGTAGGGTCTTATTTTGCTATCACATCATTCTGTTGCACCATATAAAGTAGACATTATGTTCTATTGTGCCTTACTGTGTGATACTGAGCTCTCACATTAGCTCTCCTAATGTGTAACAACTACTCTGTTGTGACATCACAGTGCCTTTATTGAAGTCACTATGTCCTATTAGGCCATCATTGTACCCCATTTAGTCATCATAGTGACCTAAGATATCATTTAGTTCACTGGTGTGCTGTAACTACAAACTGTTAAATCATCATTGTATTCAATTAAGTCATTACATTGTCCTGTTGAGTCATGGCATTGGCCTATTGTGCAATAACTTTGACCTACTGCACAAACATTGTGCCCTATGAGTCTTCACTATACCCTATTGTGTCATCACAGTGTCTTATTTTATCATGAATGTAGCCTATTCTTCCATCAATGTGCCCTATTAAGTTATTACAATACCCTATTGTGGCTCATTGTACCATCTTTGTAGCATATGAGTCTCCAATGTGCTCTGTTAAAACATCATTGGTCCTTTATTATCATCACTCTGTCCTACAGTGGCACCACTATGCCTTATTGTGCTATCCTTGTGACCTCTTGAGTCATTACAGTATCTTTGTATGCATCATTATGTCTTGTGCTTTCATTATGCTCAATTTTGTCATCTCTATATTCTATTGTTGCTGAGATTCTTGAGTCTCCATTGCTAGGCTTCTTGAGCCTCCTTATTTTAATCCCTAGGGAAAGGTGAGTGTGCTATCTACCCATTTTCTGCAGCCCCATAATGCAGGACAATCAAATCAGCAGCCCCACAATGCAAAACAATCAGATGCAATAGGGAGTTGAGATAAAGCAGGAACTCAGTTTATTACTGTGAGCATCAGCTAAGAAAGGTTAAGTGATGTCGTGTGGTGTGAGGGTACCTCCAGCCAATGAGAGGCAGCCAAACCCTCCCCCCCTGGCTGTAGGTGCATGCTACCTAATTTTTGCTGTTTCATCCTTACTCAAACTCAAGCCAGGCTTTTTTCCATCCTATAGGTCTTAAGGCACAAACCCTGAGATTATTTTGGCCCAACATATTGTACTCTGTCGCATTGCATCATCAGAATGTCCTATACCATCATCATAGCATCATATTTGGCAGTATTATGTCCTATTGTGCCTTCACAGTTTTCAAATTTTCTATCACTGAAGCATATTGTGCCATTGTAATCCCTACTGAGTCTAAGCAGTTGTCTATGTGTCACTGCCAGTCATATGCTCTTCCTGTGGTCTCTTCAGCATCTGTGTCCCTTTGTTCTATATCTGTGCCATAAGATTTTTCTATTGTGCTATGACTGTATCCTACGGTGCCATCATCGTGACCTATTATGCTACCACTATGACACACTGTGTTTTATCTGAGGCCTGTTACACCATCTATGTACTCTATTAAGTATAACAGTATCCTATTGTGCTATTGTAGTTCTCTTTTATGACATCAGTATGTCCTTACAGTACCATATAGTGTGAACACAGTGTCTAATTATGCCATAAAATTGTCTTATTGTGCCACTGTGTGGTCTACTGTGCTAAGATGATGACCTATTGTGTCATCACTTTGACCTTTGACATTGTACCATAATGGTTTTCTATTGCATTAGTACAGTGCTCTATTTTAGCATCACTGTGCCCTATTGAGTCATCACTGCATGCTATTGCATCACCACATTGTCCCATTGCTTCATATGTCTGATCTCTTTTATGATTATTGTGTCATATTGTACTATCATTGTGTCTTATTTGCCCCTCTTACTCTTCTGTTATATTATCACTCAATAATATCCTGCCATTGCTGAATCCTTTGGAGACATCACCGTGCAGTGCTGTGTCATTAAAGGTTTCTCCCACTGACCTCTTGTCATCACTGAATGCTGAGTCCTATTGTCATCACAGTTGCTACTGTGTCATAAAGACTACTATTTTGCTGTCACATTGTTTTGCTGTGTGATGATTGTGTCATATTATGCAATCACTGTTTTCTTTAAAGTAGCACTATACTCTACTGTGCAAATACTATATACTATAGTGCCATCACAGTACACTGATAAGTTATCATTGTCCAGTATTGTGCCATATCTTATCTTTCCTATTGTGAATTTACTGCATCATGTTGACACTCTGCAGTTCACTAACATGCAATACTGTCATGTTGTGACTTCAAAGTGCCATGTAAATCACTGTCTTATTGTGCCATCACTGTGCCCTATTTAGTCTTCACAGTGTCATCAAATTCACTGTTGTGCTATAACTATGGATAATTATGTAGTAATATATTTTTTTTCTTGGGACAACTGCTCACAAATAACAACACGGAGACTTATTATTAATTATGAAAACCTGGCCTTTTAGCTTAGACTTGTTTTCAACTAGTTCTTATAACTTAATTAGCCCAGTATTTTTTAATCTATGTTCTGCCATCTGGCTTTTTACCTTTCTTCAGTTTGACACATCAAACTTGCTCCAAGTCTGCTGGGAACTCAGGTACCTAGATTCTTCCTGCCAGTTCTTCTCTCTGCTAGAAATCTTGCCTGCCTTCTCCTGCCTATCTATTGGCAGTTCAAGTTTTTATTAAACCAATCAGAAGGCACTTTATGAAGAGAAACATCTTTATATTGTACAAAAAGATTATCCCATAAAAATTTTCCCATTTTTGTCTAACTAAAAAAAAGTTTCAACTCAAACACAGTAAAATTATAAATAATAAAAACAACTATCAAGAATTATATTTATAATATCCAGTCTATTTTTATTTGACAAATTTAGAGAAAATATTCCATTATATATTATATCTTGCTGAGTCTAAAGTTTTGTAGCATATAACATAATTTGTATTAGCAACCTTAAACTAATTTTTAGACCATAAAACATTTTTTTCAGATAAACAACTTCAGTTTTTACATCTCTCAACTTATTACACTTTTACTTTATAGCTCTTTTGTAAGTTTTTTTAAATTTGGTAGCAAAGAAAATGGTATAACTATCAAGTTTTCAATCCCATAAAAGACTTGAGAAGAATAAAATATTACCTGAGTAAACAGTAAGTGCAGAGCAATGAACTTCCAAAACTATGGAAATGATAGAGGCATCTGTCTTCTTGAATAGTCACCCAAGGTTTCTATGCAACATTGGAGCATCTACATTCAGTGTATAAGGCTAGAATATCTGACAGACTTCTGTGAAATAAAGGAATTTTGAGGGACTGTCCTACCTTTTATTGTCAAAGTTCAACAGTCATTTTTTTTGTGTTCTGCTAATCCATTTTGGACAGCATACTGTCAACAGTCATTGAGGCAAGGGAAGTTTCTTGCCTAGTGGTTTACCACCACATTGAAAATAAATTCTATATGGAGGTTCTTTGAGGTTCATCATTCTTTTATTAAAGTAGATTGGTGCTGCCAGGAGCAGACTTATCTCACTGTCATAAAATATCTATATCATTATAACATCTTAATTTCATATTCTGTAGGTCTCTGAGGTGTTTGAAGACCACCTACCTTTCTAAAATATGTCTAACCTTGAAAACATAACTAACATGAGTACAAGTTTGAGTGTTAACTACTAACCTGCATTTCTAAATTATCCTAAACAGTTTGTACTAATAGCTCTCAAGGATTAGAGCTTTACATTTTTAAATGAGCTGCATAGGTACAATACTTTAAAAAAAAGTAGAAATATATACATATAGTATATTATAATGAAAATAACAGATTTGTATCAATAAACAGAAATCCCATCAATGTTAAATATTTGGGACTAGTAGCTACATTTTAGTCTAAAAATTGATTCAATAATCTACTCTTATCTGATAATTCTCATTTTTCCCTTTTTCTTTTCAGAAAGAGATACTTGAATCCAACCTCCCTTGCTTAGTTTCTTCCCTGACCATGATGAATAACAACTTGCAACCAACCCACCTAAATGATGATAAGCATCCATAATATACCAAATGACCAAATCCACCTCCTTTACTTCTTGGGAAAGTGGACATCATGTTTTAAAATTACTTTCTATTGTCTTTTTACAATGGCATCTTTAGGTGACCCTGAGAAAATTAAGATAATAGTCAAGTTCTGGGAGAACCAGCTGTGTCTTTTGTTGTCCAGTTTCTGTGTAATGGGAAAATACAGAGCTTATCTGAAGTAGTGGTTAGAGTAGTCTGTGAGGCTAGACCGTATCATCT
Organism: Myodes glareolus; assembly: GCF_982192425.1. Taxonomy (NCBI): domain Eukaryota; kingdom Metazoa; phylum Chordata; class Mammalia; order Rodentia; family Cricetidae; genus Myodes; species Myodes glareolus. Next base: position 64,013,685 of record NC_142047.1, on the reverse strand, counting down.
AACTGCCTTGAAGTTGTTCTGTACAGAGATTGTTGAGGTAACTGCAACAAAGACATTGAGAGACTAGATCATCTTGGCTATTTGCCTTCAATCCTTCAATGGTGTCTAGTCCTTTTTCTGAAAACAAACTTTTACGGAAACATAAATATCTGTATTAATATAAATATGGAATATGTGATATACACAAGTTAGCTAAAGATAATTTTCTTTTCTATATTTTATTAGGTAAAAGGCATCTAGTAACTGTATAATAAAACCCCTAGCCATGCCATATGAAAGAAAGGCATGCAAAAATAAGTCATGAGGACTCTGTAGCTAATCAGATTAACTAGGTTCAAAATTGCTCCCATATAGAGGGATCAGCATATACATCACAAATTTTGTAGCTTTTCTTGGTTTCTTCTTTCTGTAGCTAACAGGACTTCCACAGTCAAATCTGATTTTTATTAATTTTGAAGAAATCCACAACTTTTTGTTTTCTGTGGAAACAAAGACATAACCTCCCCTGCAACACAACATATTTCCTGACTTCCATCATGAAGTTAAGATGTTTAAAAATATATAGGTTGGTTAACTTAGCAGTTTTACAATCTAATGTCTTTCAGAAGCATTTGCCCTTCACTTATTAGCATTCAACAAATTTAAAGTTAACAATGCAACATACAGGAACCTGTGTATTTTCCATCCTTATGAGGCTTATTCTTTTTATATTACTTTATTCTTTTTAAGTTCTTATTTTTAATCTATTTATCTATCTATTCATCATCTATCTTCTATGACTATCTATGTCCAAATTGTTTTCTTTCTTTAGAATCTAAGCACATTTTAAAAGCATTCTGTGCCTGTTTGGAGATTTTTGGGGGGCTGGACTTGGCTTTACTAAGCACCTGCAGCATTCTTTGACCACATGAGACAAATTTTAAATTGCTAGGCTACCACTGCACTGACAACTAGCTCTGCCCCATCCCCATTCCATGAGAGCCTAGCCTTATGCTGTTGGGTACAGGTTCAGAAATGTATTCACCCTCTCACCTCTGGGAATTTGCTGAGTCTGCTTTCTGAAGTTCCCATGATTGGCAGTCAACTGTTGTGAGTGCTTGCTGAGAGGCCCAGACTGCAATTGTATTGGCACTGGTTGGCATGACTTCCCCATCTGTGAGGTTATGCCACATGTTGAAGTGTCAAATATGGTAGTACTTTGTCTTTGAGAGAGCCAGCTCACAAGAAATGAGATAGAGACTTATTATTAATTATGAAAGCATTGCCTTTAGCGTAGGCTTATTTCCAACTATCTCATATAACCTAATTAGCCCATGTTCTGTCATGTGGTTCTTTACTGTTTCTCAGTGTATGACATGTCCAACTTGCTCTGAGTCTGCAGATGAAATTTGTGTACCTACATTCCTCCTATCAGTTCTTCTCTCTACCTTGAAGTCCTGCCTACCCTTTCTTTCTTAGTTATTGACTGCTAAGCTTTTTATTAAACCAATCAGAAGCCTCCTTAAGCAGAGACATATCTTTACGGTGTACAAAAGATTGTCTCACAGCATTATTGTACCATCACTGTGTCCAATTAAGTCATTACTTTTCTCTATTGTGTCATGGAATTGTCTCATTGTGCATTGTGTCATTGCATCATCATTGTGCCTTTTGAGTTTTCAATCTACAATACTTATTTACCATATCTTATTTTGTCATAGCTATGGTTTATTCCTCCATCACTATGGCCTATTTTGCCATCATTGTACCCTACTAAATCTTGGACAAATATTGGAATTGAATACAACTTCAGACTACTTTGATAATGCCAAAGAACCTGGCCTGTGGGTAGGTGTTAGACCACAAATAAAAAAGATGGTTGGATGTTGGTCTAAGAGTCAACAGTGGTGTTCATTTGTCAAAGCTTTCTACCTCCTAGATTGATGTCCTATTGTGTTGCATATATGCCCCATTGTTCGATGTGCTCTATTTTCCTATAACATTTTCCTATTTGCTATTTTGTGCTCTATCATACCATCACCGTGACTTTTGTGCTATCACTATGACACATTGTGCTATAACTGGGTCATATTGCTCCATATCTGTTGCCCAATATGCTATCAATGAGCCTAGCTCCATTGAGTAATAATAATGACCTATGGCAGCCCCTCTTGTATCACTAGTGTGCCCTTGTATTCTCACAGTGCCATACAATGTCATCATAGTGTCCAATTGTGCCATTAAAATGGTGCCTCATTTTGCCATCACGCATCTACTGTGATAATACTGTGCCTGATTGTGCAATTTCTTTGGCCTATTACATTGTCATTATCTCCTACTGCATCAGCTAAGTGCCCTGCTTTAATGCCACTGTGCCCTATTGAGCCATCATAGTGTGTTCACAATGCTACATTTAGTTACAGGTCTGGCCTATTTTGCCATCAGTATACCATATTGTGCCATCACTGTGTCTTCCTGTGCCAACACAGTGTGCTATTGTGTTTTACAGTGTCCTTTATACCACCACCATGCTCCATTGAGTCACTGCAGTTGTGTGTTGTGACATTATAGCGTCATATCTTACCATCCCATTATCATAGTTTGTTATCCCTTTGGCCAATTGTGCTATCACTATGCCTTGTTGTGCCATCACTGTAGCATGTTATACCATTACAGTGCCAAATTATGTCACAAAATTGTGGAGTCTTAGCAATTCCTAGACACTATTACAGCATTGCAATGCCTTTTTGTGCCATCCCTGTGCTGTACTGTGCTGTTCATATTCTTTATAGTTATCATAGTGACCTACTGAACAATCACTGTGCCCTATGATGCCATTATTGTACCTGATGTAACTGTCCTATTGTGGTATCAGTGTCCCCTAGTGACTCATCACAGTTACACATATGTCTTCACGATGTAATCATGAGCCAAGATTATGTTTTATTGTGCCATCTTTGGGTCATCCCAGAGCCCTATGGTGCCATTCCATCAGCCTAATGTGTCATCATTGTGTCTTATTGAATCATTGTAGTGTTATATCTTGTCATTATAATATCCTCTTGTGCCATTACTATTTCCTATTTTACAATCACTGTATCCTAATGTGCACCACAGTGTCATATTAGGGTATTACATGTCATATTGTTTAACCACTGTGTCCTATCATGTCACCAGTGTGTCCTATTTGCTTTCATAGACTCTTATTCTTTCATCAGCTTCATATTCTTTCATTATTGTGGTCTATTATTATATCACCATTTTCTATTCTTCTGTCATTCAGTAATATAATGTTATCACTCTGTGTTATTGAGACATCACAATGTCCTATTGAGCCATTAAAGTGTTTTGCAGTTTGTTGCCATTAGCCTGTTGTCATCATTGTGTCCTATTATCCAATACTAAACCCTATTGTGCAATCCCAGGGTCATATTGAGTCATCAGAGTTGCCTATTGTGTCACAAAGTATCCTTATGCCATATCATTGTTCTTTCGTACCATTGTTGTGTCCTATTGTGTCCTCTTTGTGCCCTCAGAAGTAAATGTTATGCCCTGCTGTGCAATCTATGCCTTGAGTTACCACAGTACCTCAATGCGTCATCATATCCCATATTGTGACATATTCTGTCCTTCTTATTGTGCCTTTCCTGTGACCTACTGAGACCTCACAGCTCACTAATATGAAACCACTGCCACATAGTGGTATCACAGTGCCTTATTGTAAGTCACTGTCTTATTGTGCTATCATTGTGCCCTATTTAGACTTCACAGTATCCTGTCGAGTCATTATATTCACTGCTGTGCCATAACTATGGATGGTTGTACCATTACTATGTCCAATTAAGTCTTCACTTTCCCCTACTGAGTCATGGCATTTGCCTATTGTACAATAATTTTGGCTCATTGTACCATCATTGTGCCTTAGCAGTCTTTATATCTCTACTGACTTACCATAATGTCTTATTGTGCCACCACTGTGGGTTGTTCTGTCATTATTATAGCCTATTGTGAAATCACTGTGCCCTACTGAGTAATGACATTGGCAAACTGTGCAATCACAGTGTCCTGTTGTGAACATAGTGACACGCTTTTCCATCACTGTGCCCTATATCTCATCACTCTTATTAAAGTCATCATAATGTCCTATGGTGTCATAAAGTTCATCACTGAGCCCTATTATATCATGAACTTGACTTAGTGTGTCATCACTGTGCACTGTTAAGTCACTTTTGTGCCTATTGTGCTATCACTATGTCTTGTTGTGCACTGTCGTGCTTTTGTGTCAAATTGTGTCTGAATGTGCCATCATTGTGCCTTATTAACTCATAACACTTCTCTACTTTGCCTATTGTACTTCATCTGCACTATTGAGTGAGTTATCACAGTGCCCCACTGTGTCATTACAGTGGCATATTGGAGCATCTCTATTCTTTATCTGCCATCTCTACAGTGCCCAGCTGTGCCAATACAGTGCCTTTGTGTAGGATCACAGTTTCCTATTGTGCAACCACTCTGGCTTATTGTGCTATTATAGGTCCGAATAAAGTCATTCCTGCGTCAAACCTTTTATTATAAAGTCTAGTGCTGAAATCCCTGTGGGCCTACTCTGCCATCACTGTGACCTATTCCACCTTCACTGGACCATACTGAGTCTTCACATTGTTCTTCTCTTCCATCATTGTGGTCTAATGTGATGTTACTGTGTCCTAATGAGCCATGTCATTACTATGTCATTATTGTCATCTTGTGCCATCCTTTTGGCATATAGGGCCATCTGTGTTCCCTATTGCATCATCTCTGTTCCCAATTGTGCCATCATAGTTTCCTAGTTGGACATGATGGTTTCATATTGTGCAATCACTATGGTCTATTTTGCTATTTGTGTGACCTATTTGGGCCCTCACTATGTCCTATCACTGTGCCTGAACAAATCATTCCAATGTCTTATTTTTTCATTGTACTGTTCTATCAAGGTACCCATGGGTATATTGGTCCATCACTGTGTCATCGTTCTGACCTAATGTGCCATCACTATGGTTTATGAAATGATCATTGTTCCACTATAACTCTAACAGTGGCCTATTTTACAATCACCTATTTTATTGCACTATTAGTGTCCACTTGTACCATCACTGCACTATTGTGCAATTACAATGTCCTGTTGTGCCAGCACTGTGTCCTAATGGAGTATCATTATTGTCTATTAAACTATTCCAGAATCCTATTGTGTCATCATGATGCCCTTTTCTCCCAACAGTGTGTTCCATGGTGGCAATAATGTGCCTTAATGAGTAATCACAGTGCCCTAGTGTCTTAATTACGGTTATCTTTGCTATAATGAAATACCGTGACCAAAGGCAAGTTGAGAAGGGAAAGGTTTATGTGGCTTAAACTCTCCCATAGTAGTCCATAACTGAAGGAAGTCAGGACAGAAACTCAAGCAGGGTAGGAATCTGGAGACAGGAGTTGACACAGATGCCATGGAAGCAACTTAAGGAAGGGTTTATTTCAGCTCATGTTTCAAGAGGACTCAGTTCATCAAGGAAAGCAAGTCAGGGTTTGGGAGTGTGAGGCAGCTGGTCACGTTTCCCCTGCAGCCAGGAAACACAGAGAAATAAATGCCACTACTTAGCCCATTTTCACTTTCTTAATTAAGACCAGCACTTTAGCCCATTGAGTGGGATCGTACATATTTATGGTAGGCTTTAGTTAATCAAATCTAGAAATTCCTTCACAGACATGACCAGAGTTTGTTTCCAGGGTGATTCTAGATCTTGTCAAACTGGCAGTATTAGCCACCATTAACATGTTCATCTCTGCCTTTGTTATGTAAGAGCAACCTTCTGATAGCCAGGGCCATTTATCTTTGTGAGATGTTGGCTCTTATCCTTCACTGGCTTCTTGGCAAGAAGAATGAGAAGTGGACAAGCAGCAGCTGCTACCTGAGTTTAGTGGGATTTTGTTTGAAACCTGGTAGATGAGCAACAGAATCTTCAACTCCAAATCAGGAGCCTAGATGTGCAGGTAACAGATCTCTACATTCACCAAGGGGCTCAGAGGCTTCAAACCTGTGACCTGTAATGCAAAGATGTCATAATAGGAAGCCTAGGTTCACAAAGAGAGTGAAGAATGACATAATTGAGTCCCTCTTCCACTCCTTTGTTCCATCCATCTCCATACAATGATTCTTTTTTTTTGATGTCTCCACAAATCCCCCCTTTGTGGTCTTATCATAGATAACTCATTGATTATGGTACTGTGGACCTTAAGCAGGGACTCAGAGAGCTAAGCCTGATTCTTCCATTAAAATTATAGGAAAATATATGCAATGGTCAGTAGCATGGACTTTGTGAAGTTCTTGCTTTCAGCACACCTGAGACGATTCATTTTATGAGCTGGCTAAGCTCATGACTATGCCCACAGTCATGCAGCCATTTATTTCATATAGGATCTGATGTAGGAGAGTCTTATGTCTTTCTGTTGCTTTCATTGGCTAATTAATAAAGAAACTGCTTAGCCTGATAGGGCAGAACGTAGGTGGGTGGAGTAGACAGAACAGAATGTTGGGAAGAAGGGAAGTGAGGAAGTCGCCATGACTCTCCTCTCCGAGACAGTCACAGGTTAGAATCCTCCCAGTAATCCACCATCCCGTGGTGCTACACAGATTATTAGAAATGGGTTAGATCAATATGTAAGAGCTAGCCAATAACAGGTTGGAACTAATGGGCCAGGCAGTGTTTAAATGAATACAGTTTCCATGTAATTATTTTGGGGTAAGCTAGCTGGGCGGGTGGTGGGAAGCGGCCCACCATTCCTTTTACAAGGATCTGCTGTACAGGTATTTTGTAGGCATGACTAAGGGCTGAATTTAGCAGACTTCAGGAAGATGGTGTTAAATCATAATGTGGGTCTGGCTGAAATCAGGTGAGGGCTTGAAGAAAAGAGTTGAATTTTTCTGAAGGGGAAAGGGAAGAACAATAAATTCCAATATGGACAGCAGTTTTGAGTCTTGTTGAAGGATTTGCTTCTGGCAGCCTGGCTCAGGATTGCAGACTCCCACTGCATCGTCCACTGCATCATCCACAGTTGTGTCAGTCAGTCCCTCATGATAAATAATGCCCATATTAACACCAATGCAAACACGTTCACCTACATGAAAGTAGGTTGGAAATACACCTATACACACACACACACACACACACACACACACACACACACACACACACTGGTCTCAGTGTGACTAGCTTATTGGCTAGACTTTCGTGACTGATAAGATAACGAACCTTATTGGATTTTCATAGATTTTTGATTGTTTCAGTCTCTGGCCTTGTCTGAACAGACAAGTTAGGAAATTCAATCTCCTCTTGAGTTCTTTTACCATCATTGTTAAAACCTGACTCATAGACTCAGCTTTACTCCTGTATTTTAGCAGTTGAAACTCTCTCCTTCTCGGTCTTTCTCCTTCTCTCTCTGTACCAGGTTGGTCTCAAATTTTTCTGCCTTAGCCTGCATAGTGGTAACATCATACGTGTATACCATGATATCTGGCCGAGAATCTCTTTCTAAGTCTTAAGGAAGATTCTCTAGCTTTCATTCTTGGATATTAATCACCTTCAATCTTTTCTCATGTACCTACAAAGTGCTCACTGCTCACAGCAGGATCCATCTAGTGCTGAATTTTTCATGATTGCTGATACTCACAAACTTCTTAGTCATCTGATGTATTTCATGGGTTAGTATTTTCTCTTTCCTGCTGTTCTACCCCAGTCAATAAACGGGGTGTGTTGCAACAATTGTCCTGTCACTACTTGCTCTGCCCATCTCCATGTGCAGGGGTCTCACTGCGTACTAGCCTGCAGGATGAGTAGCAAAGTCAAATCTGAACTATTTTTGGAATAGTTTCTTTTGCTACTACCTGACATCGGGTGGGCTCCCTGAGAAGCAGATAGCGAGGGAGATTTTTGCAGGTAGGGAGATAATAGTGATATGACTTTCAGTATCTACAGTGGTGGAGGAAAGCACTCAGCGGGTGGACAGCGATGCAGCAACAGTAAATGCATCAGTTGTTCCTATGTGGAAAAGGAAGCAGGGTTAGATCTTGAGATTTCTTAGAGATTAAGCAAATGGGCTTGGCACATTGTTGTACCTGAAAATCCAAGGGATGGACAAAAATTGGAATAGGGAGCCCTCTTCTGATGGGGTTACAGTTCAGAAAGAGGTCAAGAAGACACTGTTACCCTGTAAAGTAGAGAGATGCTGTCCTTCTTGTCCAGGACTGTTTACATATACTATAAGTCAAGAACATCATTATGTTTTTCTTCCTAAATTCTAGAATTTGACATTATTTTTCATTTTACAACCTGAATCTTTTAGATGACGAAATTAATCATTCGTTCGATTCACCGACCACTGAATACTGAAGTGATTTTTCACTAGGCACAGAGGTTCAACTTTATTTTCCTTGAGGATGAAAAGCATGCATGATGTGAAACCAGTGTGTAGCTTCTGCTGCTAACTTTGGGCTATGGCCCCCTGGGAAGTGTTGAACATAATTGCAATTATGTATGGATACTTACAATTTGTGATGTGAAACCCAATGCTCAAGAAGAGGAATGTATTGATTATGTGTCTCATTGCATGACAAACTGCCAGACAAAAGTAAGATTAGGAAGGGTCCATTTTAGCTCGGGTTTAAGGATGCACTCCATCATGGCCTGGACTCAGAGCATCTGGTCACAATGCATCCATGGTGAATAAGCAGTGAGAGATGAAAGCTTGTACTCAGTTTGACCTTCTCATTTTTGTTTAGTCCAGAATTCCAACTATTAGGATGATGCTGCACATATTTAGGGTGAGTTTTTGTACCTCACCTAACCTAATCTAGATAATTGCAAAGAAATAAAGCCCCAGATTTGTTTCCATGGTGATTCTAAATCTCATCAAATTGACAAACAAGATTACATGTAACAAATTATGTATGGTTTTTTGGGTGAGCAAAAATGACTCAAGCTGTTTTCATTTATTTATGTTTCTAGTGTTCCTTCCAATTATGTAGTCTGTTTTCTCCAAGAAGCTCTGTTTTTACACCATACAATCTGAGTCCCTTAAACCCTTTTGTAGTCTTTCAGATACAGGATTCAGTTATAACCCAAATCTAGACAATCATGCTAACTGGCTTTTTCTGTCAAGGTTAATATCCCAGTTAGCTCTAATTGTCAGCATGACATGGCCTAGAGGCATCTGAGAAGGGAGTCTAAATTGAAGGACTGACTAGGTCAGATTGGCCTGAAGGCATATCTGTGAAGAATTGTCTTGATCTGAAATTGCTGCAGAAGAACTCAGCCTTCTGTAGGTAGTACTATCCCTTGTGTAGGTGGTTCTGGGCTGTAAAAGAAACCTAGCCAAGCATTAATCTGAGAGCAAACTGATAGGCCATGTTCCTCTATTGTTTCAGCCCCAGTTTCTGCCGAAATTCCTGCCCTGAGTTCCCACAATGTGACCTAGAAGAGAATGTCAAATAAACCCCTTGTCCATCTTGCTTTTGGTCAGAGTGCTTTATCACAATAACACGAAGGAGACTGGAACAGTTAGTTTATGTTCTACACAGCTAATTAATGCTCTTCCCATAACTATTGTTTGTCTGTTATTTTAACGTAGGTCCTGAGGCATAAACTAGGTCCTTATGCTTGAGTAGAAAGCACTTTACTGACTGAGCCATTGCCCGACACTAGTAGATTTTTTACTTTCGTCAATAACTTTTTATCAGCTGTCATTTAGCTTAGTTGTCCTTGCCCCGTCCCTAGAATAACTGATCTCTCAGTTCTTGAAGTCCTTTCTGATTGGATGTGTGTTAATATCCATCTACTCTTCCTTTCTTGCTCTACAAGAATAAGAACAATTATAAGTTGACTCTACATTCACAGGCGTGTCACTTGACTTCATACAGACACACACACACACACACACACACACACACACACACGACTGTCTGTGTCTCTCTTTGTATGTGTCTGTGTGTGGGGGAGGGAAGCATGTGTATGTTTGCATACACTTGTACACAAGTGTGAATGCATGCAATCCGTGACACATTGAAGAAGCTCAGGACAGTTTGCAATAGTACAGCCACTGTATGGCTTCTAGAGATTGAATTCAGCTTCAGACTTAGTGGCAAGCACCTTTACCTGTTGAGCCATCTTGCCAGCTACTGTTTTACTTTATTATATTTTTATTTCCCCATCCACAAACTAAAAATTGGATGCAAAGTTACCCCTAAAGCACACCCCTCAACTGGAAATCTTGTGATTTTTATGAGGAGAAGAAACAGGGAGGAGAAATTGCAGCCAGAAATGGCACAGACTTCAGCATATGCGTGCTGCAAAAGCAAATGCACTCAGGAGAGATGATCTTTAATTTCCCCCTTTCCTCTTGGGTAAGGTCGTGATGTTCCACAGTAAGTGAGCCTTTATTTTCCAGAGAGAAAGGAGACCTTTTTCTTAAGAAGCAGCAAGCGTTCAATAATGCCTCGTTATTGTTGCCCGGATTCCCATTACTGGGGAAGCACCCTCCGCTCTCCTGCTCTTCGCATTTTGACTTGCCGTGGCCTCTCAGTGGAACCAATTGTCTTAAAGCCGCCACGAAGCCACAGTTACCCTCGACTCATTGCCAAAAAGTGTAATTATAAAAGTGTTAAGTACACACATTCATTTTCCTCTCCTTCACCCAAGCAAGTGTACCTCATCAGTGCTCAGCGCTGAAGTGATGATGATTTGATCTCTGCTGTGAAAGCCTTAATGGAAAAATTAGACATACAACACACTCCTGAGAAGCGAGAGCAAAACATCTGATCTCAGTACTTGGGAAAAGCTAATAGGCATCCTTTGTTTTTTTTTTTTTTTTTTTTTTTTTACATCCAGCACTGAAATTCTCTGTGGCTTTGTCCTTTTTCTTCTTTCTCTTTACTACTGAGGAAGTTTGGAAAAACACATCAGAAAAAGAAGGGGATTCTTATTCAGATATTCTGTCTAAAACCACAAAATATTTCAATTTGGTCACACATTTTATCTTATATTTGAAAATAATTTTGTCTCTTTATTTATTCTAAGTGATATTAAATTTGACTCCAAGCTATTTGTCAAAGTTAATGAGAAACTAATTCCTTGTGTGTTTGAGAACTCTCACCTTCTCAGGGATCACTTCAGAATCCTGAAAGGCAGCCGTGTTCTGCAGCTTTCAGCCCAGGTTCTCTCGTCTTCTCCCCACAGTGGTCAGCAGTAGATCTGTCTAAATTAGAAGTTTCTCTATGTAAATAGCATTGTTATTTCTGTATCAAACTTGCACAGTGCAATTATGAACAAAGTTTGGAGATGTACAGGCTCAAGTAGCCTTGCTATATGAATGCTGACCACTTCTCCAGGGTATAGAATAGAGAGTAGAACAAACGACCCTCTCACCTGTGGGCTCCCTCTTCCTTAGAGCAGTTTTAAAAGTCTTAATAACAATTTTCTATATCTATGTATTAATCTGTGTATCTCTATATTTATATATTATACATAGTTATATATTTATATGTTTATATATATATAAATGTTCATCAATCTACACAGCTCTTTAAATATCTCTATATTTGGATGTATCATCTTTATCATCTATCTATCTTATTATCTATTATCAATCAATCTATCTATCTATCTTATTATATATTATCTATCTCCATTTATCATCTTTGTCTCTGTCTTTCACATCTCTCCCATCTCCATTTATTTATGTAACTTTGACCATACTTAAGCTTTTAAGATTCCCTTCGCTAGAGTTTGATAGCAAAGAGCAGGGATGATCGACTTGGGAAACTACTGATTTGAGGCAAAATATAAAGATCCATAACACCTTCAAACAAAGGCCTGGCCATTCTGTGAGAGAAAAAAAAAAAAAAGAAAACAGTTACCTGATACTATCTTGCAGCGCGCTTCCTGACCAGCAGGAATGAACGGCCACGAAAACGAGATTCCTTCCCTATCACGTCTTTATTCGGAGCACTCGGTTGAGGAAAATTGGGGGAAGGGAAGAGAGAGTGTAGGGACGAGAGAAAGCTTAGAGAGAGCTTAGAGAGAGAAAGATGAGAGATCGCAGGGACAAGAGAAAGATTAGCCAGAGAGGAAGCAGAGCCCAAAGGCAGCTGCTTTTCTAGGGTGAAAGGCTCGAATGCTGATTGGTTGATGCCATTCTGCTAAGGCCCAAGGCCACAGGACAGGTCAGGGAACCAAGTCTCTGAAATGCAAACAAGGCTCCAAGCACACTGGCCTGTTCGGCAACAACAAAGGATTTGTATACCTCCAGGCTGTAGGACTGCTGGCACTATCTCGCCAATGCGACATCCTGGCGACTCCCTACACTATCTCATGCTGGTTAATGAAGTATAGCAGACAAGGAATAAGGGTCCTTCACAGAGAACATATTCTCACACCTCCTCTGTTCAGTTGTTAACTGAATTAACTTCTCTGGGTTAATTGCTTACTCAGATTCTTTATGCATGGGCTCTTATTTGCAAACAAATGCTATATTAGCGATTAACTTACACATTTCTATAAAGGGCTAAATAAGTTATCATTTGAAGGGCTAAGAAAGGTGCCAGCTGTCCTGCTATGTAGTAATGCTTCATATTTATTAGTCATATTCTAAACCTATCTTCAGAACTCAGCTCATTGTCTTGTGGAGAATCTAGGAATGTGGTCATCAGATTCAGAGGCTCCAATCTGACTCTGTCAACTGCTGGGCCATGAAGGAAGCCACATAACCTCTTTTTCAGCTTTAGTGTCCTCATCTGAGGGACAGGATGATGGATTGCAGGTGTTATAAGGAAGAAAGTCTCTGAATTCCTTAGGAAAGTCTAAGCAGGTCTTAATCTCGATCAACAGAGTAAGGTCCACTCCCTTCTCTCACTTCCTGCAGTTGATTCTATTATCACACTCTGGCCGATGTGAACCTTGTTTTATCATTTTTCTGAATCTCTGATCACTCATTTTCCTTATGTCAAGGTGCATGAGTTTCTTCTCTCAGTACTGGGACAAAACATTGAACAAAAGAAACTTAAAGAATAAAGGAGCTTTATGTTGGCCCACAGTCTGAGTGTGCAGTCCATTGTGGGTACAGAAGTTGTGGCAGCAGGAGAGGGAACTGTCTGATCACGCTGTGTCCACAGTCAAAAAGCAGAGAGGTGATTGCTGCTGGCCAGCTGACTGTCTCCATTTTATTTAATCTGGGTCTCCAGTTCATGGGATGAAACCACTCTCAGTTAGGGTGGGACTTCCCACTTCAGGTAGCACAGTCTAGAAACTTAACTTGCATGCCTGGATGTTTGTTTCCATGGTAATTCTAAATCTCATCAAGTTAATAATCAAGATTAGCCATCACACAAGGCTAAACACAAGGTAGGCATATGACTATGTACAAAACCTTGTTGAATTTAGTTAACTCAGAAGCTGCTCTAGATTACCCTTCAAATAGCTTCCCCTATCATTAGAAGAAGTACACCATCTGTAGGCCAGATCTGGCTGCCGGACTCAGCCCCCAGCTACATTCATTTTTCATGAAATGAAGCCTCCCTAGGACATAGTACTTGCCATGATACTCTGTTTCTAGCCAAGTGGCCAGGCTGTCTGAACAGAAGCAGATGCACTGTTCTTGGCCTAGAGGCATCATTAGAAAGGCCTCCAGGTTGCCTGGGAGGGTGCATCTGGTGGTGGTGTTGGGCCAAATTTAACACACGGGCCCGTTAGCAATATTAATGTCTGTTCTCAACTGGGCTCAGCCAAATGTCATTTCTATTCAGAGGTCTTCCAGCTCACTCTGTGTGGCCAGGGTGAGTGGGACAAGTGAGTGATATACTCTTGATAGGTAAATTTGCATGCTGTGATGGCACATGAGGGGCCCAGCTTGCATCCATTGGGTTGAAATCTATCTATAAATCTATTTGTCATATATTTATTTATCATTTATCCATATGTCATCTATCCATAGACATAGCATAGCTGGCTGTGCTTACCAGCTGTGTGTTTTTCTAGCCCAGTGTTTCTCATTCCCTGCTTTTGTTCAAGCCCAAGGCCTCCTGCTACAGTCATGAGCAATGTGACTCAGCCTCTTTCCTCCCACAGCTCTCTATGTGAAGATGTGGACGGGGCAACTGAAAATTTTCTTCATGAATTGTATTTAAATTTTCACCTGTTTTTGCTTATTTCTAATAAAATGGCAAATTCCGTATATAACTGTTTTACTGTCTTTTCATGTGTATGTGCATGCATGTGTGTGTTCTCATGAGTGAGTGCAGGTGTATGCATGCCATGGTATGAGTGTGGATGTCAGAAGACAACTTTGGGTGTGGCCCTCACTTTCCACCTTCTTTGAAAGGGTTTTCTTGCTGTTTATCTCTGCATGCAACAGGTTAGCTGGCCTTGAGCTTCCAGGAATTCTCCTGTCTTTGCTTGACAGCATGCCGCAAGAGCATACTACCATGCTGGATTTTTTGTAACTCAGGTTCCCTTGCTTAATCAGCAAATACCGTATCCACTGAGACATCTGCCTAGACCCTATATGTAATTCTTTTAAACCCAGCTATTTACATCTGATAATTTTCATGGTGTCTCAGAAGAACAGGGGAGTATTTTGGCCTTTTGAACTTGATTAGGTGTGAGACATTTGGGATTAAACATATTTCTGTTCCCTGGCTTGAGCACTTGCAAACTTAGCCATGCAAGTGTCCTGGAAAGAGAGGTTAAACACCCAGTATTCAAATAGGGAATAAGCCACTCTAAGAGACTACAGCACAGACTATAGCGAGCCCCCATCAAGTCTTCAAGAGTATGTATGAGTCTTCACTCTGCAGTTATGAGACATAAAGTGGAAAAAGGAAAGGGAACAGAAGGGGTGTGGGCATTCAAGGGCTAAAGGAGTTTGAGACCTGGGTAAAGAGAAGTCATAGTGTGGTACAAAGAAAAGGAGGCTTGACTTGGTATCAGATGAGGATAAAGGTAAGCCATGTCCACAGACGTTCTTGCCCTATGGAGGGTGAAGACTGTCTACACTCATCCAACTTTTCTATTTATCCTGGAAATTTAGAAAGAGAGAGACATGCCCTAGTAAACGTCACTCGTGCCATTTAGGAAATTTGTGTGAATCCCCATGCAGGTCCATGGTGGTAAAGTTTGATAATAAAATTTCTCTCATCTGCTCATGTGTTGGAGCACTTGGCTCCCAACTGCTGGCACTGTTTCAGAAAGCTGGTGAACCTTTAAGAGGTGGCACCTTGTGGGAGGAAATGAGTCACTGGGGTTATAGCATGTGGATACAGCCCAACCCCATCCTTGTGAATGTACTACTTCCTGTCTACAGACATAATGTGAACAGCTGCCTCAAGCCCTACGGCTGTGTTCTTTCCTGTGCTGGGCTGCTACTACACTGTGAGCCAGCATAAACCCTTCCTCCAGTGAAGTTCTTCTGATCACAACAAGAAGCAACCTGTATGATCCTACCCTAACATCACACCACTATTCTTGTTTCCTTTCTGTCATTGTGACAAATACGCTGATGAAAAATAACACAGGAGAGGAAATGGTTTATTTGGTTTCCTTGTCCATGTTACTGCCCATCACCATGGCAAAGTCAACGCAGCAACTCAGGCAGCTACTCACATCATATCTACATCCGGGAGCAGAGAAAAGGGAATGCACCCTTGAAATCGCTTGCTTGCAGATAATTTTCTTCACTCTTACTCATTCCAGGGCCAGCTGCCCATGCAATGGTATTGTCCACCATGGGCTTGGGCTTCCTGCACTAAGTAGCAATCAAGACAATCTCCCCGCAGGGATTCCGACACTCTCTCCAGGTGATTCTAGGTTGTGTCAAGTTGACAGGTAAAACTAAAGAATACAGTTTCTAAGTGTGAAGGTGATAGTACCCTTTATCCCCCTAAGATTTGGTATAAATACATAATATACTGTAATATATTATATATTACATATATATAAATATATGGTTTATACATTTTTCAAATCATGTACCACCCCCTTCTTGCTTAGAAATGGAAAAAAATTATCACTTAACATTTGCTCCAAACTGACAAAATTCATTCCAAACAGCAAATATATTTTCATTTTTCATATTTATCTATGCTTGCTAATTAACTAGTCCTGTAGCAACTGCATAAGGATTCTGATTGTGTTGATGATGTATTCAAACAAATGAAAAGGAAACAAATGTGTGTGTTTGGGCCAAGTTTGCCAAGTCTCAAATCACGTCTGCATTGTGTAAGTTTGAGGGAGATTGAACCGGCTCTGTGAAAGGGGCCTAGTGAAGCACACAGTGTTGTGTGTTGAGGCCTCCACTCAGGCACCAGTTTTCAGATTCATCCATGCTGAAGTTGCTTTGCCTCTCATGACAATTCCATTGTCACAAAACACAAAAATGAGCTGGAGAAATCTGGATTTTATTGTTGTTAAAGCATTGACTGCCGCACAATTGTTTGCAAACGAAGATTCTGCTTTTCTGGACTTTGTCCATTATCAAATTAATTAGCCCTTTATGATAACCGTAGCTGGCACATCTTGTATTCCAACAGACGGCAGGGACACATTTCTGCTAACACCCACGTTGGGATGGTATCTGCAGATCACATCCTTTTCCAAGAGTTTGGGCGCCAGTTTGGGCATTCTGCCATATAAACACACGAAGAAGGAAAATAAATCTCCCTCCCAACTCAGCACACAGCAAAAACTGTATGCTGAGAATCTACCATGGAGGCAGGATTTACTTCATAGTACCCCACAACAGCTCTAAGAAGTAGACCTTATAGACAGATCTCTATGAATCCCAGTTCACCCTGGTCTATATGGCGAGATCCAGGCCAACCAGGCTATGTAAGTAAATCTTTACACACACCCCACCCAAAGAAAGGGCAGGAAGAAGAGGTAGAAATGGACAAACAAACCACAAGGTTTGGGTCTGAGGCAATTGAGGCATGTTCACCTGCAATAATAGCCTCTACTGCCATTGTTGCTGTAAAGGAGAAGATGCCAGAACTTCCTACCAAAAGCCTGGCGATGACCCCTTCACTCTTGCTGAAACTCTCTAGCAGAGTACCCCAGGTGTCTGAACCCCAGGAGTATGACAAGCACTCTAATTCACAGTCCCTGTCATGTTTACAGACCCAGGCTTCTGGTGGCACAACCCCTATGCGTGAAATGCCAAATATGTCCCTCCTACATACTTCCTCCCATCTTCTAACTCACATAAAGTAACATTATTTACTTTCTTTTTCAAAGAGGTCTCAGAGGATCTCATGCTACCTGCTTGTCATTGGCAGTACCTGTTAGCGGTCAGGCTACCCCCAAATCTCAGGTATTAGGTAAGGGATGAGGATATTTGCATTTTGAGGAAAAGAGTAACCTGATTCTCACGGATTTGGCTAGGCCGCAAGCCAATCAGTTCCTGGATCTGCCTGTCTCCATCCCTTCTCCGCACCACAATGCTTCCACACTTGGCCTTTTGCATCATTTCTTGGGATTTGACCTCAGGTCCTGATGCTGTCCAGCTGCGTTTTACTCACTGAGCCATTGGCCCAGGCTCATCTCTCTCAATGGCGCCCTCCCACGGGAAAATGCTTCTTCTCCTTCCCATTTTCACCATCATACAGCTACTGGTTTTATCCACATTTCCAATCCAGTCACTTCTGTATACAGTGTAATATTAATATTTCCCCTTTATGTGTATTAGTTCAGTTGTCCTCTGACGCAATAAAAGTAAAGAAAGAAGCAATTAGTCTTACAAACGAATCTTTTATGAAGAAAATAGAAAGGTTTTGTGTTTTGTAAGTGAAGTTGGCTTCTGCGTGGTTCTGATGCACCAGATGGGGGTGGGGTTGTTTTATTTTCATGGGTACCTATTCAGGCTTCCCAGTACATCAACATACATTACATCCCCAACCTTCCCTCCCACCACAATTTAATTTGCAAAATGAAAAGATGCATGCTTCATCTGTGGGTGAGTGGATCTGTTTAATTGGCAAGTTGTCACAATTTTTAGTAATGATGGTTTTTTAACTATGTGAAAAAAAGACAAATGGTATATTATAGGAGCATCATTTGTCATTTATGTAGTGACGGCCTCTGAATTCTAAGTGCTGTGTGCAGTAATGCATCTGTTATTCTCTGTGGCAAATAGGACAATCAAAACCTCTAAAAGATTACACTGTTTTTTTTCTTCCTGACAGGTTTATTTATTCTTTCTTCTGTGTTGAAGAAACCCACACTTACTCATCGGCCTCAAGGCAGAGGCAGGACAGAGCACAAGTCACACCTTGCTCTGAAAGCAGGACAGCTGCAACCATGAAGAGAGCATGGGTGTCTCTGCCAAAAGGTAGGGGACGTCGTGAGAGCCGAATTTGCTAGTGAGGCAGCAGCAGCTCTTCAGTAGCTGTTTCATTCTTCTCGTCCTCTCAGAGAGAAGGTGGCTGTTGGAGGACGGTGCCTTGAGATTGGGTTTCAGACAAGGTTACTAAATCATCTACAGACACACACTCTTTCATCTGGGTTAATGAGATTAATTGAGCCAAATGAGGGGTGTGTGTGTGTGTGTGTGTGTGTGTGTGTGTGTGTGTGTGTCTGTGTGTGTGAATGAAACACATTGATAAGCCTTATTTATTTATGAAAGTATCAAAATGAGTAAAATACTGGATGATAATAGTCACGCAATTGCTTCTGATTGCAATGAAGGACACTTTAATTTACTATGTCCTGCATGTATCTTTAAAAAGGGAACTGGAATGATGGCTCAAAGGATAAAGTGATTGATACTTAAACACTAGGATCTGAGTTCATATCACCAAGTACCTATGTAGACACTAGGAACCAGCCACAGCACAAGTCTGTAACTCAGGACTGAATAGGACAGAGACGGGTAGATCCCTGCAACTTGCTGCTGGTCACTCCAGCCAAATGAGTGAGCTCAAGTTACAGTGAGAGAGAGTGGAGAGTGATAGAGAGAAAGATGCTCAAACTCTGACCTCTGGCTTTTATATTAAGTATCTGGACATACCTGCACATATCTCCCCTCTTACAAACACATACACACAAATAAGCATAGTAAAAACAGCTTTAACATGAATGTTCTACTGGAACAGAAAGGAAGCATGAAGAGGCGGTCTCGGGAAGAGGCCTGTCTGACTTATTCTCTATTACGTTTTTCATTGTTCTTTCTTCATTTCAGGAAATCTGGCACAAGGGTGAGCATCTCCTTTAGTGACCTGGAATCACTAAAGTATTCTACCTTATCTGTGAAAACCTCCTGGGATTTAACACAGGACAGCTCCATTCAAGACAAGAGAAAGGCTTAGAAAGGCCTGCAAGCAGCCCATCTAAGGACTGGCCACAGAAGAGAGATCACATATCTTATTTGTGAAAATCTCAAGGAGGGGAAGTAGGCCAAAAGGTTTACTTTTAAGTTAAAAATGAAATTAAACTTTCCATATGATGAACTGGCTTGGTGTTGGGATGGCTGTTCTTCAATGTCAACTTGATTTAATCTGGAATCGACTAAGCAATGTGGGACTGTGGGGCATTTCCAAGGAGGAGTGACTATTTTCCATATTTTGGCATGATTTACTTTCCCAGACATTATTATATTTTAAGGTATTCAGTTTGCATTCTCAAAGAGATAAATAATGCCTTAGAGAATTAAGAGACTAGATAGACTAATAGATTATTAATGAACTTGCAGTTTAGTAGAAAGGTAATGAATAGTTTATTCTGTGAAAGACCATGTTCAGGGACAGAAGCTTAGTGTTGGGCATGTGTCAGCCCATGATCATGAACAAAACATTCCCTGAAGTCTAATTACTTCTGGATACCAGAAAATACGTAGTGAAGCCACTGTCAGAGCGTACCTGGTCTCAGGGGGAAAGGTGCTTTTAATTCTGTCTTGCTGTATTTATACCCAAGAGTCAAAGGAAAACTAGTATAACATGTGGATTAATTTAGTTGTATGCCTCAGATAAAACATAACCTCCAGGAAGAGCTCTGGCTGTTAAGATCTATCAAAGTGTCAATACGGTGGCCACACCTTTCCTTCTGCCTGCAACATGACAAATGAACCTCCAAGATCAGGATACTTGCTTCAAATAGATGGGTCAGGCATGAAATAGTCACAGGTCGGCTCCTTCTTTGAACTCTGCAACTAGGATTACACAAAGTAAAGGTATTTTCATATGTGAAAATAGCAGCTTGCCCAGCAGGAAGAAGATAAATATATGGTGTAGGGAAAGACCTGTGTCCAGGTAGAGGCTGCTGTGACGGGATGTGAAAAGGAGCTGCTGAGGGTTCTGTGTGCAGTCAAAATGTGTGAAGGACTGGAGCAACGAGGGCCTGGGGCTTAGGGAAGGACAATGGGTGACAATCAAAGAGAGGGACAGATGCGGAGTGCAGCTGGCCTGAGACTGAGAGAAGGCATGTGTTGTACTTGGGAGATGCAGAGACCTGGAGTTGCCTGAACACTTTTTAGCCTAGTAGATCGTGACTGAGAGAGTCCTGGACATTGTGCTACAGGGTTTGATCCACTGTTGGAATTTTGCATTGCTTTGATACAGCTATGACTGTGCTGTGGTTCTTCCCTTTTGGAACAAGAAAGTGTGGACTTTATTTTGGATTGTCAGGAATCCACAGTTAAGAGACTCTTGGATAATTTAAAAAGATTAAAAGTTTAAAGAATTTGAACTGGTTTTTGAAAGATTGTGGTACTTTAAAACTTACAGTCTATTTTGTATTGTAAGAGCTCTTGGGGATCTAGGACTGTCATGGTTTAATGGTGATGTGTCTGTGTGTCATCTTCACAAGGAATCAGTTGTGCTTAGGTTTTGTCAAATAGACATAAATTATGGTCACGAGGGAAGCAAGAATCTCAGCTGAAGGACTCTCTCCCCAAGACTGGCATGTGATATGTCTACAGGGCATTTTTAGGTTTATAATTTAGGTGGAGAGTCTCAGCCTAGTGTGGACAGTGACCATTCTGGGCAGATGGTCCTGGGATGAATAAGAAAGCAGACAGAGGTTTTCGGGACAACCCTGGCTCTTACATATTACCCACAATTCCTTTTTTACCTCTCCTCCAGTATGGCATGTTGTCCAAAGGAAAGAAGGCCAAGGGAAAGAAGGTGGCTCATGACTCTCCCATCGTGAAGAAATAGGAGGCGAAAAATATGGTGAATTATCTGTTTGTTAAAAGACGTAACAACGTCAGCATTGGACAGGACATCCAGTCCAAAAGGGACCTCACTTGCTTTGTCAAATGGCCCCACCCTATAAGGCTTCAGTGGCAAAGGGCCATCTTCTATAAGTGGTTCCAAGTACCCTCTCCCACTTACAGTTCCCCCAGGTCCTGGACTAAGAAACAGTTACCCAGATGCCTAAGTTTACCCACAAGTACAGGCCAGAGAAACAGCTGCCGGCCCATGCTGAGAAAAGGGCCGCTAGCAAAGGGGGCATCCTCACTAAGAGACCATCTAACCATAGAGCAGGGACCAGTATGGTCACTACCCCGGGGAGAACAAGAAGGCTCAGTGTCCCGCACTACCGTCTCGCCAGCAAGAACCACGTGGTACACATAGGATCCTTCTGCAGAAAAGCTTTATGTCTCTTGGGAGCTAGAGCATAAGCCACATGGCGGAGACCCAGATAAGATGGAACCCATCCCTTATATAGGAAACAGACCCTGCTTTGGACGTGTCATTCTTGGATTGGTTAACTGCTCCCAGTCCCAGGTGATACCTTGGGAGTAGTGGAAAAATACCAACACGTGTGAGCTTTCTAGAGAGCTTTCTGGAGAGTGTGGTTGCGACCTTCTACATCTCCCCCTAATTTTACTTCTTTGCAGAAAGGCAACTCCCTAGGAAGGTAAAGATAGAGGTCGCACTTCCCAAAATGAAAACACTAAAATGGGCTTACACGGAATCTGTCCCTAGGCTCATGACACCTGGAACTTATCCGGCCTGCCCTCTGCCAATTTTCTGGGAAAGGGGAATATACGGCAGGAAACCCTTATGCAGAGCGACTTATCTCTCAGAGAGGGCCATTCTCTGTGCGACGCTTTTCAGCTCGACAACCTTCAGGGCTAGCTAAGCCAAGCACTCCACCCTGTGCAATGGACCACAGTCCTAGGGGTGCAGGAGCTGGTTGGCTTAAACCTTACTGCTTTAACATAGATAACCACATATCAGAAGAGGCTCCCTGTTCCAGGGCAGCCAGCGCTGTGTAAAAACCACTTTGTCCCTAAGACTTTGGGATTTGAGTTAGCAGACCATCCAGAGGAGAAACACTAATCCATAGCATAGGACTGTTCCAAAACATTTCCACCCCCACCCATTCTTTGAAGTAGGGGATGAAGGACATAATTCAGGACTGGAATCCTTCGGCCAAGCTTATGTCCACTCGCATGGAGTTGATTGTCACGATGGACCGTCTCAAGGAGGACAGCAAATCATCAAAATTCTCCTGCAAGATACAAAGACAATTCTCGGGACAAGTTAGCCACTTTTATAAAGTTCTCATATGGTACACTGGTTACACATAAGGCTGGAGTTTTTCATTTACAGCCCAATTGGGCAAGCTGCCATAAGATATCCACCTGTTCTTTATTCTACCTCTAATAGATGTATCTATGGTAACCTGCTGATCCAGGGCTGTAGCCACTGTGGTAGATAACTGATTGAGGGTCTCTGTTTTCCATGGTATAGGCTGTGCTGCTATTTAAAAAATGTATAATGAACAGAGCATCGGGGGCAGTTTCTTTATTGTTCCCCCTTTTTTCAATTTTAACAAGAACTGGTAAGTTCTCCAGTCCAATTACCTAGAAGATAACTAGACAATTGTTTAATAATCTGGGATCGCAGGGGCACAGCTCTCCAGCTGTATCAAGAAGTCTGTAGTATCCAATTTTTAATTTGAATAACCATGGCATTTTGTAACCTGTCTTGAAGATACCCATAGTGTTTAGCAGAAATAACTGACAGGATAAGGGAAACTGATAGCAAGCAATAACTGACAAATCAAGGGGAAATCCAGCAGCATAACAATGGCACAGCAACAATAACATTGTAATGTACAGCAACAACAGCATAGCAATAACTGACAGACCAAGGGCAGGAGCTGGACCATCCCTCAGGAACCCGCCAGCTCCGCAGCAATCAGGCCAGACAGCTCCATAGCAGAGGCTTTGTCCTCAGGCCTCTGGACAGATGAATCCACAGCACGAATAGTAGCATTCCTAGAAAAAAAAACATAAACAAACTCTTCTCCCAAAATAACATTTAAGAGTATTAAAAAACTCAGTGTAAAAATTTAGCACAGTCAGTACTGGAAGTAGGCTGGTCTTGAACTTAGAGATCTACAGGTCTCTGTTTGTTGATATTAGATTTAAGATTTATTGGCTCCTGTATTCCTTGCCGGTGCGGTGGCCTTGGGTTCCAGAGCCCACCCCTCCATTCTCCGAGGCCCTGGGCCTGTTTGCTGTGCGGCTCCGCCTGTCCCGGGCCAGGAAGTGGTGGCTCCACCCCCAGGCGCCCCAGCCTTCCCGGCGGGGCTAGCCTAGTTCTCTGAGGCTGTGTTGGTGGCGGAGTGTGGCGGGAGCCGACACTCAGATTGAGGCGGCACAGGCCGAAAACATCTCAAGGTCCACGTCAGAGCCGCTGTGGCTCAAGGGGCCGATGGGAGAGGCGGTGAACAGGGCCGCTTCCCTACTAGCAAACTCTCAACACCTGTGCCACAGCAAAAGCGGCTGTAAACTCTCACAGATCCAGCCAACGACCCAATCACCCCAAAATCCAAGGGCCCTTCACATCCACCTCCCTGCGGATCCCGAAACACCAGACAAGCCAAGCGTATACACAGTAATCTTTCAGGAGGACTTGAGTTCTTAAAATGCTAAGCAGTTCTTAAAAACTTAAGTCGCACTATGTAGATGTAATACGGTACTGCCTGTTTACTGCGTCTAAACCTTAATTGCGCTTTTATTATGATAAATACGACCAGCCCTGCCTGAAGTCAGCATCGTTTAGCGTAGCCAAATGGAACCAAGCCATTTTACCCTCAGAGACCAGCACAGTTTTAGGTACATTGTAAGCCTTCTGGCCTGGCTGCTTGTGGCGCCGCTCTCATTCTCGGTACAGCTGTGATACCCTCCAGGCCAGGCACCAACTGAGCCTGCGCAATATGCCTCCCACCATAGCCACAGAGCAAAGCTCTGCTCCAGCCGCAGCTGCACCCATTCCGAGCCCAAACCGGTGTACAGAGCAAAGCTGAACTCAGAGAAGCAGGCTTGCAGATCTGCGATCACTGTAAGGACCTCATTTAATCTTTTAGGGAATTTGGGCGTCGTTTAGTCTCTTTGGCTGCTTCCTGCTGTTATTGGGCCGCTGAATTTTAGGGGTATACACTATAACATTTCAGGAGGTCTCGGTGATTCAAACCACATAAATCCCAAGTACACCCTTAGGCTCTCCTTTTCTGTGGAGACGAAAACAGAACCTCTTTCCCAAAACATCATATTTTTAAACCCATGTTTTAAATTTAAACTACCTTTTTTAGCAGTTCCTAAATTCAAATATCTTTCTCCTGTCCAGTACATAAAAAACAACATGAACAACATAACATAAAGCTTTTGACCTTGTAAATCAGCCTTCTCCCCCATTTTTACTTTTTTAAAATCACTGGGGGGTCCTTTTTAACTTATTTTCTTTTTTGTCTCCCCCATTCTTTACCGGAGGGTCATTTTTTAACTTATCTGGATGCGCGCACAACCTCCCACTGCTGCTCAGTTTCTGATATGCTCTCTGGACTTTAGAGCGTACCTCTCTAAGCATGCATGTCTGCAGTTCTGAATCCTCCTTGTGTCCAAGGGGTCTCCGGCGGTGCAAAGTTCTTCTTCTTCTTCCTCCCGGGTTTCGGCACCAGATGTCCCGCGCTACCGTCTCGCCAGCAAGAACCACGCGGTACACATAGGATCCTTCTGCAGAAAAGCTTTATGTCTCTTGGGAGCTAGAGCATAAGCCACATGGCGGAGACCCAGATAAGATGGAACCCATCCCTTATATAGGAAACAGACCCTGCTTTGGACGTGTCATTCTTGGATTGGTTAACTGCTCCCAGTCCCAGGTGATACCTTGGGAGTAGTGGAAAAATACCAACACGTGTGAGCTTTCTAGCTCACCTGGCGGTGCAGCGCCATCTATGGTGGAGAGTGTGGTTGCGGCCTTCTACAGCTCAGCTGATAGTAATCACCCACACGGTAGACCCCATTGAGCGAGTGTTCTTCCTGCACACTCTTTGTCACAAGCTGAGGTTGCCCTATTGCATCATCAAAAGGAAGGCCGGGCTGGGCAGCTGGTCCACAGGAAGACATGCGTCACTCCTGCCTTCACTCAGGTTAGCTAGGAAGACAAAGGTGCTCCGGCTAAGCTTGTGGAAGCTATCAGGACCAATTGCATTGACAGATACAAAGAGATCCATGTCAGTGAGAGGCAATGTCCTGGGTTAAAGATCTTTGGCTTGTCTTGACAAGCTGGACAAGGCAAAGAACTTGTCACTGAACTGGGTTAAAGGTACACTTGTAAATTTTCTGTACACGAATATAATTGTACAACTGCCCCACCTCCAAAAACAGGAAGAAAGAAAACAAAAAGAAAAGGAAGGAGGAAAGGGAAGAAGGAAGGAAGGAGGGGAGGAAGGAAGGAAGGAAGGAAGGGAGGGAGGGAGGGAGGGAAGGAAGGATGGAAGGAAGCAGGTTGAACAAGCTGAGGAGCAAGCCAGTAGTTCTCCTCCATGGCCTGACTCTGCTCTTTCTTGAATTCTTTCCCTAATTTTCCTCAATGTTGGGTTCTGATTGAGCTGTATAAACCAAGTACACCTTCTCCCCTAGTTGTTTGGTTGGTGTTTTATCACAGCAGCAGACAGCAAAGTGTGACACCTCTCTCTGGCAGTGAGCTGAGATGCTGAAGCCGAGCCCTACCCATCATCCTCCTCTTTGCAATTCTCAGGCATCATTCATTCCCTCTGTGCTTTTCCAGGTTCACCCTCTCCTTGGAATCAACTTGATTTTTGTTATCTTGAGGAGTGTTTCCCATCAGCTCAGGTATTTGATCACTGGGTCCCTGGTTGGTAGCACTACATGGGGAGGTTATGGAATCTCTAGGAGGCAGAGTCCTGCTTCTGGGGGAAGTTAGTCACCAAGGGCAGGGTTGGGAGCTTCTAACCTCCCTCAGTTCCACTTTGCTCTCTGCTTTGTGTTTGCGGCTGACAATGTGGTCTTCAGCTGCCTGCCCCACCCACCACACTTGCTGCTTCCTGCTGTGCCCCTCTGTCATGGCGGACTCTTACTCCTCTGGAGCAGTAAGCTTAAATGACAGTTTCCATGAATGACTTTGGTAATGGTGTTTTATCACAACATAATAATAATAAAGAGTAACTAACAGATCCTGTGCCAGCTAACACAGAGGAGAGGCCTAGCTTGTCTTCTAACCCAGAAGTGCTCTTGTGCTTTCTATCGTATTTATTCTATCCATCCTCTATCCCCTTTTTCCAGCGTTTTAGATTTTACTTATGCGTATGCATGTGTGAGGGTAAGTGCATAAGAGTGTGGGTGTCTGAAGGGTCAAGAAGAGGGCATCCACACCCCTGGAACTGGTGTTGCAGGAGGTTCTCAGCTGTCTAACATGTGTGGGAGAATGAACCCACGTCCTCTGGAAGAGTCGTATGTGTACTAAACTGTAGAACTGCCTCTCCAGCTCTGGATTCCTTTCTGCATGTCAATTATAGCAGCTAAGATTTCTTGATTTTATATGCTGATCAATGTCTAAAAGCTTCTTGGTTTGCCATCTATTAATTTCAAATTCTTTAAAAATATTTTTAAGCACTGAAATATGATCTATAGGGCTGTTTTGTTTAAAAATTATTTTCTGACTTTGTGTTTCCAGGTCTTCATATGTCTGTCTCTTTCTTTTTTAGTGTCTTATGAATTGGTAATCTCTCTCTCTCTCTCTCTCTCTCTCTCTCTCTCTCTTTCTCTCTCTCTCTCTCTTCATCTCCCTCCCTCTCTCTCTCTGTCTCCCTTCCCCTCCCCTCTGCTCCACTCCTCCCTCTGCCCCCTCTTTTTTTTTCTCCTGTTACTGTTGTTGCTGGTGTCTCTTTTTTCCATTCAAAAATTTTCCTTCCTCCCCTCCTCCCATTCCCTTCCTGCTCCCTACCTCCCCCTCCATTCTTAAGAGAGGGCAGGGTTACCCTGCCCTGTGGGAAATCCAAGCCCCTCCCCACTTCCAGGCCTAGGAGGGTGTGCATCCAAACAGACTAGGGTCCCAAAAAGCCAGTACATGCAGTAGAAACAAGTCCCAGTGCCATTATCAATAGCTTCTCAATCAGCCCTCATTGTGAGCCACATTCAGAGAGTCCGATTTGATCACATGCTCGTTCAGTCCCATTCCAGCTGGATTGGTGAGCTCCCATTAGATCAGGAACACTGTCTCAGGGGGTGGAC
This sequence comes from Myodes glareolus, assembly GCF_982192425.1. Taxonomy (NCBI): domain Eukaryota; kingdom Metazoa; phylum Chordata; class Mammalia; order Rodentia; family Cricetidae; genus Myodes; species Myodes glareolus. Next base: position 63,986,148 of record NC_142047.1, on the reverse strand, counting down.
CAACCCCTCGTGGTCCTGACTTCCTCATCTTCTCCCTCCTTCTGATCTTCAACTGAACCTTGGGAGCTCAGTCCAGTGCTCTGATGTGGGTCTCTGTCTCTCTCTCCATCCATCGTGGGATGAAGGTTCTATGGTTATATTCAAGATATTCATTTTTGAGCTACGGATTTAGCCTGTCTCTTACCAGGTATTGTAGCCACATTGTTTTGCTCTCTAATTTAAGGATTTGTGATATCTTTCTTAATTTATTTTCTAATTTCTTTAAATTTTTGTTTCAGGTTTATCAAGTTCCTTGAGACAAACACTTCTTCACCTATTCATTCAGATGCTTTCTGACAAACATGTTTAGTCTCGCTGTTTCCCCTCTAAGTATGCATTCTAATGTTATAAGATTCAATGGCTATTGAGTCATTAAATATTCCATACTGTTTACTTGATTTAACCCTTCGCTCTATGATTAAGTAGCAGCATGCTTTGACATTTTATAAACTTGAGAATGTTTAAAGACATCTTGATTTTTTTAATAATTTGGGAAATTATAAGTTATTTTAAAACTTCATCAATTTGGAAACATTTGTAATTCTATTATATATTCATTTTAAATTTTATTAGCTTATGGTCAGAGATAAGACTCAGTCTGCTAAGAACGTTCAGACATCCTCAGCAGTGTAGTCCACTGTTTCATTGACTTTGGCCAAAAATCTGATTGTTTTCATTGAAAATAGATTTCTTTCAAAGAACTTACTCTGATTACAGTTTCCCTCCCCCACTCTTCCCAGGCTATCCCCACCTCCCCACCCACCCAGATCTACACTCTTTCTTGTTCTCTCTCATTAGGAAACAAACAGGAATCAATAACTAATAATAATAATGAACAAACATGAATAGGGCAGAACAAATAAACAGAAAAGCCAAAGAAAAAGCACAAGAAACACATATAGACTTAGAGACATACACATGTGAATACACACAAATCCCATAAAGACTCCAAATCAGAAAACATATTAGCAAAAGTCCCATAGGGGAAAACAAACAAACAAACAAAACAAAGCATTATGAGTCCTCCCTCCCCCACCAAATAAAAACCTCCGGAAGGTACTATTGAGTTAGTTTTGTGTTGGCCATCTATTTCTGAGTATGTGGGCCTGCAACTAAATGTGCTTTGTTAACACAGTGAGACGCCACTGTAGACAACTAGTGTGTTCTTTGTGAGATCGGTTGGAGTTAGCTTTTAGGTTAGGAATGGGGAGTTCTGTCCCCTTCCCTTCTCAGTGCTGGGACCCCGTCTAGCTTAGGCTGTGTAGACCATGGGCATGCCGTTACCGAGTTCACATGAGCATCGGCTGTTATATCTAGAGGGCCTTGCTTCCTTGGCATCTCCCAACCTCTGTAGCGCTTCCAATCTTTCTCTCGTCCCCTGAACCCTGAGGGGAGGGAGTCGATGGCAGCATCATATTTAGGGCTGAGAGTTCCCAAGTCTCTATTCTCTGCCCTTGGGGATCTCTGTCTTTGTTCCAATCTATTGCAGGCTCCTAGTGACATTCTGCTATATGCATTGATCAGAGTCTTCCTCAGCCTTCATCAGAAAAATACAGCTTTAATGAATAGCACAAAAGCTATAAATATATTCACTAGATTGTTCTACATAGATCATGTGTTCTGGTGTAATGTTGAGGACAAGATATTTTGTGATTTGCAATATGCATGTGTGGAAATTCCCACTGCTTCTATGAATTACATGTTATCTCAGTCACGTTGTCCTTTGATACATTACAGAATTTAGGTCTACATAATGACACAGCACAGAGTCAGGTTATTACATCTGCTTTCTGATGATTTTCCCTTAGTCAGTTCTCTTTATTATCCTTCTTTTTCATTGTATTCTTTTTTAGTGCTGAGGGTTGAATCTAGGGTCTCATACATTAGGAGCATGATCTCGTGATCTACCAGTGAACAGTTATCTAAGCCCCATCAAGTTTCATTTAAAAACTGTTTTTTCATAATCTGTATTAGATGTCAGCATTTTATCATTTCTGTCCACATTTTCCCCATTTCTTTGCTTTGGAATTATACCATTAATTCTAATATGCTAAAACGAGGGAAAATGTTTACCTTTTAACCAGTTAATTAATTTAATATTATGTCAAATAAAAATATACTTGTTTCTGCCATTTCCTACATACATGATAATCACATTTTCTTTTTTACTTCATTTCTTTTCTAGTCACTATTTAGCAATTAATAGATTTTTATTTTTCTTATACAAAAGTACTAACCCCAACAAAACTCTAGTTTGCTGAGTTGGACTTTGTTTCACTGTAAGTTCCTTTCCTAGGGTGGGTAGACATTTGTTTTCATCTCCCCAGGAATAGTGTCACACAACAACATCGCAACATATTATTGCCAGTATTAATATTATATTTTGAAAATATAAGAAAACTCAGTTTTATCTGAAAGATGAAAAGGAAGAAGAAGAAGAAGAAGAAGAAGAAGAAGAAGAAGAAGAAGAAGAAGAAGAAGAAGAAGAAGAAGAAGAAGAAGAAAATACATAGCCATGAACCATTCAAAAGTGATGGAAAACTAGAGTGTTTTCACAGAAAGACACGTCGGAGCAAGCTCAATACCAGATAATCACGCTTGTCACTAGTTTCAAAATGTGACACAGGTGATATGGGATTCCCATCTGTATGTTATGAATATGTTTTATTACTGTTGGTTATTAAAGAAGCTGTTATGGCCAGTGGCTTAGTAAAGTCAAGTGGGAAATCTAAACAGAGATATGTAGAGAAAGTAGGCAGAGTAGAGGAGACACCATGTAACTGCCGAAGGAGAGAGATGCCAATCACCAGCCAGAACCTCATTGGTAGGTCACAGCCTCATGGCAACACAGAGATTGATAAAAAAAATGGTTAGTTCATATGTAAGAGTTAACTAGAAATACGTCTAAGTTATTGGCCAAACAGTGTTGTAATTAATATAGTTTCTGTGTGATTATTTCAGGTCTAGGCAGCCAGGAAATGAATGAGCAGTCTCCGGCTACACATGGAGCTGGAGAGAGAGATAGCTCAGTGTTGAAGAGAACATGTTGCTTTCGCTGAGGACACAGAATCAATTTACTGCACCCATGTTGAACATCTTCACAGACACCTATACCTCAAACTCCAGAGGAACTGAAAACCTCTTCTGGCCTTCAGGGTGCCTACACACATGTACATATCCATATTCAAATACATATAGTTAAAAAGTAAAAATACATTTTCAGAATGTGGTGTTGTTCATTTCATACAATCTTGGAAAGATTTAAATGGAAATGCGGGTGTTCAAATAAACTCAGAATGAAATAACTGGAGAACCAATCTATGAACTGAACACTTTCTTCCAACTTGTTTTTTTCTTTGACTACCAAATGTGTGGCCTCTGATAGGTTCCCTAATTTTTCCTAGACTCATTTTCCTCATTGTTACTACTATGACCAAGAAATATCATCAACTTCTTATGGTAGATTCCAAATCAGAAATTTAAAAATAATACTCTGTGGACATTTACATTTCAAGCAGAGAGCCCTCACCCATCCATCTGTTTGAAACCTAAGGTAAATGTGAGCATAACTTCTAACAGACGTGAAGCTGAGAGGTAACGTATATGAGAGTATGTATAGCCTTGCTATTGGAGGAGTGGACTGGGGTCTAAAAAGCACCCAATGAAGTTTCTAAACTCTTTGGTCTCATAACAATGAATTAGATTAGGGCCACATGGAAAGTGATAAAAATTAAAGATAGTTTGCTATGAAGAAAAAGGCGCTTTGAATTGTAATCGTGGTCCTAGAGCTGGGGAAGATGGGAAGCTATACTATTCAGCCAGGAGAATGGTGAGCCTTTGCTGGTAATTTACACAGCACTCACTTACACCTCATCTGGAGATCAAGGAGTTTTCTCACTCAAATTCTCCTAGGCTCAGCAGAAAAGTTTGAATAGCTGCTTTCATATGTTAATCAGATGCTTCTGTCTCTCTGTAATACTTTATTTCTCTGTCTTAGTTTGGGAGGAGAGTTCCTGCCTCTCCCTCCCAGCCATACTGGCAGCCTAGGAGAAACTTGTTACAAACACACACACACACACACACACACACACACACACACACACTCACTCACACAAAATTCTGAGTTCCAAATCAACCAAAAGCCATTATTACCCATGTGGGCATGCTCAGGATTATTTTTTAAAGGTTATTTTATTAATTTTTAATGTCTGTCTGTGTGTGTGTCAGTACACTTAAATGCTGTGCTAACGGAGGCCAGAAAAGGGCATCCGAGCTAGAGTTCTTGGTGGTTGTGAGGTGCCAGAGATCAAAGCTGGGAACAGAACTCAGATCCTCTGAGAAAGCAGTATATACTCCTAACAACTGAGCCATCCCTCCAGCCACACCATGGTTCTTCTGCTTAACATGCTTTTCTGTAATCATTGATATAAAGTCAGATTTGTTGGTGTTTCACAGATTTTCTCTTAGACTTCCTGCTTGTGTCGCTTCACTATCTTTTCATTCGCAAACGACACCATCACCCTCTCCTTCTCAATCTACACCGTCACCCTCTCCTTCTCAAACTACAACATCACCCTCTCCTTCTCAAACTACAACATCACCCTCTCCTTCTCAAACTGTACTGTCACCCTCTCCTTCTCAAACTACAACATCTCCCTCTCCTTCTCAAACGACACCATCATCCCCTCCTTCCCCCGCCCTTTTATTACTTCACTCTTCCATGATGGTTGCTAGATTGATGGTCGAGTCAATAGCAATTCTTCAGGATTTTTTCTTATAAAATGCAGAGGATATCTTTGGTATACACTGTTTAGAAGCATACAACTTGTAGATGAGTAAAGACAGGTTTTCAATACCTGAACGTGAGTGGAGTCTGTTTTTCTGAACATCGGCTTCTGGACGACTAATCTGTTGGGAACACTAGCTATTAGATGGTTTGTATTCTGCAACATGACCAGAGGTAATGACTCAAATTCAATAGAGGTCACAAGTTATGAGAAGCTATGGTTCCTTTGCAGTTGCTCACTCAATATTAAGGTGCTTTTGTGAACCTTTCCTTTACTTTTGTGGCCAGATGCCACAATGCATGGTGGAAAAAATAAAACAAAAACATCCCCTGTCTTCACACCTGCCACCTTGCTATCTACCCTAATTGGAAGTCACAAAGAAAGGGATGTAAATGAGCTGAGGGGCCTCCCTGAGCTCTTCTGGGTCAGAGGTAGGGTGCATTGGCATACCTATTGAGCTTGCTTTGCTGAGTGCCAGGACCATAAATTACCCCAGAGGAAATCCGTTCATTATTCATGACTTAAATGTTCCTGTTACAAATGGTGATCTATGTCATGTACTGTTGCATTACGGATTCAATTATTCTTTTGTTATGCAAAGTCCCTGATCTGTGGCAAGAGATGGGACAAGCCCTTTGAAGCTGGCAGTCTGGAAGGTGGTCCAGGAACCCTTTGCTCCTGATGCCGCTTCTTGAGAATTTTATGGATTGCCCTTTAGGGAAGATGTCAGTCAAGGACAATAATAGATGAACACATTGTAAACATTAAGCAGCCTTTCACCAGTTGTAATTTGGCCATCTTTAACTTACCTTAATTAGCTGATAGCACTACATACATTTTAAAGTAAATTCAGAGCTTTAAGAGAGAACAAAGCCTGTTTCTTAGCATCTACCACAGTCATACCCATTTTCTATTGGTTTTATATCTATATATGTACAGGGCACTGATGTCAACTAGGCATAAACCAATAGTCAAGGTGTTTCTTAGCTATGAAAACATAATGGCAGCTTCAAGGAGAAGAATCTGACAAAAATCGCCCTTCATAAGAGTATTATTTAGGGCAGACTCATGAGCACAGGAAACAATGATGAATCCCAACATGGCAGAGCATTAGGGTGTCCAGGACCTCTTGCCTTTCATGGTTTCCACTGAGAAATTGGGTTTAATTCTGATAGGTGTGCCTTTATATGTTATTTGACATTTTTCCTCTGCAGCTTTTAATATTCTTTCTTTAGTCTGTATGTTTTGCTTTTTTTTTTTTTGTCCAGTCTATTTGGTGTACTGGAAGCTTCTTATACCTTCTTTAGGTTGGGAAAGTTTTTGTCTGTGATTTTGTTAAATATATTTTCTGTACCTTTGAGCTAGAGTTCTTCTCCTTCTTCTAACCTTACTATTCTTATGTTTTGTCTTTTCAGGGTGTACCAGATTTCCTGGATGTTTTGTGTTAAGAATTTTTTGGATTTAATGTTTTCTTTGATTGATGAATCGATTTGCTCGAGAGTATCTTCAACACCTGAGATTGTAGTTTTCATCTCTTGTACTCTGTTGGTTATGCATGCCTCCAAAGTTCCCGTTCATCTACCCAGATTTTCCATTTCCAAAATTCCTTTGGTTTATGTTTTCTTCATTGTCTCTATATCATCTTCAAGTCTTGAACTGTTTGCTTCATCTGTTTTATTGCTTCTTTTTCTTGGTTTTCTTAGGTTTCTTTGAGAGATTTATTGATTTCTTCCAATTTTTTGTTTGTCTTTTTCTCCATTTCTTTAAGGTGTAGATAAGGAAGTGCAGCTACTGCTTTGTCAGGAATACACTGCTAGCAGCCATGAACAAGTACAGCTGCATCGCACTGAGGATGGGTTTCAAGGCACCACGCTTGGCAGTGCTTCTCAGCTTAGCACTTGGCAGGCTGACCAGACACTGTGACCAGCCAAGTCTTCCTTGATTTTGAATCACCAGAAACAGTCAACTATGCATCAAATTTGGTTGCCCATGGGTCTCAGCAGTGTTTTATATCATCCCTAACTGATTGTTAGATGCTGAGTAGTGTATATGGCTCTACTCACTAGATACCAGTTGCAATCACTGTTGTAACAATTGGAACTCCTTCCAGTCCTTACAAAACACCTCTTAGGATCATGCACAGATGAGAACCACTACATTGCTCACCTGCAGGGTTTTTCCTTAGAGCCTGGTTACAGTTCTGATCCTTTGATGAAGGCATGACACAAGGGAGTTGCTTTCTTTTTCAGTGAAATGTGAACAAAAGTAGTAGGGTGACTTTCTTGAGAATGACTTAAATCAGTGTGTTAGTTACTTGTCTTGTTGAGAATAAATCCTTGACAAAAGCAGCATAAAGAAAGGTTTGCCTTGGCTCTGAGTTTCAGGGTATTTGGTGCATCATGGGTGGAATGGAATGGCTGCAGAAAGATGAGGCAGCTGGCCACACTGCTGACATCTGCAGTCAGGAAGCAGAGAGAGATGGATGCTGGTGCTCAGTTCACTTTCCCCATTGTGTTCAGTCCATGGCAGCATCCCATGGCATGGTGCTGCCCACAGCCAGGGTGGCTCTTTCTACCTCAGTTAGCCTAAGATAAATAATTCCTCACAGATCTGCTAGTCTCTTTGGCAATTCTTAGTCCCATTAACTAAGGTTAATGGTGAGAGGTCATATAAAACTCTTCACTCTCTCTCTTTCTGTATTACATAGAGTTTTTATGCACATGTGGATACAGAGTAGACATAAACTCCAAGCTATGGAAATCCTTCGGCTGGAGGATAACTAACTGACACATGACAGATGCACATTTATTGTTGCTGTATGTCATTCAAATTTAGGCATTCTTTATTAGTTTATCAAAAGCCTGTCTCAGTAGAAAGGGATAGTCATTTCTAGAGTTCACACTGACACTGGTTTAGACTGCTGTAACCATCTCCAAATTGGTCTTTGATGATGCACATTCTCCCTGAGTGTATAGATATTCCAGGAAAAGGAAACGGCTCTGTGTGTAAATCGATTGCTGTGCAAGCATGAGAACTTGAGCTTAAATCTCCAAAGCCCCTATAAAGCCAGGCAAAGGCATATATACCTATAATTCCAGTGTTCCCAGAAATGAGAAGTAGAGGCAGGAAAATCCCCAGAGGCTTCAGGGCTGTCGTTAACAGGAATAAAAATGAGCCTCTCTCAAATAAGGAGGAAGGCAAGAACCAACATCCAAGGTTGTCTGATGACATCCACACAAGCTCTGTGGCACACAAGCACACGCATTCACACACATACCACACACAAATATGCACATGCATACACACACCACAATGTAAATATGATCACTCTATTCCTTAGTTAATGGCATCTAACTCACCTCAGTGATGTACAGCTGAGTTCAGGATTAAGCCTACATCGATAGCATAACAGGAGAGCCTGCTCTGTCTGGTCCCCAGCTTTGCCTCTAGCACCATTGTACACATTAGCCTTTGTCTTCATTCCACATATACTGAGCTTCCAGTTCCTGGGAAAGTCATGCCCCTACTCATTCCCTAAACTATGTACATGCTCTGCCCTTCCCCACAGGAAGCCTGCTTAACCTTAGGTCTGGTTATAGGTGTAGGGATAACTACCTGTGGGCCCTGAAGAGCTTCAATGTTGTCTTGCTTGGATCTCCTTCAAAGAAAGTCACTGATGTTTTAGCAGAAAATGAAGGGTTAATTTCCTCAGTCACAGACAGAATGGGTAATATTAACCTATAGTCTATTATAATTAGAGTAAAGAAGTTGTAGATGGGCGTATCCTTAATAATCATTATATAAGCTGGAAAGCAGAGGTCAGAAATAAATAGCCAAGTCTTGTCTTTGCTCATTTATTTTATCTAAGATCAACACCTCAGATCAGTGTAACTCCTTTAAATTATAACAGCACTTTAATTCCAGCTGAACTTCAGAATGGCCCCTCATGGAGCTAGGGCAAGATGTGTGTCCCCATTGCTCTGAGAAATGATGTTAGCTGAGATCTTAGTGATTTACATAGGCCATCAGTCTGAACAATAAAGATAGCCCAAAATTCCTGAACCACACCCTTGGCTGATAAGGCCACTCACTTGTTGACAATTCTCTGTGGATAGAAAAGTTCATGGATGACAGAGGAGATAGGTGAAGGATGTTAGAGATGAATTCATGCATATCCTGTGTGGTGCTTAGTGTTATTGATAGACAAAATGACAGAGAAGAGGCAAGTCTCTAGGCATGGCTGAGTATATAAGTCAGAGTTCTCTAGAGGAGCAGAGCCCAAGCGATATACCCATGTAACAAATAAACAGTGTGTGTGTGTGTGTGTGTGTGTGTGTGTGTGTGTGTGTGTGTGTGTATTTATGATCAGTTTACCTTAAAATACCACTAACAACTAAATCATACCTGAGAACCTTGAACCTGGTAGTTGCTTGGTCCACAAGCTGAGTACTTAAGTAGTCTCAATCTGGCATCCAAATCCCAAAAGGTTCCTAAAGAGCCATAGGTTCTTGGACACAATGGAAGCCTGGAAATTCTGAATCTAACCCATAAAGGAAAAAGCAGTAACAGCAACAGAGGATGCTGTCCATGGTTGGGGTGGGGTTGCCCTCATTTGTTAAGGCAATCTGGACCATTCTTTATCTGAGACTCCCTACTCAGATGATTCTAATTAATGGCAAGTTCACACCGAAACAAGCTACAATGGTGAGAAAGTTTAGAGACTGGGTTAATATAGGAAGACTTGTCTGAATTGTGGGAGTATTAGCTAATGGTCTGGTGTCTAGAATTATTAAAAAGGAGAAAGTGAGCTGAGCCCTGGCATTCCTCACTCTCTGCTTCCTGATTGTGGATGCCATGTGACCTGCTGCCTCACACCTCTGCCACCACGCCTTCCCCACTATGATGTACTGTGGCCTTAAACACTTTCTTTTGAAATTGCTTTTTCTAAGTATTTTATCATAGCAGTGAGAATGGTAACTAATATACACTGAAATTTACATACAGCTTTCATTTACCAAGACAAAACATTGTGTTTTGTAAAAATACTTCATAATACTCCAGTATAAGCAATGTTTACCCCACAGTTGATTCACATTTAGCAAGTATTCATTATGTATCAATTTAGATATTGTGGTGGCTTGAATAAAATGGCCCCCAAAGACTCATAAGGGACTGGCACTATTAGGAGGTGTGGTCTGAGGAAAGGTGTCAGTGGGGTTGAACTCTGAGGTTTCATAGGCCCAGTGGCTTAGTCTCTCTGCCTATTGCCTGTGGTTCAGGATGTAGAACTATTAGCTCCTTCTCCATCACCATGTCTGCCTATGTAGCAACATGCTTGCCTTCATGATGACAGTAAACTAAACCTCTGAACTGTAAGCAATTCCCAATCAAACGCTTTCCTTTCTAAGAGTTACCATGGTCATGGTGTCTCTTCACAGCAATGAAACTCTAACTAAGACAGACACTATCAACATCATAATTTCTTACTAAGAATTAAGTCTAAGAAATACTTTGAGGTGATCTCTACTACTGTTTGAGTTATAGTCACTTGTAATAATTTTGCATTGAGGACTGTGATGGAGTAAGAAGAATAGCTTTCTGACGGTTACTGGTAGATTAGGCAGATTAGTCTATTACTAAGTCCTATTGCTCTGTGGAAGTGAAAACCCTGAGGTAGTCCTCTTTAAGGAACGACCAACCTTGTAGTGTTTAAAAATATACAAGCTCTGATATGGAAAAGAGGTAACTGAAGGTAAAACATTGCAAATTTCAAGAAATTTGGTACAGAGATGGGAGTTTTATTATCTCTCTCTCTCTCTCTCTCTCTCTCTCTCTCTCTCTCCTCTCATCTCTCCTTCTCTCCCTCTCCACTTCTCTGTTATTATTTTATTTAATTTTACTTTTTTATGCTATTGTTTGTAAAGACAGAGGCTCTCACTGCCCCTAGAATGTATCAGTATGGTTAGGTTGCCTAGTAGAGATCCTTCTCTCTACTCCCCATTGCTGGGATTACAGGCTCATATCACACCTGATTTTACATGAATTCCTGGAGATTGAACTCCAATCCCTATGCTTATATAGAAAGCACTTTATTGACTGAGTCATCTTCTACCCCCAAAGAGAGCCTGAATTCAGTTCAATGTCTCACAGTAATACTAGTGGTTATATTCAGGTGAACCCCCTGAGGTGTTTGTGACTCTTGGATTTCATCTACAAAGGAAGCAACATTGAGGTCAAGTGGTATGTAAAGAATATTTACATACGGCGCTAGTGCTCTGCCTGGTGGGCATCCACTTCTCTTCTCACTACTGTCTCACACCACTGCAGTGGCCTTAGTGACTACACTGAAAGAAGGATGGAAGATGAGCATCCTGCATTCTCTAAAATACCTGCTACCAGGGCTCTCTATCAAAACTCATGCTGAGGGAATGCACAAATAGCCACTTATCTCCAGTCTAACACAGAGGGAACCTATTCAGTGTTTTCCTATCCTGACTACTTTTTACCTGACATAGTATTCCATGGCCAGGTATACAAGTATACAAAAGTAGATATACAAATCAAGCAATTTAATCTATGATAAAGCATGTGTGTGTATCTGTATCTGTATCTCTCTCTCTCTCTCTCTCTCTCTATATATATATATATATATATGTGTGTGTGTGTGTGTGTGTGTGTGTGTACACACATCTATATATAGTATACATACATATAATATATATATACTGTACATTAAAGATATTAAAGACAAATAAAACATGTACTAATGAGATAAGTGCCTTTTCCTTCTCACATATAGAAGTAAATCTTGACTGATATTTGATACTGCAAGATGGAGCATCTTCAGTGGTTTTCAAAATTGACTGATATTTTAATTTTGTGATTGTCAGTGATGAGAAGAACATGACCTTCCATAAGTATGCTTATAAAATGGTGAAGGTATATTTAGGGCCATTTCAGAAATTATTGGAAATTAGGTCCTGACAATAAGTCAAAATGAATTTGTCAATTTTATGAAGTTTAAGATAGGAACCCAAACAACAAATTTTAAAGATAAATGTTAACTCAACAGAAGCCAAAGTTAGAATAATTTGATGCTTCTGTGCTGAGGAGGGCAAATATTAGAACTCTGTGCTTTTCATTATTCAATCATTATGTGTTCTTAAGAGCCGACAGCTTGATATGCCAATAAAAATGCTATAGTTTGGGTCTGGTGAGTTGGGTCTGGTGTTTCAGAGAACATACTGCTTCTGCACAGGGCCTGAGTTCAGATCCTATCCCACGTTCAATAGCTTACAGCCATCTGCACTCCAGTTCCAGGGGATCTGATACTCTAATCTGGGCTCCCAGACACCTGCACTCATGAAACATACCCCCAGGACCTGCACTGATGCACACACCCCCAGGCACCTGACTCGTGCACACACAGCCCCAGGTACCTGCACTCATACACACACACACCCAGGCACCTGCACTCATGTACACACACACCCAGGCAATTGCACTCATGTACACACACCCCCAGGCACCAGCACTCATGTACATACATCCTCAGGCACCTGCACTCGTGTACACACACCCCCAGGCACCTGTACTCATGTACACACACCCAGGCACCTGTACTCGTGCACATACACCCCCAGACCTGTACTCATGTACACACACCCCCAGGCACCAGCACTCATGTACATACATCCTCAGGCACCTGCACTCGTGTACACACACCCCCAGACCTGTACTCATGTACATACACCCCCAGGCAACTGCACTCGTGTACACACACCCCCAGACACCTGCACTCATGTACATACACCCCCAGACAACTGCACTCATGCACACACCCCCCCCCAGGTACCTGCACTCATGTACATACACCCCCGGGCACCTGCACTCATGCACATACACCCCCAGGCACCTGCACTCGTGCATATGTACCCCTAGGCACCTGCACTCATGCACACACACCTAGGCACCTGCACTCATGTACACACACCCCCAGACCTGTACTCATGCACGTACACCCCCAGGCACCTGCACTCATACACACACACCCCCACGCACCTGCACTCATACACATATACCCCCAGGCACCTCCACTCATGCACACACCCCCAGGCACCTGCACTCATGTACACACACCCCCAGACCTGCACTCATGCACACACACTCCCAGGCACCTGCACTCATGTACACACACCCCCAGACCTGTACTCATGCACATATACCCCCAGGCACCTGCACTCATGCACATATACCGCACACAGACAGAGTCATAGACACAGACACAATTAAAACTAAAAATGCTGTGATTTGAAACACATGATAGTCTCAGATTCCAGTCAAGGTGTCTCAGACAGTGCTGATAGTGTGGCCCTGTGATTCAGAATGCACAGTGCAGTGTGTACTTCTTGTATGTTCAGACAGAACCAATAGCCTGATCAGTATAATGTATGAATTGTTGTTTATTCAGTTTCAAGACTGTAGTACCAAAGTCACAGGATGTAACATGCATGAGAAAGGGGGGTGCGAGGAGATCATCCAGAATTCACTATGTGTTTATTTATGAATTATATTTTGATGGTTTCTTGTCAAGAAAACGTGTCCTCTTAGTGGTACCATGTCCAGCCTTGGCATAGGTACTGGTGACTCTTTCACATTCCCATACTTTCCCAGCCAGGATTTCCCTGCTGAGCCATGCCTCTAGCCCAGTTAGCTTCATTTTAAACTTGTCAAGGGAAAGTTTTATGTTATGTCTTTGTTCAACCATTTCTATTTTATCATTTATTTATTTTTTATCAAATGACTTTCAACATGGTCTTAGAGGGCTTGTTTATAATTGGGGTCCATGGCAGTGAGTCAAATATGCTGCCATGCTCTGAAGGTGTCTAAGGTGAACATAAAGGATATGTCCTTAATGCTTAACCTTTCTAAGAAACTGTTGACATTAAAGAGTTCAAATCTTTAAGGAAACATTTCCTCTGAGTGGGAAAATTATGAATATTCTTTTCATGTAAACCTAGAGGGCCAGTTGAGCTACAGAGGTCTCTATCTATTGGCTGATGTCATACCCAAAGACATGTTATGAGAAATAAATTACAACAGTTGAAAGTAATTGATTTTTTAATTATGCTTGGTTTCTTTTCCTTCTTTTTTTTGTTTTTTTTCCCTTCTTTTTTTTTTCAATACAGGGTTTATCCGTGTAAGAGTCCTGATTGTCCTGGCTGATTGTCCTAAAACTCCCTTTGTAGATCAGGCTGACCTCAAACTCTCAAATGCTGGGTTTAAAGACATGTGCCACTACCACCCTGCTCCTTTTTAATATTTCACGTGTGTGTGTGTGTGTGTGTGTACACACGTGTGCTCATTCCATATGCAGAGAAGTCAGAAGATAACTTCCAATGTCAGTCCTTACCTTCCACTTTGTTTGAGGTAGGGTCTCTTTGTTTTTTATTTTCAGTGTTTCTTACTGGGGCTGGAACATGACCCTCTTGCTCAATTGTATCATCCCCAGCTTTCTGTTTTCAGTGGCTTCCTATGCTTGCCTGTCCTATAACTACTTGCTTTGCAAATCAGGCTGGTCTCAAATTTAGAGATCCATTTGCCTCTGTTTCCCAAGTGCTTGGATTAAAGGCATGTACCACTATGCCTCAACCTAAGCTGTTCTTTAATTCCTTTTCACAAGTTAGAAGTTTAGCTAGGTAAGGTCTTGCCCTGAGGTCACCACTCCCTTTATTCCATTTCTTAATCTGTTTATCTTCTTGAACACAGGGTTTAGCTCCATTCTACTTCCTGGCGCCCTTTTACCCCTCAATCTCTACATTTTGTATTTTTACTTGCTCAGCTTGCGCCTTTTCATTATTAATTTTCATTAGAGTTAACACTAATAATCACATGACAAAGTCTATACTAGGCTGTTTTAAGATTTTCTTTGCCAACGCAATTAATCCAAAACTCTTCACTTTAGCTTAGTACTTAAAGACGCATGAATTCACATATGTTTGCAGCACACATAAATGCACGAAAAGAAAATGAAAAATAGTCCTAATTATTAGTATAAATGTTTGCCTATGATGTCCAAACTTGAAAGAAATATAAAAATTGTATCTGTTTACACCAATAACAACTGTAGAGTTAAAATGAACTTTGGAGGAAGAGGAATGAATATGATCAAAAATATTATAGGAAACGTTTAAATAAAAAGGAAAAAAGAACTTTTGCTACTTTAAAAAAAGATAAGGAAGAAAAGTAACTTGAATTAAACTGCTAAAAACAATGCTGAATGGTATTTTGGTTTTATTATCGGTGATGATACTGTAGGAGTCAGCCATGATAAGCTAAATGTGAACAGATTGTCCAAAGGAAGTTCTTTACTTCCAACTGTTATCACCTGCCAGAGTAGGACTCAGCCACTGGTAAGTTTAATGGAGGCCTGAGTCTCAGTAGTTTACCCTGAAGCAATACCTGACTGCAGAAAGGACCATAAACTAAGATTACCTGAGCACCACCTAAGAACAGACTATCCAAGGGAAATGCCTAAAGTTCTAACCATTGTCACCAGGACACCCCTAGACAAATGTCAACCAATCAAGGGTCCTGAACCTCAGAAACCCCTCACCCCCACCTTTACTACTATGAAAACCCTACTCTAACTGAGCTCAGGGCTTTCCATTTATTCCAATACCTCAGGCATGCAGAAAGACCGAGTTTGCCAACTTGCATAAAATAAAGACTCTTTGCTTTTACATACTGTACTTGGTCTCCTTTTTGGCTTTGGGGACTTCATGGATTTGGACATAACAGATACTAAAAAATTGATAGCATAAAAGATGTCAAGGAATTTGACTTTATACAAGAAAAAGAATATCTATTGAAGATAATGAAAAGACATGTCACTTAATCAGCAAAACAGTGTGCAAGACCTTTCCCTGGGGTTTACGGTGAAGACACTGTTCATTTTTAGATAATCCTACTTTGCCAAGTTCTCAGCCACTGCTTTTGCTGCCTTTCACTGGATTACATGTGTCTGTCTCCTTCGTGGCAAGGGCAAAGTCTAGTTATTTCTAATATCCCCAGCACCTAATGCAATAAGACCTAGCAGGTTTTCAATACATTGTTGACTGAAAATCTAATTGATAGCCATTGCAAAGAAAGTGGAGAAGGGCCACACTACACCTCACATAAGATCACCAAAGCTACATCGTAGTGTTTTCCTTCCTTGTGGACTTAGACCGCTGAAGACCCCAACATTCTTTTATTTCATGGCAGGAAAGGAGAGCCAGCATATCTGACTTCTGAGTGAGAGAAAGCATACCGCAGAGTCTTGTGTTAGCTTCCTGTTGCTGTGATAAAACACACTGAAAGCAGCTCAAGGAAGAAAGAATTTAGACGTGCCGTTCAAGAATGCAGTGAGCCTTGGTGAAGAAGGCATGGCAGCAGGGATATGAGACAGCTGCTTCCATTTTTTCCTAAGGTCAGGAAGAGAAAGAGGAAATGCTAGCAGTACTCAGTTCTTTTCCTCCTCTTTGTGCAATCCGGGGGCAAGGTGGTAGGGGAATGAGGCTTCCAAGGATAGGCAGGCATTCTCACTGCAGTTAGCACCATCTCCATGGGGCAATGTCCAGATGAATGGTCTTTTGAGCTAAAAAAAGCCCTCTTTTCTTAAACTGATTTAAGATGTTTTTTTAAGTCTCTTGCAACCTGAAGAACTTTTCACACGAAAATATGTTTGCCTCATTTTACAGGTAAGAACCCAAGTTCTGTGAGGCTAAGTAATTCAAGGGTGGTAGTGTGGGAGTCAGCCTCTGCTTGACTGCTACCTAGAGGTACAATAATAAATATCTTTGGCCCTTGTTTAAGAGACACAGCCTATGAAAGTGGTTGATGGGAGATATAGGACATAACCATGCCCAGTAAATCTTAGTGGGTATTAGCTATTAAGCCAGGTTGGAGAGGCAGAATGAGAGGGTGAGTCCATGTACACAAGAAGAAAAAAAGCAGTGGAAAAGAAGTAAAAGCTTGAGGAAGAATGGGAACACTATCTCACAGAGAAGCCTGGTTTTGTCACAAGTTTAGAGGGGAAGAGATGCAGAAGATGTTGCAGGGAGGGATGTTGAGGAAGGTCAAACAGATGGAAAAGACCATTAAGGGGTGAACAGTCATCCCTCTGCCTTCCCTAAGAAGTGGTTCAAGAACAGCTTGCAGACACCGAAATCTGATAACGTTACTGTGCAAAATGATGCAGGACTTGCATATGATCCATATGCATCATCTATGCTTTATAACTGAATTGCTATAATACCTATTACAGTGTAAGTTAACATTATATCTCTTGTTAAATAAATAATGGGAAGAAAAACAACATATATTTACAACATTTTACAAATGTTTTGATCTATGGTTGGGTATCTAATTGCATTTGATAGCAACACATATAATAAAAATGTAAGGTGTAAAACTCACATAAAGGTAGGTGCGTGTGTCATGGTGTACATGTGGAAGACAGAGGACAGCTCTGTGGGTTAGTCTCTCTTCCCAACTTCATGCGGGCTCCAGGCAGAGAACCCCATGTTTCTAGCAAGAGTTTCACCTGTTGGCTGTCTCACTGGGCCCAGAAAATTATTAGTTTCAGACCTTTGCATTTTGTTACGTTACTTGTTGTCAAATGCAGACAGCAAAAACATAATACATAATTGAAAAACAATAACTTCCCTTCCCCCAGAGGAGAGGGATAGATTTTTAGGGGGTTGTGGATGAACCTGCCTGCGTGTATAGCTTAAAACTGAACACACTGCAGACGGTTAACAAGCACTTCGCTTCTCTACCCCACAAATGTCTCTTGAAGAACACAATTTTGTGCAAGAAGCAAAAGAGAGCAACAGTCCTGGAAGGTAAGTGGTGTGCTGTTTTAAGCTACCCTGTACGTTGAAGCGGTTTGCAAATGTGTGCGTATATATGCGTTCTCCCAGCGTGGGTGGTAATGACCGAGCTGACTGTGTGCACCGAAGTGGGCATGCTGGAAACGAGGGCTTCGAAAAGAGGAGCAAGTCAGCCATGGCTCAGAACTCCCTTTGCCTTTAAGTAATATCATTTCCCCAGTTACCATGATTTGTGGCGACCCCATCTAGGGACAACATGAGCAATTTGTCTCCATCTCCACATGCTCATTTCAAATGTGGATCTTTAATGTGCATCCACTAATTGTAGGGTACCTTACTGGATTTTGCTTTGAGCAGGCATCTCTTTTTACCCATAATTCCTCCCCCTTAAGAGTAGCAGCTCACCCACTTACTAGCATTATGACAATTTTCTCTTCACTTGAAATCTCCCCTAAGTGTCTACTCCTGAGGCTCTTTACTTGATGTGGCTGACATGATAATGCGAATTCTCTGCCGCAGTGAGATTTGAAAGCTGGAGAAAATATGAGAGAAGTTGGTGCAGGAGCACCCTGTGTTCCAAAGCCTACTGT
Organism: Myodes glareolus; assembly: GCF_982192425.1. Lineage (NCBI taxonomy): Eukaryota > Metazoa > Chordata > Mammalia > Rodentia > Cricetidae > Myodes > Myodes glareolus. Next base: position 63,967,857 of record NC_142047.1, on the reverse strand, counting down.
GGAACACCACATGGAAGACAAAGGATTCAGAGCAAAATTGAAAAGGATTTGAATAAAAGTCTTACATATGCCAGAAGTGAAGAGGCTGGGATAAGCACGTGCTTCAGATAGACAGTGGGCATAAATCTGGAGGGCTGCTTGGCTCAGATTCTCTCTCTCTCTCTCTCTCTCTCTCTCTCTCTCTCTCTTTCTCTCTCTCTCTCTCTCCCTCTCTCTCTCTCTCCTTCCTTCCCTCCCTCCATCTCTCCTTTCCTCTCTACATCTTCATTTGTTCCCTTCCTCTGTCTTTCACTGTCTCTCTCTGTTTGTCTGTCTGTCCTCTCTTCCCCCCACCCCCGTGGAGTGCAGTTTGCATGTGTGTGCACATGCACAGATGTCCCTGTGCTTGCCAGTGCCAGTGCATGTGTGTACACAAGAGTGTGAAGGGCAGAGGAACCTTCCTGATGTCTTCCTTGATCAGTCTCCAACTTAGTATTTAATTTAGGTTTTCTCATTGAAAACAGTTTTAGTATTTAAGGTAGTCTTCCTCATTGAACCTTATTATTTAAGATAGATTCTTTCATTGACCCTTTCATTGTTTAAGGCAGGATTCTCCATAGAATCATATTTAAGGCAGGGTCTCCTGTGGAACCTGAAATGGAATAGCTTGGCCAGGCTGTTTGACGGGGAAGCTCTCAGTCCTCCCTATGTCTGTCTCCTCTTGCTTCTGGATTACAGGTGTGTGCTGTCATACTCATTTTTCCCGGGGGCCATGGGAATCTGAATTTATGTGGCAAACACTGGATTACTTGGCCTTTTCACCATCCCCATACATGAGCACACTAAGGACTTTTTATATAGTCTATAATTATGTTCTGATAGTTTCAAAATTTATGGTAAGGTTAAAGCCTATCCATTAATTTGATTAATGGATTGCATCATGTTTTTAAGCAAGAGAGACTTAGAGGATTGGTAATATGTAGGAGTTTAGAGTCAAAGAAAACAATCTGAACATAAATTGATGGAAGATAGGATATGATCAGGCTGGCAGTGGGGAAAAACTGAAGGGCCATTTGGATTCCTACAAGACCCAGGGCAAATGGAATTAGGCTGTTCCAGAGGACACAGATAGGAAAATAACAGAAGGAGAATGTTTATCTGTTTCACAATAATTCTAACCCATTTTCCTCTCCATGTCTCTGTAGTTTGGAAATGATGGAAGACTTCTCTGCTGCACGAAAAGAGCTCCCAGTCATGTGTGGTTTCCTAGAGCATGTGCTTAAAGGGCAGATGTGGACTCTCATAGTCATCAGCTGTTTCCCCAAGTAGAGAATACAAGATAAATTTTTATTGTTTAACGAATATTTTGTAACTCACAATGTTGAATGAGAACAAAGCATATTTTTGTTCTTATTCATTGCAGTGTATTTCATAAAGAACAAGACTAAGTTGGTGGCCCTGTCTAAAGACTGAGCACCTGTCATGCTCCCAGTCATTTAAAGTGCTGCCACGAGGAACATTATAACCCATGCTGGTTTTTCTCTTAAGGAGTTTACCAAGCTTCAAAGATGAAACTACAGATAAAAGATACACAGAGCAATAAACAATTGGAATTCTGATTTCCTAGGTGACCGGCATGGGGATAAACTGTACCTGTGGTGGTGATTATCATCAACATGACAGGTTCTAAATGACCATGGAAACAAATGAGTGCCTGACTGGTCTGTGAGGTTTCTAGATTGGATTTTGATAGAAAGATGCATCATGAATACAGGTGACACTGTTCCAGGAGCTGCAGTCTTGGGTTGAACAAAAGTAGGAAAGTGAACCCAGCACCAGTATTCATCTTTCTGCTCTGCCCAGCTGTGGCTGCAATGCCATCAACAATGTCACGCTTCTGCGACTGTGACCTTCCCATCCTGATGGACTGAAGCCTTGGACAATCAGCCAGAATAAATGCTTTCTTCCTTAAGTCCCTATTATCAGAGTATTTTATCACAGCGACTTCAGAACTTTTGAACAATCAGATAAGGTCTTTGTCCTCACAGATATTGTTGCATCTGAAGCCCCTTCAGGTCCAGAAACCTCCAAAGGATCTCCTATGTATTTCTAAGTATTTGCATCTTCCATATTTTCCCTTCTTTGTTTTTGCTGCTGCAAAGTATGAGTGGTTGCTGTTCTCTGTAACATGCATTTCTCCTTCTATTTCTTAGGTACACGTGCTTCAAGCGCATTTAGTTGCTCAGCCGTCTCCCAAGCCTCTTAATCTTTCAGAGTTACGGAACTGACACTCTAAGATTTTAAGTCCTGCAAGGTTTAATATATAAAGTTATAAAAAGAAATCCAATTAAAGAAAGGTAGAGATGTATTTTGAAGTCTAGTACTTTAAAACCCTCTACTGATACTCCAAACTAAGATCCCTTTTGAAGCTTGCTACATCAATAAAAATGAATTGAAATCAGAGAGGATAACCTGACAAATGATATTTTTATTTGGACCTTCTTTTATGAAAGAAAAACAAATGTTTGCAAGCTCAGAAGTTTAAAAGGGAAATCATAGGAGTGGATGTAGAACTGGGGGGCCAGGTGGGATAGATCAGTGGAGAGAGGCACTTTCTGCAAAACTCAATGGATCAAGTTCAATATGTGATGGATGGAGAGACCTGCCTCTCCTAAGTTGTGACCTCCATGCAAAGGTGTGCCCACACATATACACAATAAGCAAATGTAATAAATGCATAGTAATAACATTTTATGGATTCATAATATAAACACTGTTTTCATTGAGTCGTCTATTAAGATAGGAGGTCGTTGCGGGTATGCTTGGGGTTGATATGATTTGTTCCAGTCCCCTGTCTCCTTTTCGCTTTCTCTGCCTTCCTGTTGCCATGAGGTAGGGAACTTTGCAGTGGTTTGCTATTCTGCCCAGATGCTCTAGTTTGTTGCAGACCGAAGCATGATGGGGACAGGTGACTTTGGACTGCCATCTCTGAAACCGTGAGCCCGGATGTCTTTTCTCCTTTCACTCTTTTGGTGGGTATATATGTGTATATTGTTCGTGTGTGTGTGTGTGTGTGTGTGTGTGTGTGTGTGTGTGTCTGTGTCTGTGTCTGTGTGTGCTGAAGGGTGGGGCAGATGGCTCATGTTTGCCAGGTGAGTATGAAGACCTGACTTCAGTCTACAGAATCCACAGGAAAGCTGGGCATGGTGGTGTGCGCCTGTATCCCCAGGGCTGGGGATGCACAGGCAGATCACCCTTGGAGCTCACTGGACAGTGACAGTCTACCTGAAGAGTTTCAGGCTAATCAGAAACCCCACATTGAGAAACAAGACAAATAGTTCCTGAGGATGTACAGTCAGTTTTGACTTCTGACTTCCACATAATCTCTCTCTCTCTCTCTCTCTCTCTCTCTCTCTCTCTCTCACACACACACACACACACACACACACACACACACACACAGCCCTGCACAAACAGACACAATTATTAAAAATGTAAACTCAGGACTAAGGCAGACGTGATTTCATGTTTTATGTTGGATATAGGCTATTTAATATTTATCAAGTTACTTAGCCTTAATATTTCTTGGTTTTATCAAGGAAAATATATAGAATATCAACCACCTTTTCATTCTTAAATTCTATAATACCGTTACAAGGACGATATATGGTTAAATTCAGTCCATTAATCAAAATTCGTAGAGGAGCCTGGAAGACAACTCACCATTTGTAACCACAAGCCTTTGTGTTTTCAGAGTATCTATTGTTTATTGTTGTAGAACCTCACAGGAAGGACTCTTTAGTAAGCAAAAGAAAATATATGTTAGTCATAGAAAGGCCCTGGATTTGGTAATAAAACAATGCATTTGATAATTATTGAAAATCAGTTTAGTCATGAGTATATACATCCAAGATTTATTGATTTTATATACATGTGTGGTATAGACACCTATGTAGTATGAGCATGGGCTCATACATATGCAAGGAAGACATAATGTATCTGACTCTACACCACTCAGTCTTTGCTCATGAGATGGGGATCTCTCAGTAAATTTGAAACTCTCAGGCTTAACTGGGCTTACTGGACAGTCGGCTTTCAGGATCTGTTTGGGTCTGCCAGTCTTGAGGCTACAAGCATACTCTCAGTTTTATGTGGGTGCTGGGGACTTGAATTCTGGTCTCTGTGCTTATGTAGCAAGTGCATTTGACCACTGAACCATCTCCTCAGTTCCATTTTCTGAGGTATTTTGACGCATTTGCTTTCTCTTTTGTCATTTTGGGTTCATTATGTTTGAGTTTATGATCAGTTTATTGTGGGTAATGAATTTAAAAGTACCACATATGGACAGAGTAGATATTTTATTAATTATATAGCATTTTGCATATTATTATGTTTAATTACACTTTCGCAAGAATTATTTATCTCCTAGCTTGATGTTTTCCTTTTGGTTTTATCTAGAGTAGATATCTCACTTAGTTTTGTTTTTGATGTTCCTTTTCTTCAGATTTTTCCTGTATTAAGTTTATAAAGTTTTGTAGAATTTCATTAATATTTCAGATGATCAGTTATACACCCTTAAATTTCTGAGGTATCAACCCATCTGCCTTCATTCTAAGCTTCCAACCTTAGTGCATCTTTCCATCTTGTAACCATGAACACACTGGTACTCTTGGCATGGACAGAGTGGGGGAGTACAGCTGCAATTGAATACAGCATTGGCTGGAGAAGGTTAAACCCTGTTTTCTTTTGCTATGAAAGAACATGAGAAACTTCTGTACACACGGGATAGAAGTTTAAGGGAGATGGAGATGTCTTAGTCAAAGCACTTGCTGTAGAAGCACAGGAACCAATGTTTGGATTTCCAGCATCTACGCAGGAGTTATATAGGCATAATTGTCCATCTGCAGTCCTCTTTGGAAGTGGAGATTGGATTCCAGGACAAGCTCTGCATTCAGTGAAGAATCAATCTACATGAATAGGTGCAGAGAGAGAAAGGAAGTGACTTGATATAGCCTCAGTCCTCCATGCCCAGGTGCTCCCCTATACACACAGGTGTACCTACACATAAGGGAACATACATGCGCACATGGCTTCACTCCACATTAACAGATACACGGAGGAAACAGTAGATGTTTCTTTTGGCTCACATATGGTGTTGATATTTGCTCAGCTTCTGTTTGAGAGCCTCATGCTGCTTCAAGCTATGGAGAAAAACTGAAGGGCAAGTGGGAACACACAAAAGAAAAGACAGGAGAAATCAGAAGAAGGTGGAGTCTCCTTCCTAACAAGAGTGTCTTGAACCACCTAGTTTCATGAGAATGGCATTAATATCTCCTCAAAATCCTATCAGAGTATTGTTTTGGTTACCTTTTTCATTGTCACGATGTGGGGCAGCTAGGGTAACTCATCTCCAACCAAGTGAAGAGAGAGAGAGAGAGAGAGAGAATTTTCAGCTCACAGTTTCCCTTTCCTGTAGTCCAAGAGCCCAGCCAATGGAATGCTGCCACCCACATGTAGGAGGGTTTTCCCACCTCACTAGCCTGCTCTAGAAACTCTCTCACAGATTTGCCCAGAGTTTTGTTTCCATGATGACTCTAAATCCCATCAAGTTGACAATTAAGATGAACCATCATAGGGACCAAATTTTGACATGAGTTTTGGGAGGGCAAACCCCTCTAGACCATACACAGAATTTGGATTCTCATTGCCAACCAGAGGTGGCACATGCCTTTAATCCCAGCACGTGGATCTCCGAGAGTTTAAGGTCAGCCTAGTCTACAGAGTGAGTTCCAGAACAACCAAAGCTACACAGCAAAACCTGTCTCAATTAAAAGAAGAAGGAAGGAGGAGGAGAAGAAGAAGAATTTATACTACTTGGAGTCCATCCTTCTAAGGGAAGAACCAAACAGCAAACTCCTGAGGAGCTTGTGAGGCAACGAATCTGGCATGCACAGCAATGAACACCAGATATCCTGTCTCAAACAAGGTGGAAGGCAAGCTTGAACACACAGGTGTATTCCTCTCTTTCAAGGTTGCCCTCATCTTCCACCTGTGTATCACGACACATGACACATGCACACCTGTATTCAAACATGGATGCACATACACATACATGCATTCACATGCATGCACACAGAGATAAAATAGTAATTTACATATTATTCTTGTTAATTTTTATCCATGACCTTTTTCTAAAATTCTTCTACTGAGATGAGAATCTGTGATGGTTGCAGCCTGCAAAATTTGTGAGCTACAGCTTTATACATGAAGGCAAATAAGTAAGATCATATAGGTAGACACATTAAGGAAACATCTTTGATATTTCATGAGAAATGCAGTATGTTGTGGGATAAGGATACCGTGAAACAACACATAGCTATATACCATATTTACGGAGATTAAATAAGAACAGGAAATTCTATATTAAAATGTGAAATGCTAAAGTAATACATAGAGAAGAGAGCAAACTTGGCTCTGAAAACACAGTTTATGGCGCAAGGAGCTCGGCTAAGCATATGTGTTTACCTCTCTTTCATCCAGAAATCCTGTGGTGATGGAAGAAGGGATACAATAATAGCAAAGTGTGGCCAACCCATGTGGTCATGATACACAGCCAGGAAATAAGCCCTTCACATATCAAACCAGTGCAAACTTTGGGAACACTACGAACATGTGGAATTTGATGACTACAAAATCTATCTACAGCATTTGCTGGGTGACCCTGCCCACTGCTATCCGAATTATCCTACAGGAATAGACTGTTCTGGACCTTCGTGTGACACCCCAGCTATTAGCTCTTCAGTGTGATATTTAAAGCCTTCCAGGACGTACTTCCAAATTTCTCAGTGATGTTATTCTCTTCTTTACAGGGATCCTCTGGTGTAATTATGCTGATGTTAGTTTTCTTGTGTATTTTGGTATGTGTGAGTATGTGTGTTTGTACTTATATGCTAAGGAGTGCATGCACACATGTGAATGCATGAACGTGGAGATCAGTAAACAAACCTCTGTGTCATGCCTCAGGAGTCATCTTTACTCATCTTGTTTTGATATGGGATTCCCCTCTGCATGCTGTGAATATGTCTAATTACCATTGGTTTATAAAGAAGTTGCTTTGGCCTATGACAGGTCAGAATAGAGCAAGGCAGGAAATCCAAGCAGAGATAGAGGAGGAAAGAAAGCAGAGTCAGGAGACGTCATTTAACGTCTGCCAAAGACGTTATTTTCTGCCAAAGAAAAAAGACACCAGAAACAGCCTCGTGGCAATACACAGATTAATAGAAATGGGTTAAGATATAAGAGCTAATGAGGAATATGCCTAAGCCATTGATCAAATAGTGTTGTAATTAATATAAATTTTGTGTTTATTTGGATCTGGGTGCCCGGAAATCAAAAGAACAGTCTCCACTTACGTTGTTTTTTGGTTTTGTTTGTTTTGTTTTATTTTGTGGTTTATGAGACCTGATTTATGTGGCTCAAAGAAAGTTGCTTCTGACATTTGGGATTCCCCCAGGGCTTAGCTCCATTGTATAAATTCACTCTCATTTGGCTAATTTTCATGATCATGTATTTGATAATCTTTTTCAGTACTATAAGGCATCATGAAGCTGTGTGTTTCCCTGTGTATCTCATGATTCATATCTTCATGCTGGGGACACAGAAGACATTCTACATATTCTATATTCTCTGTTGTTCTCTATTTCATGCCTCCAGGCTGTGGTCCTGTCTTTTTCTTGGGACAGAGCACTCTTCTGCTTCTTGATTTCCTTAGGCATAATCTTTCCTTATTGAGGAGTCAGATTATCTCTCAATTCATGCTTGTGTTATTTCTTTTATAATTTAAGGTTTATTTTATTTCAGTCATGTGCACATGTGCATGTCTATTGTTGGAATGTATATACTCGCTAGTGCGGGTTCACACAGAGGCCAGAAGTGGCTCTAGATCGACAATCAACAGGAGCTGGAGTTAAAGATGGTAGTAAATTCTCTGAGTTCAAAACCAGTCCTGGGTTTTCTGCCAGAGCTGCATGTGCTCTTAACTACTGAGCCATTTCTTCAGCCCCATCTACTACTCTACCATGTGTTTCTCTCAACATAGTTCACACTGATTTTAGACATCCCACTATTTCCACTAGAATATGGTGTGGTGGGCAGAACGATGGCAAGGCGATCAGGCCTCCATCCCAGGCAGGTGATTGAATCGCCTCTTGAAATTGTGTAAGCTCTGGGATCGGGATGGATCACAACTTCTTAATGTAGAGACAAACTGGCTTTTCACTAACTAAGAGTGATCAGGGCAAGGGTAACAGCTCAATTTATAGAATGTTTATTGAACAAACATGAGAACATGAATTCAATCCCCAGAGCCCATGTAAACAAAGCTGCAGCTGGTCTTAATCATCCATATTCACAGAATTGGGAGAGTGAAGATAGGCAGATCCTGAGGCTTACTTTGTAAGCCACGGCCAGTGAGAGTCTGTGTCTAAAAGATGAAGTGCACAGCACCTGACAACTGAAAGCTGATGTCTGGCTTCTGTATGGATGTTCATACATGGGCACGTGCAGTCTCCCCATGCATACCTGCACATGTGTGCATGCACACACGTGCATACACACACACACACACACACACACACACACACGTATACAATGCACAAAGAGAAAAAGAGAGATCATTTGATGGGGACTGATTTTGTCCATGAATCCCTTCCAGGGACTCCGCCCTTCCAGACACTGGAAGTTTGAATGTGGGATGTGTGACAACGCTGAGTGATGTCACAGAGCAAGGCTGTGAGAGGGACTCTGGGTGCTGAGGGAAGCCGCGCCTAGCAGCTGGTATCAGGAGGTAAAGCATTTAGGAGATTATGTTCCAGATACCATAAATAGAATTAATGCTATATATGCAAAGCCTGGAAGAGACAGCTCACCTCCTCAACCTTGTGAGGGCACCAGAAGGTGCCATCTATGATTTACTGGGTACTGAGTTTTTTGATTTAGAACTTTTAGCCTGAGAATTGAGATATAATACCTCATTTGTAAGCATTTAAGCCCTAGCACTTTCTCAGCTATTAGAAGTACGTGTGTGTGTGTGTGTGTGTGTGTGTGTCTTCAGTTGTATACTAGCATCATAGAAGTATAATAGTGCAGAAACCAGAGAACAGCCTTGCCTGTCACTCCTCAATCATTATCCATCTCGTTTTCTGAGACAGTGTCTTTTAGTCCCCTGGAATTCTTGAAATAAACTAGGTATGTGACAGGTAAGCCCTGGGCATTTAGCACATGTGTGCATTCTAAAATGTGCTAGACCGGCTGGCCAGCAAGTCCCAGGGACCTAGCCCTCTGTGCACTCCTAAAGGAAGCCTGGGACAGAGATGAGCTGGCACAGGGGATCCATCGCTCGAGCTGTTTGTCCTCACTCTATTCTCCTCCTACAGCTTTGAGGGGAGCTCAGCGGTTTGCTGTCAAGAGAAGAAGCGCTGGAGCATCAGATAGCTTTATCCCTCAAGGTTGAGCTGCTGCTGTCAGGTACGAGGCAGCAGGCCCTTATCCTGGTGCCCATCAACTTTGATGGGCAAACGGGAGAGCAGCTTGCAGGCTTTCTCATTCCCAGAATCTTCATCCTCTCTCCTCTGAAAGGGGGGCAGGGATCTTTTGTGTTTGCTGGGTTCATTTTTTTAAAAATGTTTCCAGGCAAGCTGATCTCAAATATAGAGTAAAATTTCTTAGATTTCCACAGTTTATATGCAAGGAATTCGGAATGTGTCTCATCAATATCTCATTCATCTCATTGCCCAGAATAGTTACCAGTAGGACTAACTGGTTTAATTTTATTATAAAACAATTCAACCATCAAGTCCATGCTAGTATCAATATGCACACATAAATATAAAGATTCCATTTTGCAATTTAATGCTCAAAGAAAACACTGACTTGCATTTTCATGGAAATGCTAAATGACTTATGCGGGCTTAGGAAAAGGCAACATGCTTATATCCAGAAAATCTGATGAACCCATATACTCTGCTGTTATACATCATTCTTGATCTCAGAACTTCCCACTGACACATCATAGGAAGGCTCCTATCATGTCCTGGATGGACAAGAAGAAAGTTAACTCCTAGTTGTTTAAAGGATTGAAAATATGATCTGGCCTCAGGAGTTAGCTCAGCTGGTAAAGGGCTAGCTTTTTAAGCATGAGCGCATGATGAGTTTGATCTCTAGACTCCACAGTGGCAGCCATTCATCATCTCAGTACTGGAACTGCAAAGACAGGCAGATCCCTGGGGAGCCAACCAGTCAGCCAGTCAAGCCTGCAGTGTAACAAGAGAGAGAGAAAGCTTATCTCAAAAATTAAGGGAGAGGGTGGCTGAGGAAAGATACTTGTTCTCTGATCTCCACAGACATGTGCATGCATACACACACGTGTCCATATGAAAGGAACACAAGCACTTGCACACACACACACACAGAGAGAGAGAGAGAGAGACAGACAGACAGACAGAGACAAAAAGTTCTTCCAGCAATTACCATTAATAATGAAATTCCCAAGATATTTAAAAATAGACATTTAATTTACACTGCAGAATGCCACCCAGATTTTCCAGTCTCAGAGGCTGTCAATTTAGAGCTTTGAGCGTGTTCTTATCTGACCATAGAATTGAAGAATGTGCTCAACTGAAAGACAGTGATTGACAACTATTTTACTAACAGGACTGACAATGTAGGTTTCAGGAAGCAGAGTAAACACTGGATAATTCACAATTAACTGTAAGGAATTATTTGGTTATATTGAGCTAATAGGTAGCTTGGAAGGAGTTTAATTATTTGTGCCCATTAACTGAAGCTTTTATTCATTCTGTAATGAAATATTTACTGATGCATGGTGGGTTCCAGGAGGGAAGAATGCAGATATTCAAAACACAAACCTTGTCTTAGTGACATGGATTTTCAGAAAAATAAAGAGTACATGGCAGAGCAAGAAGAAAACATTCTAGAAATAACTCAGAGAAGAGAGGCTGCAGTCACAAAAAAGGACAAGATAGAGAGGATGAGAAACAGACTCAGATCAGTAGTATGGCCAGTTTCCATTCTCACTGAAGGAACTCAATTTGACTTCAGGATCCTGTCTAAAAACCAGGAGGAGGTCTAGCAGCAGGTATCTGGAGCTGGTAGCCATCTGGATTTGTTACAGTGAAGAATGGAATCTGCTTTTGCTTGGAGGCTGGCTATAGTCACTTCTCTTTAGAGTTATTCCGATTGGGAGGTAAATCACCTGACCAAAGGACATCTCAGGAAGGAAGGGTCACCTTACACTTACCTAAGGAGGTAGGGAGATAATTATCCCTTGATGTGATAATTACTTTCCTTTGCAGGATTACTCACTCAATGCGGTCATGACCTCAACCTCTACGCTGCTATGAAGTTCTGTTGGATCTGAGTCCAGATTCAGAAAAGCATAACTTTTCCTTCTTGACTCTAAATAGGCTGCATAAATTTAGGCTTCTTTGTTCATTCTCTGAAGCATCCCTCCCCTGTGCGAGACTGTCTCCGAGCTAAACTAAGCCAAATGGCAGGACTCTCTCCTTCATCCCTCTCTCCTCTGGGAAGCTGCTTGGATTTACACCTTGCTTGTCTGGAGGTTTACTTTATTTCTAATAAAATTATCACCAAAATTCCTTTTGTGTCTGTTTTAAATTCTTTTATTAATGAGACCAAGACTCCAAGAAGGGAATCCAATTTCCACAGTAAAATGTGGTAACTCTGCCTGGATTATCCAAACTTCAGCAGTCCACTCAGAGGCAATGGAGAGCAAGGTTAGGAAACTGTAAACAAGCCAAGACTGAAGGACTAGAGGTCATGGCACTGGAAATGGTGGTAGGCGAACCTGGAAGAAGAAGGAAAAGACAGGTCTGGCAGCCTTGATAAGGGCTCTGTATTTCACCCTAAAGTCAAGTGGGAAGCACTGAAGGTCAAACAGGGATGTGTTCCAGGACATTTCTGTTAGCGCTGGGAGTTACACACAGCAGTTCAACACTGGACTCGTGAAATCCAACCAGATACCCAGATCAGGACATTTTCTTTACACACTGTGTGTGTGTGTGTGTGTGTGTGTGTGTGTGTGTGTGTGTGTGCCTGACAGTACTTCTTCCTGTGTATATGTGTACATGTGGAAGGCAGTTGTCATCCTGTGATATAACTCCTCAGGATGTTCCTACTTTGTTTTGTGATACAGGATCTCTGACTTTCACCCGGAATTTATTGATATAGTGAGACTAGAGGGCCAGTAAACCTCATCCATTTGTTTCCCTTCTCAGAGTGGGGACTGTGATGGTTTAAATATGTATGGCATCCATAGACTCACATGCTGTAGGGCATGGCATTAGGAGGTATGACCTTTTTGGAGGTATCACTGTGGGGATGGGCTTTGAGGTCTCATATACTCAAGCTATGCCCAGTTGGCACACAGTTCACTTCCTGATGCCTGAGGATCAAGATGTAGAACATCAGCTACTTTTCCAGCACCATGTCTTTCTCGTCATGGTGATAAAGGACTAAAACTCCAAAACAGTAAGCCAGTCCCAATAAAATGTTTTACTCTACATGAGTTGCTGTGGTCATGGCATCTCTTCATAGAAGCCCTAGCCAATATAGGGATTAAAGGCAGTTTCCATTATTCCTGGCTTTTTTACATAGGTTCAGGGGATTGAAATGTGGTTCTCATGGTTAAATGGCCAGTATTTTACCAACTGACCCATCTTTCCACCCTGATTATGTTTCTTAATGTAATAGAATCAAACAAAATGGAAAAATACATACATTAAACTATATGCTAATCCTATCAATAATGACTTTTTGGTAACATGTGGGAACCAGGTTACAAAGTAAATTTTTCCTCCTTTGGGTTTTGGTCAACATACTTGAGAAGTATTTTAGGATGATCTTCCCCAAAGCTGGCGATCTGGAAACCAATTAAGATTTTGGTCAATCTTGGTTGTCATCTTGACCGGATACAGAATCAGCTAAAAGGAATCCTGCTAGAGACTTTCTTGAGGAATTTTCTGGATAGATCATTTAAAGTTGGAAAATCCACCCTAAATGTGGATGACACCTTCTGATGCCAACTCAGATCAAAGGGAGATAGAAGGAAAATTTGCTTTCTGACTGTTTGCCTTCATTTTGTTGACAAGTTATGCCCAACCCTGCCTCATTTCTTGTCTGACAGTAGAATAGCTCCTTTGGTCATCAAATGCACACTGGTGATCAGCAGCAGTCCAAGGACCTTCAGGGCCTTCAGTGTCAGATTTTGACTGCAGAGACATCCAGTACTAGGGACTAAACAGTAGTCTCATTCCCAGCCTTTCAGGGGTAAACTAGCAATTGTTGGGACTACCAGACTATACCGTGTAAATCTAAAAAAAAAATCTCCCTACGGCATATTCATTCTATGGGTTCTCTTCCTCTAGAAAATCTTTGACTGACACAGCAATCATAATTATGTGATATGAGAGAAAAGAGAGGAGCTCTTTAGAAGGAGTGACGATTTAAAAAAAAATGTCATTTCCTTCCTGAGACATCACATTGAGGACAGAAGCTATCAAATTCCCCATTTTACAGATCTTCACAAATCTGTGAGACACAAATTTCCCTCCATGTACCTATGTTGTTTTGCATTCCTTTCACTAAAGGGAATACTGATTGGTTTCTTTGTTAAAATACAATTAATCTAAAGAATTCTTAAATGCTTTTTCATTTAAATTTTCAAATCTCCCCATCTAGAAGCCACCTAGAAAAAAAGAAAGTATCTGTCTTTCTTTTTATTTTCTTTTATTTTACATGCCAACCAGTTCCCCCTCCCTCCCCTTCTCCCAATCTCCTTCCCTTACATGACATCCCCATCCACTCCTTAGAGGGGGTAAGGCTTCCCTTGGGTGAGTCAAAAAAGTCTGGCATATAAAATTGAGGCAGGCCCAAGCTCCTCCTCCCTGCATCAAGGCTGAGCAAGGTATCCCACCACGGTCTTTATGTTATTAGAGTTATTATTCTGATTAGGTTTTTTTTTTGTCAACTTGACACAAACTAGAGTCATCTGAGAAACAGAACCTCAGCTGAGAAAATGTCTTGATCAGACTGGCTTGTGGATATGTCTGTGGGGCATTGTCTTGATTAATGACTGATATGCCAAAACCTAGCTTGCTGTGGGCAGTGCCATCCATAGACAGATGCTCCTAAGTATATAAGAAAGAAGGCTGAGCAAGTCAGGGAGAACATGCCAGTAGGCAGCATTCTTTCATGGTCTTTACTTATTTTTCTGCTTCCAGATTCCTGCTCTGCTCAAGTTGCTACGCTGACATCTCTTAATGATGGACTGTGATTGGAATGTGTAAGAGAAATCCGTTCCTCCCCCAGTTGCTTTGATCATGGTCCTTTTTTCATAGCACCAGAGAGCAAATTAAGACAGCTACTCATGTAATATCATATACTTCCCAAATCGCTCTGTGTCATATCGTTTCACCTTGGATGATCTTCATTGGTAATGTATGTCTCTAGAAGATCACTCTGTGTGTGTGTGTGTGTGTGTGTGTGTGTGTGTGTGTGTGTGTGTGTGTGTGATTTCAGGTACACATGTATGTAGGTATGCATGTGAAGGCCGGAAGTCAACCTCAACCTCAGGCATTGTTTCTCGGGACATTTGTTTCCTAAGACAGTGTCTTTCATTGGCCTGCAGTTCACCAATCAAATAAGTAAGGCTATTTGGCCAGCAAATCCCAGTGATTTTCCTGTTTCCACTACCTAACACTGGAATTACAGGCACCTGATACCACAACCAGACATTTTTATTCAGGTACTGAAGATCACACTCAGGTGTTCATGCTTGCAAGGCAAGACTTTACCAAAAGAATCACCTCTTTAGTCCTAGAAAAGAACTTCTTCAGTAATCTGGTAACTTCCCTCTCTTTCACCTTCTATAGTAGATTCCTGAGGAAAAGATGGGAACCATGGAGAAGAGAGGAACTGACACTGAAAAGATATCAAGCAGGAAGTACTTCATGAACCAGTATGTACACTCATCTTATTCAAAGTAATTGGAGGCAGAGTAGACATGTGACTCATATTTGTAATGTTGTTACAACTCATGTGTCTTCATCTTGTCTCATAATTTTCCGTACACCAAACTGTTTCTTCAAATAAAAGAACTCCAATATAAAGATTTTTTTAGTGAGTGAAACTTTATTTTGATTAAAAGTGTATTTCAGTAGTATTTTATATATACATACATATTTATGTGTATATATAAAATATTATATATATGTATATCATAGATATTTTGTCTGCATTGCTTTTTGCAAAACCTTGCTGTCTTCTATTCTATGATGTTAAAAAGCTTTCAGGTAGGAATCCAGTTCACCAAATTCTCTGTGAAGTTAGGGAAGAATACACACATTTCTGAGGTTTTTAAACAGGCCTTCTTGGCAACATGCTTATATCCTTCCCTCATAATCTTTGTATAGAATGCCAATCACCTACCTACCTTCTCTTGTTTGTTCTTAAGCAATAAGCCAAAATCAAGCTGAACACATTTAATTATAGGCTGTGGCCTTCTTTTGAATTAAAATAATCAGCAATACATTAACATTTGCCACATGTCTCATGATGGTCTTGTTTTTAAGGATGACAACACTCTTTCATTTAAAAGTCAAACCAATCCAGCATTTATGTAGCTATTAAACAATACCATTGCTTAATCCTTTGCTCTCCCACTGTGGGAGCCTAGAATTGGAAAGTAACTCCTGGCAAACTTTCAAGCAAACCTATAGACTTGTCACCACTAAGATCTAGAATGTGATGTCTGTGTTAATTTCTGATGGATGCATGGAAAATAATAATGTAATATTCTGGCCATTTCCAATTACCTAAATCACACATTGAATTAAATACTTAAAAGTGATGTCATTAAGGAAAGACAAGAAAAGAAAAAAATAAAGAAAAATTTTATTGATTTTGGGCTGCAGCATATTTAGTAGAGTTCTTACTCAGAATTCACAAGGACCTTGATTTGTTCCTCATCATCATATAACGCAGGCCCATGGTACATGTTTGTAATCACAGAACTTGGGAAGTAGATGTAAAAAGACCAGAAGGTCAAACTATCTTTTGCAGCATAGAAAATTTGAGGATAGCTGAAGATTAAAGTTATAAAATAATCTCATACTAGCTCAGAATTAAGCATAATAGAGGGTTATTTATTTAGGGGTTGACTCACAGATCACAGACCTCTGCATGAATAGGGGAGAAGAACTGAATTCGGAAGGAGAGAGAGAGAGAGAGAGAACACACCCAAGTGGGCTGGTATCTTAAAGACTACTGGCTGAAGGAGCTTCTACAGCACTTCCCCTTTTGTTTAAATAAAAGAGTTTATAAGGCTAATACAAAACTTAAACAATAAGAACAAATATCAAGTATAAAAATTAGAATTACGACCAGCATAAGCAATATTAAGCAAGGAACATATGCTAAATGTTTCAATAATCATTCTATCCTAAGGAGTCTAAGTATTAGAAATGGCTTGGCTAAATCATAAGAGGAAAGTAACTATGACTATCTAATCTTCAACCCCATCGAAGGCCTGAGAAGAAAGATAATATTACTTGAGTAGGCAGGAAGTGTAATCAGGCAACTTCCAAAATGTGCAGTAGAGACACCTGGCTACCTGGGCAATCACTCAAAATCTCATTCTCAATGTTGACACAACCAACATTGGCTAAGGTCTAGATTAACTGAAAAACCATTTTTCAAAGCAGGAAAATTTTCAGACCCATCTTACCCTGTCTTAGCAAGGTTTGGCAGTCTTTTATCTTGTATCCTGTTTGTCCTGTCCAGACATCGAACATTTTGTCACTGGTCAAAGCATGGGCAGTTCCTTGCCCAAAGGCCAGTTTTGTCAAGAAGAAAACAAACTCCAAGTAGAGTGTCTTCAGCACTCAACATTCTCTCAGGAATAGATCCGTGCTTTCCACCAGCAGTTGTGTCTCACATAAACAGAACACTAAGATATTTAAATGCCATATTCTACAGTTCTTTGATATGGTTGAAGATTACCTATCTATGCAGAATGCAATCTTTATGTATCTAAAGAACCTGATTAGTATAATTATAAGTATGACAAACATGGATGATTATAGACCTATAATACTTAATACCTGTATATCTTAACGATGAAGACTTTATATTAGAATATTAAACAATCTTTAAACAACTGTGCAACAGCAAATGAGAACAATGAACTCAACATGTAAACAGTGTATAAGTATCTTGATCAAAGGTATAAATATAGAGTCCTAATACAGTAAATTTATTATAAAATTGTGTTAATATACCATAAGTCTTCAACAGAGGTAGAAGTATGCATGCATACAATATGATAAAATAACTTGGCCTAGGTGTACAAATATTGTAAACTGAAATAGGATCTTAGTCAATAGTTCGAATTTGTATCAATATATAAGAATCTATATCAATGTAAATTACCTATAAATAATTGCTCACAATTATTCACTCTATTACTCACTATTATTATTGGCGTGAGTGAGCTCACACTAATCTACCTATTATTCCATCCAATTTCCCCTGTTTTTTTCTCAAAGAGATCTCTGAGCCTACATAATTTCTACCCTAACCTCCAACCCTCTACCAGCTATAATCAACCTCTAACTGATGCGACTAACTCTAAAGACACACTTTGTTGGGAGAGCGAACATCGTTTTCTAGAATTACTTCCAGCTGTCAGGTGGGCAATGTTCTTTCTATGGGAGCCTGAAAAAGTAAAATAGTTAAGTTTCAAGATTACTGTCTAGTATAATTGCACGTAGTCTCTGAATAGTCAATAGGGTTTTCCTGAGGTTCAGATTTGGAGTTCTAGCCAGAACATTGTAAGAATGTGCACTATATCAGCTAACCAAGCTGAAACCATCTTGAGCAGCTGGTACCCAAAAATGGTCATAAAATAGTGCTATCAGCATTATGATGTCATGTCAACTAGGTGGAAGCATTGTAGGGCTCCCTTCTTCCTGGAAACTTCAAAGATTACTGCAGGAAAATCTACTGTTTATTTTGTAAAACTTAAGCATTATTCATATAGATATATATTAAATGAAAGATATGATATAGACAAAATAGATATGGAAAAAATAAGTGTTTTCCTAAAATATTTCTTCTTTTTGTCCCTTATAAGATAACTCCTGACATGAGACAGAAACTCTGAATTTTTATTTTAATAACATTTTTGGATTTAGAGAAGGTGACCATTGTCCAACTCCAAAGCCAGATTTATATATACATACACATATGTATATATAATATATAATATGTATATGTGATTTTCACCCTTAGATTACCTGTCCTCATAAGTCATATTTCTCTTTGTTTGATGATCCTTCCTGAATAGGTAGTTTTTTTCTCCTTAGGTATCCAAATGTCCAGGATCACTTGACTTTTTGAAGGCGTGTATTTTCCTGCAAAGACAAGAACAGAACACTGCCCCAACTCTTATGAGGTTTCCTTACCACCTGTATGATTGTCACCTCTGTGGATGAGCTGTCATTTCTCTGTTTCAAGAAGTTTCTCCTTTTCAAATAGAGTCTTTATTAATGTTGAGGGTATCCATAGATTTTCTTTTCCTGTTGAAACAAGAGGAAAACACCTTTCACAATGTAACATATCTCCTGGTTTCCATTCTGAGGTCAACAATCCTTGAAATACACTGGCTGATTTAATTCAGAAGTTTTTTTTTTCCATTATCCAATTTCTCTGCTGCCATTGTACCTTTCTCATTAGCATTAAGAAAACTCAAGGTTAATAAAACATTTTGCAATGCATTTCTGGGGGTATTTTCCATTGGAAATTGCTTCCTACCCTATCCTCAGTACTATAGTCAAATATCTCAACATTCATTGTATTTCAGATTCATTCATTTATTGGTGCTGATATGACTTTTAAAGGCCCAAGGATCTTTTTGAATTCTAAGTTGGAATATTCAAAAGCCAGAGATTCAATAAAAACACATCTAGCTTCTGGGTCTGTTTCTCTTACTTGTACAACCTTAGCTAATTTTTGTAAAAAGTCAATAAAGGGTTCTTTCTGGCCCTTTTTAACCCTGATATATAATTCAATTCTCTTTTCTAGTTTATGAATCCTGTACCAAGCATTAAAAGCTGCTGAGTTGCATAGGGACAAGATGTGTTTGTCATAGGGAACCTGGTCCTGAGGATCAGAGTAAGGGCTCTCACCAAGAATTTGATTTGGGAAGCCTCAAATCCTTTTGCTTTTCCCTGTTGTTTAAAAGTTTTGCCTTTTCTCTTCAATAGCATTTCCATAGCAGCTAAGTTCCATTTTCTAGGGCCACTGAGATTAATTGAAGCCAATCGTTTGGGGTTATCTTATTGCTTGAAGTCCACATTTTCACAATTTCTCTAGTAAATGGTGAATGCAGGCCATAAGATACTATTGCTTGCTTAATTTATTTTAGATCACTCATACCTTTAGGTTGCCATGTACATTCTCTGACTACCTTAGGGTATTTTGTGTCAAATGGCTTTGCAGAAGTTATTACCAGATAGGTAGATAAAACTCTGGGTAAGTCATTCAGAACTCTGGTACATACAGATGAGGCTTAATCCTGGCCTTGTACCTTTTCTCCCTGCTCATCAATTTTGATAATCTCCTCAATCTTTTCAAATCTTTTTACCACTGCCTTCTGTAAAGTCTGCATCTCCTGTCCATTGTTCTGTTCTAATTTCCTCATTGATGATTCCAAGGTATGAAATTTTCCCAGTAAAGATAACATCTCATTATTGGCTATAATTTTGATGTCGTGCATATTGCCTTCTTGGAGAGATATATTATTCACTAATTTATCATAACTTTTCAACTGATTCTGATTGTTAAATTAAACAGCAAAAATTCTTTCAGATAATGTCTCAGCACCCTTTGACATTGATTGGATTTTGTATGTCAAATTAATATTATCCTTTTCAATAGTATTAAAATTTTCAGCTAGCCATTCATTATTAGTCTTAAAGATTGTACTATTTCTAAAAGTGCCTCGTTTTTGGCTCTGTTATCAAACCATTTTCTTAACAATATAATATGAAAAACAAAACTAAATCCCAAAATCAAATAAGGAAAATTACATAAACATTACATAGTATAAGCCAAAAGGTTATTAAATTTCTTAATGTTAATATTGTCTGCTATCACATAACTTTCAAATGTATTAATATAATTATCTTTTTTAGGATATTTCAATATATTGTTGTATGTGTAATAGTCTTTATTGGCCAGCAGGTGTCGCAGTTGTAGCCGTGTGGCAGAAAGACAGGACCAGTGGTGGTGTGGAACTGTTTGTGCTGTATGTGTAATAACCTTTATTGGCCAGCAGGTGTTTTGATTTCACACATTGGTGCCTGGTTAAATACTGACAAACATGCATTGCTTTACAAATTTAGAGCAATTAAATTAATTTCATACATGGAGCAAGGAGCCTAGAGCTCACAAGCAGGGAACACAAACCAGGAGCTGTACAAATCACTGTGTAGCAGGAAAAGAGGCAGGTTGGGGAAGCATGAACGAGTCTGAAAAATTACCAAGTGGCTGCATGGTAGCTCTGCTGTGACAGTGGCAGGGTTTGGCAAAAAGCTGCTTAGTAAATGAAATCAAGCCAGCTGGGCAGGGGCGGGAGACATTCTGGGTATCAGACCTTTGGGCCTGTTTTGGCCTATCCCCATAGGTGTGGAGTTGGGATTCACATGGACGCCAGATGAAGATGGAAGTTATAAATAATCCCACACTAACTCAGAATTGAGTATAATAAAGAGTTATTTATTTGGGGGTAGATTCACAGATCACAATCCTCTGCATGAATGGGAAACAGGAGCCGAATTCAGAAGCTGGGAGTGAGGGCAACCACACAATTACATCAGAATTTATAGTATAAGTGGTCATATGTAAATGGGCTGGTATCTTAAAGGCTGAAGGAGTTTCTACAGCTTATAGCCTAGATTGTAAAAGAATGTATATTTCTCAAATTGGTACACTGGAAATCCAATTTATGGTAGAATATAAATTCATTGTATAGTAATCAGGAAACACAGAAATAAAACAATAGGGTAGTCGCAATTGAAATAGTGGAATGAGTGTTGGACACACTTGACATGGAATTGTATCTCAGCACTTGATGCTTTTGTAAGATTGCTCGTAGTCTTGCCTGATCACAGGTCTGGAGGTGATGAGAACTCACTGGTACATTCTGCAGAACACAGAGGGGAAACTCTAGGCACTGAAGTCTAGAAAGAATTAAAAATCTGTCTAATTACTGAGGCAAATTTTGGAAAAGGTCAGGACAATCTAGAAGTTTTGGGAAAGGACCCTAAAGAGGAGTGCTTCAAGGACCCGAAAGATCCATCACAGGTAGGAGAATCACAGAAGAGAAGTGAGTTGAGAGTTAAAAGTGTGATATATTCACTAAATGTTGTTTCTAATACATAACCCAGGGCAGGTTGGGAACTGATTGTGTTGGACCTAACTTGTCTTGATGTATAGAATGTGAAGTTTAAAGTCAGGACCTTAAGCTTAAAGCCTGTTTTCACTGTAGCAGTGATCAGAACCTAAGGACAATCTGGGAATGTATTTGTGGGTTTTTAAGCATCTAATGTACTGTACAGAAGTAGAATGAGGACTAGGAAGTGTGGGAGTATCCATGAACACCACAGCCAGCATAGTAACAATCCTGCTGGAGCCGAGAAGGTGTTCAGTTCAACATGGCTCAGTAGTAGGTACTGGTTCAATTTGGGGGGAGGGTTTGAGACAGGGTTTCTCTGTGTAACAGCCCTAGCTGTCCTGGAACTAGTCCTTGTAGACCAGGCTGGCCTCGAACTCACAAAGATCTGCCTGCTTCTGCATCCAGAGTGCTGGGATTAAAGGTGTGTGTCATTAAAGGCTATTGGTTCAAATTTTAAGAGTCTGACCCTGAGTAGTTTATTTTATGCATATTTAAGCCAATACAATGTAGAAAATTTAGAAAATAATTTTCTGGTGATAATTATTATGCACAATCCTACGTGCACAATAGAGTTTAAGATATGACTACATCACAACTCTTTATAAAGTGCAAGAGGCATCTTCCATAAAGATAGGTTCTATAGGTTAATTGAGAAAACAAGCTCATGATGGGGGAGAATCTGGTGTGGTCACCAGGCTATAAACCACATCTGCTCTCAGGTCTTCTGAGCAGAAAACTTGTCAGACATACCTCCATTTGAAGAGGCAGCCCTGTGTGTGTAATACTCTGGTTTCCCTAGTGTTTATCTGTGAATATAAGAACCTGCTTGCCTCCTACAGGTATATGGTTCAGTTTGCTCTTTTTCTTCAACTAGTATCCCGTGTCAGCTGCACAAGCATGAGGACCAATGTTTGATCCCCAGATCCTGACCTGTGTAACTACTGTGAGAATGGTAGTTCATAGTTGTAATCTCAGTGCTGGGAAAGCAGAGACAGATGAATTTCAGGTGCACTCTGGTAAACAGTGTAACCAAACCGACAAGCTTCAGGGTGCAGTTAGAAATTCTCCTCCCAAATAAGGGGAGTAGAGCTCTTGAGGAACAACTCTGAAAGTTGACCTCTGGTCTTGACAGGTATAAATGTGCATATGCAGCCCTTCTCTCTTGTGTGCCTACACATATGTGAGTGTACTCACACTTATCACTAAAGCATCCCCTACTACAATATGTAAATAATAAATGAAGAATGTCTGGTAAGTCATACTGAGAAAGAATGCTTGCTTAACGTAGAAGGAAGCTACTTCTCACAACTGCAGTTATATGAAGACAGGCATGCCACCTTGTATGGCAGTAATTATTAGAGAGGTGCGTTTCTTCAGGCACAACTGTTTCTACTTAGAATGTTTTCCCTCTCACTTTTCACTTTATTACTTCATATTCTGTTTCATGTTATTGACTCTTTCAAGCTCCCCCCTCCCCCGCCCCAGGACCTGTCACTCTCTCTTGTCCAGTTTCCAGTTTCATGTTTATCTCCTCTTTGGGGCCAGTCTCGGGGCAAAGATCTTACAACAGAATTTATCATGATGATAACTTACAACTTTATCAAAGACAAAACTGCCTGAGAAAATAATGAGTGTGGGTATGATGAGGGATCTCACAATCGTTCAAAGGCTTTCCAAGAAGTTCTTTTTAGACACAAAATTGTCCATATGTTATATCATAACACTATCCAGAAACCAAAGTGCTAAGTCTCACATATAAATATATTTCAGATATATAACGTATTTATAAAGACTTGAAATATCTTCATTAGACTGACTCATTTTTTCAAGGTGAACAAATATTTATGAATATTTTTTTCTGTAAACTTGTACATTTCCATATTTTCTCAATTGAATATTTACTTTTATAATCAGAGAAAATATTAAAATAGTAATCAGTTATACTTTACAAATTAAGAGGAGTTACATTCATGCTATTCTGGACACAGGGCTTCCACACTGTAGGTATGAATGCAAAGGAGTCACATATGATCTTTGATTAACAGTTCTTTTGTGGAGGCTTCTTCTGCTCTTTGTCTTTGTACAGTGTCAAGATAGCACTACCCATGAATAACCATACACAGACAGAATTCTGAGAAACTGCTATTATTTAGCCTGCCTAAATCTTTCCCCGTTGTTCTAGTTTCATTCTGTTTATGTGATAAATGCCATTGCCGAAAACAGGTTAGTGGCGGAAAGGTCTATTTCAGCTTACAAGTTACAGGCCATCATTAAGAAAAATCACGGCAGGAACTCAAGTAGAAATTCTGGAGAAATTTAGCTTAACAGTGTTTGGCTAGCTTGTTTATACAACTCAGAACTACCTTTCTAGGAATGATGCCACCCACAATAGTCTGGATCCACCTACATCAATTAAAAATCTAGATAATCCTTCATACATGTGACCACAAGCCAATATATTCTAGACACTTCCACAACTGGAAATTCTCCCCTCAGATGACTCTAGTCTGGGTCAAGTTGACAATTAATTCTAACCAGGCTGCCTGTGTCATTCCATATTTATTCAGCCATGAGAGCAACGCTGGCCATGAACGTTGACTAACTGCTGGGCTTGCACTCATCTATCTGCCCGTTATTTTGGTTTCAGGTATATTCTGTTTGTCCTTCAGAGTATCTAACAAAAGAGATGTCAGGGTTCTGTTGGTTACAGTGCAGCAGATCCCCAGGGCACACTTGGGGAAGACAATAAGAAGAAAGCTGCTGTGCTCCTCTACTGAGTTCAGTGGGAAGATGCGGCTGCAGTGTGGGGTGCCTGGATAGCCTGCAAAAACATCAGCTCAGTCAGAGAGAATGAGGCAGGGGCTGTTCATCTAGTTTAATGATCCCCAACGAGCACACACTGAGACAGTTTATGACCTTCAGAGTCAGGGATAGGTGTTAGGTTACACAAAGTCCTCAGAGGGATCACCAAAAAGAGCAGTGAGCAACACTGTGGGGACCAGACTGCAATACTGAGCAATGTGCTCAGTAACAAATGCTATGAAGTAGGCACTGAATGTGTGAACATACTTTATTTAAATCTAAGCAGACACAACGAACTGAGCTTTAGGACAGCGTGAGAACTTGGCAGAAGGCGAGGTTAAGAAATTTTTAGATCAGTCATAGAGCGCGTATGGATGTAGTCTGTATGGGTCTACATGGCAGGATAGTTACTGCATTCATTAATATCTAGTGATATATGCATGTTGGAACCACCTAGGCAATGAGCATCAGTTTCCCGGCCTATTATACCATTTGGGGAAAAGAAGAAGTTTATTAATAATTAAAACTATAGCTAAAATCCACTTATGAGTGAGTACATACCATATTCCTCTTTTTGGGTCTGGGTTACCTCACTCAGTAAAGCGTTTTCTATTTCCATCCATTTGCATGCAAAATTCAAGATGTCATTGTTTTTTACCGCTGAGTAAAACTCTAATGTATATATGTTCCACACCTTCTTTAACCATTCTTCTATTGAGGGGCACCTAGGTTGTTTCCATGTTCTGGCTATTACAAATAGTGCAGCTATGAACATAGTTGAGCAAATACTTTTGTAGTATGATAGGGCATCTCTTGGGTATATTCCCAAGAATGGAACTGCTGGGTCCTGAGGGAGGTTGACTCCCAGTTTCCTGAGAAACCGCCACACTGATCTCCACAGTGAATGCACAAGTTTGCATTCCCACCAACAATGGATGAGTGTTCCCCTCACCCCACATCCTCTCCAGCATAGGCTATCGTTGGTGTTTTTGACTTTAGCTATTCTGACAGGTATAAGATGGTATCTCAAAGTGGTTTTGATTTGCATTTCCCTGATCGCTAAGGAGGTTGAGCATGACCTTAAGTGTCTTCTGGCCATTCGAAGTTCATCTGTTGTGAATTCTCTGTTCAGTTCAGTACCCCCATTTTTTAATTGGGTTAATTAGAGTTTTGGTGTCTAGTTTCTTGAGTTCTTTGTATATTTTGGAGATCAGACCTTTGTCTGATGAGGGGTTGGTGAAGATCTTCTCCCAGTCAGAAGGCAGCCTTTTTGTCTTACTGACAGTGTCCTTTGCTTTACAGAAGCTTCTCAGTTTCAGTAGATCCCATTTATTCATTGTTTCTCTTATTGTCTGTGCTACTGGGGTCCTACTTAGGAAGTGGCCTACTGTGCCTATATCTTGTAGACTACTTCCCACTTTCTCTTCTATCAGGTTCAAAGTGGACAGATTAATGTCGATGTCTTTAATCCATTTGGACTTGAGTTTTGTGCATGGTGATAGATATGGATCTACTTTCATTCTTCTACAGGTTGACATCCAGTTATGCCAGCACCATTTGTTGAGTCTATAATTTGTGATCCTAGAGAAGCTAAATAAGAAGGTGAACCTGAAGAAAATCATATAGTTATCCTCCTGGATAGTGAAACTAGGCAAGATTGCCAGGCAAACTCGGGTGCATGGGGGGTGGGGGAGTGGAAGTAAGGGAAGATGGTCAGGGAGACGGGAGAAGGGGAGGATTGGGAAAGACTTGGGGGAATGGGAAGGGGGAGGGAGGAAGGATGGTGGGGGGAACAGGGAGGTTTATATCTCAGCTAAGGGAGCCATTTTAGGGTTTGCAAGAGACTTGATTCTGGAGGGGTTCCCAGTAAAAATTAAATAAAAAAATAATAAAAAAAGAAAAGAAAATGCTTTACTGAGTCAGGTAAGCCAGACCCAAAAAGAGGAATATGGTATGTATCCACTCATAAATGGATTCTAGCCATAATTAAAGGTCTTTGAGCCTATTATTCGTGATCCTAGAGAAGCTGAATAGGAGGGTGAACCTGAAGAAAATTCAAGTAGTATTCCTCCTGGAGATTGGAAATAGACAAGAGTCCCAGGTAACCTCGGGTGCATGGGGGGGGGGGTAGGAGGGTTGTTGGAAGGGAAGAGGGTTAGAGAGAAGGGAGCAGGGGAGGAAGGGGGAATGCTCGGGGGACTGGGAGGGGAGAGGGAAGAAGGATAGATATGGGATCAGGGAAGAATATATCTCAACTAAGGGAGTCAGTTTAGGGTTTACAAGAGACTTGATTATAAAGGGGATCCCAGGTTCAAGGAGAGATCCCCAGATTGTTCTCTGGACAGAGGAGAGGGTGCCTAAACTGGCCTTGGCCTATAACCATACTGATGAATATTTTGCTTATCACCATAGATCCTTCATCTGGCGATGGATGGAGATGGAGACGGAGACCCACACTGGAACACTGGACTTAACTCCCTAGATCCAAACAAGAAGCAGAAGGAAAGAGAACGTGAACAAGGAAGGCAAGATCAGAGGGAACCTTCATCTGACGATGGATGGCGATACAGATACAGATACAGATACAGATACAGATACAGATACAGATACAGATACAGATACAGATACAGATACAGATACAGATACAGATACAGATACAGATACAGATACAGATACAGATACAGATACAGATATAGATACAGATGGAGACCCACATTGGAGCACCGGACGGAGACCCCCAAGGTCCAAATAAGGAGAAGATAAAAAAAGGAAATCAGGACCGCGAGGGGTGCGATCACCCACTGATACAAGGGGACTGATCTAATGAGAGTTCACCAAGGCCAGTTGACTTGGATTGAGCTAGCACGTGATCCAGTCAGATTCTCTGAATGAGGCCGGATTCTCTGAATGTGGCTAGCCCGGAGCCTTTCTGAAAAGCCATTGACAATGACACTGGGACTTGTTTCCTCTGCATATACTGGACTTCTGGGATCCAGTCTGTTTGGATGCTCACCTTCCTGGACCTGGAGGGAGGGGGGAGGAGCTTGAACTTCCCACAGGGCGGGAGACCCTGACTGCTCTTGGGGATGGAGAGGGAGGAGGGGAGGGAGTAGGGGGAGTGAAAGGGGGTTGGGAGGAGGGGCGGAAATGGAGACTTTTGTATTTTAATAAACTTTAAATAAAATAGAATAAATTGTCTTTTTCCCTAAAAAAAAAAAAAAACAAAAAAAAAAAAGCAAAAAAAAAAAAAAAAACAAAGAGAATAAAAACCAGAGTTAAGCATGGCTTAACAGCCTGGATCCTTTAAAAAAAAATAATTAAAACTATAATACCTGCCTTGCACCTGAGGAAGTGAAGCAAATCTCTCTGTCACTAAAGTGTGGATAGCATTTTCTGAATCTCTTTAAATGGTACTGAATGGCCAGGCATGGTGACTTATACCTATAACTCAGCTTTAGAGAGGCAAACAGGAGGATTACAGCAAGTTTCAGGGCTAGTCTATTTTATATAGTGAGTTCAATACCAGCCAAGACTACATAGTGAGACTATGTCTCACAAACTGGGAAGAAAATTCATAAAATAATTACCACATGCACAGCCAAGGTGGGGTTGTGGTTTTGTAGCACAGAATACTGATAAAAGCCAGCCATTACTGGGTGGTTAAGGTCAACATCAGTGGTCATAAATGAAGTGGATATGTGAGTCTTCCATATGATATCATGGGAATATCTCTTCACCTTTGTGGTCTTTCTCTGCCAAACATGTACCTCTCCCCGGAGTGATCATGAGAATAAGACAGCATGCAAACTCTGACAGAAAGACATTTTATTGAACACATGGTGGGTAGAAAGCATAGATAGGAGAAGGCAGATACTCATGATTACTTTCAAAAGAACATCTTCAGTGGCCTAACTTCCTTCTATGTTCCATCTCCGAAAAGCTCCTCGATCTCCTGATAATGTTATGGCTCAATGAACAAGCTTTTTTTCAGATAGAGCATAGTTAGCTAAGGAAATACTGTAAGATGTAGTTGGAGAGGAAGCTTCAGGTAGGGACAAACCTCTCGGGAAACAGTAGGGGATTTGGATTTACTATGAGTAAGATGGAGCACAGTATTACATGATATGCTTTATTGATGCTTAATATACCCATGACTTATGTACACACTATATACAACAAAATAGAAATGAAAACATGTAGAAAATTCTTTTAGTGGAATAGATGAAGGATGATGGCTACAGTTCATGACAGCTTGGGGTGGTCAGAGTGAGAAGTAGATAGTGTTTGGATTAAGTAGTATGATGTGCTGACAGACTAGAAAAAACAAGGGGAAAGGAAGGAATAAATGTATTTTTAAATTCACCAGCAACTGGATAGATGGTAGTACCAGTTAATGAATTGGAAAAACAAATAAAATATGAGAGGTAAGCCTATAATTAAAAGTGGGAACATAAACTTTTTGATGCATATTCTCTAATTAAATAATAAAGTAGTAATTGAGTCAATAATTTTTGAGAGCCAGGATGAGATAATAGCACAGTGAATGCCTGGTCTTCAGTTGAATGTCTGAGGTATAGAAAAGAAGAAGGAGTTGGCTCATTTGGTAAAATGCTTACCTTTCAAGTGCTAGGACTTTAGCTTCAACCCCAGAACCCTCTTTAACATGGTAGAATTGAGCCATGTTTTGTAATCCCAGTCCTGGAGAGGAAGAGACTTGTAAATCTGTGGGGTTCACTTGTAAGCCAGCCAAGCCTACTTGATTAATTCTAGGCTTATAAAAGGCCTTGACTTCCCAAGTCTCCCCATGTTCTTTCATAGGCAGAATTAACATAGTAAAAATGGCAATCTTACCAAAAGCAATCTACAGATTCAATGCAATGCTCATCAAAATCCCAGCAAAATTTTTCACAGACCTTGAAAGAACAATATTTAACTTCGTATGGAAAAGAAAAAAACCAGGATAGCCAAAATAAAAAAATAAACTGTAAAATAAACTTCTGGAGGCATCACAATCCCTAACTTCAAATTCTACTACAGAGCTACAGTACTGAAAACAGCCTGGTATTGGCTTAAAAGCAGACAGGAGGACCAATAGAAACGAATTGAATACCTGGACATCAATCCACACATATATGAACACCTGATTTTTGACAAATATAAAGCAAAAAATATCGAATGGAAAAAAGAAAACATATTCAACAATGGTGCTGGCATAACTAGATATCAACATGTAGAAGAATGGAAATAGATTCATATCTATCCCCAGGCACAAAACTCTAGTCCAAATGAATCAAAGACCTCAACATAAGCAAATCACACTGAATCCCATAGAAGAGAAAGTGGAAAGTACACTTGAATGCATTGGTACAGGAAAGCACTTTGTAAATATAACCCCAGTATCACAGATACTGAGAGAAACAATTAATAAGTGGGGCATCCTGAAACTGAGAAGCTTTTGTAAAGCAAAGGACATGGTCAACAAGACAAAATCGCAGCCTACAGAATGGGAAAAGATCTTCACGAACCCTACATCAGACAGAGGACTGTTTCCAAAATAAAAAAAGAACTCAAGAAATTTAGCATCAAAAGAACAAATAATCCAATAAAAAAATGGGGTACAGACCTAAATAGAGAACTCTCAACAGAGGAATCTAAAATGACTGAAAGATACTTAAGAAAATGCTCAACATCCTTAGCCATCCAAGAAATGCAAATCAAAACAACTCTGAGATTCCATCCTACACCTGTCAGAATAGCCAAGTTCACAAATACTGATGACAACTTATGCTGGAGAGGATGTGGGGTAAAGGGAACACTGCTGCATTGCTGGTGGGAGTGCAAGCTGGTACAGCCCTTTTGGATATCAGTATGGCAATTTCTCAGGAAATTAGGAAACAATCTACCTCATGACCCAGGATTACCACTTTTAGGTATATATCCAAAGGATGCTCAACTGTGCCACAAGGACATGTGTTCAACTATGTTCATAGCAGCATTGTTTGTCATAGTAAGAACATGGAAACAACCTAAATGCCCCTGGACTGAAGAATGGATAAGAAAATGTGGTACATTTACACAATGGAGTACTACACAACAGGAAAAAATGACATCTTGAAATTTGTGGGCAAATGGATAGATCTAGAAAACGTCATACTGACTGAGATAACCTAGACTCAAAAAGACAAATATCACATGTACTCACTCATAAGTTACTTTTAGACATAAAGCAAAGAAAACCAGCCTACAAATCAAAATCCCAGAGAACCTAGACAAGGAGGACCCTAAGGGAGACGTCCATGGATCTAATCTACATGGGAAATAGAAAAAGACAAGATCTTCTCAGTAAACTGGGAGCACGGGGACCATGGGAGAGGGTAGAAGGAGAGGGGAAAGGAAGGAAGGGGAATGTAGAAAAATATATAGCACATTAAAAACAAACAGTATATATCTTGACTGGGACTGCTTAGATGTGTGTATCCTTGCTCTTCAGTCCGAGACACGATGGGAGGTGGGGGGAGGGGGTCACTGGATCTTTGTACACCTTCCCAATGTTGTTACATTGAATAAATCTCCCCCTTTCCTGTTTTCTACCGTTTAAAAAAAGAACTATGGCATTTGTCTCAAAAGGCAGGCATGAGATATATCCAGTGTCAAGAATGGCGTAAGGTGATAACTTAGAATTAACAGCTTAATTAACTTGATGGGCAAAGGCAACTCAGGGTAATGAGAGGATAGCTTCACCATCAAATTGGATTTAAGAGAGACTGGGAGCTGAAAAGATGGAACAATGACCGCACAAAATGCTCTGAATATTGTTCAAAGAGGAAGGTGAACTCCTGGTAACTGGGCAATCATGTGAATCCTGGGGAATCTTTCTTTTCCTGTTGAGTATTTATTAAGCACAGTTTCTAGTTCATGGGGATGAGTCAATAGAGGTGCCATGAAAATAAATAAGGAAGCTTGCAGGAACAAGCACTTCGAAGATCAGAATACACAGGACATAGGTCAAAAACGGAGCTATCCGCCTAGATAGGATCTGAGTTTGCTTCCTATTTGGCAAGGTTCATTGGGAGAAGAGAGCAGGGGTTGACAGATTTGGTGGCATGGGGTTACAGACATGTTTTCATCTATTTTCTGAGAAAAATGAGGAGCAGGTCAGTAGCTGGAAATGAGGTGGAGGAAAGGACAACTTTGGTATTTTAAGGAGTGAAGACAAGGGAAGAGGGTCGTTTTCAGAGTGGGGGAGTAAATTGAATAGGTTTCTGGGTAGAGCATAAATAATAAATTTAAAGTACAGTCAGTGGGAATATAATGTGATTTTCTCCAGCCTCAGTCAGCGGCCTGGGTTCAAGAGACAAGGGCAAAGGTTGAATTTAGACCCAGGACAAGTGTTTGCAGTTGATGTTGCGTGAATAACTGGTAAAGAAAGGGGTGACAATGGGGACAATGGCGACAATAGACCAACCGTAAATCATTGGCTCAGAAAGGTTGTGGAAACTGGGGGAGGGGAGGAGGTGGTGATGGAACCAGAGTCGTCCGTGGGGGGGGGGGGGGGATTGGAATATGGAGGACCACCCAGGCAGAGAACAGTGCAGAGCAATGCTGACACACAGAGGAAGTTTTCTATCTTCCTATACACTTTTTGCAATTCAATTGCCTTTGTGCCTGTCTTCACCACACCTCCTTTCTCCAACTTCTTATGCCCCATGCCATCCTCCAACTCTGCTGTTACAAATATTTCAAGCGTCAGTCTAGACTCCTGGCAAACATTCAGTACCCTGTGACTTAAACCATGTGAAGAGGAGAACAGTGGAGGAAGAGGAGCAGCTTCCTGTCACTGGAATCAGAGATAAAGAAGTTCTCAGTTTAGGCCCAGAAATAAGAGGCCATCTTCTTTTATTAGCAACTTCTTCTTTTTCCAAGACAAAATAACTAATAAATTAAACTTGAGAAGGAAGGGTTTATGTTGGCTCATGATTTGAGGGTGAAGTCTGTCATCATAGGAAAAGTCCATATTGCTATTCTTCATTGAAGAAAACCAGGCAGGAGCCTGGAGGCAGGGGCTGATGCAGAGGCCATGGAGGTGTGCTACTCACTGGTTTATTCCCTATGACTTGCTCAGCCTGATTTCTTATAGATCCCAGGACCACCACACCCCAGTGATGGAAACACCCAGAACAGACTGGGTCCTCCCCCATCAATCACTGATTAAGAAAATATCTTATCGCCAGATCTTATGGAGGCATTTTCTGAATTGAGGTTCCCTCCTTTCAGATGACTCTAGCTTGTGTCATGTTGACATAAAACTAGTCAAGGACACCCACCTAAATGTGGATGACATCATATCACAGGCTGGTTCCAGAAGAAAAGCCAGCTGAACAGAAGCAGCAAGGGGAGGAAGGACCCGCTGCTCTCTGCTCCTGACTGTGGACACAGTGAGTAGCTCCCTGACCTCCTGCCTTGACTTCTCAGTGACAGACTGAAGCCTGCAACTGTGCACGCAGTCAGTCCTTCTTCCTGTAACTTGCTTTTGCCCAGGATATTTCATCACAGCAACAGAAATGAAACAAGGACGGGGAGTGAAATTTGGCTAGAAAATAGTGTCTTTGGATAATTCAGAAATGTGTGGCTTTCCAACCTCTGAACAATGTCATGGTTCCTGAAATACCTGCAATAACATTATCTTTATTAACAGCTCCTATAAACACACTAGCAGGTTGGAGTTCTGCTTCACCACATCTGGATCCCAAATGGCTGTCATTACTCATTTCAGAGCCATATCTTATCTTATTTACGACTTGCTCCAACAAACACAATATTCCTACATGGCATTTAATGTGAACTTTTGTCAGTGATTACTATTCAACATGTGGCCTCTCCTCTCCTCTCCACCCTGTAGTCCTTAATGAGCTCTCATTCAACCAGAATTTATGGGACATTTGTCACGAGTCCGGAACTGTGCCAGGTGTCTTACAGCAGTTGTTTCTCAACTTTTTATATTCACACACCCTTTAGCTCAACTTTAAATATCACCCGTCTTTTAATAGTAGCCTAAAATGAAAAATTAGCTTAAATTGCAAACAATGGGTATTTGTAAATGGAGTTGGTTTTGATGTAGAGAAACTCGCAGGCCCTTCTTTGCTTGTAGGGTAATTAAGGGGCAGGGAAAGTGCCCACGTACTGAAAGCTGCTCCATGCTAGGTGTATATATTTGTCTGTTGATGTTGGTCATAATCTGTGACCTGAACACACTATTCATAGTTGAACTCACAAAATAAGAAATACTCTGTAAATTCGCAGAGATTCAGATGGTAACAGCAGAAACAACCAACCGGACAGATGCACTCGGCAAAAAGCAAAGGCAGGTGAGCAGCACAGATAATAAAATAAGAAAATATATAAAAGATTTTTAAGGTGAGAGGTATAATGGAAAATATTTAAAAAGATTAAGGAAGCTAGGGAAATTGAAATGGTGCGGATTGCAATTTTAAATGGGAAGTCAGTGTTGACTTAGCTGGCAATGTTTGAACAACAGTTTGAAAAGGATCAGGAAGACAGACATGTGGGAGTTTAAGATTTACTGGAGGAACAGAATGGATAGAATGAAAATTATTACAAGAAATAACTTACTATATTTCCTATCAATGATGCAATCTGTGTACACAAATGGATGTCTATACAGGAAGAAGACTGAGAATCCAGGAGCTTCTCAGTCCACAGAGCTGGATGCCTCAGCAGTCTCACTCTGGTGCTGAAGGTCTAATGCATTCTTTAAGTACTGGTCATTTGCAGTCCATGTAAGAAGAATGGAGAAATTGGGTTCTAATGGCAATAGAAGGTGATGGTGGTGGT
Source organism: Myodes glareolus (assembly GCF_982192425.1). Classification (NCBI taxonomy): domain Eukaryota; kingdom Metazoa; phylum Chordata; class Mammalia; order Rodentia; family Cricetidae; genus Myodes; species Myodes glareolus. Next base: position 63,933,671 of record NC_142047.1, on the reverse strand, counting down.
GGCAGCGGCAACAGCAGCAGCAGCAGCAGCAGCAGCAAGAACTAGATAGGTTCATTCATTAGCAAAAAGCAAACAGCAGCACTGAGTGTTTCTCCCACCTCCATTAGGTACTGCCCACCCTGGGGAAGTTTGTCTCTTCATTTAAACCTCCCCAGGAAGAACACTCACAGACAGATCCACATACATGTCCCTTAGCTGATTTCAAACCCAACCACGCTGGCAGTCACAACTAACCATTTCAATGGATAGTAAGCGAAGTCAGGACAACAAACAGCAAAGACCTCAGGCTGAGAGTCTGGTAAGCTGAGGAAGAGCAAGATGTCCTCAGGCCTGGACACAATAGATGGGAGGGGGCTGAGCTGGAGTGGAAGGAGAGAGGCTCAGAGAAGTTTCTAAGGTAGAGAGAGAAAAGTCTGGTATATGCTGTAGTTTCATTTCTATTGCTGTAATCAAATAACCTCACCAAAAAGCAACTCGAGAAGGAGGTTTATTTGACTTGCAATTCCAATGTAAAGTTCATTAGTTTGTGGAAGCCCAGGCAGGAACTCAGGCAGCTAGTCACATTCTGTCCACTGTCAAGAGCAGAAACAGATGTGTGTATCGTTGTTTGCTTTCAGCTTCTCTTCTTCACCTTACGTAGTGCAGGACGACCTGTCTAAAGAATTGTGTTGCCTAAGATTGTGTTGGTCATTCTACCTCAACTAACAACCAAGACAAAACCCCTCTGACAAGCCTACCGGCCATTCTGGTCTACATAATTCTGCAATAAGCCCTTCTTCCTAGGTGTTTTTAGGTTGTGTCAAGTTGATGGTTAAAACTAAAACTAAATAGCATAATGGGTTAAACAAAAGTAGAAGTGTCCTTTTCTGGTGGCAGTGAAGGTCTTTGGAACAGTCAGCAATAGTACCAATAATGCTGTGTGTGTTTATGAAAGGTCTTATGACAGCAGAATTAGAAAAGGGAACAGAGCTACTTTAGCGTCTGATTTCAGAAGGACCACACTGTTTTCACTGGTTCCACGGTTTCCACTGAAGCAGAAGATCATCATGGCAGTAGTGAACGACAAAAGCTGTCTATTTCATGATAGTCATGAGATGGAGAGACTGTATGAGGACAGACACTTGCCCCCAGTGACCTACTTCTTCTGGTTGTGCCTCACCTCCTAAATTTTGTGGTACCTCCCCAAAATAATGTCACCATTTGGAGATATGAGCATCTACCTTGTAGGAGCATTTTATAATCAAATCTGCCAAGGATTTCACATCAGTTCATAAATGACTGAACCATATCCAGGCCAAGGACTTTGATAAGATGAACTACTCCGCACCTTATCTTATTTCACAAAAATAGCATTATTTCCCTCAATGGAAGCTCGGGCTCTCTTCTCCCTGGGGAACTCTCTGCCTCGTCCATCTCCTATAAACAACACTAAAAATCACTGGGTCACCAAAAAAAAAAAGTGAATGTAGAAGGGGCGCTAGTTGGGAAGAGAATGGGTATCAGTAGCGTGGGAACTAACAGGAGAGGATGATGGCGTAAAAATTTTCAAAATACAGTCATGTATGAATGTAGGAGATGCCATAATGAAGCCCATTATTATGCATAACTAATTTATGATAGTAAAATGTTTAAAAATTCCTGCAAAGAAAGGCCGTGAGCATGAACTGAGCTTGGGTATATAGGACACTTGAGGGTGGAAACAGAGGGTGGCAACTCCACAAGCCTGACACACACTAACTTCTCAGAAAAATCACCTGCCTTTATTGGTAAAAGATACTGTTCTGAGTGTATCCCACAGAAACTTTTATTTTTAATATCAGGAATATATCTTCCACAGATCACGTGAGGGAGATTTGATACTTTCCTCCAAATAATTTTCAAGAGATTTGACCTTGAGTATGTCATCAATCTGAGAAGAAAGAGATGCTGAATACAAGGTCTCACTGTCCATCGATGTGTTCTGGCCATACATGGCTGAAATCTATCACAAGTAAAAATATTGGTACCTGTACCTACATTTTTTATGTTTAGTGTATTCAAAACCTCACAGAATAAGAAAACCACTCTGCCATGTCTTCCTCACTACTTCCTGTACCTTTTTTTTCTTACTGCATCCAATTAGAGGAGACGGTATGCACCTCCACCAGAGCATGAAAAATCTATGAATGGTCACATCCCCGAAGAAAGTTGACTCCCTGCCCTAGAATTTACCAACTGCCAATAGATCAGTATAAATATGTCTATATGTGTAAACAAATCATCAAACTAAGTTGTCTAATAAAATTTGAAACAAGTTTTGTTTTAATTGTTAGCTAAAAGCAGCTTATTTTTCATTGACATCTTGGGATCCTATAGTAAAGAACCTTGTGATTTTTCCATCAAATCTGTATTAAGGACGTCAGTATTGTCTTTCATGTACTTACTTTCAAAATCATTACTCAATATGTCACAACAAACTTGAAGGATTCTTATATCACAAAGGTTGTCATGGTCAGCTAGAAAATGTGATGTCAACTTGGCAGAATCTACAGTCATGTAGGAGATGAGCCTATGCCCACACCTGAAGTTTTCAGATTAGCCAAATGAGTGGGAGAAGATACATCTTGAAAGTGGGTTACACTCATCCCTGGACTTTGGTCACAGATGGAATAAAAATAATAAAATTACCTGAGAATTAACACTCATTACTCTAGGTGTCATGATTGTGGATGTGATGTGACCACCTCATCAATCTCCTGACACCATGAGTGTGATGTGACCTGGTCATCATTCTCCTGACACCGTGAATGTCATGTGGCCAGATCATCAATCTCCTGACACCATGAGTTTGATGTGACCTGGTCATCAATCTTTTGACACCATGAGTGTGATGTAGCCAGATCATCAATCTCCTGACATGCTGATTTCAGCACCATTACGAACTGTATTTTTAAACTATGAATAAATAAACTCTTTATCTCTTAAGTTGCATTTGTCATGATATTTTATCACAGAAACATAGAAAAGAAACTAGGATAATCCTAGACCATGGAAAACATTAATTCTTCTGTGTGCAATTGCACATGTTTGACTATGCTTGTGTTCATGTGTGTACACATGAGTGTAGAGTCCAGAAGTTGATGTCAGGGATTGTTTCAATCACTTTTCCATCTTGTTTTTGAGACATGATCTCTCACTGAAATAGCTGTAAGATTTTAATTCTCTTGAATGTCTTAAAAGTTTGTGGCATATGGGTGACCATTTGAAAGTTTTCATAAGCTGCAATAAGAATATGTTCTGTTGGCATTGGCTAGCTACTTCTGTTTATGTCTATTATATCTATGTGGTTTGCAGTTGTTCAAGAAGAATTAGGGTCAATCATTTTCTAACCCAAAAAAGTTGAAGAAATAAAAATGTCACTTCCACATTCAATTGATTTCATGAGGTCAAATTACTCTAATTTCAAAGCCAGAAAAAGATACTACAAGCTAAAGAAACCCAAAGACCAATTTTCTTGGTATAAAACGTTAATACATTCATAATGAACTACCAGCAAAACTAATTCCATAGCCCATTAGATGACTAAGAAGAATTTTTACTGGGAAGCAACACTGATTGTCCAATGGAGGCAAAACAATTGATGTATTATACCATTTTCCTATAAGTTGAGATAAAAATCATCTCAGTAAATAGAGGAAGAGCATGTGACAGAATTTAGCACACTTCCATTGTTAAAAAACTAAGAACTAGGGTTATTACTCAGTCAGAAAATGCTTGCCTTCTTAGTATAAAGAATCAAGTTCCATCCACATAACCTGCATTAAAAATGCTGGACATTCTTATAATATGGGAAGGTATTATGAAAGCCTTCAAGGAAGAAAAGAAATCAGTTGTCATACCCAGTTGAAAAGCTTATGAATCACAACAATAACCAGTCTGGGATGAAATTCCCAAAGGTACAATACTGGCACTTTTATCTTTGGGGTAAACCAAAGCTGTTTTCTTGGACTTAAGAAATGAAGTAATTCATTCCTGGTACTGTAAACCTTGCCAACTACCCATAAGTGCAGAGGTCATAGACCCTATTGAAGAACTAAATACTATAATTTTTCTAAGCTAATTTATTTTGTAACTGTATTCTAAATTCCTACCCAGCAAGTAAGCAAATGTATTTGCAACCCTTTAACCCTTATCAAAGAAGCTTCTTTTTACAGCAGATGGGGCTATTACAGAGATGTACACTAGGAAAAATGCAGAGAAATGGTGACTATAGGGTCCCCAGTCCCAGATGACATGTGTACAATGCTGTCTTTATATCTGAGGATTAGGGGAAATCAAAGGAAAGAGAGCAGAAAGATTGCAAGAGCCACAGGTCTAAGATGTCTGCTTCAGGATATTCACCTCTAGACGTGCTCGAGAAGTTAAACCTGTGAAATGTCAACAATATGATTGCCAAGGCAAGACCTGTATAAATAAATTTATTTGAAAATAACTTAAATGCAAACGCTAAAACTCATTATAATGTATAGTTAATATATACTTATAAAAACATTTTAAAATTTAATATTCCTTGGTGTTCAAATCAAATATACATTCTAACACCAAGTAACAAAAATCAATTTCTCCTTTAACTTAGCTACACTTAGAAACAAATTAAGCTTGTTTACAATTATGTTGTGTTGCAAAGTGTTTGTAATTTGACCAATATTGTAGAAGGCACTTGCCCCATAAGTCACACATATACTATCTTAAGAGGAGGCCCTGCCTAGTATGATCTGGCCCCAACTGTGTATCTTCTGTTTATCTCCATCAAAGACATATCTGTAATATCTGTTCTATGAATGTTAAATATTCTTTTACATAAGCATATAAGTTATTTCCAAATACATTTACATTATAATACAGCCTTGTTTATCTGAATATCAACTTTTCCATCAAAGAGATGTAGATGAATTCCACTAATGGTTCTATTGCTCCTCCTCACAGTCATTCTAGACAACTTGAAATTGCCCAGGATGTGAGAGTAAAACTTTTAGAGCCCTTCCTGAATTATTTCAAAAGACATATCAAATACACATGAGATCTGGGAGTTGTAAAACATTAGTGCTAGAATTCCATTAGGAAGTCAATGATTTTGAATAACACCTTAATTCAAACTGAAGGTTAGTGAGGTATATTGATTTTCCTAGAGCACATACCAAGGCATGTCATGAAATACTTACAGAGTAATAATAGAGATGTGAGGGATTACGTGATGAAATCAGTGCTGTAGGTAAACTTGTAGAAAGGCAGTGATGGAATGGCTTCGTGCCAGTGAAAGGCTAGTCAACCTTTCATAGCACTTAGATTTTCACAGTGCAGAAGAGGATGGGACAGCATTCTGACCTACTGGACAGCAATGATACTGAACACGCTGTTCTCAACCAAGTGGTGCTTGTGTCGCTTAAAAATGCAAACTGTGAAAGGTAGGACATTATTGCCTATTATGAGAAAGACTCTTGTACTACATTTGTTTGTGCATAATTTAAAGTCATCTAATGAACTGGGAAGTAGAAGTGCATAATTTAAAGTCATCTAATGAACTGGGAAGTAGAAGAGACACTGACACCCATATCGCTTCTACCATAGCACACTGCCTTCCAAGATGCTGAGCAGAGGAGAGATTATGGATCTTTACATTCTAGAAGAAATCTCTCAAAGTCAATGCTTTGTATGGGGATTTAATGATAAACTAACCATGATAATTTTTCCTGTCCTAAATTCTGCAATATTTAAACATCATCATTGCAAATTATTTCAACATAATAAATGTAAACATTCAATGTGGTGTGGACATTTATGCAAAAGTAATCCAAATCCGTATAACTCAATGCTAGAACACTCACCTTGGATGTATGAAAATCTAGGCTCTACCTGCAGTACCAAAAAAGAGAAAAAAGAAGGAAGGAAAGGGGACAGAGACTGGAGAAAGACAGAGAAAGATGGAGAGAGACACATCAGAAGAGAACAGAAGAAAAAGAAAGAGGGGAGAGAGAAAGAAGGGGAGAAATAGAGTGATGAAGAGGAAGAAGAAAGCAAAAGTCAATATCATGAATATTTTTTATATCTCTTTTAGGTTATTTTTCTCAAAATAATATTTTTATTAATTGTTAATTTCATACAATGCACCCCAATCACACTTGTTTTCCTTTACCCCAGGACCCACCTTTCCATACATATCCCCAAAAACTCACCAAGTCCTGTTTGTGCCATCTTTATACTCATTGTATCATGGTCAAACTCCCTACGGTCAGCCCCTCGAGCCCCATCTGGCCAGAAACTGATAACTGGGAATAGTTATACTGCAGCATCTTTACTGCAGTTTCTAAGGAATGCAAGTTTGGGTATGTTTAAAGATCTTTCTTGATTCAATCCTGAGTTTTTCTCTTCAGAGTAATTATTTTACTAATATGCATCTATATGTATCCTCCTCTATTCTTTACAACACACATATACATATGTACACACATATATACACATACACACAATGTATATCAAGGTTGATATTTATAGATCTAATTCCTTAATCTGTTTTAAATCAGTGAGCTAAAAATATAACCAATTTTCTTCTCCCCCAGTAGCAAAATTCTGAAAAGGGATTGTTTTGTTCACCTTCTTATGAAGTATTTGAGAATTTCTCTGAAATAACTGCTTAATAATGAAATTACTGTATTATAAATATGAATAGTATATATCCAGATAATATTGCCTCTAAGGCTCTCAAAAAGAGTTATGCCTTCTGTGTGCCACACAGGACATATACTTAAGTGCACAACAGGTAGAAAATGGTCAGATTCTTTCTTGATCTTCACCTTTCTACTTAAGGGTGCTATTTTATATCAGTGTACAAAAATGAAATGTGTTTTTGGTGTTGGCAACACTGCCCAGGAAAAACAAGTCTCCTTAATTCTGATCCACCAATTCTCATTAGGTCATGTGAGCCCTGAGAGACCCATAAACAAAATCTTTCCCATCATCAACTCCGGGAGTTACGGGGTCAGAACTACCATAGATGTCTACTTTAAAAAGATGGTCCTGGTCTGGAGAGAGATGGCCAGTGGGTACAGTGCTGGCCACACAAGCATGAGGACCCAAGTTCAGATTTCCAGCACTGCTCTGAAATGCAGGTGCAGTGATGTTGTGCCAGTGCTGGCAAGTCAGAGATGGGGATCCCTGGACCTCACTTGACCAGTCAGTGAAGCCTTATCAGTGAGTTCCTTGTTCAAATGATAGTGTTTCAGAAAGTAAGGTGGAAAGCAATTGTGGAAAGACACAACACTGACTTTTGGTGTCCTAGTTTCCTTTCTGTTGTGATAAAGTCCTTCAGTGAAAAAAAGCTGAATTTATTCTACCTCACAATCCCAGCTTACACTCCATCCCAGCAGGGACGTCAAGGCAGCAGGTGCTTTAAAACGCCTAGCCACATCCTGTGCACAGTAAAGAGGAGGGGGGATAAATACATGTATGTCTCTAGTAAATACATGTATGATTAGCTCACTTTCCCTACTCTTTTATAGACCATATCTCAGTCCCCAAATGATGCCACCCACAGTTGTCAAATCTTCCCTTATCAATTAATGCAATTGATTGTAGACAATCCTCTCAGACAGGAGCACAGGCCAGCGTGAGCTAAACAACCCCTACTGAGATGTCTCCTAAGTGACTATAGATTGTATCAATTAACAGTTAAAACTAACCATCATATATGGCATCCCTATGCACATGTGTAAGTGAGCACTTGCACATATACCTCACCTGCACATACATGCATATGTATACATATTACCACATGTGGTGGTTTGAATGGGAGTGACCTTCACAGGCTCATATATTGAGTGCTTGGACTCCAGTTCTTTGTTAAAGATTAGGATGTTTGGTCTTGTTGGAGGAGGTGTATCAATGGGAATGGGCTTTGAGGTTTCAAATGCCCACACCGTTTCTAGTTAGCTATCTTTGCCTCCTGTTTGTGGATGAAGATGCAAGCTTAGTTAGTGCTCCAGCACCAAATGTACCTGCCTATTGCCATGATGGTTCTAGACTCTACCCCTGTTAAACTGTAAGAGACACATAAAGTTTTTTCTATAAGCTGCCTTGGCAATGGCATCTTAGCAATAGAAGCGTAAGTAAGAACACCATGCATGTACATGCACACCAACACAGGATGCTTCTGTGTGCTGCAACACTGTCCAAGGTACATGACTGAGTGGAAGGAGCCTAGGTAGGGATTTTACACTGCAGTTCCTTATCAGGGTAGCCAGGTAGCAGTGAGTGCCTTGTCAGGTCACAGGCTGTCACTGTGTGTTGTTGTTTCCTTCTGGTTAGTGCCTTTTCCAAGGAAATATTAGAAGCAATGGGAGACATTAACTCAGAATTCCATTTTCTGAAAAGTTTATCCAATATATTTATAATTTTAATAATTGTGATTTACAGGGGGTTAAAATGCAGATAAAGAAACTTCATATCTCCTTTTGTTTGGTTGTATTGTACTGTTCCATTTTCTAATATCATTAAATTTCCATAAGTGTAAATTTTCAGCTGCATGTTTTTCTGTGTAGTGAGATGCCTATGAAGCTTACATGACTAATGTTATGTTTTGAAGATATTGATTTCTAATGATCTTCAGAGTACTTAATGCTCTGTAAACATTTTTATGCATAACTCTCAGTATGTAGTTCATATTGCTTCTCATTTTTCATTTTGAACATTTATTTTTTATGTATGCTATATGCTAGAAGCCATTCTAACTGCCTTTGATATAACAAAAGGACAAAGAATTGAAGATAGGAATTTCAGAATCTAGAACACTTTCTTAACAAAGTTTGAAGCCCTGAGATGAATCTCTAAGGTGCTAGACTTTTGGGGCTCAGGTTTTGCATCTTTGCTCCATGGTATAAGTACTAGAAGATACTTTCAAAACAACCTTTGACCCTAGGAATAACAACATCAGCTTTATTCAAAGTAAATAACTACAGAGACTATCTCTGAGCCAAGGGACCATGTGAGTATATGAAAAGATGAGTGTGTCTCTCTAAATTTCAGAAATATGGATAGCTAAACTAACACTCTAGCAACACCCTCACTATTTATAAGACACTTAATGAGAATTTATCAAAAAGTAATAGCCATTGAGGACTTTCTTATCAGATGCCCAGAATGTGACCTCAAAATTTATCTAAGCCTGTACAAAAATATCAGATGGATAAGAAGAATGACAAGCTTTCAGTCCTGAAGATAAGACTATGAAGATCATCATCTGTGACTTAAGACAGCAAACTCAGTTACTGTGGAAGGAACAAGGACAGTGATGTAGGCTAAAGGGAGGAACACTTTGATGCTAAGACAACAGAACTGTAATTACTTGACATTAACTCTTACTAGTTATGATTCAGATAGGACCAGAAAGTTCAGATCTAAAGGAAAGTAAGATATATGTTGGCTTAGGGACTGTTTATGTTTGTTTTATGTCTTAAGATACCCAAAACATTTCAGTTTCCAAACATGAAAACTTAGACTAGCATGGCGGGAAGTTAGAGTGGAAGAGAATATATTCAGATCAGGTAGTTGGACTTCTTGAGTTTCTGAAGGCATTGGCCTTACTGTTGAATGCCTGGTAGTTTTGTAAATAGTATAATTCAAATGTGGGAGGCTAGTTCACTTGTGGCTTATGTAACTTACCTTATCTTACTATGAGGAGCCTCCATTCCGTGGGGTAACATTTCACGAAAGTCAGTCGCAGAGACCTCTAGTGATAAGAAAAGTAGAAGTCAGCCCTGGTTACTGGAAGAGCAATGCTAGACATAAGAACAGTGATAGGCTTCAGCAAAGTAAGGTTGGCTAAACATCCATTCTCAGTAGGAGTCACCAGCTTCTGAGGGTGGGAGAAAAAGAACACAAATCCTGAGTTGTGGTTCAGAGATTTAGCTGACATAGCAAGGTGTGAAAGAAGAACTCTACCATGGGTTTGTTCAGCGACTTTCTCGACCATAAGCAGGTAATGTGTCTTCTTCACAACTACCTAGAAAATTTCAGAATGAGACAGTAACTGGTGTAAGATTGGAGAGTTGTAGTGAATCTTGTACAATATCTCAGATTCCTTTCATAAATGACTTATTTTTACTTTATTTTTCAAGGTTTAATTTTATTAGTGTGTGTGTGTTTGTGTGTGTGTGTGTGTGTGTGTGTGTGTGTGTGTGTGTGTGTAAGTATATGTATGGCCTTAGAGTCCAGAGAAGGATATTAAGTTCAAGCTGAAGTCACAGATTGTTTTAAGTCACCCAGTGTAGGTGCTGGCCACAAGCACTTGTAATTGATGAATCATCTCTCCAGCTCCTTCTTTTGATTTTAAAACAATCTATGTGGTATTTGTATTTGTATATATTTATAAAAGATGCCATTCACTATTAATTTTAAACTGTAGTTATTCGGTTTCTACTCACTAGATACTTCTGAAAAAAAATGTGTGGGTTTTATGTAGACTAACAGCCAATTCTCCAAGTCACCAGCATTAAGTAGGTGTCTACCAGCTCAATGTGACACAATCTATCTAGTGCTATTTTCAAATCCCGAAGGTAAAGGGTCCAGTCTTCTAAGGCTCTTCTCACTTTAGGTCACACTTATAACTTCTGGTTCTTCCACAAATCTGGCTGGCTGACTATGCATGAGAGAATCCCATGTCTACACCTTGACATACTATATTTTGCTCTTGAATGGCCCATGAAAATAGGAAACACAGCCTTCTATTATGTTCATTACAGAAGAGAAATCCTAAAATCGCTAGCAGAAATCCATGAGGCAATCTGATGGCCTTCCACATGCTAGATGTGGCAAGCTTGCAATGCTGCAGCGGTCTCACCAAGAGGAACGCTACACTATGCTGCATTTGTGTCCTGCAGACATTTCATCATGGGAGCATGACTAAGTCAGTCACTGACCTTGAGTAATTAATCTTCTGTCCTCACAGGGTGAGAGGCAGAGTAGAGCATGCTCATCCTTTAGCCAGGATTGTTTCCTGTGGTGACAAATCCATCTTAAAGCTGTCCAGAACACACCAGGGGTCTCTTCACTGGACCAAACTCAGGTGTGGTTGAAAGGAAATGGTTACAGAAACAACAAAAGCTGCTCCTCATGCCCTGTCAACCACAGAACTCCAAAGGCTTCTGAAGCTCTGAACTAGGAACTAATATGCATGCATCTTATTACATCACAGTGTCAAAGCTGTGCTTTTCTGTATTTTCTTCCTTGGTCTTAGTCCTTGTTCTTGTCCCCTGTTACTATACACCATGGATGTCACTACAGATGCCCAGACTGTTGGCTGCACGCAATTCACAGCTATTCTTTATCACCCAACCAACTCTACTTCTGCCTCAGAGTTTTCTTTAGTCCCCTAGAAACACAGTCTGCTCCTTTCTTCCCCAAATCTGTGTGCCGTGTCCTCTGTGGAGACAACCCAGTTCTTCTTTCTTTAATAAATAGGTATTGATGGCCTATTTTGTGTGGCCCAATAGGCCCTTTGGTTCATGAGTGAGCAAATAAATCTCTGACTTCCCTCTGGATATGGATATCACAGTACCCTCCATTGTAAAAAACATAGCCAATAACCCTTGGCTATCTCTTTTACTGACAAGAACCCTGTAAAGGCAGAAATCACCTATCCCCAGATTTCATTTTCAAGGCTGAGCATAGATTTGGACCTGTTCTACTGGTGTGGGAGAATCATCTGTATTCTGTCAATCATGTATTTTAATAAAACGCTGATTGGCCAGGCAGGAAGTCTACCTATCAGTAAATGACTGCTTTAAAATAATCATATATCATTTTGCTCATTTTTTTCTTGTGTTCAATATGTTCTCAAAATTTTCTTTGTGTAGCTTGTCTTTGTTTAAGTTAGAGTTTCTATTCCTGTGAAGAGACACCATGATCGCAACAACTCTTATAAGGGAAAACATTTAATTAAAGTGGCTCACTTATAGTTTCAGAGGTTGAACCCATTATCATCATGGCAGAGAGCATGGGGGCATGCAGGCAGATAATGCTGGTTACATCTTGGCTTGTGGGCAACAGGAAGTCAACTGAGATACTTTGCAGTATCCTGAGCATAGGAAACCTCAAAGCCTGCCCCATAGAGACACAATTCCTCTAGTAAGGCGACACTCACTCCAACAAAGCCACACCTCCTAATAAGTGCCATTCCCTAGAAGACCATGGGAGCAAATTACATTTCAAACTACCACAGTCTCACAGGTCCAAATAATTTATAGCATAAATCTCTGTGTTGTTTCTTAGCAACAACTGAGAGCAGTGTTAGGGGGATTGACTAGCTTCCCATTAACTATCTCTTATTTTGTGTGTGTGGGGGGTTGTTCTGTTTTGTATGCAGTAAAATCATCTATCACCCTCAATGATTATTTCTCAGAATTAGAACATTGCACATGTTACCTTTCTACCATCTTTCAGCACAACACGTAATGTTTGTGAATTGAACTCTGATTTTCCTGCTGAGTACATTTGAGTGTAGACCAAAAGCTCTCTCACCTTAAGCTGTCGGTCAGCTTGGTCTATAACAGAGTCAGGATTCAGATTCTGAGAGGCTAGGATTAAAGGCCCCACTTTGTCATGATCTGGTTATGACTTCAGTTAGTTTGATTAAGATTCCTCTTGCCAGCCTCACTTTCCACATGGGGGTGGCTACTAATGACCTCAGAATCCTGTGATTATCCAAGGTAATAGGAATGCAATACATTCCGCATGGTAGTTTATCTGACCTGGACCAGGAAAGAGGGCTTACTGGTTAAGATGCTCTTGTCGAGAGATTAACCTGAGCTCAGGTCCTAAGGCCAGGTCAGACAGCTTGTAAGTAGAGCTTCAGAGGGTCTAATGCTCTCTTCTGGCCTCTCTGGGCCCCAGAACACATGTGCACATAGATATACATATAATAAAAAAATAAAATTAAAGGTTAACATATATTTTCTATAATAAAATTAAAATTCTTTCTAGGGTATCAGAAGCTGCAAATATCAGCTAATCTCTCCCCCACAGGTATCTGTTTCTTGAAAGAAATTGGGAAAAGAGATATGAAAATGTCAAATTTTGGTGAACAAATTAAATGAAGACATTTAAGGGACAAATTTTAAGTCTCTTCTAGCTCAGCCATAATTATTCAAAGGACCTACAAGGAGGAACTTGAGGTAAATACATCATTTAAACAAATTACCTGGGAAATCCATGGAGGCTCCTTGGCTTGCTCCAGGCCTGTAATTAAGGCTTGTCTGAATAAGCATTAGTGTTGTTAATTGAGGTACAAGAGGAGGAAGATGAAATACAGGGAAGACGGAGATACCAGCTCACTTTAGAGAACAGAGCGAGCCTTCAAAAGGTGCTTACAATGGGGAATTTTCCACATTTCTTTTTAACTACACAAGTAACAACAATGTGTAATTATTCTAAAATGAACTCAGAATTTGCTGCATGGCTATACTTTATGAAATACTTGAGCTCCAATACATCATGGAATAAAACTGTGAATTAATTTCTGCTAATTCGTGTATAATTGAAGCGGGGATTGGTGAGAAGCCTCTCGAATATTTGCATTATGATTTCTTTGTTCTCAGTGCTGGTGTTGTTAAAGGCTTGCAACAGCAAGAGATGGTAAATCCATTGGACTCGTAACTTTTATGAACTGCTTAACTGCATAATGAAGTTGATTCCTAAGTCTCTGATTGTGTAAGCACATCACTAAACATGGGCCATAAAATATCTTGCTTACTTTTTATATAAATCCACCACAGACAAAAAAGAATATTGCAAACACAGCACTCTTTTTATGTAGGATGAAGTATATGTCTAATTTTCACTTAAGAAAGCAACAATTTGGGGAGGGTGGGGAAATAATGTCTCTTCAATAATTTTAAGCAGAAGTCAGAAGAATAACATCTTGGTGAATGTAATAAGGGCAACTGATTGCTGAGTTTGTTAGTTAAAAATTGAAGTAAAGCCACATTGAAAAGATTCCTGACTGGAAAATCTTATTGAAACACTTGAGACCAGGGCTGCAGAGGTATCTTAGCTGGGGAAGTGCTTACCTTGCAAATAGGAGGGTTTGAATTTGATCCCTTGAATCCTGTCAAATATCTGGGCATATGGGTTCATACTCACAGCTTCAACAATGGAAGAAGGGGAGATGGAAGTAGAAGATCCATAGGAGCTCACTGGAATGCTAATTTATCCTAGGTAGAAGACTCTTGAGGAATGACACTCACTCTGGCTTCTACAGGCATACTTACACACAAGTATGTATTTCCCCAAAACACCGGCATGAAACCGCCAACACACACAAGAGTTTGGGTCATGTTCTTGCCCTGTCTCTGCCTCTCAGATGCTTATAACATAGCCATAATGATTAAATAATCATTTCTCTTACTGATATTTGTGAGATATAAAGGAAATCTTGACAGCTATTACCCAATGATCAGACAGTACTGGGTGCTCTAGCTAGAAAATTTCTCCCTAAATTCTTGTTTTAGAAATTCAGTCTTCAGTACAAAACTCCATAAATCCCCATGATCAGATAAAAATATCTTGATGGAAACATCAATTTGGTTAGTTATAGTAAACTAGAGAAAACTCTAGGTTTAGATATTATCTGATAATTATGATAATTTCATATATATATATATATATATATATATATATAAACAGACTGTCTTTTTTCATTATACATACCAACACAAGTTCCCATTCCCTCCCCTCCTCCCATTCCCTCCATATACCCTCCCACTTCACTCCCGTCCAATCCTCAGAGAGGGTAAGACACATTGCTTTGGGGAAGTTCCAAAGCCCTTCGTACTATATCTAGGCTGAGCAAGGTATACATCCAAAGAGAATAGATTCCCAAAAGGCCAGTGCATACAGTAGAAATAAATCCTGGTGCCACTGCCAGTGGCCCCTCAGTCTCCTCCAGTCATACAACTATCACCCACTTTCAGAGGATCTAATTTGGTCCAATGCTGCTTCTTGGTCCTGTCTGGCTGGAGTTGGTGAGCTCCCATTAGCTCAGGTAAACTGTTTCAGTGGGTATCCTCATCATGGTTTTGACTTCTTTGCTCATATTCTCACTCATCCCACTCTTCAGCTGGACTTTGGGAACTCAGTCCAGTGCTCTGATGTAGGTCTCTACCTCTATTTCCATCAGCTGCTGGATGAAGGTTCTATGGTGACATTTAAGATATTCATCAATCTGAATACAGGGCAAGGGCAGTTCGGGCATCCTCTCCTCTATGGCCTAATATATTAGCTGGGATCACCCTTGTGGATTCCTGGGAATTTCTTTAGAGTCAGGTTTCTGCTAATTCTATAATGGCTCCCTCAAACAAGGTATCTCTTTCCTTGCTCTCATCTCTGTCCTTCCTCCACCATGACATCCCATTCCCTCAAGTTCTCCTCACCTCTACTCTTCTTCTCTCCTCTTCCCCTTCCACTCTCCTTAAGCATCTTTTGGCCATTTGAGATTCTTCTGTTTAGAATTCTACATTTCGTTCTGTGTTCCATTTTTTAGTTGGGTTGATGCAGGGCTGGTTAAACATATGAAAATCTATCAATGTAAATATATAAATAAACTGAAAGAAAAAACATATGATCATTTTATTAGATGCTGAAAAAGCATTTGACAAAATCTAACACTCCTTTATTGATAAAGGTCTGGAGAGATCAGGGATACAAAGAACATATATAAATATAATAAAAGCAATATACTTCAAGCTGATAGCAAATATCAAATTAAATGGAGAGAAACTCAAAGTGATCCCACTAAAATCAGGAACAAGACAAGGCTATCCGGTATCTCCATATCTCTTCAACATAGCTCTTGAAGTTTTGGCAATAGCAATAAGACAGCAAAAGGAGATCAACGGGATTCATATTGGAAAGAAAGAAGTCAAACCTTTGTTATTTGCAGATGATATGATAATATATATAAGTGACCCCAAAAACTCTATCAGAGAACTCCTAAAGCTGATAAATACCTTCAGTAATATGGCAGAATACAAGATCAACTCAAAAATATATCAGTAGCCCTTCTATATACAAATGATAAAGAAGCTGAGAGGGAAATCAGAGAAACATCACCTTTCATGATAGCTACAAATAGCATAAAGTATCTTTTATCTAGGTCTTTATCTGGTTCTTTATCTAGGTCTTGTTTAACCCATAAGGGAGAAGGCAAGGGCATGTGGGAATATATTCCATTCTTTAAAGTCCTTATAAATTTATTTCAAGTAACTTGATTATCAAACTTTCCAAGGGTGGAGACATTCTTTCACCTCAAAAGTGACAAGTCACAATCAGAACCAGGATAAATAAATAAAATATGTATATTCATACGTGTAGAAGCTCACAGCCAAGAAGAGGGAAAATGATGACAGGCACAGATGAGATTTGTCCTACAGTTGGTTTGTGCCCCTTAATTGTCCATTGCTGAACATCTAGTAATTTAGATTCACCCTTTCCCTTGGCACTGAGAGGGAGGTACCATTACAAACGGTGCTTCTTTCATGGGTGAAATTTCTTCTAGAAAGGGGTGGCTGATTCCATCTCCAAAATAACTCTCATGTCTGCACTCCCACAATAATCAACTCAAAATGTACCTTATACTAAAGAGGCATATTTGAAGATGGCATATTCTGGCCCCCTAGAGCCAATTTTAATTGTGTACATCCCAATGCTCCATAAAAGTTTGCTGAAAAATTACCTCTTGGAAATATATAGGTTTTAAAGTCTTATAATATGCATGCATACACATATGTGTGAACCTTGAAAATATATGATAATCTCCTCCCAAACAGCTGCAATGGGATTAGACTATACTAAGAATGAAAGGACAGATCACAGACTATGTCGTAATTTTATGATGGAAATCCAGCAAATGTGGGAAGTGTGGCAATTAGCATAGGTTGACGTTTCCATGCTGGCAAGATGGCTCATCAGGAAAGGGGCTTGCCATCAAGCATAATGACCTGAGTTTCAGGAATTGTTTCTTCTCTAATCTGTATATATAGATCACACACACACACACACACACACGTACGCATGCACGCACGCACTGGACAAACACACACATGCACACACACAGACACAGAATGTTGAAAAGACATTTTTGCAAATAACTTTCTACAGCCACTGTGCACAGAAGTTCCTTTTTCCAGATGCCTATGGTTTTAAAGGTGAAGGCACAGAAGATGGGATGGAAAGATTTGTTGGGAGCAAAGCAATAACGCAGAAACCAAGGCAGAACAAGCCATCAAAGCTGATAACACTTAAGTCCTGATTTCAATTCGAATGATTTTTGGCATGCTTGAGAGCAGTTGACATATTGTTCCTCTATTATATGTGTGTTTCATGCTGCCTCTGCACTTTCAGATGGAGGAAGCACAGCTACAAATAAGAAAAGGAAAATGCCTTTTTGCAGCATTTTGAAAATTAAAAAAAAAAAAACAAGAAGTGAACAGTGCTACAAACACCTTGAAGAGCAAGTCCTTGGTCAGACCTGCAGACCTGACCATTCCTCATAATTTGAGCAAGCAAAGAGCACCTTGGGCTGGCATTCTGAGGTCCTGCTTCACTGCTTGCTCGTTCCTATCATATCTTGTTCCTTGGGTTTGGGAACTAGGTCCTAGAATACATTGCTCCTTCATATTAAGGTTGCATTAGTTTCTGTCTTGCTGCTCAACAAAATACCTAAAAAAATAACTCAAGGGAGCCAAGGTTCCCCCTAGCTCACAATTTATAAGTACCTCCCCATCTTCCTCATCAAGGTGGGGAGATGCATGGTGGCAGGAGCTTGAGGAAGCTGCTTGCACTGCCTCCGAGGTGAGGGTTGTGTTTAGTTCAGTCTTTTTGATTCAGTCTGTGACTGCCGTCCATAGAAAGGTGCTGCTCAGAGTAAAAGTCTTCTCACCTCACCCATAAAATCCTTCACCAGTATGCCCAGAGGCTAGCCTAATTTAGGTTATCCATAATAGATACACCCAGAGGCTTAGTTCCTAGGATGTCAATATTACCATCATAGGGATCTATCGCTCTGCTTTCTTAGTTTCTTATGTTAGCTTTGCAATCTCTGCTGATGGGACATGGGATCTTAGGAGGCAGCTCAAGAGGAAACTGACCAATGTTTGGACGTGTCGACTGGGGTCTCAGTAGAGAGGACAGAGTGAGTCGTTTGGGGCTTATTGAATAGGGCTTAGGGTACTGCATTTAAGCAGTGATGGTTGGTTTGGTATGACTGGTGGGATCCTGATCAACCCCGCACGAATTTGATCAGGACAGCCAGATCATGTTTATTTCTCCCCATCTGCTCTTGTCCTCCTGTGTGGTACTGAAGCTTCTGGCACTATTCTGAAGACAGGGTACAGGGCGCTAGTTCCTTTCCTGTAGAGCTACCCTGATTAGATTCCATCAAACATCCTTCCCATTGACTCTCAAGGAACAACACAGCTGAATCCGGCCTTTGGATCCAGAACACTGTCAACAAAATATAAATATGAATTCATATTTGGACTAATGTAGTAGGAATAGAAGACTAAGATCAGATGTAAATTCATTCACTATGGAAACTTTGTGCTGGAAATTTAAAAAATGCATTTATCAGTTATCTTTTACATTCAAAACAAGTGTACAGAAAAGTTTAATAATACAGGATCCCAGCATCTGCACTGTGTGCACCCCTCTTCTAACAACACAATTGGCACATTAGAACCCTGTCAGCACATATTAGTCATACATATTCTTTTCCTAACAGTGTGCTTATCAACC
The DNA here is from genome assembly GCF_982192425.1 of Myodes glareolus. Taxonomy (NCBI): domain Eukaryota; kingdom Metazoa; phylum Chordata; class Mammalia; order Rodentia; family Cricetidae; genus Myodes; species Myodes glareolus. Next base: position 63,914,852 of record NC_142047.1, on the reverse strand, counting down.
TAAGACCCCACCTGTGTCAGGAAGCACACATATTCCACTTCAAACAGTGGAGGAAATTGTTCCCCCTTGACAGCCCTATGGCGTTTTAATTTAAAGACATCCTGGAATATAACTGGAAGATACAAGCAGTTAACCTATCTGGCCTTGATTGATTTAGAATGAAGGTGTTCTCTGGGTGAACTTTGAGGGGAAATCCACATTTACCATCTTATCCCTGTGATTCACATGATTAAAACCAGGCGAAGCAAAGACTGGAGTAATCCGAACCTGTCAATCAAAACTGAGAACCATCAATTATATATCCCATATCAACTAAACTCATCCTTCTCTTGAATTTAATGAAAAGAGGCTCCTAAGTCATGTGGCTTGCAGGTACTCTTGATAGATTCTTTCTGATCTATACTGTCAGGCTGCTTTTGAATGAAATTTCCTTACCACTCTGAAATCCTTTAGTTCTTACTTCAATTCCTTGAATAAGACAAGAACCTGGAAATACATGGTCCATCTGATGGATAAAGCCTTTGAGAGCAATACTAGATCCAGGTTTGAATAGTGCTGATGACACAAATGTTCAAATGTCCCTAACAGCGTTCTCTTTCCACTTGCTCCACAGCTGGAAAGTATTTGAAGGCACAGACAATGACTCATTCATTTTGATACCTAGGAAAAAGTGATACAGTTACTCCTACAGAAGGGAGCAACATTGGCTGAAGGATAAAGGATTCAAGTATGTAAGGAAACAAACTTTTGTTAGACAATGTTAATGATCTGGGTTACAAAATCAAAGTCTTATCATGTGTCTAGGGTCTGAATATTAGTAGGCATTTGAAATACTGGTGGAAAGAATGTAAAGAGGTGTTTGGTGTCTGGGAGAGATTTTTAAAAAGGCCAAAGACCCTGCAAAGTCATGCATTTGAAGGAAGAATAAGGCAAAGTCTAAAGTCTGAGGAAACTACTCAAGTGGGGAAAGCAGAAAGCAAAACGTGAGAAGCAAAGAGATTGAAAACATCTGTGTGATGGTTGATTTGATCAATTTGATTGGACTAACAAATACTTAGTGGGGTAGTGAGAAGAAATACGTGATGATTGGCTGAAGCTGTAAGATAGCCATGCATGCGGGTGCCCCCATCCAAAGAGCAGGGGTCCCCACACTAAATAAAAAAGGGGAAAAGAGACAGCCGTCTGATCACCAGTATCCTCTCTCTGCTTCCTGACTGTGGTGCTGTGTGACAGTTGTCTCCCGTCCTGCTTCCATGCCTTCTGTGCATCATCACCCCAACCATAAACCTTCACCCTTTCAGTATCTTCTTGCCAAGAATATGATCATAATGTTTGGAAAAGTAGCTGATGGGTGTAAGAAGGGAATTTAAGAATCACTAAGGTATGCCACTCAACTTGGAGCCTAATTCCTATGTGATGTTGAATACATGGTATGAGACACACCTGCTGCTTACAGTGGTACAGGAATCAGGACATCAAATCTCTCAGCAGAAAGAGGAGCGAGTATTAGAGGCTTTATTCTCTAGTGAATAGCTCTAGAAAAATTTAGAGAAAATATTCATTCATTTGTCCATTTATAACATTGTTTGAAAACTGAGTTGTTACTTTGTAAATGTATTAAATGTATGCTAGATGCATCGAGGGTTGCAAAAGTAAACAAAGCCAAGTAAGTTTAATTCTAACTTTCACTTATTTATTTATATTTATTTGGTGTGTGTGTGTGTGTGTGTGTGTGTGTGTGTTGTGGGGTTGTTTCTCCATGGAATTTGGTGGAATTGTTCTTTTCTTTTTATTATGTGTGGGTTCTAATGATCAAAATCAGATTGTCTGGGCTGGCAGCAAGCACCATGACCCTTCTCTGTATCACCTCATTGGTCCCATATATTTCTAAATAGAAAATGCAAACTTAGAAGGCAGATAGAACTAGGCAAAACATAATTGAAAATATCAATTTTAATAGTGTTTTATTAGTAGTATTGTTGTTTTTATTATTAATTATATGTACAAGTCTGCAAGTGCAGGCATCCATGGACTCCAGATGAAGGCATGTTACAGGTGGTTGTCAGCTACCCAACAATGATCCTGGCAATTATGAATCAATAGATCTGGAAGCTTCCTGGATCAAGTCATCAGACTTTCTTACCATCAGACGATGTGACTTTAGGCAACTTACGTCTCAGGATTCCCCATGTTCAAAGCAATACTGAGATTAGTCATTAGCCTTTTGTTAGCTTGGTCCCAAGTAGGGTTTCTGTTTGTCGCTTATATTTTGCTAAAGAAGAAAGTGTATAGTCAAAGTAGACCCTGCAGACACCGTTTACCTGGATGTTTTAAATGACTATAGGATAGGGAGTTCTGAAGCTGAAGAGATGGCTCAGTGGGCAAAGTGCTTACTGTGCAAGCATGAGGACCACAGTGAGATCCCAGCTGCCAGATGAAAAGATGGGCATGGAAGTGCATGCTTGAAATCCTAGTTCTGGCAAGTCAGAGACAGGAAGATCTCTGAATCTCACTAGCCACCCAGCTAGCCTAATCAGAGAGTTCCAGCCAACCAGTGGAGCCTCTGATTCAAAAGAAATACATAGAAAAACCAATAACAGCAACAACAAAAAATAAAACACAGATAGGTCCTGAGGAACAGCACCCATTGTTTACCTCAGGCTTCTGCACTCAGGTACAGGCACACGCCCCTACATGAATACACAGGCAGACACACACACACACACACACACACACACACACACACACACACGAAGTCCACCTTAAATATAAACTAGAGGTGCTAACATTCTGTAATTCTATAAACCGAGCAACCCCAAACTGTGGTAAACTATCTGCAGCAGAAGCTGGTGGGAGCTCTTTTCCTTGGACAAATTAAATCATCCCAAGCCATCAGACGTTAATTTCCATTTTGAAGTGAGAGAATACACAAGCAATCATCTACAAGCATAATTATAGGGTATAATAAATAGGCAAAGTATGGATTATATGTGTGTGTGTGTGTGTGTGTGTGTGTGTGTGTGTGTGTGTGTGTGTTTTAAATCACCACCTTTCCAAGATAACTGACTTTGGGAAATTATTTTTGCAGAATGAGTTCTTCCATTGTTAAATAGATTTCTCTTAAATGTATTCAAATTTACATAAAAAATTAAACTGATTCTGAATCCTAAAGTAATAGCCAGTTAGAAAGAAAGACAGATCCATTTTGCCTAACAGTGGGTTAGATCCCAATCATTATGCTGGCAGAACAGGTCTGACTGTCAAAAACAATATCTTTAGGCACACTTCTCCTACTATTACTGATATAGACCAGCTATTTTTTTATTTTGTTTTGTGCACGTATGTGCATGTATTTATGTGCACATGATTGTGGATGCAGAGATAAAATTAGAAGACATAAGCTATCTTTCTCTATATGTCTATAACTCTCCACCACGTATTTTGAGATAGAGTAACTCACTGAACTTGGAGCTCAGTTATTGTTCTTGGATGGGCAGCCAATGAGTCCCAGGGATCTTTCTATTTCTGCTCTTCCCGAGTGTTAGGGGTACAGGTGTTTATTGCCATGCCCTGATTTAAATGTGTGTGCTAAGTGTTTGAACTCAGGTTTCCGTCTTGCATGACAAGCACGTTACCCATTGAGCTATTGCTCTAGCTCCATCCCATTTATTTTTACAGTAAACTGTGAATTTTTCTCGAGAGTTCATCCTTGCCAGTTTGTTCTACTGTGACTCTTCAGAAGCAGCATAATGTCCTCATGAACGGATGCCAGCTGACGGGGAAGCCAGCTGATAGATGTCTTCTTAAGGATAGGACGTAGGCAAGACTCACTCAGCATCTGTGCTTGGCACCATGACAGCCTGCCATGGGTACTGTCACACTGCTCGTCAACAGCCTGCAGTGCCACTTAAGATTCTGTTTAGCATGCTTTGCAGACATAATATTCACAAAACAAAATCAGCTGAGTTGCTGAACATCCCTGTGTGTCCGCATCTCTCCATGATGTCCAGGACACTGGCAGCCACATAAGAGGCACGGTGAAATATTGGACAGGGCCTGTCCTTTTCTCCCTTGCTGCCACACTGGCAACATCCCAGCTCAGACACACAAGGGATTTATCTAGGATTTGGCCTGGAGATTTGTGTTGTCCCACAGTGAAAGGAAGAACACTCTTCAGAAGATTTTGGTGTCAGGGAGGACAACCTTGGTTTTTCCCTCAGGCATTGTGTGCCATCTGAATGAGCTTGCAGGACAGATTTAGCAAAGCCAAGTATTTGCATACTTGGGGGATCTGCAAGCAGACACACATAGAGCATTTAAAATACAAGCAGACAGCTCATGTGAAAATTTGTCTTGAGTCAGCTTCGATCAACTGATGAAAAGGTTAATAGAAGATGTAAACTTTGAGAAGCACAGTTTACAAAGGTTCATTCATTTAATCATTCATTTCCATCTGTACAAACATCATTTGAACTTCTGGCATGTCAGAGAAATCAAAGCTCAAAGTTTTATATTTATTAACTTTATATTACAAAAGACATTCCATTTTAGCTTCATAGAACCCCTCTCTATTTTTTTGAGAAACTGTTTCGAACATCTGATGCTTGCATTACAGGTGCACACTAGCATGTGATACTGGAAATCAAACTGAGGGTATTGTGCACACTAGAAAAGCACTCTACCTATCAGTCTGCATGTTTGTAAATTTTATGCAGAATTGTATACACATATAGAAACATTTATGCATGTGTGTATATACGTGTAGAATATTTTCATTAAACGGGTTTCTTAAAAGGCAGTGAATAATAGAAAGAGAGCTCAAAGGAACAGTTTAAACTGCAAACACATTAGAGAGATAAAATAGCACACAAAATTTCAGGAAATGCTGTAGAATGGTACTTATATGCAAAGCAGGAAAACAAACAACAAAGACAAAATAAACAAGACACAAAACAAAGGTAAAAGCTTCCAAAACATGGCCAGTAAACACCACAGAGTCACCAGACTGAAACCATCTGACGGGAAAGAAGATATTCTGAAGGGACACTAGTGCCCTTCCTTTTGGCTAATCAGACTGTGGAGACAGTGGACCCCAAGGAACTGGAATTTTCCCAGGAGTCTCATGCTGGGAGAAAGAAAAGGTTGCTAGCTTCACTCTAGATCCAGTGGCCCTACCCCAAGTAGGTCACACTCCAATCTAAGCATGACATTTCCCTTTAAATAGAGGGCCCAAAGGATGCATAGCTAAGCAGTCTTGGCCAAGGTATGGTCCCAACCCATCACCATTTCCTCAGCTCCAATTTTTCCTGGTCTACCAGACTCTCCTTGTCTGGAGTGAATAAGGACAGCATCCTTTCCTTGACCGGAGTGTCTTCCCACTAGGTAACCTGAGTTATTAATGAACAGGACCTGGACCCTAACATTTCTTCAACAAGCTCTGTATATTCAAAAGGTGAATTAAACAAGTAATGATAAAACCAGAGAAACAAATTTATTCGCTTTCTATGAGCACACTAGAAAGAAACAAAAGCTAGTCCAGTGGCCCTACCCCAATCAGGTCACACACTCCGGTCAAGGAAAGGATGCTGTCCTGCTCAAAGGAAGCTGGGTGTCACAGTAAAAATTGGAGCTCCACCTCTGGTGTTCCAAAGCTATTGCCTTCATTGTTATTTTTTCTTTGGGTTCCCACTAATGAAACCAGCCACAGGAGGCTTGTTAAACTGCCTGAGTAAGGTCAAGGTGAAGAGAAATTGAGTCCTAGTTGAAGACACATTGCTCATGGTCAAAAGTCAACAACTTGGAGGGAGACAGCAGCCCTCTTCCTGACCCCATTTGATTATAGTTTTACAGGGACAGATCCCTCTGATTTCAACTCTGCCATCAGTTTTTCTAGATAAAGCAGGCAGGTAGTCACCAAATGTAGGAATACAAGATAGAGACAAGGAAGAGTTTGGGGACACAAGAAGGGAGAGGAGGCCCCTTCCTAGAGTCTGATTGAAGCTTCTCAACAGATGTGAAGCAAGAATTACAGCACAAATAACAACTACTTGTGTGGCTGGAGAGATGGCTCAACAGAGCTCCCTTCCCAGCACCCACCTTGGGCAGCGCACAACTGCCTCTAACTCTGGCTTCACCCTCCTGTACAGGTTCACAGGTCAAAACAAAATAACTCTCAAGAAAAAACCAGGAGCTCCATTTACAACGAAAAGCCTGACAAACTCTACACACAACCCTACGGACTCAAGGTATTTATCTTATTTTATTGCAATCTCACTCACTCCTTCAGTCAACCTGTAATCTCAGTTATTGAAGACTAAAAAAGCAGAGGGGAGGTAGGGCGCCCAGAAATCCAGAGAGGTTCACCACCAGGCACCATGAGGAAGCAGGCCACGTGCTTCACTCTTAAGAGGCCTGCTCTCCTCACGAGTGACCTTCTGGGCATTTTAAGAAATTTCCAAATTGAACTCTACTTCACCTTCCTGGGAAGTTCTGAAGTCCCTTTCTGGATCATAGTCATGAATTCCAATTTGCTATGAGTGGAGGTCTCTTAAAAAGTAACGTAGCTCTCTTAAAAAGTAACGGAGCTCCTGAGGCAGTGAAGGTTTACAGTGTGGAGCTCACGTCTGTTCACTCACCACTAACAGAAATGGACTCATTCATTAGATATGGCACCTGGGCCTTCAGCCCCACACATGCAATCTTTTTTGTTTTTTTCACTCCCAGGTTAAAATAAGCTGCCAATGTCTTGTTGGGCTTTACAAGGCAAATAGACTAGGATGAATGCTTGGTTGTTTAAGGCTCTTGAGGTACACAGAGGTGAACTCGCCGTTCACCTTAAGCAAAAGCCCTCACAGGAGAGAGAGGCAGAAATAGTACGACAGATTGGTGCTAGCATACCAAGGAACCCCTCTGACCAGGTGACAGGTTGGAAGCCATGCCTTCCTAGCACCTGTTTAGTAACAATGACTTGCGCTGCCCTGAAGATGTCACCTTGATATTCAGAATGCCCTGCAAGGGAAGTTGAATGTTGTGTGGTGTTATTGCACCACCCTTCTGAAGGCTTCTTGGAAGGCTCATTATTCAGATCAGACATTTAATCACAAAGAGTTGAGTGTCAAGGTCAGAGTCCTCAAGAAAAGCCTGTCTGAAACACTCTGCTACTTCTCAAGTTAATTTCATATGGGTAATAAATCTTAGAGAGTTAAAAAAGAGGATGGGATTTACTGCATATTAAATTTAGCAGGATATTTTTTGGAGACTTTAAGGCATTTCTCTCTCTTTGTTACTAGAAAAATGCCTGGGACCTTTTAAAACCAACAATTACATGTTGAACCTGAAAGATATCTACAAATCAAGCTTAGGCAGCATTATGTTCTAAATATAAAACTAATTGTCAACATTTCTCAACATCAAAACCAAGATTTTTTTTTTTTTGGTGACACTGCCCCTTTCTGTCCTTTAAAGCCAGTACACTACACAAGACAGTGGTACTTGGAAAGACCAAGGTGTGTACATACCGTCTTAGCTGCTTTCTTGTTGCTGTAACAAAATTCCTGGTGTGAAAGAGATTAAGGTAGGAAAGGTTTATTCTGTCACATGGTTGAGAGTGCTGTCCATCATGGTGGGAAGGCATGGCGACAGTCACAGAACATTCCCAGTCAGGAGGCAGAGACTGGTAAAATAATGCGGGCAACTTACTTTTTCCTGTTGTTATTCATTTCACGTCCCCAGCACATTGTACTACCAAATTTGGGATCATGGTATGTGACCAAATAAAACAGGTCCGGCCACCTATTCTCAATAAGCCAGTCAGAATAGCCAAATTCATAGAAAAAGAAGGAAAAAGGAGATTTACTTGTAGAACTCTAGGACAACTCTGAAGCCATTTCTGACAACTCTGAGGCCATCTCTGAGGCCTCTCAGCCTTAGTGCTTCCCCCACCCTCCCCAGGAACCTAACAACCAAGCATGCACATACTGGAATGTTGGGGAATTTCCATCTCTCTGAGTCAAGGTAAGTGTTCTCCAAATAGAGCTTTATTCCTGGAATTGGGACAAGATAACTCCCAGATGTCCACAGATGTTTTGACTCAGTCCCTGGAAAGGGGTCAAAGTGACCCTCAGATGTTCTCTCTTACCTTGCCTGATCTCCAAGCCTGGTTCAGACCAATTATTGTTAGTAGCTCTTTGAATAAGCCAATCCTAATAGTTGAAAAACAACCCCCAAGTTCCCCCTCCCCGTTTTTATGGCTTTATGCTTTAAAAGTAGTTTGTGACAGTTATTTGGGGTCTTTTGACTTCTGAAATGCTAAAGGACCCTGTTGTGACAGAATTAAATCCTCTTGCTTTTACATCAACTGTGGTGTGAGAGTGGTCTCTTGGGGAAACTCCTCCTCGGTAATTGGACTTTAGGGTCCAACATTCTCAATGTGGAAACCCTGGAAAGGGGGACATCCTGTGACCCCTCCTTGTCAACATTCAGGGATCTGAAATGATAATAAAGCTTACAAAGATGGCCATGACATGCACTTTTAAGCAATACCAGTCAGTGTGCTGTCTTGCCTGTTTGGTTGGAAGTGAGACTCCAGCCCCCGGACACCCCTATGTCCACGGAGTCTGGGATATTTGGTTAGGAGCATCACCCCAGTCCCAGGCATCCATTTCAAACCTCCTCCCCTGGGAGTTGCATTTGTCTGGATTCCACCTCCGGGAAAGCCCACCAAGCTATGACCCCAACCCAGGGAGGGTCGGGACCACTCCCACAGGCCATTTAGACTGCAGCCCAGAGAATGAACACTTTGTCTACCCTTTTCTCTCTCTTCCCCTCGCCATGCTTTCCTGGTACCATCCAGAAGCATTTCATCAAACATGGGCTTCTTTTATTCGGTCTTATTTGGTCTGATTGGAATTATTTGTATTGGTGGAGAGTCTCTTCTAAGAAATATTCCTAACACTGCCTACCACAGTGGCACTGCTGTCTCTGTAAGGCTGCTACAGAAAGAGGAATTTCTATCCTATCAGGTCCTGACTTTTCTGCTCCCAGCCTGAGATTCCCAGGATTTGGAGGTGTGTAGAATTGTAATCTCTTGAAGTTCATTGTTTTGAAAGTCTTATAGTTAAACTGTCCCATTAAAATATATTCATTTATGCCAGGCTGGTTACAATTGATAGGTGCTGTTCACAGTTCAAGGGAACCCCCTACCTCATTGACAATCTAGATTATCCCTTCTCAGGTATGCTTAGAGGCTTGTCTACAAGGTGATTCTAGATATGTCAAGCTGACAATCAACATTACCATTACAGCATAGGTACACATGTGCAGTGCAAACTACACTTGGAGAAAGGGGATGTAGGACGTTCATGCCTACGTGGTCCTTACAAGGGCAGACCAGGAAGGAGCTTTCTGTGCCTTCTCATTTATTCACCATGCAGCATTGGGGGCAGTGATGTCAAAACCACGTTGCTATTTTTATTTTATAAGTGATGTACCTGAGGCTAAAACACATTTTACAGGCTTCTTGGGACAGTGCAGATATCCAGTGGTATAACTAAGATTTAAACCAGTCAGTGCTGGGGAGACAGCTTGGTTGGTAATGTGTTGTGAGGTGTTCTGGTTTCCTTTCTGTTGCTGGGATAAAGCACTCTGACCAAAATCTATATAGAGGAGGAAAAGGGTTTATTTCAGCCTACAGGGTCACTGTCCATTGAGGGAAGTCAGTGTAGCAACTCAAGCAGAAACTCAAAAGCAGGCCTGCTTGCTACTCCATGGAGATTTACCTCAAGCCAGAGAACTTGCTCTCAGTCAAGGAATTCCAGTTGGAACTCCAGAGGATGCTGCTTGAAAGCTGGCTCACCAATGCTGAGCTTGCTTCTTATTCAACCAGGTCCATGTTTTGAGGGCTGGTAGCTCCCATAGTGGGCTGGGTCCTCCTACATCAATTAACTATCAAGACAATCCCCCACAGAGATTCTCACCTGCCAATATGATCTGAGAACTCCCTTCTTATACAACCACAGACTGTGCCAAGTTGACGGTTAGAGTTAACGAGGATAACAAACAAGCATGAGGACCTGGGTCCCCATGTATGTAAAAAGTCAGTCTTTTGCATGCAGAGCCTCCACTACACTCCTTAAGTTAATCATGTGAGACTTTATCTCTTTGTCATTTGACGTTCATGACCTTCACTAATGTCAGCATCTTGTCAAGATCATGCAGAGTCAAAAGGGCGAGGCTGACTCTTTATTTTCTCCAAGACTTGCCCTCAGTGTGTTCATCTCGGTTTTACCATCTTGATACTGCTTATCATCGCTGTATACTTATTGGCCATTTCTCCCTTCCTGTGTTTGGAGAACTTGGCCTAATATCAAGAACTTCTAACCCCAGAAGTTAGAGTCACTGGAAATGGAGTTAAAGGAATTTGTCCGAAAAGCAAATGATGGAGTCTATGGAAAAGAATGAGACATAAAGACAAGAGAAACATCACAGATGAAGTTGAAGGTTTCTCCTGTGTAATCTTATGAATGGTGTGTGTGTGTGTGTGTGTGTGTGTGTGTGTGTCTGAGTTTCATTTCTGCTACTGTAATAAAATACCCTAGCCAAATAAAATAAAATAAACTCCTCAGAGAAAGGTTTTATTTTGGCTTATGATTCCAAGCAACGAAATCACTGAGGTAGGAGCATGGGGCAGCTAGGGACATCACATCCAGAGTCGAGTGCAGAGAGAAAGAGTGCATCCTGCTTGATCTTAGCTGCAGTTTTCTACTCACATGCAATCCAGGGCACAGCCTATGAGATGGAATAGCCTACAATCTGGTTGGGTCTTTCCACCTTATCTAATCCAGTTAAGAAAGTCTCTCATAGGTGTGACCATTGGCCAACCTGATTTACTTAATCCCTTATTGAGACTCCTTCCTATATGATTGTAGATCATGTCAAGTTGACAATAAAAACTAGACTTCACAGTGATTGTACAGAGACTAAGATGCCAGGAGTAGGCAGTATACTAGAAGCAGAGAAGCTAACGGTGTCTTCTGACATACTAAATTTGGTTTGTTAGACTTTTAAGTGAGAGTGGTGATTAGGCCATTGGTGTATTAATGTCATATCTTCTAGAGGAGTTTCAGAACAGAAATCTGGGGGCAATAGCAGGGCAGAGGAGGTACCCTCAGCTGGTAGAATATAGAGCTCTGAGTTTGAGTCCAAGTACTTACAAACTGTTCTCGGTGGTTTATGTCGGTAATGTCAGCATGTGAGAAGTAGAGGCACGTTAAGTTTGAGGCCAGCCAGGGCTAAAGTCCTGTACCATTTTTTAAAAAAATAACTGGTAGGATCAACAGCAAATTTTATATACACACATGTCCTATAGTTAGGAGTACTTTAGCCTTCAACATGTATCCTTGTTACTTCTGCCCATGCTATCTGATTAGCATACCTGACCTTAGGAGATAAAAATCTATATTCAGAGAATAAATTGTATTTAGAAAATAGAAAGAAATTTATTTTCGTTGGTTGCCTATCTACATACCTTGAAGACTTCATTTGGCAAGAAAACAACAGATCCTTCATAAAGCACACTTTTAAAGGGCATTGCCGGGAATGTTTCCAATTAGTCCTTTAAAAATATTTCACTGAGATGGAACTAAGATGTCATATGCTGAGACTTAGAGCTAAAACTGCGGTTGAACTGAGCATAAGGATATTGTTACAGGAATCAGAACAGAAGAGAGTCTCTCGACGTAGAAGCCCAAACTTCCACTGAGCAAGTTAGCCAGGATCCACAAAATTATCACCAAATATAGATCAAGTACAGTACCTGGAATAAACAAAGTTCCTTTCCTTAGTGACAGTATCAAGTGTTATGTGGATAAAAATTCACTGTATAGCAATCACAGTCAATCAAATCTCACCAGGAGTAATATGAATAGACTCAATAAACTGTAAGTGTAAACCATTCCACCAACATCAGCCCTAGAACTGTGAAAGGCAGAATGTGAGATATCTGAACAGGAAATATCTAGCATCATGAAATCATATCACTGTATGAGTCTATCAGTAAAAGAGTTACAGAATGATTGCTAAAGAAAACAAATGACAAGTTAAGCAACACAAATTAGATGATACCTTTCTTGAGTGGCCAGGTGAGCTGTACTAAACCTTTAGGAACACATGATTTCAGTCATAGCAAATTCTTTCAGATATTACATGAGAACATGAGACACATTCTCCAAGATGTTCTACATAGATAGTAGGTTTGGCAGGAGAAATGGACAGGGAAGATATAAGAAACAAAAGAGACAATTTTATTCATAAACTTAGATAAATGAAAAAATGTTAATTGAGGGGTCCCTGAAAATGTCATATAAGGATGCAAAGAAATAAGAATAAACACCTAGGACAGATGACTTTGTCAACCTGGATCAGACTTCAGGAAGGCTAATAACTTGTGGTTTATTCCCAATGTATTTAAGCCCAGGAGAGTTTAGAAAAAAATTCCTGGTATAATACAATTGCTACTGCACAAGGAAGTGTAGTAACATTGAAACTCAGTTCAGCGTGTGAAGGTCCAAGAATGGGAGTCTATTCTACCTTGTCTGAAGGCCAGAGAGTTTGGGGTTACACAAAGTTGTTAACAATAACTGTAGCTACACCCTGACCTCCATACCTTGAGGACATGACATTAATACATCAACGGCCTAATCACCACTCTCACTTAAAAGTCTAACAAACAAACCAAATTTAGTATGTCAGAAGACACTGTTAGCTTCTCTGCTTCTAGTATACCGCCTCCTCTTGGCATCTCGATCTCTGGAAAATCACTGTGAAGTCTAGTTTTTATTGTCAACTTGACATGACCTACAATCATATAGAAAGGAGTCTCAATAAAGGATTAGCTAAATCAGGTTGGCCAATGGGCACACCTATGAGAGACTTTCTTAACTGGGTTAGATAAAGTGGGAAGACCCAACCACCTTGCTTGCTGTTGGACATTAAGATGGTCCATAAAGGTATATCCTCTTCATTCTGGCCAGAGGTCAGAGACTTCTAGCATACTTCTGCTCCTTCTTTTGAAATAGGAGGTTTGACCAAAAAAGCCTTCAGGATAGTTAGTCTAGGGTGGGTTCACTGCCTAAACCACAGAATGCTTTTCTCATGAATTAATGACATGATGCCTCAAAGTACTGAAACAACTAACTGTTCTAGTTGTCTTTTGTACCATGTTAAAGCAGTCTTTTGCCTTTCCCCCTTTTTTAAATTGGGGTATAACAGTTTATGGAAATTTAAACATGGGAGGACCCAAAACTCAGAACTCAAAACTCAGAAGCAAGAACTCAGTATGCAGGAGGTGGTGAGTTGCCCTCCCAATACTATCCTGTGTCTCTGTAATTCTTTCTTATCTTTGTTTCTCCCACCTGACATTTCTAATCCTCATTTCCCTACCCTAAAATGTGCAAACTTGCTGCGACTAGGATCACAGCAGAAGCCACCCCAAAAGGGTGGCCTCCTGACGTATGCAGCCCAACGTGATGGCTGTGACACAGGGTGCATGTCATTTCTTCCAAGGAGATAGGTTCTAGAGCTATACTGCCTGTCCTAGCTTAAAGACCTAAGGATGTGGCCTGGTTTTACTCTTTCAAACAACATAGACGTCACTTGGGCTCTTAGCCACCACTGGTTCTGGTTGTGGGAGCTTGGAGGGAGCCTCTGACCTAAAAGGTCTGATTGTAGGAGTTTGACATGGCCTTGTTCAACAGATAACACAGATCAGCAGTCTGTTAATCATTTCCAATTCTCAGCTTTCTGAATGGAAGAACAGGTTCTTCATTTGTCCCATTGGAAAACCAATCCTGTGTGCTTACCATTCCTGTTTTTTTTCTGAAGATCTATGGGCACAAGAACTTTTTTCTATGATTCCAACAGTTAATTAAGCAGATCTTACTACCTTTGTGGAAATCAATTCATGATAAGGGGCTGGAGAGAAGACTCAGAAATTAAGAATATTTGTTGAGCTTACAGAGGACCTGAGTTGAGTTCCCAGTACTCAGGTCAGTTTGCTCCTAACCACCTTCTAAGTCCATCTCCAGAGATTCTGACACCCTCATTTGTCCTTTGTAATGAGCTGCATGTGTGTGTGTGTATGCACACAGTTTCAGTTTGCTTTTATGCTGCTGTGAGAAAACATTTTCACCAAAAGCAATTTACTAAGGAAAGATGGTATTTCAGCTGACATTTCTAAGCAATTGTCCATCAGGACTGGAACTCAAAGTAGGAACCTGGAGCAGAAACCATTGAGGGATGTAGTTTTGAAATAAGTCTCTATTGTTCTCTTTACCAATTAAGACTCAGGCATCAGTGTTTTGGCAAAAACCTGCTAGCTCACCGTGGTAAAAGAAATAAACAGATGACCTTCCTTTTTGACTAGAGACTCATCAAGAGAGCATCTCTCCAGCCATCCCAAACCCCAAAAGACTGTGAAACAAGTCTCTGGTTTCTCTTTCTTATGTGTTTCTCTACCTTCGTGGCTTCTTCATACTCTCTATGGCTAATTCCTATCAACTAGTTGCTGGCTCTGCCTGCCGCCAAGGTTGATATTTTAAACACTATCTCAGGTTTCACAGTGCAACCCAATATTCCTCAAGAACTGACAGCTAAAATTGTTCTCTGAAAATCCACATGTATGCTGTGACACACGTGCATCTGTATTCACAAGCATTCATAACAATAAATTAAAATTAGAAATTCTTTGTCATGAAACACATGAATATTTATTCTTAACTTTCTATTTGCTTAAGTGAGACTAAATAAAGCAATTGAATGTATAGAGAACAAAAAGGAAAAGACCAGAGTTTGTTTACCAATGACACAATTGGACATCTTTAAAGTTCACAGACATTGGAAGCAAATACTTTTTATAAATAAAGTTAGTAAGGAGGGTAACAAATTTTCTTTGGGTAAAAGCTGTAGTTCAATGGTAGAGTACTGTCTACTGAGCACAGTATCCTTGGTTTTGATCTCTAGCACTGTGCCCCATTCAAAATACTTTCAAAAATGAATTTACATATATATATATATGTAAATTTACATATATATGTATGTGTGAATGTGTGTGTGTGTGTAAATACATGCAAAATAAATAGTTAATTTGAGTTGGAAAAACATATGGTAGTGCTAGCAACAAGAAGTATTTAATTGTCTTGGAAACAAAGACAAATGATCAAGCTGAACAAACTATAGAAAAATGAAGCATTAAAGTGTCTTATGACATTTATTTGTGCATGTGTGGGTACATACGTACCCTGGTGTGCAAGTGGTCATCAGAGGACACCATTCAAGAGGTGGCTTTCTCCTTCCTCCATGTGACCCCCAGGGATCAAACTCAGCCATTGGGCTTGGCAGAAGGTGCCTTTTCCAACTTGTGCCATTTTGTTGGCCTTGAGGCTGTGTTTTTGTGTTGTT
Source organism: Myodes glareolus (assembly GCF_982192425.1). Taxonomy (NCBI): domain Eukaryota; kingdom Metazoa; phylum Chordata; class Mammalia; order Rodentia; family Cricetidae; genus Myodes; species Myodes glareolus. The sequence continues at coordinate 63,899,399 of NC_142047.1, read as the reverse complement.
TCATTTCGTATTCTGCACACGGTCTGTCATCATGAAGGTAACACTTTGTCTTATTTAATTTTCCTTAGTTTTTTGAAAATTTTGTACATGAGTACTATATTTATATCATTTCAATCCTCTTTGTTCCTTCTGCATCTCCTCCCATGACTTCACCACTTGTCCTAAAATTAATGACCTATTCTTCTATAGTTTATATTATATGAATTATACAAGATAATATATGATATATATAGATTACACACACATATACAGCATACATCTGGTGCTACTTATATGGGTATGTATTAAGGGATGAGTATTTGGGATCACATCACCTAGTAGACAGTTCTTTCCTGGGGAAGACTTTTCCTTCTCTCAGTGGCCATTAATTGTCTGTACCTTTTCTTTTAGGGGAGAAGCCTTTTGACATTTTCCTTGTCCACACTGGCATATGAACTGGTATTATCACTGTGTACATCTTGTAAGTAGAGATATTGTTAAAGTTTCATGGGTGTAGCCTCCCTGTAATTCCTAGAAGCCACTATTTCTCAGCAGATTCCTGGTCCTCAGATTCTTACAGTCTCCCTGCCCCCTCTTCTAGATATTCCCCGAGTCTTAGATGTAGGTGTCCTGCTATAGATGTACCATTTGCGGTTGGACGCACCATGGTCATGTTCTCTGCAGGTAGATCAGCTGTGGATTTCTCTCCCAGTTTCTGTGGCTATTTAAGTGAGACTGTCCCTCATCACCTCTGGCATCTGTAGACTTGATCTAAGTTAAGTCAGACAGTTTGGAGAGGCTAAGGAAGTGTGGACTTGATGGATGATGTGAGTTACTGGAGGTGAGTTTTCAAAGTTTAAAGACTCACCAGTTTGAGCGGTCTCTTTTCCTTCATGCTTGTCATGTAAGATATGGTCTTTCAGTTTAGTGCTACAGTTACCATGTTTGTGTGCTTGTCACATTTCCTTTCCATAATGGTAATGAACTCTCATCCTTCTGGAATCATGAGCCCAAATAAACACTTTCTTCTATAAGTTGGTTTGGTCATTGTATTTTATCATAACAATAAAAAGGCTATATACAGTCTCTATCCATTGCCAACAGAAGCTTCCTTTACTAAAAATGAGATCTGCACATCTCTCTTGGCACAAGGATAAGCATTTAAAGTGAAGTAGGAAATCATGCTAGTCCAGGAAAGTGACAGTAGTAGACTGTCCTCTATAGCCCATTATTTCAACAGCCATTAGTTGGTGAAGATTACAGTACCAGGCACAATACCCTCTTAATGAGCAGGTCTTAAATCCAATTAGAGGACTGTTGGTTAGACTCAAGATACATGTCACTATTATACCCTTAAAGATGTCTTGATGTGCTGATAATTGTTGTTGTTCATAGGCTCTACAGTCATTTATTATTTTAATTAATATTTACGATTAATTGTTTTCTACTATTCCTCATGGGGAAGGCTTCCAGTTCAGTTCCACCTCTCTTCCTCCGAGTACTGGTTTCAAAAATGTGGTATCTTAAGCAATAGGGTCTCACGTTCAGTTTCTTGGAGGCAAGCAATGCAATAGCAGTAACCACTATCATTTTGGGAATCTCTTTGACTTCCTCTAAGGAATAATCTAAATATGCATTGTAAAATAAAGATAAAATGATGCTTCCTTTATGACATTTTCAAACATCGGTTGTGTTATTTGTCCTTCCTCCCCACTTTACTGTCTGCATCGGTTCTCTTTTTCCTTCTACCTGATCTCTCATTTTCCCACTCCTGCTCCACAGCCTCTGTGTTTTACTATCCACATCTCTAGAGACGCTCCTCCCCTTCCCTATAATCTGTCTTAATTTTGCATTTTTCTTTCAAGTTACTCCAGGTAACTCAAAACCTGGTATCCAAAGGTTCAGAGCAAGAGTCAACAAATAAGGGAGAACACTCGGCATCTGTCTTTCTGTGTCTGAGTTCTTCACTCAGTATAACATGCTCTAATTCCATTCATTTACCTGCATTTTATTATTTAATATTTCTTTACAGGAATTCCATCATGCATATGGACTGCATTTTCATAATCCATTGAAGGACATTTAGGTTGTTTCTGCTTCCTAAGCAATTATGAATACAGTGATGATGAACTTGGAAGAACAGTATGTTTTGTAAAACGCCTACAATAATCAAATACCATGAGATGCAAAGTTCTTCACAATTACCTTAAAGACAAGGTATTTCAGGCTTATATCTCTAACTGAGAACTCTTAGTTAATGAGCTTTGAAGAACAGGAATTTCACACTGTGTAATACAACACATGATTAAAAAGTCCAGTTCCCCTTCTGGCCTGATGAGTGGCTGCAATACAACCAAACTGAAACCTGATGCCAGCTCTCCCCTCTTGGCTCAACTATTCTTGTTAATGAATCATCTTATAGCATCAGGGCAGTGATACAATACTTAGCAGAAAACCAAGACTGACTGGGTTAGGCGTGGTACTCTCAAATTTGAGTATTCTTTTTAAAGGTTCATTTCTTAATTAACTATTTATTTGGTTTTTCAAAGTATGGTTTCTCTCTGGAACAGCCCTGGCTGTCCTGGAACTAGCTCTTATAGACCAGGCTGACCTTGAACACACAGAAATCCTCCTGCCTCTGCCTCCTGAGTGCTAGGATTAAAGGCATGTGCCACCATCGCCCAGTTAAATGTTTTTTTCTTTAACCATGTGTATGTGTGTACATATGTATGTATGTATGTATGTATGTATGTATGTGGACATGAGTGCAGGTGTTCACAGAGACCAAAAGAGGCCATTGGATCCAATGGCGCTGGAGTTACAAGTGGTTGTGAGCCACCTAACTTGGGTGCTGAGAATATAATTTGTATCCTCTAGAATAGTATTGTGGTAGTTTGAAAGAAAATGTCACCCAAAGGAGTTGCACTATTAGGAGGTGTGGCCTTGTTGGGGTAGGTGTGGTCTTACTAGAGGAAGTGTATCACTGGTGGAGGGAGGTTTTGGAGTCTCATATATGCTCAAGGCATGTCCAGTGAGACAGACCACTTCCTCCTGCCTGTGAGTCAAGATGAAACCTCTGAAACTGTAAGCCACCTACTTAAATGTTTTTACTTTCTAAGAATTGTCTTGGTTATGTGTTGTAGAAGGTCACATGTTTGTGCTCAGCCCAAAATAAGCACACAGAAACTATATTATTTAAATCGCTGCTTAGCCAATCACTCAAGTGTATTGCTCTCTAACTCTTATATCTTTGGTTAACCCATTTCTATTTTTTTATATTTTACTACAAGAGTCATGGCCTACTGGCAGGTTCCATCTAACAGCTCACGTTCTTCTTCTCTGGTGGATCCATGGCATCTCTCTGACTCTGCCTACTCTCTGACTCAGCCTGACTATATTCTGTTAAGCCATTGGCCGAAAGCAGCTTCTATATTCATTAACCAATGAAAACAACAACAACCCACAGCAGTCAGGGTTCCTCTTCACAGCAATGAAATCCTAAGGCATACAACAAGCACTCTCAAACACTGAGCCATTTATTCAGTTTCAAACTTGTACATTCTTTAAACTTATCTTTAGAGATTGTTAAGTCAAATAATTATGAGTCAAGTCCTGAATTTCCATATTGATAGATCGTTCGCAATCCTAAGAGATGATATTTAAAGAAAGTTTGAAGGTGATGTTGAGTCTGAAGTTGTTCAACTGAAAGAGACAGTAAAAGGTATCATACACATTTGATCATAGACAGTATTGATGAAGTTTCGTGTGGAGACCAAACACTTCTGAAGCAGTAGAATAAGGTAAGATGAGCATAATTAAATAACAAAGGCCATCGAAAATTACATCAAAGAATTGGCAAAGATATAGAAAAGCCAAATCATGTGAGTGATTCCAGATACAGATTTATGCACGGATAAAATTGCAATACTTTAAAGCACTGGCATTGCAAATCACTAGGAGAGGTGAACTTTCTCACAGTAAAACAGGAATAGCTACTAAAAACAGAGTTGGAAGAAAATTGGGTTTGGTAACCATACCTGAAATTCTAAAACCTTGGACTTGGAGGAAGCGACATGAGGGGTTTGAGAACAGCCTGGATTATATTAGATCATGACTCAAAAATTCAGCTGGTTGGTTTTGCAGTCCACCTGTGGTAAGCAGAGCATAATTTAGGAACAGCTAACAAGTCCCTCTGTGTGCCAAGGATAGAAAGAAAACAAGAAGAGAAAGTAGTACAAAGAAAAGTAAAGGGAACCAATTTGTTGTTACTAGTACTTTGACATTTGATATAATTTTAATAGAGTGAATTAATATCTGAATGTAATAAATGAATTTCAGTATTTATAGACAATATTTCACTGATTTTAATAATAATTATAGCATACAGAATAATTCTGGTTTTAGGAAGTAAATACTGAAGTATTCTGTAGTAAAAGGATATTATGTACTCCATGTACTGTCAGTAACTCAGGAAATGTAAGAGAGAACAGGTGCTAGGTTTAGAACTGGGGTGTAATGTAGTTTCAAAATATCAATATCTGGCAATCTTTGTGAAATGTATGTGCAGTATTTTGTACTACTTTGTAATTTATCATCCTTAATATTCAATATTTCTGCAATTTGAGATTCATGATTTCTATAAATTATAGGAAAACTTCGTCAAAAATTTTGGTGAATATTGATATTTTTAAAAATTTCTTTATCATATATAATTCTTATTAAACACACCAAAAACTCTCACTATATATTGCACACTTTTTTAGCTCTTGCAACTATCTCTTTTGTTCATAGGCTTTGGGATAATATTGTGACCTGTATTCAAAACTTTTATTTACACATGGTAGTTTTGAGAATTTTAGATGCAATTATTTTTCTTGGGCATGGTCTCATATAGCACAGAATTTCCCAGAACTTATTTTGTACTAGATGATAACTTTGAACTCCTAATCTCCCTACCTCTACCTCTGGAGCTCTGAGATAATAGACATGAGCCACCACACTCATTTACACTGTGCTGGTCATTAAACTTAGGTTTTTGTTCATGCTAGCCATGAGCTCTGCCAACTGGGCTATATCCCCAGTCTTGAGAACTCTTTATAACTCTATTTGAGTGCTTATCTTCTTACATTTAAAGGAGAAGTTACCTCTTATTTAATTTAAGGAAAGCTTTTTCTTCCTACTTAATCTAAATAATCCCTCCTACTATTCATAAGGCCTAGAGTCCAAGCCCCAATACAACCAACCAAACAAAACAAACATGGTCAATGTCCCTTTACATGGCCCTTATCATTTTAACTGTAGCTATTTTCAAGTTTGATTTATTTACTTTAAATAAATATTACATTATACTAGGAGTTGGTAAACTAAGAATGAAGAATTGCCTAGTTCACTACCTGTTTTAATAAATGAAATTTTACTGAAATAGCCAGTTGTAATGGTCTGCAATCTTAGGTCTCAAACAGATGAGGGGGGAGGATCCCAACATGGAGGCCATCTGTGGCTATTTTGAGTTGAAGCAAGCCGAAAATCCTGCGTACAGAAGAAGAAGAAAAGTTTCAGTATAAAACAGCTATGGTTCATCACTTATATGAGGTCAGGAAGGGAGGAAGATCTTGGAATACCTAGGCACAAAAGAGAAAGTGAGGAGCTACTTAGAAAAAACTATTCTATTTACTTCGGGTTTAGACTGTCACACAGACTTCTGGCAGGTAAATGTTGTCAGGACCCAGACACTAGTTGGCACACCTGGGCCACATGTGGATCAGAATAGATACATGTGCTGGTGGCTGTACAGTCACACAGAGGTAGGCACACAGTTGTATGGACAGAGGTGTAAGCCTCTGCACTTTTCTGTGGATACCCAGGCCCAATTCAGGCGCGCGCTTTCCTGAACTCGAGTCCATGAGAATGGACGATTGTCCTGAGGGTTAAAACAGACACACACAAAAGAGACTTGCTCACTTACTAAAGAGTAAATGGCCACTTTATTAAACTCACGTCGGGTATTCATACCAGTGGGCAAGAGGGTTCAAAAGGGCATGGCCTCCTCCCATCAGGAGCAGTGGAAAAAGATTACAGGTGCCCGGCGCCTCAGGCAGAATCAGCTGGGAGAGGCAGGTTTATGGGGCCCACTGCTAGAACCTTGATTACAGGTGGAATCACCATAACAAAAGAGAGCCAAGTTCTTCCTAAGCTATACCCTCAAGCCAGTGCTAGTGCAGAATCTCCAGGGAGCCAGAGGTCAAACAGCCCTGCGAATAGCCATGAAGCAGGGGAAAGACCTGTGTACCTACACAGAGGCATACACACAAACTTGTGAAACCAAAGATTAAGGCTGAAGGCTTCTGACTTCACAGGCATGCTTATAAGGAACCCACACAGAAATGGCTTTCTGTCAGGAACACATACAGCACATTCCATCACTGCTTATGTTTGCAGGTTCCTGAATATTGGGTGTCAGCAATTTTCTGCTTCCTTATAGTTCCTTTGATGCCATTGCTTGCCATATTGGCTCATGTCAGAGACTCACATCAGTACTATGTTGACAAAATATTAACTGTCTCTTATGACCCTCTGTTCCCTAAGTTTTACAAATTGCTCATAGCTGCCTTAAACTTGCAGAGTTGACTTGTGACAGAGACTTGTCATAAGTCAAACACAAGTTGACTTGTGACAGTAAGCCTAAAAGGTTTATTATCAATCCCTTTACAGAGGCTTTCAGATAACTGATTACATGGCTATAGAGCACTACTGTATCTGTACTAATGTTGATAGGTGCTGTTATCTGACACTTCAACCAAAAGTCTCTGAGCATTTACCCATACTTCGCTTAGAACAATATCTCTCATTTAAATGTTCTGTCGTAAAAGAGACATCATCCATTTACTGCCAAATAATTCAGAAAACTTCAAAGAGGGATGCTTGATTTTGGTATCACCTGGGAGATGGTCCCGTGGACATGCCTGTGAGGGAGTCTTTTGGTTTCATCAATTAAAATAGGAAGGTGCAGTTGTGTGTATGTGGTACTAACCCTTGCTGGGATCGAGGGTTAGGGTAGTGGAGCAACGGAGCTGAACAGTACCTTGTACTCATTGTTTTCTGCTTCTTGCCTGGAACATGATCAGTCCTTCAAGGTCCCACTGCCTTGACTTCCTGGCTGATATACTGTGCCTGGAATTATGTCACAATAAACTTCTCTCTTTAGTTGCTTTTGGCAGGGAATTTCAGAACAGGAACAAGCGAACAAACTAAGACACTGGTTTAATTCTTGATAATCACAGATTAAGTCCTACTTCTTCATGATTTTTCAAGAGTGTTTTGGACATTTTTAAGTCTTTATTTTGTTACTTTTTTGATCGCATTTGCACTTTGTATATAAACATGATAGAGTTTAAACACAAACATGACAAACATGACCTGATATATATGTCAACCCTAATTTTGATTTTAGTGGTAATTAAATGTAGACCATACTTAAAGATTAGTTCAGACTTTTTATTTATCTCTTTGTATTATACTCTCGAAGGCTCTGAACAATGATTTTGACTTCATATATATATATATATAATATATATATATATATTCAAATTTTTCCAATGATTCTTTAGGGGTACCCCAAATTGCATTTAGAATGAAGCAAGACAAACATGCAGTTAGAATTGGAATCAGAAAGTATGTGGTAACTTACTCCCTTCCATGTGAACAAGGGTATTCACATTAACACGATTTTAGAAAAGCATGTGGAAGTGTGTGTGTGTGTTTCTGGATATGTGTGCATGCCTATGGAGGCCTAAGTTTGATGTCAGGAGTCTTCCTCAATCACTCTCCACCTCACTTTTAGAGATAAGGTCTCTCACTAAACCTGGAACTCACCTATAAGATCAGACTGGCTGACTGGTGAGAGTGGTGATTTTCCTGCCTCTGCCTTTCCAGCCATGGCAATATGGATGCATCTCACCACACCCAATGTTTTATGTGTGTGCTGGGATAAAACTCAGTTCTCATGCTTGCCTGGACAGCTCTTCACCAACAGAGTCAGCTACCCAACTCTATGTTTATTTCCTGTAGAAGGAAGAGCGGGCTGTGTTCTGCCACCCGACTAGCTTAACCCCTGAAATAACCACACTGAAATTGTATTAATTAAATTACTGCCTGGCCCATTAGATCTAGCCTCTTATTGGCTAACTCTCACATCTTGATTTACCCATTTCCATTAAATCTGTGTATCACCACATAACTGTGGCTTACCAGCAAGATTCTAACCTATGCCCATATCAGGCTGGAGATTCATGGCATCTGCCACATTGCCCTTCTTCCCAGAATTCTGTAATGTCTACTCCACCTATCTAAGTGCTGCCCTATCAAGCGGCCAAGACAGTTTCTTTATTCAGACAATGGAAGCAATACAAATATTCCTTCTATACCATTTCCCCTTTTCTGTTTAAATAAAAAAGAAAACTTTAACATAGTAAAATTACATATAACAAAACAGTGATCAAGCAAGAATTACAAATACAATATTTATATCTATTTTATCTTTTAACATAATAAAGGAAATTATAACTATCTATCTTTCAACTCCATCAAAGACTCCAGAAGGATATAATATTACCTAAGTAAACAAGAAATAAGCAACTTCCAAAGCTCTAGAAATGACAGAGACATCTCACTGCTGTACAGTCACCCAAAGTTCTTTAGTACCATTGGGACATTCATCTTCAGCCTACAGGCCCATAGTATCCAGCAGACTTTTCCATAAAGCAGGAAACTTTAAAGACCGTTCAGTCACTTTTTTCTATATCCTACAGAATGTCTCACAGACTCTTTCATGAATCAGGAACCCCAAAGGACCATCTCATCTTTAGGCAAGTTCAGCAGGCATCTCTCTGTGGGTTCTCTGTGTCCAGTTTATGCAATAGTCCAGACAAGAGCAGTTTCTTGCCCAAATGGCTAGCATACTCCATAAGGAGCTTCTTTGATGCCCATCTTCCTCTAGAAGTAGCTGGTGCTTCCAGGAGCAGATGTGTCTCATTGTCATGAAAAGCCCTAAGATATTAAAACATTTTAAATGCCATATTCTGTATTCTTTGAAAGATATGAAGAATGCCTATCTAACTGTAATATATCCCTATATATCTAGAAAATCCAACATGACTACAAGTTTTACTATTATTGATGATTATCCATTAACAACCTATATTTCCGAGTTATACATTACATTTTTAAATGAAGTACACAATTACAATACCTTAATCAAGAGCAGAAGAATACATATAACAAGATTGACCTTAAATTTATATCAATAAAACAAAATCCATACCAATGCAAATTATCCACATCTATATCATATCCCTCTTTAAATGTAAAAGAACATTTATAAACAATATTTGGGAATATGAGTGCAGTTTTTTCTCTCCAAATTGCTTCCTGCTGTATGGGGGTGCTGTTAATCAGGCCCTTCATGGTATATCCTGTGTGCTGGGTTCATCTCAGTCACCAGTTGAGCAAAGTAATTTTTTGAGAGTGTTCACAGCAACCTTTCAGGAGGCCGTGATCTATCATACCATATTGGTCTACTAGAAGTAATCCACGGGGTCTCATTTTCTGTAAAAGCAAAAAAAGAACCTTTTTATCCAAAGCATCATATCCTTAGACCCAAATTTTGAGGTCAAGATGTCTTTATAATATACATGATGGTTTAGCTTGGCAGCCCATTCAATGAAATGTCTCTCTGTATTTAGCTCCTTAACAGTCAAAAAATTTAAAGAAAACACAATGTACATAATTCAGACTCTGTGAATTTTCCATTTTTTGTGTTTTTTTTAATCTATGACTATCTGTACTCTGTCTCTTTAAAGACTTTACCCTTTTTAAAAGTATTAACATTATTTTATGAGTCTCTGTACTCTTTATATTTTATCTTTCAAGACTCTGTACATTTATTCAACATTGTGACACATTTAGAGGTCTTTGATGTCTGAATTTGTTCTATTGCATTGTCTATAATTCTCTACTGTCTTGAAGAGCTTTAAAATGCTAAGCAACTTGATTGCAGCTTCTTTGGATGTTGGCTCTGCCTCTTTCCAATTTTAAAATGGTGGATGTACCATTTCTGTAGCTCTGGAACCTCCAGGTAGGAGCCACACTCAGCACTCTGAGAATGAGCATGCAGCATATAAAGTCTTTTTATCTGAATTGTAGTCAAATCTGTCACACAGAGCACTGTGCAGCCTGGAAGCATCTCTCTGTATGGTGGCAGAAATCTGCCATGCTCCCCTGCTTGTGCATGCCTAGTAGACCTTATCCCACCACCTGCCCAGGCAGGGAGCACTGAGTCAGAGACAGGGTCTCAGTCAGTTTCCTCCCAACCCTACTATATAAGAGCCCTTGTGTTAAAGGCTTGATTCTCATTGTGGTATTGGGCAGTACTGAAAACTTTAAGAGGCAGCACTTGACAGGATATTATCTGGTAGTGAGTCTTATGTTCTCAAATGGGACTCACTGTTGGACCCTGTTCTCTTCTGTTTTCCTACCACCTCTGAGATAGAGTAACCTTCACCATGATAAACTCCATAAATGAGGCCCCATCACAGGTTCCAAGCAACTGGGCCAATGGGTCATGAGCTGTGGTCTCAGTACTGTAAGCTGAAGTCTTGGTACTCTGCACCTGACAAAACTTTCTTCTCTTCTAAATTTTTAAAGTTACTGAATCATAGGTGTTTGCTGCAACAACAGAAACCTGAACAATTCAGCAGGAATTCCAACAGATGGGTCCAGGCTAGGCATGATTGATGAAGTCAGGACCTGTGAGTGATCCTAGAAGTATCTACTGTGGCTTTCAACAATGTACAGAGACATTTGTTTGGAGTCACAGCTAATTAATTTGCAAACAATGAATCATGAGCATATCAGCTTCAATCTGTGTACCATCAGGATGTTCTCCACCCCATGGAGACGGATTGACATAAACAAGGCAGTTTAGGATACAGTTTTCCTTTTCTTGTCTGCATAACTGCAATTCTCACCAATAAATCCAATCCTCAGTGAACAGTTGCCAGACATGTGTCTGTTTTCACTGAGCAAACACAGAAGTGTGGCACTCTAAATCAATGAAGTGAAAAAGCAGTATATTCAGTAGCCCGTAGATTTTTCAGTACTGATGAAAGTTTTATTTTTTCCCTGTTATCTGCAGATGCATCCATTGAAGGAAAAGCTCATCCAAAGAGGGATTTTTAAAAATCATATGTGTATGTGTGTGTTGATGTTGGTATATGTGAATGTGGGCACTCACATGCATGACACATGTGTAGGGGTCAGACAACAACCTTGGGTGTGGGTCTTCATGTTCCACCTGGCTTGTGACAGGGTTTCTTTTTGGTTGGTCATCAATATATACATCAGGCTAACTATTCTGTCTCCATCTCTTAACACATGGTAGGGGCAATGAGATTTTGGATTCCTGTTTCTAAGACTGGCTTTAGGTGGGTTCTTGTTTCTGAGGATCTGAATTTATGTGCTATATATTGCTCACTGAACCATAAAAGGGAAATTTTAAACAATATTTCTGGATCTATGATTCATACAGTTGTGTGCTGATTAACTGTTATCCTCTTAATGTAGACTACAGTTACCTGAGAAGAGAGAATTCAGTTGAGGAACTGTCTGCATCAGATTGGCCTGTGGGCATGTCTGTGAGGCATTTTCTTGATTAATGATGATTGACATGGAATGGCTCTGCCAACTATGGGATGTGCCACCCCTTGGCAGGTGGTCTTGTCTTTTATAAAAAACAAGATGAGCATGTTATGGGAAACAAACCAGTAGGCAGTGTTCTTCTGTGGTTCTGCTTCTACTGCTGCTTGTGGATCTGCCCTCACTTCCCTCAGGATGGATTGGGTTATGTAAGGAAACTCTTCCCTTTCCAGAATGCTTTTAACAGTGGTGTTCTGCCATGGAAACAGGAAGAAAACAGTATGCTATAGTTCACAATGAAAGGATTTTTATGCCTATGTGTTAATCAGACTTTCCTATTTACAAATGATATTGAAATATCTAAAGTTAAACAAAAGTCATGTTTATTGAATGACTAAAGCTTGATTCTGCTTTGAACCTTGGTTTTCGACACAACAAGTGGCCTTTATATTGCTGTCATTCCACCAATCATACCATGAACTAAGGACAAATTGTTAAAAACTTGAGCCTGTCATGTATATTTCCCACTAGACAGGGACCATATGAATAACTGGAATTCTTAAATTCCATGCATAACACAGCATTGACTGATGATAAAATAATAAAAATATTCTTTTTTAACATAGTGTATGTAATTTCAAAATTCAGTATCAACAAGAGATTAGAATTCAAGCTAAGTGATTCTTTCAGTAGGAATACTTTGTCTTTGACATTATTTATTACTGATGAAACTTGGTGATAATGAGAAGCAAGCTCATATATACATATGTGTATATATATATGTATATATATATATGGTATGCATAAAAGTGTATATAAGTGTGTGTATGTGTGTGTGTGTGTGTGTTTCAGTGTCATTTTTAGTGTCCTTTTGCTGTGGTAAAATATTGTGGCAAAAGCAATATAAGTATGAAAGGGTTTATTTTGTCTCCCAGTTCAAGAGTATACTCCATTACGGCATCACAACGAGAATCTTGGTGGGGGAAGACTGAAGGAGCCTGTCTCATTGCATGTACTGTTAAGAAGAAAAACACAATGAATGATTGAACATTGCTTCACAGGCATACCCAGTGGTCATCATCTCAGGAGGTTCTACATCTCATCAGTACAACAGCCTGCACAGTCAGCATTAACATCATCATCATCATCATCATCATTTTTAAATTCCATACAGAGAATGTAGCCTATTGTCTGTATATGAGAATCACTTTACCCTATAGCCTACTTTTGTCAATAGTAATTTTAAATAAAATTTTACAAATATTTTTAAATTTTCATTCACTTATCTATTGTGCATTGAACATATTTCCTTACCTGCCATTTTTCTTTTCACACCTCTACCCTTTACATTTCTATCCTTAGTTTTCCTAGACAATTTTAAGTCTATATTTATTTTATGAGTACATGCATGATTTTATATGACTATGTAAAACCTGGAGCCACAGAGACACTTGAACATCAATATTTATCATAGTATTCATAATAGCCAAATTATAGGTCCAACCTAGGTGTTCAACAACAGAGGAAAGGATGAAGAAATCATAGTGTATATAAACAATGGATTATTTTTCATCCATAGAGAAGAATGAGGTTATGCTACTGGTAGGAAAACAGATGCAACTGGAGGTGATCATATTAATCAAATTGAGCCAGTCTCAGAAGGACAAATATGTGTTTTCTCACAATGGTGCCCTTTCTACAGCTGGTCTGTTACTCTAATCTGGGAGGTAGTAGAGAAAAGATGCTATCTTTTATAAAATACTTTCTGACTAAGTGGTAATTTTAAGTGTGCATGATGCATAGAACAGACAAAGCTGAGTAGTACACATACCTAGGCTTACATGCAGAATATGGAAATGTTTATTGATCAAAGAATATGTGACTGAATATTAAAAAAAAACACCTGACGTGGACCTGTACTCTAGCAGTTGCGGTGATTGCTGTCGTAGGGACAAGGAAGCAATCTGGCTGCTTACAGGCCATAGAGAATAACAGAAAATCAAGCCTTCATAGGTGCTCCAGTACTTTCTGTGTGCTCATATTCAGTGCTCCATGCCTGCTCACCTTTGCTCTTTGATGGTGAGTGTGTCCTTCAGTTCCTGTCACTGCCTTTGGAGCCCAGGTTATTAGGCCTTCCAAAGTGGCTAAATACCATTAGTCTCCAAAAGTCCTTCTGCACCAGATTGAGGCTGCTAGGCTTCTTGCTTCATGAAATAAGCAAATCTGCATTTTTCAGCCTCTCCTGTATAAAGACTGCCATTGCTGACTACTCTGTCCATCATCTTGTAAGCCAATCTGATAATAAATGTTATTAGTATATTCATTCTATAGGTTATGTTTCTCTAGAAAACCCTAAAACTAATAAAGATATTTAGTACTCTAATATTATCAAAAATATAAGAGAATTTTGTCTGCAAATTTCTGGCAAGTGGCACTTATGTTCAAATAGAGTGGTTTCTTTAGCTGTGAAAAAGAGTGTGGAGGGTCAGAATCCAGGTCTCTTAAGATGAGCCCAAAGCTGTAACTGCAGGGCTAGGAGAAGTTGAAATCTAAAAGAAATGACCCTGTATGGTCTTTCATTTGTTCAGAGTCATGGAGAGGAGTCAGGAGATTTTATCTTAGCTTTAGCTAAGATATAAAGATATACAGATACAAGATATAAAGATTACATCTTTCTCTTTAGCTGCTGGTTGGCTGTGTGACTGCTAAGCTATGATTTCTCTTTTCCTAGGACTTTTTCTGTTTCCTCTAAGGTAGGGTTATTGTTACTGAAGCATTCTGAATCCATACTTCTATTACTAGTATATTTCCAATCAGGTAATGTAAATGATGTGCTTTTGTTGTTGTCCTCTGTCTGACATCACATCACTGTCTCTCTTCACAGATAACACACTATAGTCACCACAATATCATCTGGAATCCTATTTCTCTACACATCCCCATCAGGTGAATCTCCCATATATCCATAGACTGACTATGTTTGGGGTGCAGTAATTAGTGAGAGACAAAAGAGCAAAGTGTTGGCAATTTTGATGGTGATTTTCTAACTAGTAGTATCTAGAATCCACATGAAGATGAGTCTCTGTGCATGCCTGTGAAGGATTATCTATTTTAGGCTGATTGGGGTGGGAAGACTAACTTTAGTGTAGCACCATTCATTGGGCTGAGGTTCTGGTCAGAACAAATAGGAGAAAGTGAATTGAGACTCAGCATTCATCTCTGTTTTCTGACTACTGATGTAATGGTGACAGCCATGGCACATTCTTGCCACCATGACCTCCTAAGCATGATGGACCTCATCCTTAAACTGTGACTCAAAGTAAGCCCTTCCTTCCTTTACTTGTTTCTTGTAAGATATTTTGTTTTCATAAGAGTAGTAGTAATAATTAATATACCGAGGATGACAAATCATTGCCCGGTTTTGAACTTCCTTGTCATGGATGGCTACAAAGACACAGATATCTTAAGGTTATGGTGCAGGATGCCTGCTATCTGATTTTGTAGTTAGAAAACTCTATGTGAATGGTAATTATTTTCAGAATGTTAAAGTAGTGGTGTTAAAATTTCTTTGGCTTTCTTTAGAAAGGTACACTTTTGTTCTCTATCTATCCACTTAATCATTTATTTATTCATTCACAAACATTAATTTATTGCATGTAATAGAGTAGGTGCTATCTTAGAAATTGTAACAAAGGCAAAAATTCCAGATTGTTTAATATTCCTAAAAACACAATCCATTACAAATAGTTTCAGTAGTTATAACAAGGCTGCATAATATGCTCAAATTTCAGAAGCTTATAATGCCATACATTGACTTCTCATGCTCAGTGGCTATGGCTTGCTGAAGTGTGCCGCTCAGACTACTATCAGTCTGAGATCAGATTTGTTCTCGCTCCATCCTCCTTCAGCTCACAGCCTCCAGAGCACCCCTCCTCTGGAGACGATTAGGAATGCTGGAGAATGAAATGCTCCTGGGACTTTTTGAGGTTTCAGGAAAAGGATTTTATATTCTAACTATTATCTGTGCTCTCTGACCAACTCAAGGTACACAGTCAAGACCAGTATCACTCAGAATCTGATGGACACACTCAGTTCACAGAAGGTGACAGCCA
Organism: Myodes glareolus; assembly: GCF_982192425.1. Taxonomy (NCBI): domain Eukaryota; kingdom Metazoa; phylum Chordata; class Mammalia; order Rodentia; family Cricetidae; genus Myodes; species Myodes glareolus. Next base: position 63,883,617 of record NC_142047.1, on the reverse strand, counting down.
AAGTTCAGATGACAAAGGCATAGGTGTGTCATTCTATTAATGGAAACCCTGAAGGACTCAGTTTGATGTACCATATGGGAATTAGGAGGTGTGTCAGAGGAAAGAGCATTACTATCGCATTATATGCAATATAATATATATAGTATTGTAAAGACAAATCACCTCCTAGCAGATGATTGGAACAGAGACTTTAGGAGGAAAGTTGAGTGAAAATTCAGGAGGAGTCTTTGGGGAGATGGCTAAATTGATAAAGTGATTGCTGACAAACTAAGTTCAGATATACAGCACCCATGTAAAACCTGGGCATGGTAGCCCACACCTGTAGCTATGGCACCAGGAGGAGGAGGTAGGATTCCTGACCAGTTATCCATGCCAAATCAGCAGGATCCAGCTTCACTGAGATATTCTCTGTAAGTAAGCAAAACAAACAAACAAATGGGCTTGAGAGATATTTTCAGTGGTTAAGAGTACTTCTCTTGCAGAGAATTTGGGTTCTCTTCACAGTGCTGACATTGGAAGTCTCACAACCATCTATGACTCCAATTTCAGGGGATTTGATTCCTTATTCTGGCTTCTGAGGGCACATGGACACATACACACACACACATGCACACACACACACATACACACACACACACACACACACAAACACAGATTGTCACTGACAATATAATATCAAATACTGTGTTTGCAGTTTCTTTCCATTCTACTGAAACCAAACTACTGTGTCATATTAGTTGAGGTCATGTCCACAATGACCTTTGATGTGCTTTGACTTTAAAAGTCATGAAGAAGCCTAGAAAAAAAATTCATAAACCTGCATTTAAGTTAATTTAATCAATAGCATGCCATTAAAAGGAGATTGTGAAAACAGCTCAATTTCATTTTTAAATTAACTTCCAGAGTAAGAGTTGACAATTGTCCTTGATCCAAGAAAATGTTCTGTTTAAATACCAGAAGGTTTTGAAATCTCTAATGAAAATCAAAGAGCCCTGTCTGGAAATATGTCCTTACCTTTATTTTTCGAGTGAAGAAAAGGGCTTGGCTATAGTTTCGGAACCACTCACTGCATAGTGTTCTCTCTCCAGTAAAATCACAATGCTAATGTATTCTTTCTTCCTTGCAAACCCAACCTCTTGAAGCCACTTCCCTGTTCATCTGCTCTTCGGTCTTTATACCATCCTGTCCATCAGTGGCCAGCATATCATCTTCTTTCTACATTCACTGACAAGCCCATGATCCTTCAATATCACACATACTGACATGTATTCAACATCAAATATTTCAATAACACACACATGTGTAAACCATAATCCTCACACATGTTGGCATTATACTTTCTAAAAGGAAATTTGTAAGTAATCATTCCAAGAAAACACACACACACACACACACACACACACACACACACACAAATAGTTTTGCCTGCTTTTTTCTTCTTTGGTAAGCCTAATTTGAAATGATTCCTCAAATTATTATATAGAATTAGAAACATGGAACTGGTGAGATGGTTCAGTGAAAGACATCTGTCACAAACCTGACCACCAAAGTTTGAGCCAAGGACCCGCTGATAAAAGGAAAGAACCAATTCCTGAAGGTTTTATCTAATCTCCACATGAAGAATTAGGCATGTGCTTGTGTGTATATGAACACACACATACATTAAATCAGTCTATCAATAACTTAATCTTTTAAAAGTGGAAACAGAATAAGTTTATGTTTATTTAGTTCTATTTAGTCTCTTATGGAATCATGAAAACACCTGATCCTGAGGTGCATGGGGAAGTTGTGGCTAGATGGTATCATGTGAGCTCCCTGAAGGTGCCTGAGCTCCTTTTGTGTGGAATCGCTCTGGTGTGCTGGAGAAGAGAGCTGGGGACAAAGCTTGAGCTTCTGTCTGTATAACATCCGTGGTATCACTTACTATGAGATAAGCAATAAGAGACTGGGGTGTAGACAGGGCACTGGTGAACCCAAACTAGACCTTTCCTGCTTCTGATACAAATATCCTCACCCCAGGAGATAGACTGTGCCATTGGAGGGGCGAAGTGATTCATTCCTTCTATGAACGATGAAGAATCTAACTGTCATCTTTACAAGTCTCTGCCCCTCAACAGGGGTATTTGCGCGAGGAAATTTTATATATTTGTCATATGTCACTTTGCTATTACACAGTACCTGACCAAGAAACTCAAGCAAGGAAGGTTTTGCTGTGGCCCCAAGTCCCAGGAGACACAGTATGCCATGGTAGAGATTGTATGGCTGCTGGGAGGAATAGGAAACCCTCTCTGTGTGAAGATTCTGAATCTGTAATGGTAGTTCTACCTGAGATTTTGTTTTATTTTATTTTCTTATGCTTTATTTTATTATTAACTTTGACAAAATGCCCATTTTTTAATGATTTGGTTTGATCCCTCAAATTCCTTTATAAAGTGTTCGGCATGCAGAACACTTCATTTGATGGGACTTGTTATTTACCTCACTTTGTATGAATTTCAAACTTTTCCATTTTTTCTGTGTGTTCTTTGTAATCATTTGAGGATGTCATGTTTATATACAATTGATATCCAGGAATTTTTGACTTGGAATGAAATGTGAAGTTTGTAACTAGACAATATTTAATTTAACATTTTCTTTGATTTATGTATATATTTCTTATATCTTCAACACCTGAGAATCTTTTTTCCATCATTTGTATTCTATTTGTGAAGCTTACCTCTATAATTCTTGTTCACTTAACTAGAATTTTTAATTTCCAAAATTCTCCTACTTTGTGTTTTTTTATTACTTCTTTTTCCAATTTTAGGTCTTAAAGAGTTTCCTTTTTTCATTTCTTTCAGTTTGTTTTTTTTTTCTTAGTTTTCTTTAAGGGATTTATTTATTTTTTCATTTTTTTCCTTATTTATTTATTTATTTAAAGAATTTCCACTTCCTCCCCTCCTCCCAATACCCTCCGGCTCCCCCCACTCCCTCTCTTCCTCCCTCACCATTCCCAAGAGCAGTCAGGGTTTCCTGCCCTGTGGGAAATCCAAGTTCCTCCCCTCTCCTTCCAGGTCCAGGAAGGTGAGCATCCAAACAGACCAGGATCCCAAAAAGCCAGTGCATGCAGACGAAACAAGATAAGAAGCAGAGGGAGGGAGAATGTGAGCAAGAAAGGTAGAACCAGAGGGAACCTTCATCCGACGATAGATGGAGATAGAGACGGAGACCCACAATGGAGCACTGGACTGAGCCCCCAAGGTCCAAATGAAGAGCAGAAGGAAGGAGAACATGAAGAAGGAAGTCAGGACCCCTAAGGGTGTGTTCACCCACTGATACAAGGGGACTGATCGAATGAGAGCTCACCAAGGCCAGCTGGACTGGGACTGAACGAGCATATGATCAAACCGGATTCCCTGAATGTGGCTGACATGGGGGCTGTCTGAGAAGCCATTGACAATGTCACTGGGTCTTGATTCGTCTGCATTTTTTCATTTTTTTGATTGATTTTTCCTTGATTTCAGGGATTCCTTTACTTCATATTTAAGTATCCTTTCCATCTTCTTAAATATGGTTTTAGGCATTTTTCTTGTGCTTCAACTGTGTTGGATTACTCAGGGCTTGGTGTAGTAGCATAGCTGGGCTCTGGTGATAATATATTGCCCTGGATATTGTTGATTGTGCTCTTATGCTAGGGTCTAGACATCTATATTGTGAATGTTTAATGGTCTAGGCACCAATTTCTAGGTTTGTTTTTGTTGGATGGGCATTTTATTCCTTGCTTTCTGTTTCCTTTCTGGTCTTCCATCCAGTGTGACATGTGATTAAACAAAAGTGGGGCTGTACTTCTTCATTCAGTGTGGTCTTGTGTTAAGCAGGGCATGAGACATGGAAACAAGGAGGGGAGGAGGAATTGTGGATAATATGGAAAAGATACCAAGTGATTGGAGGAGTTTTGTGGATGGGCAGCATATATGGAGTTCTAACGGGTCTTCAAGGCCTCTGATCTAGTGGGAATTCTCCACCTAAGTTGGAGGCTGGGACCAAGTGAAGAATACAGGAAGAGAGATTAGGAAAAGTATTTGGGAGCACTGAGAAAGTGAAAGAGGGTCTGCAGGCCAGAAACCTACCTTGAGTTCTGGTTACTGGTATGACCTCTGGTCTAGTAGAGGGTCTCTACCTGAGTTGGAGATTAGGGCATGGTGACAAAGAGGGGATCACAAGAAAGAGTATGGGTTGGCATGAGAGAGTGGAGGAGGTCCATTGGCAAGTGGCATACCTGGTCTTCTGGCATGGTCTGTGATTAGGAATAGGGTGTCTGCCAGAGTTGGGTACTGGAACACTGTAAACGGAGTTTTCCTGTGTTGGTAACCACTGCCATTTAATCACTCTAAGTCTTAATGTTAATTATAAGTAACTGGCCAATAGCTCAGGCTTATTACTAGTTAACTCTTACATTTAAGTTAACGCATATTTCTTATCTATGCTTTGCCATGTGGCTTGATAACTTTCCTCAGTATAGCATGTATATCTTGTTTCTCTCTGTATCTCCTTGACACTGTCCTTACTCTATCTTCCTTTTTCCCTATTCTTTGTTTGGTTATTCTACCTATATTTCCTACCTGGCTACCAGCCAATCAGCGTTTTATTAGCAATGAGAGAAACACATTTCCATGGTGTATAGGATTATTCCAAGCAGGACACAATAACAAGAGGTAGGATAAATAGCTGAGGATTGGGTCTATTGGAAGCTAGAGAGTGGGGAACGTCCATAGGTGGGCTGCCTATTGAGTATTTGGGCACGCATGTCCTGTGGCTGGGCAGTGGGTGTCTGCTTAAGGGAACTGAGAGAGTGGGAAAGGTCAATGAGCAGCTGGCCTACTCGGTCTTCTGGCCAAGTTAGTAATTTCTGAATCAAAAAAAGTAAATAAATAGAATAGGTGGAAGATATGGCAACAAAGAACTTACAGTCTGAAGCCATATGCTTTTGATGTTCTTTGAATTTATTTATGATAGAACTGAGAGGCTATGATATATATATATATATATATGAATATTTATTAAACAAATGTATATTATAACTATGGAAAGTAAGTGATTTTTTTTTGGATTTTTCAAGACAGGGTTTTCCTGGAGTTTTTGGTGCCTGTCCTGGAACTAGCTCTTGTAGATCAGGCTGACCTCAAACTCACAGAGATCTGCCTGCCTCTGCCTCCTAAGTGCTAGGATTAAAGGCGTGCGTCACCACCGCCTGGCAAAGTAGGTGATTTTTTATAGTTGCATTCTGTGACAAAACAGTTTGAACAACAGCATCTTGGTGTAGGAAATACTGATTTCATCTCATACTTCTGGGTCAATCGTTGAGGAAAGTCAGCGCAAGAACTTAAGCAGACACTCAATGTGAAATCATGAAGCAAGCTTCTTGATTGCTCTCTGGCTCACTCCCAGGTTTATGCCTAGCCAGCTTTCTTTTGCAGACCATGACCACCAGACTAAGCATGGTGCTGCCCACAGTGGACTGGCACCTCCAACATCAATTAATAATGAAGAAAACACACCAATTTCACCCCACAGGCCTATCTGATTTAGGCTATTCTTTCAGGTGTCTCTAGGCTGCATCAAGTTGACAGCTAAAGCTGACAATCATAGTGACATCACAGTTTATTGCTCACAGAGAAAGTCAAAACTACTAGGTAGGGGACTCATATACACAGTGTGGCTAGCTGTGGTCTCTTTCAGCATCTCTCATCATTTATCTTCATAAATGCTCAGGCAATGCTTAAGCACACATGGGCAGCCTGTTTATGACAGTTTTCCAGCTGTTCCTATTCTGGGCAGTCCTAGATGTGTGTGTTATTGTCATACCCAAGGTCCCACAGACTTTCTTTGTGCTGTCTATCCAGTGTTTTGGGGGCCTTCCTCTTCGTCTTATCCTGTGCACTCCTCCAAGCAGAGCTATTCTTCAGATATCTGCCATCATTAATTTTCATAACATGGCCAAAGTATCCCAAGCACCATTGCCATATCCTGTAGTTTACATCCTTCTGTAGATAAATACTTTTTTAATGTCTTCATTGTACATATCTCTTTGTGTGATGCCTAGAATCCTCCTGAGACATATCTGGAACACATTCAGTCATTTTTCTGAGGAATGTTTAATTGTCCAGGTTTCAGAATTGTAGAGAAAGCAGCTCAAGACAAATGTTTTATATATTTGTAATTTTGTTGCTGTTGTTGTTATGTCTCTTGCTGACCAAACCCTTCCTAGTGCCTAAAATACAACCCTCAATGTCCCTATCTGCCTCTTAATGTCTGAAATAGTTCCTTCCTTTGAATTGAGGTTTCCTTCCAGATAGACAAAATTGACTATTTGCTTGAGGTTCTGATTCTTTATTACAATGTTGAAATCCTTGGGCGCCCTTCCCATGTGCTGTATCTCAGTCTTCTCAATGTTTACTTTCATACCAAGGTTTTCATTTACTTCCACCACTCTGTTTACCATGGCCTGCAGCTCATTTGGACTTTCAGCAAATAGTGCTGTATCATAGGCAAAACACAAGAAAAATATTGACAGGAGAAAGATAGAGGAAGTTATCAAGAGAGCTAAATGCAGGAGTGGATGACATCAAGGTGAAAAAGCTGGAGGCAGCTATAATCGGTTCAGGGGCCGAGGCACTTCTCAAGCCCTTCAGAAGGAAATGGGAGCACAAAGTGACTCCCACAGAATGGAAGCACTCAGCCAGAATTCCCATACACATGAATAAAGACAAACTGGACTGCTCAAATTACAGGGGCATTAGTTTGTTGTACCGTCACAGCAAGATTTTCTCCTCCATTTTCCTGCAAAAGATCAATGGCAGAAGAGATGAAATCCTAGCAGAGGCCCAGTTCAGATTCAGAGATAATGGGAACACAATTGATCAGATCTTCACTTTGAGGCAACTGGAAATAAAATATGAAGAATTTGGAAAAGACTTATATGTCTGTTACATTGACTTCAGAAAGGCATTTTATAGTATTTGGAGGAAAAGACTTTGGGAAACATTGAGGTTCTACAGGTACCCATAGAAAATCATAAAAATACTTGAAAATGCCTATAAAGATACCACTGCATCAGTCAAAGTCTGTGGAGAACTAAGTGATGAGTTTAAGACAATAATCAGAGTGTTGCAGGGAATCATATTCTCACCACTACTCTTTAATATATTCCTAGAATTAATAATAGCAACAGCGCTGGAGGATGAGGAGATAGATAGGCATGCAGATAGGTGATGTGTGAATCAATAAGTTGCCTTTCAGCCTCCCTACAGGGCTGGTATTAGCCTTTTCTGAGGAAGGAAACATAATACAGAAAATGTCCAGTTTAATAAAGAAACTTATTCTTGGGCTACAAATACAATATTTTTATTATAGCAATAATTTATTTTAATCATAAAATTTATTCACTGTGACAATCACATATGTGCATACAGTAAAAGAGTTTCATAACTGTGGAACTTACTTTTTGCTCTGATAATGCTCTGTTTTAAATCCTTCTTTGACTTTAAATAGTGAGTTTCTCTAACAAAATCTCTATCTGACTCCATAAAGTCAAGGCTCTTGTCAGTTTCATGGAGGGGTTTTGATTGTTTGACTGATTGTTTCCTGTTTTGGATTCCCTGAGATGGCCTTACTTTCTAACTCAGAATAGCCTCAAACTCACCATTTGCCTCTCTCCATCTCCCCCATGCTGGGACTGTGAGTTAATTTCTTCTTGAATTACATGTTACATGTAAAAATTTCTGACACAAAACACCCAAGAAATCTGATACAATATCAAAAGACCACACCTAGGAATAATAGTAATAGAAGAAAGAGAAGAATCCCAGCTTAAGAGCCCAGAAAATATTTTCAGCAAAATCTTAGAAGAAAACTTTTCCAACCTAAAGAAGGACATCTCTATGAAGATACAAGCAGATTAAAGAACAACAAAAAGGAAAGGAGCACTGGGCCTCCTTAGCTCCTGCTGCAGGGACTTCTCTTTTCCAGACTTCCCTCCCCACCCCTCATAACCCACCCAAACCTGCCCTAACCTGCCCTATTGTATGTGAAGTCCTTGGCCCAGAAACTGGTCCTGCTCCTTCACTGAGGCTACCCACAGTCCCTCCTCCCCAAGTTCGTCGTTTTGCTTGCGGAGGGGGGGACCCTTTGACCTTCAAGAGTCCTGTCCCTGTCCTGAGGACAGCCTTTCAGATTGGCCGACCGGGAACAGTTCCTGCACCTGCACTGAGGAGATTTACCCAGAGTCAGTCACAGCAAAGGTTGGACCAAGACACCAAGACTCTCTTGGCTGCATTTGAAGGAAGAGATGGTCAGCAGGTAGTGCAAGAATTCCTCCAACAACCTGAAAGGCAATATGACATCACCAGAAACCAGGGATCACAAAACAAGAACTGAACACCCTACTCCAGAAGAATTAGAAGAAATCGACTTTAAACAGAACATTATGAAAATATTAGTGGACCTTAAACAGGAGGTGGCAAACTGCCATAAAGAAATAGAGATGACAAACAAAAAGGTAGAGGAAATGGATAAATCTCTCAAAAATGCCCAAGAAAAACAAGAAAAAGCAATCAAACAGGTAAGGGAAATAGTTCAAGACTTGAAAAGTGAAATGGAGGTAATGAAGAAAACAAACCGAGGGAAGGCTGGATATGGAAAATCTGGGAAAACAAACGGGAACTACAGAGACAAGTATTACCAACAGAATACAAGAGATAGAAGAAAGAATCTCAGACACTCAAGATTCCACAAAGGAAATAATCTCACTGATTAAAGAATAAAACAAATTCAACAAATTCTTAACACAAAATATCCAGGAAATCTGGGACACCATGAAAAAACCAAACCTGAGAATAATAGGAGTAGAAGAAGGAGAAGATTTACAACTCAAAGGCCCAGAAAATATATTCAACAAAATTATAGAAGAAAACTTTCCCAATCTAAAGAAGGATATTCCTATGAAGGTACAAGAAGCATACAGAACACCAAGTAGACTGCATCAAAAAAGATATCCCCTCCCCATATAATAATCAAAATGCAAAATATGCAGAATAAAGAACAAATATTAAGAGCTGCAAGGGAAACAGATCAAGTAACACATAAAGGGAAAACTATCAGAAATACACCTGACTTCTCAATGGGAACCAAGAAAGCCAGAAGGTCTTGGATAGAAGTGCTACAGAAACTAAGAGACCATGGATACAAGCCCAGACTACTATACCCAGCAAAGCTTGCATTCACCATCTATGGAGAGAACAAGATATTCCAGGACCAAAACAGATTTAAACAATACGTAGCCACAAACCCAGCCACAAACCATGAGAAGCAGAGGGAGGGAGATCGTGAGCAAGGAAAGCAAAATCAGAGGGGGCCTTCATCTGACGATGGATGGAGATAGAGACAGAGACCCACATTGGAGAACTGGAAGTCAGGACCACGAAGGGTGTGTTCACCCACTGATACAAGGGGACTGATCGAATGAGAGCTCACCAAGGTCAGCTGGACTGGGACTGAATGAGCATTTGATCAAACCGGATTCTCTGAATGTGGCTGTCATGGGGGCTGACTGAGCCCCCGAGGTCCAAATGAAGACTGAGAAGCCATTGACAATGGCATTGGGTCTTGTTTCGTCTGCATGGACTGGCTTTTTTGGATCCTGGCCTGTTTGGATGCTCACCTTCCTGGACCTGGAGGGAGGAGGGAGGAACTTGGATTCCCCACAGGACAGGAAACCGTGACTGCTCTTGGGAATGGTGAGGGAGGAGGAGAGGGAGTGGGGGGAGCAGGAGGGTATTGGGAGGAGGGGAGGAAGTGGAAAGAGTGTTTTCAGATACTTGAATAAGCAAACAAACAAACAAAAAGAAACACACCTCAAAAACAAAGGCAGACACTACCTCAGAGTAAAGGGTTGGGAAAAGGTTTTCCAATCAAATGGACCAAAGAAACAAGCAGGTGTGGCTATACTAATATCTAACAAAATTGATTTCAAACTAAAATCAATCAGAAGAGACGGAGATGAACACTTTATACTCATATCAGGCACAATTCATCAGGAAGAAGTCTCAATCCTGAATATCTATGCCCCTAATATAAAAGCACCCACATATGTAAAAGAAACATTACTAGAACTCAGAGCATACATCAAACCCCACACTCTAATAGTGGGTGATTTCAACACTCCTCTCTCCCAATGGACAGGTTAACCAGACAGAAACTTAACAAAGAAATAAGAGAACTAACAGATGAAATGAACCAAATGGACCCAACAGACATCTATGGAACATTCCACCCCAAAAGAAAAGAATATACCTTGTTCTCAGCATCTCATGGAACCTTCTCAAAAATTGATCACATAACTGGTAACAAAGCAAACATCCAGAGATATAAAGAAATTGTAGTAATCCCCTGTGTACTATCAGATCACCATGGAATAAAGCTAGAATTCAACAACAATTCTAACCCCAGAAAGCCTACAAACTCATGGAAACTGAACAGTCAACTACTGAACCATCCCTGAGTCAAGGAAGAAATAAAGAGAGAAATTAAAGTTTTCCATGAGTTCAATGAAAATAAAGACACAACATACCCAAACCTATGGGACACTATGAATGCAGTGCTGAGAGGGTAGTTAATAGCAGTAAGTGCCCACATAAATGAAATGGAGAAAGCACACATTAGAGTCTTAACAGCACACCTGAAGGCTCTAGAAAAAGAAGAAACAGGCTACCCCAGGAGGAGTAGAAGACTGGAAATAATCAAACTGAGGACTGAAATCAACAAAATTGAAACACAGAAAACAATCCAAAGAATCAATGAAACAAAAAGCTGGTTCCTGGAGAAAATCAACAAGATTGACAAACCCCTATCCAAACTAATCAAATGGCAGAGAGAGAACACGCAAAATAACAAGATTAGAAATGAAAAGCGGGACATAACCACATACACAGAGGATATTCAGAGAATCATAAGATCTTACTACAAAAGCCTGTATGCCACAAAATTGGAAAATGTGAAAGAATTGGACACATTTTTAGATAAATATCATATACCAAAATTAAATCAAGACCAGGTGAGCAGTTTAAATAGACCTATAAGTTGCGAGGAAATAGAAACTGTCATCAGAAACCTCCCTACCAAAAAAAGCCCTGGACCAGATGGTTTCAATGCAGAATTCTACCAGAACTTCCAAGAAGAGTTAATACCTATACTAATTAATGTATTTCACAAAATAGAAACAGAAGAGTCATTGCTTAACTCCATTTACAAAGCTACAGTCACCCTGATACCAAAACCACACAAAGACTTAACCAAGAAAGAAAATTACAGACCAATCTCACTCATGAACATCGATGCAAAAATTCTCAATAAAATACTCACAAACAGAATCCAAGAACACATCCAAAAAATTACACATTATGATCAAGTAGGCTTCATCCCAGAGAGGCAGGGCTGGATCAACATACAAAAATCTATCAACGTAATCCATCATATAAATAATCTGAAGGAAAAAAATCCATATGATCATTTCATTAAATGCTGAAAAATCATTTGACAAAATTCAACACCCCTTTATGATAAAGGTCTTGGAGAGATTAGGGATACACGGTTCATTCCTAAATATAATAAATTCAGTATACAGCAAGCCGAATGCTAATATTAAATTAAATGGAGAGAAACTCAAAGCCATCCCACTAAAATCAGGAACAAGACAAGGCTTTCCACTCTCTCCATACCTTTTCACTACCGTACTTGAAGTTCTAGCAATAGCAATAAGACAGCATAAAGAGATCAAGGGGATTCAAATTAGAAAGGAAAAATTCAAACTTTCATTATTTGCAGATGATATGATAGTGTACATAAGCAACCCCAAAAACTCTACCAGAGAACTTCTACAGCTGATCAACACCCTTAGTGCTTTGGCAGGATACAAGATCAACACCGAAAAATCAGTGGCCCTCCTATACACAGAGAACAAAGATACAGAGAGGGAAATCAGAGAAACAACAACTTTCACAATAGCCACAAATAGCATAAAGTATCTTGGGGTAACTCTAACCAAGGAAGTGAAAGATCTATTTGACAAGAACTTTAAGGTTTTGAAGAAAGAAATTGAAGAGGGTACCAGAAAATGTAAAAATCTCTATGCCCTTGGATGGAGGATCAACATAGTAAAACTGGCAGTTCTACCAAAAGCAATCTATTGATTCAATGCAATCCCTATCAAAATCCCAACAAAATTCTTCGCAGACCTTGAGAGAAAAATAATCAAGTTTATATGGCAAAACAAAAAACCCAGGATAGCCAAAACAATCCTATATAATACAAGTACTTCCGGAGGCATTATCATCCCTGACTTCAGACTCTATTACAGGAACTACAGTAATGAAAACTGTTTGGTATTGGCACCAAAACAGAAATGCTGACCAAAGGAATCGAATCGAAGACCCAGATATTATTCCATAAACCTATGAACACCTGATTTTCAACAAAGAACTAAAATTATACAATGGAAGAAAGAAAGCATCTTTAACAAATGGTGCTGGCATAACTGGATGTCAATATGTAGAAGAATGAAAATAGGTTCATATCTATCACCATGCACAAAATTCAAGTTCAAATGGATTAAAGACCTCAATATTAGTCTGACCACATTGAAAAAGATAGAAGAGAAAGTGGGAAGTAGTCTACAAGACATGGGCACAGGACTACTTTTTAGGTAGAACCCCAGTAGCACAGACAATAAGAGCAACAACTGAGAAGCTTCTGTAAAGCAAAGGACATTGTCATTAAAACAAAAAGGCAACCTACTGATAGGGAGAAGATCTTCACCAACTCCTCATCAGACAAAGGTCTAATCTCCAAAATATACAAAGAACTCAAGAAACTAGACACTAAAACTTTAATTAACCCAAATAAAAAAATGGGGTACTGAACTGAACAGAGAATTCTCAACAGAAGAAGTTCAAATGGCCAAAAGACTCTTAAGGTCATGCTCAACCTCCTTAGTGATCAGGGAAATGCAAATCAAAGCAACTTTGAGATACCATCTTACACTTGTCAGAATAGCTAAACTCAAAAACATCAATGAAAGCCTATGCTGGAGAGGTTGTGGAGTGAGGGGAACACACATCCATTGTTGGTGGGAATACAAACTTGTGCAGCCACTGTGGAAATCAATGTGGCAATTTCTCAGGAAACTGGGAGTCAACCTCCCTCAGGACCCAGCAATTCCACTCTTGGGAATATACCTAACATATTACAAAAGCATTTGTTCAACTAAGTATCGATAGACTCCCACAGAGATATGCCTACAGGTCAACTTGATGTAGGTAATTAGTCATAAGACATTCTTCTCAGATAATTGTAGTTTAGGAAAAGTCGATGTTTAAAACTGACAAACAAAGAGTAGGAGGGAGAAAGGTTGCTTCTGAGTAGACGTGGTCAAAATGTCTACTGGATCTTAGCATTTCACTGTGTTTTCTATGAAAATTCTATGTCTGGATCAGATCAAATAAGCTTGTTATGTTTGTAAGCAAATAGTCAAAGCATGAAATAATATTTCCCAGGTTACTTGGAGATATGATTGAGTTGAGAAATGGAGGGAAAGGTAAGGTTCAGTTCTAGCTCTTCCTTCCCTCTTTGACATAGACCCATGAGCTGACTCCCAGAAAATTGGGATCTTCAATATGGAAGTAAAATATGATATGCAATGATACAGACTAAGCTTTTAAGTAACAGCCCAATTCCCTGGTCAATTTCTCTGTAACACATAAGAGAGGAAAGTTTTCTATTACAGCAGTCAGTAAAAAATGGTTACTCTGATTGGGCATGAAAAGACACAGAAAGAGACCATAAGCTTATTTTTTTTAAGTCCAGCTTCAAGGAAATTGAATTTTCTCTTGAGCAAAGAACAATTGGAAACTAAAGGCTGTAAAAAGATATCGCTCTATTAAGTATGTTACAAAAATTATCATTTTTCATTCAAAAATGTGTGGTAGATACTTAAACATCTGCTTCAAAAGTGAAATGATCAGTGACACATCTGGATGTTTGCTCTGTGAGATGTCAGCAATGAGGATAATTGTAAATAGAGAACTAAATTGCTTAAATGTTAAGCTTTCTCGCACATGTTTGGTGATGTGAGACAAAAAAATATCTTTATACTTGTCAGGCAGCTAAGTAATTAGGAATATCTAAATGGCACCAACTGTAAACAAAATACTATTCTTAAAATTGTTTATTTGAAAGAATGCATTAACCAATGATTAGACTATTTGAGATATTTACTTCTTGGTTAAAAAGTATTTTACCCCACTGAGTAAGTAGTAAAGTGACTGATAAAACCTAGAAGTACAGAATGATTTTTCTGAAAGACTAATAGACAGACTGATTAAAGTAGACAATGAAATCTCATTGTCATGCAAAAGAAAGCAGAATTTATGAGAACCAAAGTCTAAATAATGAAAGTTATGCAATAATTGTATTTCAAGATGAACTAGGCCACATAGTTAGGGTTGGTTTCCTATGGGAGTATGGCAGGATGCAGTAAGACCTGGAGAATCATGGGGGGAGCAGGCATTTAACTGGCAGTGTATGTTCATAGGAAGAAAGTGCTGAGTCTGGGTAGTCAGTAGTGCCTTGAAAGAAATGACTACACAGTTTAGACAGTGGAAACAGGAAGCAAATGTTATGATGTTAGTATGAGAGAAAGTGAAAGGATGTCGGTGACCATGCTAATCCACAGAGCTTAGCAGCTCCTTAAAGACGATGGCTGTCTATCCAACGTTCCATTTTGTGTTGACTTCATTTACTTCAGTATCATTAAACCATTTCCATTAAAGCAGATCCATCACACTGTTGGGAACAAATTATAGTCTCTCCATTATAGATATCAACTCATGTAACAGGCACCCAGACCTTAGTACACCTGACACCATGTTAGAGTCGTCATTCCCACCTTACCACTCTGAATGGAGGTCCCAACACTGGCCAAAGTGGGAACAAAGACACAAACCATCAAACCCCTGCTCCAGGATCCAGGAAAAGTCCTTCAGGTTACTAGTATTTCTTTTGAGCTTCTGTAGTTCGGTTTCTTGCTAGTTGTTTTTGCTAACTGAAGAATGTCAACCAAGATGTGGTTTTATGCATAAAAGGTAATGAACTGTGAGGATCAGGGCTTTATGATTTGAGCAAGTTCCCCAGGCAGTTGCCTGCCAGTGATAAACAGTGAAAAAGACTTCTTTTTTTCTAGCTTTAAGAAAGTCCGTGAGTGTTCTCTGGTAGACTTAACTCCTAACATCCTAACTAAAACTTGAACCTTTCAGTCTCCACTGAGGCAAAAAGCACCAGGGCTCAAAGATGGCCAGTGGCCTAGCAGAACACTCGGTCAGCAAGTACCAGAGCATTCAGTCAGGAAGTACCAGAGCACTTGGTCAGGAAGTACCAGAGCATTCAGTCAGGAAGTACCAGAGCACTTGGTCAGGAAGAACCAGAACAGGACCTGGTGAACCACCTTGCTCTCTTTTGTTGTGTGGCCCCTGAAAACACCTGCACACTAGTTGCCTCATTCTACACTGACATAACCTCCTTGCTGGAACAAAGACATTCTAAAGAGATGTTTGTGCCTCTTCCTTTGGCTGTCAGATTATAAAAACAACTAAGGTCCAGGAATTGCAGTTTCCCAAGAATCTCACTATAGGGAGAAGAAAAATGCCAGACCTTTGGGGCCAACCAGAGGGGGAGCTTATTTCCCAGGATGGAACTTCAGGCAGTCCTAACAACTTATGACATTACTCTGAAGGACAGACTGGAGTTGAGGCAACAGACATTCATGAGTCACTGCTGATTGAACTTTGCATTGTTAAAATCAAGTCCAGTGGCATTCAGTGTGAACCTTCTAGTGATGCTGGGCCACAGTGGCAGCCACAGCTCTGAAGCCATAGTTATCTGCAACCCCACTTCATAAACTGTATTTGCAACCCCAAATGAAGCTGCCAAATTGATGGACAGTGTTGGAAAACAACTGGCATCAGTAAAAAGTTTCTGAACCATAATGGCCAAAACTCAACTCAAAATCAAACCTGTGATGAATCTGAGGTTTTTCTGGCCTCACTCCTTTTCGGTATTAGGTCTGAGCACACAGCACACTGCACTGCACATGCCCTCATGTGTCAGGAGATCAGATGTGAACACCGAGCATTGTGCAGTTTTCACCGTACACACAACTGTTTCTGTGCTTATGGAAACCTGACTTAATAATGAAAACAAAAATGGTTAGCATATTCCTACCATAATTACTCGTATCTCAGCATATAAACATCAGATCAGATGTTTTGATTGCACTCTTACAATATTTACTATTAACATTGTGTGTGTGTTGGGGATGTTGCTGTGTCTCACCCATTCAAGGAAAATGCTTAACTACGTAGTCACATTCCCAGCTCCCCACAATTTTGACTTGAAAATTTCCTGGTTGGTGTCCAATGGGATAGATGGGTCAGTGGATAAGTACATGGGTCAAGCCTGATGACCTGAATTTGATCCCCAGGATGCACCTTGAGGAAAGAAAGAACTGATTCCCACAAGTTGTCTTCTGACCTCACCTCTGTATCTATTCACATGTGTGTCACATGTACACACAGTCATACACACACTCACAGAATAAATAAAATGTAATCCAACAACTGACAAAAATGTTTAATTGTTGATCTGCTATTTGAGTTTTATTGAAAAGTCTTTCAGTGAATTTTGGCTTGGGATTCAGGACAGAATTTCCAACAATTTCGGAAATGACCATAAATATATTTCTTTTGTTTTGTTTTGTGTGTTTATATGAAGGGACTTCTTCAGCATTGAACTTTATGGAATTGAAATACTGACAAAACTCTGTAAAACAGCTAGAATTGTCCCTGTTGTGTGGATCAAATATTCAGATGAGATTTAATTCTTCATGTGAAAACAAACACCACATCATTAGCATCCAAATTTACTCTCACCTTTAATACATGGCCAGGTTATATACAAAGAAACTACTTTAATCTAAAATTTTTTGGGACTTTGCATGTAACATGAGGAGGGCCTGTTTGCTTGTTGGGGTTTTTCTGTCCTGCCCGGCCACACAGCTATTTAGTCTCAGAGGAAATCACACAAGAGATCTCTATAAGTTATAATGCTGATTGACCCTGTAGGTTAGGCTTCTTACTGGCTAACGCTCATATCTTGATTAACCCATTTTTCTGATCTATGTTAGCCATGTGGCTCAGTACCTTTTTCAGTGGGGCAGCTCACATCCTGCTGCTTTGGTGATATGGGCAGGAGTGGGAGGAATCAGCTTCCTCTTTCCCAGAATTCTCCTGCTCTCCTTGCATTATTTCCACTTCCCGTCTGGTTTTCCCACCTACACCTCCTGCCTGGCCAATCAGAGTTTATTTAAAACATGATTGACAGGTTACAGACAATTCTCCTGTACCACTTCCCCCTCTTTTTTTAATAAACAAAGGAAAACATCCATAGTCCATTTTTGGGGAATGTGGGCGTAGTATTCCAGGCTACTTCCAACTGGTTGGGGTCACTGATAATCTTATGGGGACCTAAAGAAAATTTAGAGTTATGATTAAGTCCTGTGAGTCTTTATCATCTCAGGTAGCAGTCTTGAACCTGTTCTGGATGAAGAACTTAGAAATCTGGGCCATCTGTTCCTACCGGAGTTTGTTCAGGTGGTCTCCCTTGGTCAAAGATGATATTTCTTAACTCTGAATAAATCCAGAGCCTCTCATTTTCTGTGGAAACAAAAGTAAAATCTCTTCTCCAAATTAACATACCTTTTGACTTCAGTTTTGAAGCCAAGGTATTTTCAAAATACCTATCTTGGATTAATTCTGCAGCATTTATATGCAAGTATCTTTTAGCAGCTGTTGCTCCTTCCTCAGCATTCAAACGATTTAAAGAGAGCATAATAACATACAGTATCGAGATTCTCTGTATATTTTCCATCTTTATACAGTTTTATTTTAACCTCTATTTCTTTTATTTTAACTTTTGGCTTTTTGGGACAGGTTCTCTGCATATCTTTGTCCTGGAATAACTCTGTAGACCAGGCTATCTTTGACCTCCCAGAGATCCGTCTGTCTCTGCCTCCCAGGCTACTCGTTCTTTCTTTTTTTTTAACTTTGAGAACTTTAACCTTTAGCCTGTATATATTTTTAACACAAAGTAAACTATTTAGAGGTTTTCTTACTCTTTGAATCTCTCTTTACTGTATATCTCTCTTTTTTTGACCACATGGGTCTTTAATTTGCTAAGGAATATGGAGAAAACAACAGTCAAAAGCTCTTAAGGCGTTTCAAGGTCCTTGCCAGGAAGCAAGTTGCAACAGTGTCTCCATAGTATGGACTACCTCCTAGAAAGAGTCAGAGTTTTCCCTGGTAGAACGGCCCAGAAAGCCAGCATTTTAAAAAGTGCAGCTTTTCTCCTGCCATGACTGAAAACCAAAATGCTTTACTCTAGTATTTCCCAAGCTTACTCAGGCTTTCTGAGGATGCAGTTATTCACGTGGGTGCCATAGAAAAATCACACACAGATCTCTGTAAGTTATAATGCAGGAGGTGTAGGTGGGAAAACCAGACAGGAAGTGGAAATGATGCAAGGAGAGCAGGAGAATTCTGGGGAGGAGGAAGCTGATTCTACCACTCCTGCCCAGATCACTGAAGCAGCAGGATGTGAGCTGCCCCACTGAAAAAAGGTACTGAGCCACATGGCTAACATAAATCAGAAAAAATGGGTTAATCAAGATATGAGCATTAGCCAGTAAGAAGCCTGACCTACCGGGCCAATCAGCTTTATAACTTATAGAGATCTCCAGTGTGATTTTTCTCTGGGACTAAACAGCTGGGGGTCAGGGTGGGAAAGAACCCCCCCCCCAAACAAGCAGGCTCCCCTCGTGTTACATTTGCAAATCAGTGAATTTTTGAGATTTGTATACTTGCTTTACACTTACCCTGGAGTTATGTAAAACTTTCCTAGGCCAAGGGCATCACAAGTGTAGAAGCTGGAGGCTGGACAGACGGTGCTGCAGTCAGGAGGACCCGTGTTTGGTTTCCAGCACACAAGCTACAGGGGTCTGGAATTTGAAGCAGGTTATCTGATAACTTCTAGCTTTTTCGAGCACTCACACTTGTGGCATACACACACACACACACACACACACACACACACACACACACACACAGACACACACCAGAAAGGTTTTGAATGGAAGTATTGAAGAAGCAGAGATTCCCGCATGTGGAGCTGTTGAGTAAGGCTTTGGAGGCAGGTTGCTTGTTCAACGTGGCAGGGCCAACTTGTGAAGGGTGGATGGGGAGCAGCCCCATCTTAAGACAATGAACATCTTTTTTTTTTTTATTTTTACTAAACATAAGATAATAAGGAGTTATAGGGGGTGGTATCCACTATAAAGGAAACAAAATGTTCCCAAGGATTTAGAGGTCCCTCCGTTTTAATCCCTGTGACCCACCTCCAGAGAGTCAGGGAAGATTTCATGGCAATTCTCGGAGCGCCTTCTTATCTCCCCTCTCTCTTCCACTCTCTCTCCTCTTTTTCTTCCTCTTCTCACACAGAAGCTATTAGCCATGCTCTGTATTGTCTGTCTTAAGGTTATGAGATGCTGCTGCATGACTTTTTTAAAGAAAGAGCCAAAGTAGAATTTGTTGTATAATGTTCATATTTTACTTCTGCTTTTAATGTAACCGATGCAATATAGTATTTGCTTACTCATTATTTTTCTGGTCAAATTTGCTGCATTGAATTTATGATTTTCAGATGCATTTTTAAATTAAGCTGATAAGTTTATTTTGGCACAGACTGAATACTTACTGACAACTGGACAAAATGATTCCTGAAAAGGCAGATATTGTGTTTGGTGTGAGTCCATTGTATTTTTATCCTTTCAGTTCTCAGGTATAAATCTTCTCATCAAAAGGAGCTTCCTGTGGAGAAAAGCCCTGCTCGCTTTTCCTCTCATTTGAAGTAGAAAGTGTGAAGGACCTGGCTGGTTGCAGTAATTGGCTGTCATACACTATTTAGCTACCACTTTGAAGGTGAGGCGCTTCCTCCTCTACTGTTCTGTCTGTGCTACTAAATATTCTAAATGGGCAGATCAAAGTAAATGCTCATTTTTTATCACCTGTATTTCATCTTTCATTTTTTAAAGGTTTTTTTTTGGGGGGGTAATAGTCAAAGACTGTGGGGTTTGAGACATCACCAAGACTTTGAACAGAGATGGTTTGTGTTTCTTGACTGGCAGAAGGAAACAGGACTTCAGTGAGGAGGGCTGCACTACCTGCAATGCTTGCAGGACTTGTAATATTGTCTTTAAAAAGTTGAAAGCAGAAATTTACCATCTGAGAGAGGAAAATATCAGGTCTAGTGGGGGAAAAAAGTGGAAGATATTCTCATGAGTGTGTTTATAAAATGCTTGGCAAACTTATTGATTACATGTCTGTTGTCCAAAATGGAATTCTACCTCTAAGAGATTGCCTTTGCTGACACCTGAACACTGTCTCCAAGAAGGTGGGTATGTATCTACAAGGAGACTGTCTTCACTTTGCAGGTGCAGGAAGGCATTACTTTACAGCATAATTATTCTCCTGGAGCCAACATTTCAAACACTCACAATTATGTTATTTTTCCTTATGTTGAAAACCAAGGCTTTGTGTTGACTACCTTCCAATGACAAAATGAAAGTGAAGTCTCTGTCTATCTGTCTATCTCTGTCTGTCTGTCTGTCTGTCTGTCTGTCTCTCTTTCTCTCACACATGCTCTCTGTACAAGAACAAGTAAATGTTTTATGGGATTTGTGTGTGCAAACATGGCCCTCTGTGTCCACTAAATGTGCTTCTTGGCTCTTTTTCTTGTGTTTGTTTGTTTTATTCCATTCTGTATTATTCTTTTTATTTTGTTTTATCATTATTATTTTTTTTTAGATTCCTGATTGTATTCTAAGGATAGAAAAGAAAGGTTATGGATTTGGATGGTGGGGGAAGTAGAGAGAATCTGGGAGGAGTTGGGGGAGAAAGAACCATAGTCAGATTATACTGTATAAAATGTATTTATCTATTTTCAAAAAGAATTTTGACTGAAAAACTGTGCATTTCTGTTTTTAAAAATGAGCCTTACATTCCAATGTAAGATTTTTACATAAAAGTGAATTCTGAGTAGAGGGATTGATACTCAGCTGTCCTACTGCCTACCACCCAAAATCAGGTGTCTCTGGTATTTGTATCCACTATATTGACCAATGCTTATTTCTCAGGGAATTGTAGTTAAGTGTGCAATTAGAATAAGTCTCATAATTTCAAATGGCAAACAGGGTGAACCTGACAAACTTTAGTCTTAGTGTGTTCCCTCAACAGAATGTTTGAAGATGTTACCAATGTCTGGCTATTCTGAACAATTCTAACATCACCTTAGGGACACAGTCTGTGTCTTTATAGTCTAGTATATGGGTAATGGGTGTACTTTTATATTCTATGAGAACACATCTGCACTCATCAAGTAAAGTCGAATCTGTATTTTCATGTTATTAACAGCTTGGTGTACACATATTGTTAATGATATGTTTGTACTGAGTCAATCTCCTCTAACCAACATGGCCTTGGCGAAGCGCAAGGTTGATATTGGAAAACAGCAACTGAATTCAGTGTTTACTGAAGTGCCTCAGACCAAATGATGCCCAGAGAATTAGGGGAAAGTGCAGGGGACAATAAAGAGAGAGAGACGAACACCATAGAACTCAATGCGAAGCTGTCTCCCCTGACAGAGGGATAAGGCTGAACACTGGAATGATGGGTTTCCTTTGTCTCACCCCTATAGAGAGCTTGTTCCCTATAAAGGCTGGGAATGAGACGGAAGACAGATTTTTTTAAAAGATGTTTATAATCTTTTGTCTTCTCAGATCCCTAGTTCTCTGAACAAAAATTGTTTTGGACATTCAGTTCCTAACCTTACTCATTGACATGCATAGTGACAGAATGAGCTATAGGATTATAGTTACAAAAAGAAAGAGAATCTAATTATTTATTTACTCTTTTTTAAAATATATATATATCTATTTTAGCAATAACATAAAAAAATAAAAACAAAAATGGCTAAAATTCTCTAGGAGGGCTGATGTCTTGGTTCAGTAGCTAAATAAAATCACATGCCAGCCAGAAACCCTGACAAGCTGAGATTGAATTCTTAGACATACACAATGGAAGGAGAGATGAGACTTGCAAGATGTTCGCCGACCTTCACCTGTGGCACACACCACACCCACCCCAATCAAATACACACACACACGAACATCAAATTAAAATTTCATAAGGTTTTAAAGTCACATATTAATATAGTTCAAACAAATATTCTATTTGTCTTGGACTGAAATGTCTTTGATAGGCACAATCATGGAGATTAAGTAGGATCGTATGTGACTGTCTTGCATGTTAGAGATTATTTGGTACGTATTTCCCTTGTTCCATGTCTTCATTCCTTTTTATTGTAAGAACAAATTTCACTGTAAGATCAAGTTAAAGCATCTTCCTCTTTTGAATAGCATTAAAATAACCTGGAAATTTGGAGTTTGAGTAAAAATTCTTTATAGTTTTCCTTCCATTTCCTTCCTGGAAACAATCTAATTCTGAAGAACAATACCATCTAGGTAATAATATAAGAAACTTTGAGAAAAAGTTCACAAACTAGACTGAAAATGACTTCTCAAATTGAGTGCCAAATAAATAAGAACTTAGCCTCAGACTTCAATGTATTTGTGAAGATTGTGACGTTTGCAGTGATTTTATGGACTTATTTTTATGTATTCCATGTGTTTGTGTCTTCCTATGTTCACGTTTCCACCTAACCCCAAGATGATGCATTAATAAATGGGTCCTTCAGGATACATTTCAGTCGTGAAAGCTCTACCTTGTAATTGGGATTTATAGTCTTATAAAATATCTATAGGGCAACCTGTTCTCTATTATAATGTAGGGTACTCCAGTAGAAGCTGATGATTGTTCAGACTGTCACCTAGGTGACAAAACACTAACCTTCTGCAGTGGATAAGACACAAAGGCTTCATTTGGTTCATGGCTTCAGAGGATCCATTGCAGCCAGCAGGTGCCACTGCTTCCAGGTGGAAGCTGATGCAGAGCTTGATAGTAGGAAAGTTCTGGATGAGTGGAGCTTGCTGACTACTCATGGTGGCCACAGAGCAGACAGATGCAGTGATGAAATGGGGGAAAATACAGCATCAAGGACATGCTGCATGTGACTCTCTTTGGCCATCAACCCTTACCTCCCCAAGTCCAGGACTTTCCAATCAGTGGCAAGCCTCTAATATGGATGGACATTTTCCAGAATGATTCTTTGGGCACCTTGATCTTTAAATTTCTAAGCCTTCAGAACTGAGAATAATATATGCTTTTGTCTAAAATTTTGCAAAGTGAAAATATTCTAAGTATGCTAGGGGATCAAGTCGATACTCACATCCCCGCTTTTTAACATGTCAGTGTGTCCCAAAGCCATACTCTGAGAAATGGAGCGGTAAGTATCACTTCAACATTAATGGGTAGAAAAGGGATACACTTGGAGGCAGTCACTAGGATGCTATAATAGCAGGATGGGCCCTGTATTCATTTTTCTCATTGTGTCTTACTGATAGAAGTAATTGAATAACAGTTTTATGGGACGTGGTGCCAGGAGGATGAGGCATCTGGTCATGGTGCATCTACAGGCAGGTAGGAGGCAGTGATGGAGGCAGTGTTGGAGGCTGGTGCTCAGTTCGATTTCTCTTTTTATGTAGTCCAAGACCCCAGCCCATTGAATGGTACCACCCGTATTCAGAGCAGATCTATCTCCCTCAGTTAAACTCTATGGCAATGCCCTCATGATCATACCGAGATGTGATGCTTAATCCAATCAAGTTGACAGTGAAGATTAATCACCACAGAAACAAATTGTCAAAGAGATAATCTCTGTATGAAGGGTTTTCTGAAGACCCTCATGCAAGCAGAAAATGCTTAGTATGAGGAAATAAAACTGCAATTTTCTGTTGTGTTATGAGAAGTACACTTCAGAATGGCCTAAATAGTATCATCAGCATCATTCTGAAAAAAAACATTTGTGACTTTTTTGAAATCAAATTGTGAAAGGAAGGGAAGAGGATAGATTTCATGATGTGATAAATCATATAACATTGTATATTTTTTAAAAGAACAGCATAGTGTATCTTAGAAATACAATATTATTCCCATGCTGCCTCAGAATAGAAGGATAATTGGGTAGCATTTGAGCTGAAGAGTTTTCAAGTTTTTTTTCTTCACGCCTCATAGTGTCTCCATGATAATGTATCTGCTTGTAGTGTTCTGACTCCATCCAATGCGTTTTTAATCTTTACAGGGCACAGAAAACAGAGGTGATTAGAAATTCCAAAATAACATTTTTTTCTGAACTTCACAAAAATGTCATTTTCTTCTTTATTACTCATTACTTTCTTTAAAAAGCAAATAAAACTTGTGACTCCTCCTAGCCATCTTGTTCCAGCGTTCTGTGTTCTGTGTCATTAGTTAACAGGCAGCTGGGTGAAGGTTGGCCCACATCCAAGATGATGATTGCTTTCTCCATGCACTCTTTACTGGTGGCTCTCTAAATAATGACTTCTGCTTTTAATGAGGGATATTCAGAATGATTAACTCTCACATGATTAATAGATGATGTTTCTGGGAATTGAGTAGAGAAGAGTCCTTTAAACAAATCTGGTCTGTTGTGGTTGCCACAAATCAAATAACATTCCGCCTTGGATGGCTGCTGTGTCTTTTCCTCGTCAGATATGAGCGTGAATGTGTATTCACCCCAGATATGACACCACTGGTTGTACAAAGAAACGATTCTACTCAGTCCAACTTAGTGATCCACTGAGTTTGTAAGTGTTCCTCACAAGAGTATAGGTGAGTGGTTGTTAATATGGTCATTTGTGAGTGAAAGGCAGCCCCAGTAGGGAAAAGGCAGCCCTACCTAGCCTGGGGAAAAACTCATGAAAGTTGCATCCCTGGGAGCTCCCACTGCACAACTAGCAGGCCTTTCTACTGGTGAACAAGTCTCTTCTACCCAGAAGTCTCTGTTTGTAACATTGGAAATAGTCTTGCTAATAATGTGTAAGATTTAGGAGTTTCCTTAGCTTGGTAAAGTTTATCTGCTTAGGTCGCTTTGTGTGTTTAATGTGCTTCCAGAGTCCTAAGAGCCTCCCTCTTTCTTTCTAAGAGAATGCTTTAATTCTGAGGAAACAGTTGCACAGCACTGTGATTTGGAAAGTAGGCAGCTACTGCCACTGAGAGACCAAGACTGTGGATTGGCTCTGGAAGAAATGATGACAGGCAGCATGTCAGGGGCCTCTTCAGCACCAGTGTCATCTGGGTAAAGTATCATAGGGTGTCACTCCAAAAATAGGCAAGTTACTAAATCATGAGCCTCAGACCTGTCATACTCCAAATGGCAGGGATAATGAATAGTGTGTGGGGTTAAATGAAGATTAAATAATATGGTGCACACAAAACATCTTGCAAAATGCCAAGCACACCCTGTTCAGTCACTCTGTTACTTTCAAATCCCCTCCTTCAGCAAGCCTGAGAACTAAACATTCTCCTGCGAGTGTGAGAGCCTCAATGGTAGTGGGACTTGTAGGAAATCTTTTTTTTCTATTATATGTAATATTCTTGAAAAAAATCATCTCTAGCACCAGAGCCAACACATTTGCTGCCATGGTCATAATATGGTGTTATCAAAAAATCATATGCCACTAATTGCTATACTTTCAGCCTTTGATATCAATTTCATAGCTTTATAAGAAAGATTAAAACAATGAGTTCTGACAATGATACATAAACATTAGAGGAAACAGATACATTTTCTGCTTTAAGCATTCAAAATGGAAAGTTTAATTTTAAAGAGGCAGGTGACTTGTCCTGGAACAAAACCTCATCTTTTCATTAATCGTTTTTTTTGATTGGCTATGCCACAATAACAAACAAATCCAATGTCCCAGTGGCTTGTAGCCACACATGTTAGTGTCTTGCTCATATCTGGCAGCTTAATGCACAGTCCAGGTTTATCTTTTACCTCTTGGTAATGACAAGAAATTTTTATTTATTAACACTTTTTCAACTGTTCATAAAAATCACTTTTAAAATGATTTTTAACTTATAAGTCACAAAGTAAATTATTATAAGCATTCAAATTAATGAGTTTATATAACAAATGTCCATGCTAAACCACCTAAAGGAATTCTGAATGCTTTCATCCACATACACATCATTATTCAATGTTATTTCTGTCACAATGTGTAGGCGGAGGCCGCTTGTTTGATTCCTGGCCTCTTTGACTAGAAATAATCATATGGAAACTGTATTAATTACAATACTGTTTGGCCAATACCTTAAGCATATTTCTAGCTAGCTCTTATATCTTCAATTAACCAATCTCTATTAATCTGTGCATCACCATCAGGTCGTGGCCTACCTGCAAGGTTTAAGCAGACTCCCATGGGTGTCTTTCTCCTTTGGCCGCTACACAGCATCTCCCTGACTCTGCCTACTCTCTATTTATCTCTTCCAGCCTGTCTATAATCTGACCTTCTACAGGATGAAACAGCTTCTTTTATTAATCATTGGTAGTAAAACATATTCATGGCATACAGATGGAAATCCCACATCAACAATGGCTGGTTTTCTCTTCTCCAGAGGACTAAGTAACAAAATTGAACAATATGAGCTGTTGTGTGTGCTCTCAGTGCAGTCACTAGGAGCAATCCATGTGTCTTCTATATTTAGGGTTTATCTGCATTCACTGAAAACACTCGGAGCCAGTTACTGTTTTGTTAACTTGGCACAACCTGCCATTATCCTAGAAGAGGGAATATCAGTAAGAAGGTTACTTCTTCAGATTGGCCCATAGGCAAATCTGTAGAACATTCTCTTGATAAATTATTGATGTTGGAAGGCCAAGGTTCTGTGGGAAGTCTACCCTAGGCAGGTGGTCTGGGTTATATAAGAAAGCAAGTTAGTAGCCATGGAAGCCAGTCAGTAGTCACCACCCCTCCATGGCCCCTGCTTTGGTTCCTGCCTCGACTTTTAGAAGATGAGCTACAAGTTATAACATTAAATAAACCCTTTTCTCCCCAGGTTGTGGCATTTATTGCAGTAATTGAGACCATTTCCTTGTTATCAAATAGAGGTTCTTTTTATTTTTTATATGTGTGTAAATGTATATGTTAATGTTAGTACATATGTACACATGAGTGTGCACATGTGTGTATGTACATGGGAGCCCAGATTTCTCAAGCACTTGTCACTTTTTTCCATACAGGTAATGTCTTTAAATTTAATGGTTACCAGATTGGCTATGTTGACTGGTTCAGTCTGCCAAAAGTTGAGATTAGAAGTTTGTCACCTTTACAATCTTTTTAGTGGGATCTCTGGATACTGAACTCAGGTCCTCATAAATTAATGACAGTCACTTTACTAACTGAACTATCTCCCCAGTCCCCAAGTGTCTTTTGATTGAATAAACATAGCAATCACAGTACGTTTACTTGATTCCTGTTGAACAAACATTGACTTGTTCTTGACTAACACTGTGAAAAACTGTTACTCACCAAGTAGAAGTCTTGTGTTTTTATTTTTGCATCTTTTGCAAAAATACCTGGGGAAGAAAATGGCTTGGAACAACATAAGCATTCTTCACAGTGGTTGTGCCAAGTAACTCTCAAAGTAAGAAGGGTTTACATTTAATAATTTTCAAATGACCACATTTTTCTTTTTTGAATTGGAGTTCTGGTGTCATAGCTGAGATTTCTGTCTAGCTTAGTGTCTTCTAGTGAGCTTTAAAAAAGTTTTTCTTTCCTATTTAGAACTGTTTCACTTTTAGTTTATTAATAAGTTTATTTATCATTTAACTAAAATAAACTTTTAGCTTATTTATCCATTTTAAAACCTGTCTTCTTTTGTTCATTTGTTAGCTTGTTAGTTTTTACTTTGTTTTCTTTTGTATGTCAGTATCCAATTGTCACAGCCATTTGTGGGAAAGATTCTTCTGTTTCCAACCATTCTACATTTTGTTGGAAACCAGCAGTTCTGGATTTTGAGGTTTATTTCTATAATCTCTATGATACTTCATTGAATTGTCTCTATAGAATTCAATACCCATTGCTTGGTTACTGTATATTTATAGTGTGTGTGTGTGTGTGTGTGTGTGTATGCCCAAGCATGTCATTGTGTACCTGTAGAGGTCATAGGACAACATGCAAATTCTCTCCTTCTATAGACTCAGATGTCATCAGTCTTGCTGATGAGCCCTTTTATCCATTGAACCATCTCAACAGCCCATTGTTACAACTCCTAAAACCAACTGAATTCAGGCCTTAACTGTGTTTTCTAATGAGTTGTTTTAGTTCCTTAGACTTTCCGTGTAAACTTTATAATTAGCTTGTTAATGCCAACAATAAAAGTTTCAGTTATTTTAATGAGGTAATGTTTGGATGCATAAGTGATTTACAGAAGTTTATATTTTCATATTATGTCTTCCAGTCCATGACAATTGTGTGTTATTGCTTCATTTATTTTGATCTCTTTCATTTTCTTCCAGTAAATATTTTATTTACTTTTCAGAGCATAGTTTTTCATGTAGTCTATCTAATTTACCCTTAAATTTATTGCAATTTTGGGGCTACTAACTGTTTTTCTAAAGTTTTTCCTATTATTTTATGTAAACATGGCCACATAAAATTTACTGTTTTAGAAATACTGTGTGTTCTGTTACTTTGAGAAATTTATTTATTAATTTCAGTAACTCTTTGTACACAGCATTAAATTTTCTGCAAAGATAATATCAAGTTTTTACTTAGTTACTGTAGTATCTTTTAAGTTACATTTATTCACTGTGTATGTGTATGTGTTGTGTGTGTATGCATGCATGTGCCTGTGTTTGCACACACTAGCCCTGGAATACATGGAACTCAGAAAATAAGTTTTGGTAGTAAGTTTTCTTTTTCCCTTATGCTGGTCTAGGCAATCAAATTCATGCTTCCAGACTTTTTTCACCAACTTTCTTCTGATAAGCCATCTCACCAGCTCTGTTCATTATCAATTTATCAATTTAGTGTTATTCTTTGTCCTTTGGACTAAGCTAATTTTTAAGTAAAATCAACAATCAAAGCATTAGCAATGTATCTGCTTCTGAGTGAACTGAACAGCATGGTTTTTTGTGCACCACTAAAAACATGGTTATGATTACACAAGCAAAATTGTCACAACTGTTGTATTATAGATGTACAAAACCATATCTTAGAGTTTATTAGATATGTTTGTGCTGTAGTAAAATCAATCTGGTTAATGTGAAAAATATGGTTAACTGTGAATAAGGGAAATTCCCAGTTAACTCTGGATTGTGGGAAGTGCTCTTATTCTCATGCTTTGTACAAGGAACATATGTTTGCAGTCCACAAGCTAGAGCTGTGATTAGCTAAGGAAAATTCGAATCCTACTTCAGCTACAACTTCCTCTTGGTTTTAATGTTGTAGTTTGAATGTGAAATTCCCAGGGATTATGTTCAGATATTTGAACACTTGGGCCCCAGATCCTGGTGCTGTTTGTAGAGGTTATAGGAAGGTGACCCTTGCTAGAGGAAGCCAGGAGTCAAGCGGGTTGGGCTTTGAGGTTTTATAGCTCCTACCTTCTGGTTGAGGATGCAATGTGCTAAGCCTGCCTCCCACACAATGACTGACTCTGTTCCTCTGGATCTGTAAGACAAAGAATACTTTCTACTTCAAGTGATTCTTGTCAGAATATTTTATAAAAGCAACAGGAAAAGAGACTATGACACAAATTTTCACTTTGAGAGGTAACACTTTGTGGCCAGGTAGGTGACACTTCACATTTACTAAAAATATATCTGTGAACACTCCTATCATTGTACTCAATTATTAAGAAAAGAGATATTTTCATTAAGAAACCAAAGCACTAGATTATAATTTTATAGCCACAAATGTAAGCTTCAACTCTTACGAGGCATTGTGGAGAAACATGGCTTCATTCATTTGTCTAGACTGAAAGCTTCCACTGTGCTAAGGTAAACAAACACATTGACAGTTCCTCCGATAGTTTACAGGGGTTTGTTGTAGTTGTTGTTGTTTGTTGGTGGTGGTGATGTTTTTTGTTGTTGTTGTCAAGGAAATAGATCCCCACTATACCTCTGTTGATGTTCACAGATGCCATTTGGGAATCATATCGCTCTACATAGTGCAAGTGTTTAGTAGTCTGGGGAGATATGGGTGCATGATGTCATTCAGTAATATACAGCAACTTTTTCCAGATGTTTAACACTATGCCACTGCTCAATCATGATGTCTGTGTGACAAGTGCCCATTGTTGTGTGGGAATGGAAACATTCCATTAATTTGAGACAACTTCTATCATGATCACCTACTAGATAAGTATTTCTACTTATAATGGCCACATATGCTGTGTTCCTGGAGGAAGGGGTGGAAAGAGTGGAAAGAATTTACAGTAGTGACCAGAAGGTTACCTTGTCTGACTATATTCAGGTAGTTTTCAGCCATAGTGACTTCCTTTTGCAAACACAGACTTTCAGATACAATTATGCCAAGACCATATCTATATGTAGACATAGCAGTTATCCATCATACATGAAATTGTAGTTTGAGGGTTATAGCACTCTGTGTTATTCAAAGATTTTAGTGTATCTCTTGCTCCAATTGTGTATTTCTAACTTGTTATTTAACAGTTCATCTCTGAATGATTAATGTTAGTTGTCAACTTGAGAGCATCTACACTCACCTAAGAGATAAGACTCCAGTCACACCTGAGATTATCTCAACTAAGGTTAGCTTCGAAAGTGTCTGTAAGTATCTTGAGTAAATCAGATGAGGACCCATCTGAGAAGGGTATTCCAGAAAGTGTCCCAGACTGTACTACAATGCAGAAAGTGAGCTGCATTGCATCTACTTATTTCTCTCTACTTCTGAACTCTAGATGTGATGTGACCAGCCACTTCAGCTTCCTTGATTTTCCACTGTGAAAGGCTTTACCTTTGAACTACTAATGAGTTAATCCTTTTTTTTTTTTTTTTAGTAACATCTGTTGGGGTATTTTGCCACAGTGACAGGAAAATAAACCAGGACAGTCAAAAAAATAAATGCATATTCATCCACAAAGCCTTTCACATAAGGTTAATGCCAAATGTTTGACACAGGGTTTCCTGTTAAGCCTACCTCCTCCTTTCCTGTAAGCCAAGCCAGCAGTGATCCCTTGTTTACAACTTCCACTTACGTTTCTGAATCAAATCCACAAGGGTTTCTGTCTTCTTTCCACATGTGTGCACATGTGTATTGTGTGTGGTGCATGTATGTGAGTGTCCTGGTGCATACATCCATGAGTATGCATTTGGAGTCTGCAGCAAGACATCAAGCATCTTTTTCTAACACTTGGGTCTCAATGCTTTGAGTCAGGGTCTCTCACCGAACAGAAACTCACCCTGTTGTCTAGGCTGGCTGGAGAGCAAGATCCTGGAATTTGTCTATCTGCATACACACAGTGCTGAGATTACAAGCTCAGGCTGTCAAGTCTGAGCCTTTACTTTTTATTTTTTGTGGGTACTGGGATTTGAATTTAGATTCTTGGGTCTTCATGTATCACTCTTCCTCACTGAGGCATCTTCTCAAGCCCCACACTACCGTTTCCGACTTACTGATTTTAAGAAACACATACATGAGCTCTGCGTCTGCAGCACTCCGGTCTCCCTCCTCTAACTTCTCCATGTCTCCGTCCCACATTTATATTTCTTCTTTAAATATTCTCGATACTTGTATAATCCCCTTTCTGCCATTTTGCCATTTCTTTTACCAAACTCTGGTGATTGCAATATTTCTATCATTTCCCAAATTCTGACCATTTGTTCTGACAACTGTGCTTATTTCTCAGTGTTGCTGGGTAGAGATCAAAGGTGGTGTCTGCCTGCTACCACATTCTGTACATCAGAAAGTTCTTCATTATCCTTGAGTCTTTCTTCCTTCTCATTCTCTTCCATTTGAAACTCTTATTAAGACAATTCCTGGCTCATGACAGTTGGAGTTATGATCTTTGCCTTTACTATGGTGAGAAAAGAATAGGACCTCTATGTTTGCACTGGGACCTTTCTCAGGCCGGCTGTCTCATGATGCTGAACACATCATAAACCCACCACAACCCTAAGGCATCAAGAAAATCAACAGGGGAAATTTGGTACACAAATATGTAGGGCATTGTTTTGTTGACACAGGCAAAATGCTGTTTTGACTGATGGTGCTTTCATCTTTGGATGGGTTGAATGAAATGTTTTCTACAAACCACAGAACTCTTGTCCAGCAACAGTAGACAGTGATGTATCACAGCTCTATGGTATCCTGCTTGCTTCATCCTGCTGTCTTGGTGTATCAGTGTGTGTAGTGTGTGTGTGTGTGTGTGTGTGTGTGTGTGTACACATGCTTGTAGGTACATATGTTTGTAGGTATACATGTATGTGTGTATGGTAGTTGGAGGTTAATTTCTGACATTGTTCTTCTGGATGCACATTCTTTTCTTTAAACTATTTTTGACATTCACTTATATATTTTTATTGTTTTGATTTATTTTGTGTGTCAGGAGGTACATGTGCCACTGAGTATGTGTAGAGGTCAGAGAGCAGCTTGCTTAAGTCCTCTCTTTCCACAATGTGGGTCCTGGATATCAAACAAAGGAGGCAAATGCCTTTCTCACAGAGATTTGTCACCAGTCCCATGTTCTTTTTTAAGACAGAGTCTCTCACTTGCCTGGAATTCAACTTTGCTCGGCTGGCAGGTAAGCCTGTTTCCGCCTCTGTAGTACTGGAGTGACAAGAACCTGCCCCACCGTTCCCAGTCTCTCACGTGGGTTCTGAAGATTGAAATAAAATCTGCATGTGTGTGTCATAGTCACTTTACCAAATTAGCTTTCTTCCTGGCATAGTGTTCCATTTTTGGTAATTTTAGCAACAGTATTTTCAAGTTCAATGGATTTTACTCTGCTCCATGCAGTCTTCCTAGTGAATTCCTCATGTACTGTTTTCTTTTCTAATATTCCTTTGTTTTTCATTTTCCCCATTTCATTCATTTCTCCAGTTTCATCATCTTTGTTTAACATTCCACTAGATATGCCAGAATTTTTTTTTGGGGGGGGGGGCGTTGGGCTACACTCTGTGGATTGCAAGACCTTATTTCCTCCATGCCTTTTTTGATGAAGATTTTACTATTAAATATGACTTATGAATTTATTATTCATGTTTTGTAGGATCCATCTTATCAATGTATCTTGTCAAAAGTTTTGTTTCACATTATCATATGCCAGAATTTTAATAAAGTATTTTATTATAGTTTCTGACAATGCTTCTTCTACATTTATGACCTTAGTCTCTTCTTTCTTGATAAGACAGAAGCTTATTTTCCTGATTTTGACCTCTAGTGTTCTAAGGATGTTGATGCATCTTACTGTCAAATTCTTAGCTCCAACCTTTTTCTTATGGCTGTTGAGGTGCTCTCAATTTTATCTATCTATCTATCTATCTATCTATCTATCTATCTATCTATCTATCTACCTACCTACCTACCTACCTATCTATCTATCTATGGCTCAAATCTTATCAGGGCATACTTTTTGACAAGCATGCTTCATGGATGCAATGAACCCTGCACACCCGGTTCCTCATTCCTTATTTCACACCCTTCACACATGAGTATGGTTCTCTGTGTGCGTAAGAAGCTTAGTTACAGTGTAAATGCACTGGATTGGAGACTAACGAGGCAAGCAGTAGGATAGATGCTGCACCACCAAGCAACGAAACAACTTAGCAGATAAATGTGTTTGATATCAAGCGTAATGAGTTTAGATTCCCAGTTCCCTCACGGGAATTCCCAGTTCCCTCAACTCCTGCATCTTCTCTTCTGGCTGCTGTTCACATCCCAGTGCACACTGAACCCACGTACAAACATTCATGTGAATATATTAAGTAAATGTAATAAAATTTTAAATCTGATCTTCATCCAGCATGAATCAGTTGGTTTAGATAAAATTGGATCATTCTTTCAAGACTCAGTTTTTTTTCCAAAAGCTAATAAGATAATGACCCCCTACAGAATCATTCTCAAGATTAAACAAAAAACAAAGGGACTTAGGGCCTGACATTCATTAGGAAGCCATTAAACTGCAATTGTTATTATTGCTTCATAGCTCCAACATCATTTAATTTTAATTTCTTTTCCCCCCAAAATGAGAATTATATTGTATAGTAGTAAGCTAGTATCATGTACCTTTCAGGATAAAGTAGCATGAAAGTTTAATAACTGAAAGTTATAAGCCACTTTGTAAATCACAAATTTCCTTACATGGGATACATTTTCACAGAAACCTGTAAGGTGGGCACTATGGCCCTTGACAGGTGAGAAAATGGCTATAAGGAGAGAGCTGCCAATGCCAGCATCTAAGCCAGGTTTGTCTCTCTCTAATTCTAACTCTGTGCTTCTCCATTGCATGATTCTAGATTCTCTAAGAACCAGCCTGCAGTATTAGGCCAAGAGGCACAAATGGCCTTGTGATTTCCATTCATTTCCCACAATGCATTATAAACACCACTGATTTGCTGCTTCACAGCCTTCTGGGTGTTTCTGAGCATCATTTCATGTGTACACCACTTCACAACCTCTTGTCTTTGTTTTCAAATAAAGCTACATGTTCAGCTTGGTTTTGCTTTGTGGCATGTTATTTGCAATACTTTCTAATTTAATCCTTGTTTAGGGAAATGTGAAGTGTAATGGCCAACTTTTGTGGCTCATTGAGAATTCAAGCTAAAAAGAATTCACTTAGCATTTTGATCTTTTTTTTTCTGAAGTTATAGCCATATTGGCCTGTCTGTCTGTCTGCCTGTCTGTCTATCTATCCATCCATCCATCTATCCACTACCTACTTACCTACCCATATATACATCTATCTATCTATCTATCTATCTATCTATCTATCTATCTATCTATCTATCTATCTATTACATCTATATATCCGTGTATCCATCTATCATCAATCAATATTGTTCTGTGAGTACAAGTTACATACATGTGGTTCTGCTTCCAGGTCATGGAAAATGTGGAGTATTTTATTGTTTAGTAGATCTCTTTAAAAAAGATCCCATGACAACACAAGGAAAATTAGTAACTACCATTTACAAAAGATAACTAATCCCAAGCACCATTTGAGTGCAATATATCTAAACAAGATTTATCTTAAAGTATTCTCTTATCACAGATACTGGTCTATAAACTCACAGGCCAGCAACTGAAAAACATAACCAAATGTCTACCTCCAGCCTCTTCATGTATATAAACCTATATATCATGTGTATACACTAAAATACACATGCACACCCATACTCACATGTATACACACACACACACACACACACACACACACACACACACACAAACTTGGATAATGTCAAAGCTAAAATCATAGTCATTGAGCCTTCTCTCTGGTCACAAGAGTCAAAACGGGAAGTTGGAGGATGTCTCATGGAATAAGAGGGATTCAGAGCCAAGAACCCCTCATGAACTCTATAAATACAGGAAAACCTTTTTATTTCCAGATCTTGATCCACAATGGCACCATTTGTTTGACTATGTCTTCCTCTAGCTGGAGTGAAGGGTTCATTCAGGAGAAGTCTATGAAGCACATATTAGGTACTGTGCTGAGGGTAGGTAATCAGTCATTTAACAAGGCAAACACTCTGCTTCTCAATATATTCCCAGGGAAGGAGAAAGACAAACAGCCAGACCTGTGCTGTTCAGGATAAAGTGAAAGTGTTTCTGCACAAAGTCTTCTGAGTGTCGATGTAGAACATCTAATGCCATAGGTGGCTTTTAAACATTGTTTTCTTTCTACCAGCAACTGACAAGCTAAATGATTATCTGCTATGTTGCTCATCTCATGTGTTCTTTAGCCTTAATATCTTTGATTATATCGTATTTTATTCTCTTGAATATTGTTTCCCTTTTTAAATCAGGATGTTTGTAAATCAATTCACAATTTAGGAGTTTATTTTTGCGTCTTCCAAACTAGGTCACTTATTTCTCCTGCGAACATCTGTAACTTTTAAATTCCCTGTGACCATTTCATTCTTTACATTTCTTCCATGTGCGCCCGTCTTTTATTTATTCTTGTAGATTGTGAACCCCTCAAGGCCAGGGTTTACCTGCTGTGTGTGTTTTGTTCAGTATCTAGATTAGAAAACAGCATATCATGACTCTTGGTAAATGTGTGATAGGCAAGGCTAAATTAATTTAATAAGATTTTTTTTAAAAACTACTGATTTTTTAAATTAATTTATTTATTTGTTTATAAAAATTTCCACTTCCTCCCCTCCTCCCCATACCCTCCCTTTCCCCCCACTCCCTCTCCTCCTCCTCCCCAACTCCCTCTCCTCCTCCCTCTCCAATCCTAAGAGCAGTCAGGGTTTCCTGCCCTGTGGGAAGTTCAAGTTCTTCCCCTCTCCCTCCAGGTCTAGGAAGGTGAGCATCCAAACAGTCTAGGATCCCAGAAAACCAGTCCATGCAGACAAAACAAGACCCAGTGTCATTGTCAATGGCTTCTCAGTCAGTCCCCATGACAAACACATTTAGAGACTCAGGTTTGATCACATGCTCGTTCAGGCCCAGTCCAGATGGCCTTGGTGAGCTCTCATTAGATCAGTCTCCTTGTATCAGTGGGTGAACGCACCCCACATGGTCCTGATTTCCTTTTTCATGTTCTCTCTCCTTCTGCTCCTCATTTGAACCTAGGGGGCTCAGTCCAGTGCTCCAATGTGGGTCTCCGTCTCTATCTCCATCTATCGTCAGATGAGGGTTCCCTCTAGTCCTGCCCAGGGAACAATCTGGTGTTGAGGAGATGTCTTCACTGGTAACCTACCTGCTGCCAAGCCCGATGAGCTGAGTTTTTTCTCCATGATCCACACAGGGAAGGAGAACCGGCTCTAGCAAATTGTCTTCTACCATCCATATGTGTTCCAAGGCATGCACATTCCCCAATAAATTAATGTTGTCTTATTGACTTAATGCTGGGGTGCGAAGGTGGAGTTTGCTCACCCTTGCCTATGCCCACCTCTAACAAATAGATACTGTTAATACAATTTTGAACAACCGACAAAAAATTATTAATCTGTATATAAGATAAAATTGATGAAGTTATGTTAGAAATGTAACCTTCCTTCGTCCTAAAAATGAACAAATCTGGAGCACTGCAGTCTTAGGAGTACATGGGATACCTATTTGAAATTGAGAAGTTAAATGTTTTCACTGTTCATGAAAGTTGGTTTGATTATCAAGATGGTTTCCTGGAAAATTAGGCAAGCTGTATGTGTGTGTGTGCAGAGAGTATTCTAGCATAGAAGAGCTCTTGGAATTAAACAATGAGCAAAATCTTTTCATTTGTGCTTATTTGAAATATACTTTAAAGGGTCTGGGTGATACTGAAGTTATTGACTGCATATTAAGGCTAGTATGACTCTCTGTGAATTGAATTATGAAAAATGGAAAAACATTTTTCCAATTAACCTGAAAAGAGAGGTAAAATGAGAGATAGAATGAAAAGAGAGAAATAGTAAATTTTGCTTGGGTGTGGTTGGAGCGTGGTGTTGGAGTGCTCACCTACCTTCTAGGAGGCCTTAGTTTGGATCCTTAGCATAATGATAAGTGGGGTAAAAATACATATTTTCTGCTGCCTTGTACACTCTGAGCAGTGATATCTACCACAGTCATGTTTGTCAGCTTTTAGTTTTTAAAATTTTAGTTGTTTGTCCTCAGACAAACATACACAAACGGATTCTTTGTTGTGGCTGGAGAGATGGCTCTGTGGTTGTAAGTGCTCACTGCCCTTGCAGTGGGCCTGTGCTCAATTCTCAGCATCCATATTTGAGCTGTCAGGCAGCTCAAAGCTGTCACTGACATCGCATCCAGGGACTCCAACATCCTCTTCTTGTCTCTGTGGGTACTTGCCTGAAGTTATTACACATAAACTAATGCAGGCACATAAACCTATATCAAAGTTGTGTGTGTGTGTGTGTGTGTGTATAAAATATATTTTTTATCATAATATATAATTTTATAATAATATGACAATAAATGAAATATACAAATATACAATAAAATCATATAACTATATAATTTTTATTATTTAAGAATTTTACACAATGTATTTCTAACGTAGTTACTCCTAATGCCTCCCGGATCTGTTCCCTTCTTCCTATAGCTCCACAGCTTCCTGTCCTACTTTCCTTTCTAATAACCCACTAATTCCATTTTGTTATCCCCGTACACTCCTGGGCATGGACTACTCACTGTCATAGTCAACCTTGCAGGGTCCATAGCCTTAAAAACACTACCCCAGAAACCATCACCTGCCCACCCCTCCTCCGTCAGGAGGCTTGTGAACCCTTCTTCCCTCTCTGCTAGACTGTTTATTGGCTCAATCTGGTGCAGATCTTGTGCAACCAAACACAGCATCCTACTTTCTAATATTGTGCCTTTTGCATTAATATTTGAAGGGAAATAATGAGGCTTTATATTCTGTGTTAGGCTGGATACCTTATAAATAATAATCTCTTTTGGACAAGCTCCAACTCTAGTGCTATGCCTGTTTCTATTTTATAGATGAGGCTTAGTCTCCTTCTGGAAGATGGAAGATCCAGAGGCTGTGAAAGATAGAACTGAAGTAGGATTTAGCAACTCTTTTTTTTTTATTGAGCTCTACATTATTCTCTGCTCCCCTCCCTGCCTCTACTCTCCCCCAAGGTCCCCATGCTCCCAATTTACTCAGGAGATCTTGTCTTTTTCTACTTCTCGTGTAGATCAGATTTATGTATGTCTCTCTTAGGTCCTAATTGTTCTGTAAGTTCTCTGGGATTGTGATTTGTGGGCTGGTTTTCTTTGCTTTATTTTTGAAAACCATTTATGAGTGAGTACATGTGATAATTGTCTTTCTGGGTCTAGGTTACCTCACTCAAAATGATGCTTTCTATCTCCATTCATTTGCCTGCAAAATTCAAGATGTTATTTTTTTCTTCCGTTTAGTACCCCATTGTGTAAATGTACCATATTTTCCTTATCCATTCTTTGGTCGAGGAGCATTTAGGCTGTTTCCAGGTTCTGGCTATGACAAACAATGCTGCCATGAACATAGCTGAGTACATGTCCTTGTGGCACAGTTGTGCATCCTTTGGATATATACCCAAAAGTGGTATTACTGGGTCTTGAGGTAGGTTGTTTCCTAATCATTTAAGAAATTGTCACACTGACATCCAAATGGCCTGTACCAGCTTGCATTCCCACCAGCAATACAGAAGTGTTCCCTTTTCCCCACACCCTCTCCAGCATAAGTTGTCATCAGTGTTTTTGATCTTGGCCATTCTTACAGGTGTAAGATGGAATCTCAGAGTTGTTTTGATTTACATTACTCTGATGGCTTAGGATATTGAGCATTTCCTTAAGTGTCTTTCAGCCATTTTAGATTTCTCTGTTGGGAGTTCTCTGTTTAGGTCTGTATTCAATTTTTTTGTTGGATTATTTGTTCTTTTGATGACTGATTTCTTGAGTTCTTTGTATATTTTGGAGATCAGATCTCTGTCTGATGTGGGGTTAGTAAAGATCTTTTCCCATTTTGTAGGCTGCCATTTTGTCTTGTTGACCGTGTCCTTTGCTTTACAGAAGCTTCTCAGTTTCAGAAGGTCCCATTTATTAATTGTTTCTCTCAGTGTCTGTGCTGCTGGGGTTATATTTAAGAAGTGGTATCCTGTGCTGATGCGTTCAAGTGTACTTCTCACTTTCTCTTCTATAAGGTTTAGTGTGGCTGGCTTTATGTTGCGGTCCTTTATCCACATGGACTTGAGTTTTGTGCATGGTGATAGATATGGATCTATTTTCATTCTTCTACTGGTTGATATCCAGTTATGTCAACACCATTTATTGAATATGTTTAATTTTTTCCATTAGATATTTTTTGCTTCTTTGTCAAAAATCAGGTGTTCAAAGGAGTGTGGAATAATATCCAGGTCATCTGCTTGGTTCCATTGGTTCTCTCCTCTCTTCTGTTCTTATGCCAAAGCCAGTCTGTTTTCAGTACTGTAGTCTGTTGTAGATAGAGTTTGAAGTCAGGGATTGTGATTCTTCCAGAAGTTCTTTTATTGTACAGGATTATTTTGGCTATCCTGGGTTTTTTGTTTTTCCATATGAAGTTGTGTACTGTTATTTCAAGGTATGTGAAGAATTTTGCTGGGATTTTGATGGGCATTGAATTGAATCTGTTGAAGAAGATACCAGGAAGTGGAAAGATCACCCATGCTCTTGGGTAGGTAGAATTAACAAAGTAAAAAATGGAAATCTTACCAAAAGTAATCTACAGATTCAATGCAATGCCTGTCAAAATCCCAGCAAATTTTTTCACAGACCTCAAAAGAATGGTTTTAGCAACTCTTAAGTCCAAGTATGGCCTCGTTATCCTGCACAGTATTCTTGAGAGAGAAGAGCCAACATCATTTCTGAAAAAGGAGATATTTTCTATTAGTTAACAGCTCTTTCTAAACAATTGTGTTAGTAATCTAACAGCTCGCACTGGTTGGAATCTCATCGGATGCCATCAATGCTCTTGGGAGGATGAAGGTGAGGCTGCTACTTTGCAGATGACTACTGGGTCCTAGACTCCATTAGTCCATGTGTGTATCAGACACCAAATAGAATCAATGGAAATCTATTGTAAAATACTTTACAATTTATTTTTAATTACATTTCGTTTCTGTGTGTGTGTATGTGTGTGTGTGTGTGTGCATGCATATGCGTTTGTATATGTGTTAAGCCATTCTCAAATAGCAAGTCCTTGTAAAATAATTGAAGAAAGGACTGTCTTGGTTTCCCTGAAAAACTCCTATTTTCTGGCATGAATTGATAAACTTTGTAGATCATGGGTGCTTACCC
Organism: Myodes glareolus; assembly: GCF_982192425.1. NCBI lineage: Eukaryota > Metazoa > Chordata > Mammalia > Rodentia > Cricetidae > Myodes > Myodes glareolus. The sequence continues at coordinate 63,842,498 of NC_142047.1, read as the reverse complement.
TAGGTCCAGAGCCTGCTCATCTTCTGTTAGAGTGGATTCTGTTTGCCCTGCAGATAGAACTTTCTTGTAAATTTTTCATGGAAGACAGATTTTATATCTAAGAATACTGCCTTGGGCCAAAAAATTCATTTAACACAGATGGAAAGTGAGTGTCAAATGGGAGAAATAACTTGGGCAAGAAAGTTTATGATCCTGGCGGCTCAGACCTCCACAGAATGTGGGACTCTGTGTCCACCGTCTGCCACTGCCCCTGTATCAGTCAGCTTTCCATGGCTGTAACAAACGCCTGAGATGACAAGCCCTTAAAAAGTGGAAAGTCAGCTGAGGACCAGCGTTCCACCTTCTCTGCTTCTTCATCCACTAGAGGGGAGAAAATGACCTTCCACTACCGTGCCCAGGAGCCGTTCCTTCCACCTCGCTCTCTCCGTCACCATGGTTTCAAGCCCCTGAACTGGAGCCACATTAAACCTTCCCTTTAAAATAAAATAGAAAAGAAAAGAAAACAGAGGTTTTGTTATGTTTTGTCTGTTTGGATTTTTGATCCTTAGAGGTTTCAGTCCACAGTTATTTGCAGCTGCTTCCTCTGTGCTGCGGCATGGTTACAGGTGAGTGTCAATGTCCAGAGGGTATCCACTGGGATTTTTAGCTTCTTGTGTCCCTGATAATACAATGACAGTGAACTATGAACAGGCCAGACATTGGCTGGGCCATAGGTCTGAGGAAAGCCAGAAAGGCTTTCCTGATGCCCAGAGGGCTGTGGCTCTTTATAGCTCACTTCTTGTCTCTGATAATTTACGTGGCTTTTACAAACTCTGCGTTGTCCTCACAGGCTCGCCTTAGTTGGGGTGGTGTCCAGTCTTTACTTCTTCAAATTTGTTTTTCTGTCACGGTCTAATTAATATGTGTTTGTGTGTGTACATGGGTGTATGGATGCACATGGACCTGTGTGCACATGCATGTTGTATTCATTATTTGGTAAAATTTTACTAGTTGTTCTGAGTTCATTGAGTAGCAAGCAGTAGAGGCTGATTGCCCTCCCCAACCCCAGATTCAAGCCCATGAGTGTTTATGTCAGTTGTTCTTGGAATCCCTTATCCTGGCTCAGGCTGACTCTGTCTCTGTAATGAAGAGAGGAGAAACATCAAGCAGCTAAGGGCATTAAATTCTCCATGTCCTTGAGAACATCTAGGGGGTAAAATATCCCCCAAGAAAGGTTACTATTATTTCTCCTATGGTACAAAAATGAGAAAAAGAAGCTGGAAGTTCAGGAACCTAAGTTCACCCACAGAGAGGCCAACAAGAAACTCCAGCTGTCTCCCTCAACTGAGCTTCCCAGTCCGTTCCTGCTGGATACTGAACCTAATGGCTTGATGATGCTGTCTGTGTTTGCTCTCTCAATAAGGCTTCTCCAGTCATCCCCGCTGGATGTTGTGAGCTCCCGATTTGACAGCGTTTTGCTATGTATCCACTACTTCCATCTATCTGCTACTTACTGTTTGTCATTTGTTTCTGTTTGCTTTATACTTAATAAACCCATCCATTTGAAGCCAAAGTCATGGCTAGTGAAGACTGATCCCCAGGCCAGATCATTTGTGTAGGTGCTAGACCTCAAGACTGTGTTTTCTATTGCTCTCTACCTAATTTTTTGAGAAAGCGTCTCTCGTTGAACCTGGAGGTCATTAATTTGACTAAGCTGTCTGAGCACCAGAGATCTGGTTCTCCCTGTGCCCCCTGCCACTGAGCACCAGCATTACAATGTTAGAACTGAATGCTGCTGTACCCAGCTTTAGGAGAATACTGAGGATCGAAACTCAGGTCCTTATGTTTGGTAGCTGAACCATTTCCCAGTGCTTCACATGGTACTTTTGAACTCATGCGCCTGTGGCAGAAACACAGTACATTATGGTAAGAGGATGAACCCTAGGAGATCTGTTGTCTTATGTTGACGCCGAGCAAAGAGCAAAGGATGCTTCAGTGTTTCCTTTAAGGCATATTCCCAGGTGCCTGACTGCCTCCTTTGGTCACAGTCTCTAACCATCCACCAGATCCCCACAGTTCCAAGCCCTCAACAAGGGGCCTTTGTCAGATGTAAGTGGTAGCACACTAGTCCCAGAGGGGAGAGATCCCAGGTGAATTTAAGGAGCACAGCCTGGCTGTGAGAGAACCCGTGTCGTGACTGGACAAGCCTGAGAACCCAGGGGCAGCCTGGGTGAAGCAGAGGCTCAACTTTAGCCTCTTTAGGGATCACCATTGTGTGTTCACCCCACAGACAAGCCAGATGCCACCCTTGAACCTGACCTCTAGCTGGGGCAGAAACAGAAAGCCTATAAATTCCTACAGCAGTGCAAGGTAAGGGTCAGCAGGGAGTAGGCATGAGTGCTGTGTACTGTAGTTTTAATTTCAGTAATCTACAGAGTACTCAGGTTCCTTCTAACACTGGGCACCAGAGCTACCCATGGTGCCGAGACTAAGCTTCTGCAACCTCTCCTTGATGAAGTGCTATTTACTACTGCTTCCTGACACACTTTATTTGTGGCTGCCTTGATGTTTGGCCAGATTGTCACTGAACTATTTCTGATTTCTACTTTTGTTCTTCTGAATACTGAAGCAAAGGAGCCTGCAGCAGATACTCTCCATGGGCTTCCCCATCCTGCCTGTGCTGTATCCCTGCCCCTAGGCTGGCCTGTGAATCTGCTTCAGCACTATGTCTTCAGAGGCTGGAGATAACAGCCCGCCCTAGGACTGATTCGTTAGAGCCGACAGCAGGCACACAGGCAATGGCTTTGTTAACAAACAACTCTTGGGATCACACAAAGAACATGGAAAGTTAGAGGTGGCGTTGAAAGCAGTAAGAGCTGTGGGGGTCCCTCCATGGTTTTAATAGCTTTACTCTTCCCTAGTGAGGACGCAAGTACAATGAATGCCTGAACTTTCTAAGAAAAAGCGCAGAATGAAGCCATCTCAAGAGACAGCCTTTTCCTTTATTGGTAGCAGTGACAGTTGTGATGGTGGTGATGTATATTAATCAGGGTTCTCTAAAGGAACAGAACTGATAGATTACATACACACACAGACACACCCATTCATACTCACTCACTCATACACCACACACCACATATGCACACACTAACACATACACTCACTCACACACTAACACACACACTACACACTCATACATTCACATACATACTCACTCACAAACTAACACACACACAATCACTCACATTATACACACACACTCATTCACACTATACACACACACTCACACACACACCACACACACACTCATACACTACAAATACACAAGACACACACTATACACAAATACTCTCACACACACACACTATACACACACACTACACACACACAGACATACACACTATACACACATGCTATACACACACTCATACACGACACACACACTACACACACTATACAAACTCACTCACACACACATTGCACACACACTACACACACTTACTCACACACACACTGCACATACACTACACACACTCACTCACACACACACTACACACACACTAAAAGGGGATTTATTAGACCAACTGTGGTCTGTGTAGTTCAGTGGTGGCTGTCACTACAGACAGGCTGAGAATTCAGTTACTGCTTAGTGAACAAGACTGGATGTCTCTACAGTATTAGTCTGCTGCCGGGGTTCAGGAGGGGATTTATGAGGAGCTACTGGTCCTCAGTTTGTATTCTAATTCAGCTGCAGCAACTTGCCAAGGAGGGTGAAGAAAATCAGGTCCAAAGCAAAAGCATCCTGTTTTCATATCCCTGTGTGGGGGTTTTCCAGTTAATACTTTGATTAAGAAAATTTCTCACATGAATTCCCAGAAGCTTGGGCTTTGGTTGATTCCTGATGTAGTCAAGTTGATAACCAAGATCAGCCATCACATGCTACTAGAGATCTTAGTGCTGCTGGTGATAATGATGGTGATGAGGGCCATGGTGTGAGTACCATGTTTGAAGGCTTTACCACTCATGAGACAGGATGTTCAAACAGCATAAAATATGTGCTGTGAACAGAGCCCTCCTTGGGACAGACTTGGCTCAACCACAAGTTTTTGGTGAGTCATGGTAAGTTTACCCTACATCAAGGGGCTGCGACTTCTCTTCATAAAATAAGGGACTCTAGTCCCCTGTCCTTTACAATGCTAAATGTCACTTTAAAGAGTTGCGTTTCAATATGGTGGATGGGAGATGTTGTATTACATAAATATTCCCATTGCTATGACCAATGTTTGACAAGAGAAGTCTTCGGGGAAGACAGGTTTATTTTTGCCTTATGGTTGGAGGGGATACAGTCCATCCGGGAGGGCAGGGCAAGGCTGTATGCAGAAGAGTGTAGCAATTGCACGCTATATGGCATCAGAAGAGGGAGTTGGGAAAAGAGGTTCAGAAAACCTTTTCCCTATTTTACTCAGTTTAGGGCCCCAGACCATTAGATCCTTCCCTCCTCAGACCAGACTTTCCTCCTCAGTTAACACTGAATGGCAACTCCCAAATACTGGACCAAACCATCCTACTATTACTGGAAGTTCCCACAGCCAGACAGACTGTCCTCCTCAGATCACTGACTGGGTCCCCACAACTAGAACAGATGATCCTCTTCAGTAAGTCCTCTCAGAGAACTCTCTCACAGACATACCCATAGGAATGTATCACTAATAACCTCAGGATTTATTCATCTAACCAAGTTGATAGTCAAATTACCCATGACCAGATGATTTCAATAACACTTGAATTATTTTTCTTCAAAACCCATACATTTACATATGAAAATAAATATAGATACCCACACAAACATATCTCTGTTCATTCATTTCCAGGGATGTGGAGTTCTCACTGAAGGTGGGCACAGATTATAGTTCTATTAGTCTTTTAACTGTGATCTTCTTAGCATTCCTTCTTCTCAACAATACTCAGGTTTTCTTTATTTCTTCACAATGCACTGAAATTTCCCTTCTTTATAACTTTGTTATAGGACTCAAATGAGAAAATGTGGATAATGCTGATTCTACTTACTAGAAAGATAAAAAAAAAAAACCTGGGTATCATGATCCAGGCTCAAACCACTGGATTTTAAAATATAGCCATATATTATAGATTTAGTGCATTTCCCTGAAGTCCTGATGCATTTGAAGTCCTTTTCTAACCTGTGTTTTACACACCTGTGACAGCTGGATCACAGCTGGTATTGTTTGTTGTGGAAAACGGTCGCTGTGTCAGCCTTCTACAGTGGACCACTGAGAATTTTACCCAGCCTCCCAGACTAGACGTCTACTCATCTGCTCTGGAAAACATGGATTCCTGATTACTTTGACATGATGATTTCTGAAGGTTCCTTTCTCTGTATTGATTGTTAAATGCTAATGTTTATGGATGCCATTCTTCAATATTATTGATGATGACTAAACATCTAAAAATTATAAGGCTCTTCTTTGTTTCTTGTGTAACCAGGCCTCAGACCTTAGTAGGCCCCTAGACCTGAGCATAACTGACTCCATGGTAAAGGTACAATAATCCAGGCTATAAAATTCAGCCCATAGACAGTACCACCTGCCAAAACTAAACAAAGGCCTAATCTATCAAAGTCCATAGTTCTGGGAAATGTACGAACCTTTCTTTTTGGGTTCTGTAGTTCTTGTTAACTGAAGTATGTCAACCCAGAACATGGCTTTTGTGTTTAAAAGCTCACCGTGATAATGACATAGGGCTGCCTACACTGGGATTCCAAACACCCAGTGTACTCACTGGCTGGCTAATAAAGACTTCCTATTGACTTAAAGCTGTGTCTGAGCTGTTTTCTCTGGTGAATGCCACACAACACTTCAAAATTATTTTCCAAATTAAATGTTTACAGTTAAGAGTGTTTTGATTCTCACCAGGCAGCGATGGCACACTCCTTTAATCTCAGCTCTGGAGAGGCAGAGGCAGAGGTAGGTGGATCTTTGTGATTCGAGGTTAGACTGATCTACAGAATGAGTTTCAGGAAAGCTACAGCAGTTACACAGAGAAACCCTGTCTCTAGAAACAACAACAACAAAAAAGAGTATTTTGATTCTCTAGGATCCAGAGGCTTAGAGGAAGAGGATTTGTGTCCTGAAGAAACTTCCCACAGCCACACAACTGTTCCCTGTGTCCTTTCTGTCTCTCTGCCTCTGGCTGTCCTGAGATACTCGACTCACACTTGCTTGCTGCTTTAATGTTTTGCCCCACCACAGAGCCCTACAATGGAACCATCGGAATGTGGACAGAAACCATGGACCAAGTAGATCTGTCTGCCTTTTCAGTTAATCTTCCAGGTTCCTGGCAGTGGCAGAGGGTCCAAGTGGCACACCCAATCTGGAAATAGTACTGCTTAGTTTGTAGTAGTCTCCCCTCATCTTGAGGGGATGTTCTAAAACCACAGAGAGTGTCGACTGAGTATGTACTATCTTTGTCTATGCATGTACACATTAGTTCCTAAAGAATATTTACACCTACAACAAACTTTCATTTATTAACTCGGTAAGAGATTATCAGCCACTTTCAAGATATTTTTAAAGTACTACCTTATAATAAAAAATAAAAATTAAGTCAATGGTGTCTTTCTTTTTCTCTCAAAACAACGTGCGTGTATTTGTCTGCATCCATGTTCTTGTGTGTGGCATATGTGTGTAATGTGTAGAGGGAGGCTTTGTAAGTCTGTGCATGTCTGTACATGTGTGTACAAGGGCCTGAGGACAGCATACACTTTCCTGCTCTGTCATTTTCAGTCTTAGTCATTAGGGACAAGGTCTGTAACCAAGCCCGAAACTAGGCTGGTAACCAGAAAGCACTAGTTAACCTCCTGCACTGACTTGCAAAGCATGCCAGGGCTACAGTTGCATGTATAGACGTGCTTAACCTTTTGTAATGAGTGCTAGGTTCCGAACCCGGATCCATGAACTTGTGTTGTTAGTACTTTTTCATTCTCCAGCTCCCTCTCTCAAAATGTCTTGTTGCCTTTTGCAGACCGTGGTTGTGCTTGAGCAACAAACTATGGAATCTTACCCAGTGCATGCGACTTTCCTGAACTTAAATGCTGTTTTGAACAGAAACGGGTGACCTCTGTGGCATGATTAGCACAATGTCTGTATCACAGTTCCTTGCTCCATCACTTAGGGTTTTGTGTCTGCTGACTCTCGGTGAATGAAATACAGCCATGCATCATGGTGAATGAAATACAGCCATGCGTCATCATTAACATCAGCAAAGGCAGCCAGCAAGCCCTGGAAGTCTCCTGTCTGTAGTGAGGGGCTGCGGGCAGGCCTGCTTTTCATCCCGCCCGGCTCCTGCAAGGCTAGCTTAGTCCCAGAAAAAAAAAACACACAAATTGTATTCATTTAAGCACTGCCTGGCCCATTATCTCTAGAGAGTTAGTTACTGACTAACTCTCATATCTTGATATTAACCCATTTCTAATAATCTCGTGGTAGCACCACGAGGTCGTGGCTTACCGGGAGAGATTTAGCATGTCTGACCTGGTGGCTGGCTCCATGGCGTCTGGCTCATAGCCCTCTTCCCAGCATTTTGTTCTGTTTACTCCGCCTACCTAATTTTCTGTCCTATCAAGGGGCCAAGGCAGTCTCTTTATTGACCAATGAAAATAACACAATAGACAGATAACCCTCCTCCATCATTTCCCCTTTTTCTGTTTAAACAAAAAAGAAAGGCTTTCATTTTAACATAGTAAAATTACACATAACAAAACAGTTATCAAGCAAGAATTACAGTCACAATATTTATAACTATATCTTTATCATAATAATGGAAAACTATAACTACGACTATCCATTCTTTAACTCCATCAAAGACTCCAGAAGGATATATTACCTAAGTAAACAAGAAGTAAGCAACTCCCAAAACTCTAGAAGTGACAGAGACGTCTCACTGCCTGGACAGTCACCCAAAGTTCCTCTGTATCGTTGGGGCACCCATCTTCAGCCTTCAGGCCCATAATATCCAGAGACATTTTCATGAAGCAGGAAATTTTAAAGGCAATTCAGTCACTATCTGCTGTGTCCTGCAGAATGTCTCGCAGACTCTTTCATGAATCAGGAACCCCGAAAGATCATCTCACCTTTAGGCAAGTTCAGCAGTCCTCTCTCTGCGGGTTCTCTGTGTCCAGTTTATATAACAGTCCAGGCAAGAGCAGTTTCTTGCCCAAATGGCTAACCAACTCCATAAGGAGCCTCTTCGATGCCCATCTTCCTCTTGAAGTAGATTGGTGCTGCCAGGAGCAGACGTGTCTCATTGTCATGAAAAGTCCTAAGTTATTAAAACATTAAATGCCATATTCTGTAGTCTTTGAAAGATATGAATGTCTATCTGAAATATATCTATGCACTTCTAGAAAATCAGACTAACATTACTACAAGCTTTACTATTATCGATGATTATCCATTAACAACCTATATTTTCTAATTATACATTACATTTTTAAAATGAACTACACAATCACAATACATCAGTCAAGATCAGAAATATATATACATATAACAAAATTGACCTTAAAATCCATACCAATGCAAATTATTCATATCTATATCATATCCCCCTTTAAATGTAAAAGAACATTTATCAGCAATATTTGGGAATATGGACGTAGTTATTTCTCTCCAAACTTCTTCCCCCATAAGATCATCAGCGCCCCCAACCAGCAGGAAGTAGCCTGAAATACTATGCCCACATTCCCAACAAATGGACTATGGGTATTTTCCTTTGTTTAAAAAAAAAAAGAGGGAAATGATGCGGGAGAATTGTCTGTATTCTGTCAATCATATTTTAATAAAATGCTGATTGGCCAGGCAGGCAGTATAGGCGGGAAAGCCAGACAGGAAGTAGGGGTGGAGAAAAGAGACTGGGAGTATTCTGGAAGCAGAGCTCCCTCAGCATTCCTGCGCAGACCACTGAAGAGGCAGCATGTAACTTGCCCAGCTGAGAAAGGTACGGAGCCATTATGGCTAACATAGATGAGAATAATGGGTTAATATAAGTTATAAGAGTTAACAAGAAGCCTGACCTAATGAGCCAATCAGTTTATAACCTTATGGAATCCGGTGTGTGATTTCTCTTTGGGATTTGCCGGCTGTTGGGGTACCGGGCGGGACGGAAACCCCAACAAGCCGACCCTCATGTTACACCTGTCTCCTCTCCAACAGCACTGTGGTGTCAGGCACAGGTGCAGTGTGCCCAGTACTTTGTGTTTGAGGTCCGGAACTCAGATCCTCAAGTTGGCAAAGCTCCCGAGTCACAAGCCCCATACTTCTTGTGGAACAATAAGCCAGACCTTCTGAGCACCCGAGCTTGCGGGAAATAGTTCTGCTGGCCCTTACCCACCGAGCCACCTTTGCTCCTGCTTTCTTCTGAGAAGAGAAGAGTTGTGCAGCCTCAGCGGTTGCATCTGTAATGGCCACATGCTGTCACACTGTCTGCCCTCCAGGACCTTTTCTTAATAAACAATCAGCTAAACAAGTGGCCAGGTTGACCAGATCGGCCAAATGTGGAGCTGGGGAACTTGTTTTTGTCCTAATGGAGTGTCCCCCGGACACAGGCAGCGACACGGAAGTTCAGGACTATTTATGGTCCACGGTAACGCTGAGAGTTGCATCCTCTGTTAAGCCACACAGTGCTCGGAGGGCGGCTGGCAATTCATTAATTCACTGTGATGATTTGTCCTCATTATTCTAATTGCTGCCTGTTTCTTCAGACCAGCTGGTGACTGGAGCAGAGGGTAAGCCACCCGTCAGGAGCACCGTAGTAGCGACAGAATCCACGCACTGCCTCCCTGTGAAGAGGCACTAATTGCTGCTGTTATGGGCTTGCCGCCTTACTGGTACTGCCTTGGGCTGCACATGGGTCTCTAGAGTCCTGGTATACACAGGTTCCTGTACATTCTCAGGGGAGAAAAACTCGCTGCCAGCCAGCTCCAGGCTGCATCTGTTATATGTCAGCTGTGCCTCCCCCAGTTTACCTGTTCTTCTTCCAATAGTAGCTAATGACAATTGGCAACAAAATACCTATTTCTTTCCATGCCTCACCATAGTGCTAGGAAAATGTCAATTGTCATGTGTGCTCTCTCTCTGAATGTCACAGTTTTCAGGTTATATACTGAGGTCTGGTGTGCCTGGTTCATATCATCTAAGAGAATGAGTGATGCTCCAGGTATCTCCTAAGGCAGAGTCCTACATAGCTCTAGTCTTCCACAGACAGGACTTCAGAAAGCTTCCTGGGATCTCTCAACCGCACATTCATTGTGATCCGAAACATTCCATCCTGAAGGGAGGTTGATTAAGACTCAGGCAGGGAGTGAATCCTACAAAGCTCGGGATGTAGAGGAAAGTCTCAGGAAGCCCCCTGAAGCTTGGAACACTTGCAAGGCTATATACAAAGTTGCATGCACAGTGAGGGATGCTGGGACAGGAGACTCTTCAGTTGAGCTGCTTGTAGGTGTGCATAGATCTCTAGGTATGCAGCGTTCATAAACTGCCTGTCACCCATTCCACGGTGGCCATTTTGGAGATTCAGTTCTCTTAGGGTCACTCATGTTCCATTAAGTAACCCCTCATTTACACTATAAGCAACCCCAATTAGTTCACTATTTCATGAAGGCAGACTTTGGTGGGACCCTTTTCCTAGTCTGTCTTTGGTGCCCTTTCTGGGGTGAACATATATTTGTTTGTGTCTCCTTTTTAATGCGGTAACCACTCTGTTCTCACTGGACAGCCAAAGCTATCTTGCTGGCTCAGCATATCAGCTTTCTGAGCACATGTGGCCTTGCCGCATGGATGTTGACTTGGGAGACCCATGACTGCTACTTCCTATGTGCTTTACCGCCGTGGCCCTGTCATGAAGTTTTCATGGCTGTGTCACAGGTTTTCTAAGCTTACCCACATGTGCACTAGACCTTAATTCATCTCTTCTACCCCATTTCCTTGGACACACACAGAATTCAGGAAAGTCCTGGAGCTCTGGTTCCATTCTGTTATAGTGTGCTTTGGCTGTCACCCTGACATGAGCCTGGACTCGGCTGGGAAGACAGAACCTTAACTGACGACTGCCCACAGTGCCTTGCCCTTTGGGAATGTCTGTGAAGCATTTTCTTGGTTACTAATTGATGTTGGAAAATTTCCATCATAGGTAGTTCTGAGCAGGTGTTCCTGGACTGTATTAGAAACATAGTTGAGCAAATCAGTAAGCAATGTTCCTCCATGGTCCCCATTTTAGTTCCTGCCTCCAGGCTGCTCCTGTGAGCTGTCCTGGCATCCCTCAGTGATGGGAAACTATAATTCAAGTAAATCTTTTCCTCCCCAAGCTGCTTTGGTTATGGTATCTTATCACAGCAGCAGAAAACAAGACAGATCAATCCCTTAATAAATAGTAGCATTTATGCCACAGGGCCACGTCAAAGAGCCTTAAAGTGGGCTTGGCTGACAAAAGGCAAGACATTGAAAGTAATACCAACCTTTGGAAGACTGGAGCAAAGCTGAGGAGATAGGCAGTCAAGACTGATCCCAACAACACACACACAAAAGCATTAGGTTTGGCGGTATGTGCCTGTGATCCTAAGCCCGAGGAAGCAGAGACAGGTGGATCCCTGGGCCCATCAGCCAGCCAGCCTAAATTGCCAAGTGTCAGTCCAATAAGAGGGCCCACCTTACAAAAAAAGTTGGATTAATGGCAGCTGAGGTTGTCTTTTAGCTTTCCATAGGCACATGCATGTGTACTGCGTACATGTCACCCACACATGTGTAAATATGCACACACACACACACACACACACACACACACACACACAGAAGCATGCACCCTACCACCCACACAAAGAGCTGTGTCTGTCTAATTGTTGAGGTATTTTCCAGGTGTACTGAGAGCCTGAGCTGCCTTTGCAGCCGTCCTCTGTGTTGGTCAATTCTCAGACCATTTCCTTCAGGTGTTCCCAATAATCTGTGCTGAAGGCCATTTCCTTCAGGTATTCCCAATAATCTGTACTGAAGGCCATTCTCTTGAAAACCAGAAACAAAACCAGGGTCCTTCCCCATGTGCTTTCTTTCTTTATGATTTCTGAACAGCTTCTTGGTCCACAGGCTGACCTGTTAGCTTTGATAACTGACGCTCAGATGGTTGGCTGGGCAAGCCTCTGTCAGTTTGGTCTCCAAGACAGGGGTCTGTGCACCTTCAGGAGAACCGTCCCTTACAGAAGGTCACATTCTTATGGGATTCTTCACCCAGTGTGAGGGTCATCTGTGAAAAGTCATTCTCAGAGGGGAACTGTGCAGCCACTCTGTCAGCAACAACAGGAGGATGGGAGGCCTGAGGATGGGTAACACAGAGATGAGAAAGACAGAGAATCCTCAGTGGACAGAGGGAGAAAGACAGAGAATCCTCAGTGGACAGAGGATTGCCAGGAAGGATGGTGATGGATGCACATTACAACAGACTACACACACACACACATACACATCAAATATCATATATGCACAGACACAAAAATACATACTCAGACAGCATACACGTAGACCACATATACACACACACCATACACACAGACACCACATACAAATACATACATACCATACATATACACAAACACATCCATGTACATATACATCAGATAACACATATACATGGATGTAAACACACACAGACACAGCTACCATACACCTACACCTTCACACAGACACAAGCAACATGTACACACCAGATGTCACACATCACAGACATACAAACACACAGACACCATACACATTAACCACACATATACCTACACACAGACACCACACCCAGATATACATACAGACCACACACACACAAATACACAGATACATACAGTACACATACCACACATATGGACCGATACAGACATCACACACACACACACACACACACATACACACAGATGTCATACATACACATAAAGATACCACATACATGTATATACATATATACATGCAGAAATCACACACAAGCACACATACAGACACCACATTCAGATACCATACACATATACACATACAAATACACACACACAGACACACACAGACAGACAGACAGAGAGACAGACAGACAGACAAATAGACTGATATCACATACTAACACACCACTAACCTAGAAACACACTATAGCCTATACCCAGACACACCCAGACCATGAAGGTGTATGTACCATATGACTACACACACACACAAACAGAAACAAATGTTTCACATGAAAAAGTGTCAAACAGTCGAGTAAGAAGAGCTATCTACACAGACAGGATTCTGCGTTTGTCTATTCTTTAGTTTATAAGAACTGGAGATTGGTTTGGGCCCCATTCCGTAGCATATTTCCTGTGGCCCTTTGGGAGCCCGAGGCTAGTAAACACCAAGCTGGTCACATCCAACCTAAAACCTTCAGGCAGGACTGACAAGCATGGCATACTATGCTCAGAGGAACAGACTGTTTACATTTAAATTCAAATTTTAAAAGAAACAAAGACAAAATCAAACTCTTTTGACTGCCCAATGAAAACATTTGATACCTATTAATAATGAAATCAAACTCGATGGAATTTAGTTGAACTATTCAACTGTCCGCCTGTTTCATCTTAATATATTATAGTAATGATTTAGATGCATCTGGATTATAGCTCTGGGGAGCAATGTGGTTACAAAAAATAAGCTGAAGTGGGGTGTTTTTTCAGTCTGACTATATAGAAATTGATGCTCTGTTTTGGGGTGTGCAGGTATATATGCATGCATGCTACAAGTCAAGCTTGGATTCATTCCTCAGGCACCGTTCAGCTTGAATCCTTCTTCTCTTTCTCCACCCCCCCCCCCTACTTACTGGCATGAAGCTTACCAAGTAGACAACAACCCCGGGATCTCTCTGTCTCTGCCTCCCCAGTTTATTGAGACTGTGTGTGCCACCATATCCAACTTTTGAACATGGGAGCTGAGACCCTACTCAGGTCCTCATGCATGTGAGGCAAGCACTCCACTGGCTGAGCCATCTTCCCACCTATAAAATTGATTGTGTTTATGCTGATTTGAAAAGTAGTTAGCATGGGGAGGAAGCTAACCAGGAAGTAGATGTTAGCTTGCAGGGGTGGCATTGGCCAATGTCTTGCTTTCTTCTTCCCTTTCCTCTAACTCTTCTGTGGTGGCTGTGCCAGTAAGTGGCATTCCTGGAGAAATATTTACATCTGCATCCAGATTGGCATACTGAACCACACAGGTCCATGACTGGGGTTTTGGCTATGTTTTCTAGCAAAGGTGACAAAGAAATTAACCAACAACCTCCACTTGAACTTGGAGGGAAATCACTAAGAGGTTATACTAGGACAACTAGAACTGTTCTCTGCAAAGGGGCACCTTCATTCAGCACAAAGCAAGTTACCTAATAACTGTCTTTCTTCTTTTGATATGTGTGTTAGTGTAGGTGTTTGTGTGTGTGTGTGTGTGTGTGTGCTCACATGCATCTCTGTGGAGTAAGAAGTTGTTGATAAACATCTTCCTGAATCGCTGTAAACACTGTTTTTGAGACAGGGTATCCCACCAAACTTGGATCAAACACCAGGGATTCTCCCATCTCTGAACTCACAGTGCTAGAGTTACAGGGTCGGAACACCCATACTTAGTTTCTTACGTGGATGCTAGGGCGTGAATACAGGACCTCAGACTTGTGAGCCAAGTCCTGCAACTTTCGCAGCAAGTTCTTTATTGACTATGATACCTTAGGCTCACATTTTCAGGTCTCTAAAAGTCCTCTCTGATTTCTTGGGACTCAAATCTCTCCTTTGTTGTTCTTGAGTGTGAGCCTTTCATGTGTAGTGAGAAGTGAGAGTGTAGGAGATTTTGAAATAGGAGGAAAGAGCTGTTTGGTGGTGTTGTCTTTGAGAAGAGGGCAGAAATCACGTGTTTCCCCCGATTGAGAGAAGGGATCAGAGATAATCAGAACAAAAGACAAAGTTATTGAAAACATCCCTTGGTCAGCCTGAGATGGGAATGGATACTTGAAGCTCAGTCTCTGTGTGTGGATTAGTAGCTCCCAGCTCAGCATCTGCTTACCTGTTATTACTTCCCAAACAGCTCTTAAAATTTGTAGTCAGTGACAGCTTTAACACTTTAAAATTAGCTGGATTCATTAAAGGCAAGTGGTCACCAGCCTTAAACTTGTTTTAATTTCATGTATGTGTGTATCTGTATATGCATGTACACATGTGTGTGGGTTTTCAGGAAGACCAGAAGATGGTATCGAGCCTCCTGGAGAGGATGTGGGTGATTATGAGAGGCCCAGTGTTGGTGCTGGGAAAGGAACCATGGTTCTCTGCAAGAGAGACATGGGCTGTCTTTTCAGACGTTCAGTCCTAAACTTGTGGTGTGAATGAAATCTCACTTCAGTTATATTACTATATATAATTCCAGGTGAATAGGGAAAAATCAAACTAATAACCTATATAGAATTATTTAATGAAAATAATTTTGTGGATACTGTTCCATCTGTTTCCCCACTCTTATAGAGCATTTCCATCTAATCTCTTGAATTTTCTGAGGCATCTTGTGAAAATTAGTCCCGTCTGCTTACCATGGGACAGCATGGCAACCATGTGAGGAATCTCAGATCTCAGATCTCCATTAAGGTACCACGGTCAGAGCTAGTGAGGACAGGGACGGAGTGTGCACTGAGCGAGCGACAAGGTCTGCTTGTTTTCCTCTGACACCATCACTAATGTCCGTTTCTGCTGGGAATCTGGAGCAAGGTGCAGAATCAAGCAAGAGGTCTGTTTTAGGATTTTGTACATGTTTGCTTTGGTGTGTTGAAACCGGAACAGACTTCTTGTATGAGACGTTCAAAAACCAGTAGGTTAGGAGGATGGATCCGTGGGTAAATGACTTGTGCTGTGCTTACAAGGACTTGGGTTTGATCCCCAGTATCCACATCCTGAAATCCAAGTACGGTGGTGTGGCTTGTCCTCCCAAAGTTGAGGATGTAGAAGCAGGTAGATTCCTGAATTCCTGAGGGCTTTCGACAACTCAGTGGGTTTCAGGCCATTGAGAGAGACTGCCTTAAAATAAAAATGTGTGCAGTTCTTAAGGAACAATATCTGGTTGACCTCTGGTACAACACACACACACACACACACACACACACACAGAGAGAGAGAGAGAGAGAGAGAGAGAGAGAGAGAGAGAGAGAGAGAGAGAGAGAGCGCCACAATCACCAGGAAAACAAGGGAAAGATAAATTGATGGTTTTAATGCTATGCTAATATTTTCCAACCTGAATCTGCAATTTTGTCAAGTTCATCCACCAAACTTTGTTTAGCCAGAGAGCTAAACAGCTAAATATGTCTTCTCTTTCTTTTTTTTTAATTATCTACACTACTTTGGAGTAAAACAAACTTGCTGTATTATCTATCTGACTTTGAGAAGGTTTCATATGCTAATTCTGTAAAGATCATCAATATTTAAAAGCACAGATATTCCAGTAGAGAATACCCATAAAAGAGAGCATCATCAATATTACAGTACAGATAAAATCACTTCCACCCCTGCATATGATCTTCACAATTCTTTCAGTGCTGACATGAGCCTTGCACATTTTAAGGCTGCCACAGGATGCAGCTGAAGAGGGTCGCTTCGTCTTACACAGCACCACAAAGGGGACCATTCACTGGAAACAGTTGAGTCTTCAGTCTAAAGGCCTCTCACTGGGTTTGTGTTCACAAGGCAAAGATGCTCAGTAAAGGATGTGGCCATGCTTCAGTTACTGGGAGAGCTGTGTGTCAGTTCAGAGCATTGGGGAGTGTCTGATGTCAGCAGGCAGAGGTCAAGGCATTCTGTCAAGGCAAAGAGTATTAGCCAAAGCCAGGCATCCCACAGGTGACGATGTGCACACTATCATAAATAAAGACCTGCCAGGAAATAGAACGAAGGACAGACGTGACAGTGCCACACTGTGGGACACAGAGTTACTGGAAGTCTTACTTGGTATCTGCTGTAAGTCACACACTGGCATAGATTCATTTTGCAACCCTGTAAGGAAGAACCCAGTTTGTAAGTGGTAAAATGCTGAAATTTCTCAAATTAAAAAAAAAAAGGATTAAACTTACTTGTTCAAGATTAGTTACATGTAATGATGATACAATTTGACCTGTTTTAATAATATTTTATTCTAAGCTTTTAACTCACAAAACACAAGTTTTAAAATGTAGAGGATTTGGGTATTTTTTATTGTTTTTATGTGAGAAAGTTGAGCAAACAGTTGTGGGCTTTTACCATGATTTTGAGAAATACAACACTGACTGACTCAATAATTGGTTAAGTATTTTCTTGACTTTTCTGTCAAATGTAGACATTTCAGATGGTTATGAAGGCAATTTTGCATTTGTTTGCTACGCTAGTATTATCTGCCTCTGCAAAACAACAGAACAGGCAATACTGGTCCCAAGACTTTCTCCCAGCTTGCTGGGAGGAACACTGAGGGTGGAGGGCCTTATCCTAGAGCTAGCACAAAAGTTGGCTTTCCTTTAACAGCACCAAGCTTTCCATAATTAAAGTCACTGTATCTGAACTCACTTTGTCCATTTTAATTATGTTCAACTCCCCTTCTCATCAGACCGCATGCTTCTCAAATGTTTCTGCTCTTGCTTTTTTGCTTTTTTGTTAGTTTGTTTCTGTTTTTTAAATCTCAAATCTCATGATACCACAGCTAAAAGCAGCTAGCAACAACCATGCCACAGCTGGAATTGCAATACTGCCTTGGAATTTCTTCCACAAGGTTTATTGATTCACTATTTTACAATTCTGTCTCACTCAGTTTTTTTCAGGACTCTAGCAGAATGTAGCCAAATTCATTGCAAGAACACACCATGAAATACGTGTAGTGTAAATCCCGATAGGGTACTTCATGCCATATGAAACCTCAAGAGAACAGTCCATAAAATCCTTATTTCTAGGGGTGATTTGGCCTTTCAAACCACTGACCAAAATTGCCTATTAAGCTCTGCTTATAACAATTTATGGTTTCTCTAGGTTACATATGTTCCAGTTCATCCCACAAACCAGTTTCAAAGACCTAAGAACCACTCAGTCAAGACTAGCATACAAAGAACTCTGATTCTCTGGGGTCAATTTTGTGTGAGTTTTTTTTTTTTTTTTTGCTCACATCTGTGACAAAACATCTGACTCAGGAAATTTTAGAGAAGGACAAACCATTCATGGTGGCAGGAGGATTTTAGAACATCATTTTGGCAAGGTAGGAGCAAATTCACGGCAGTGACTGGCTACATGAAAGCATCGTTCTTTGTTACACACTTATATACAATCTGGCTCTGTAAATATGGTATACTTGCTTTCTTGTTCTTGCTTTCCAGGACAAAGAGAGATAAGAAAAAAATGCTTTTCTAGGTTCTTAAGAAAATGTAAGATATTTACAGATATGTATTAATAAACTGGGTGTAATGTTGTCTACATAGTTTTCAATAAAAGAAAATGTCTGATTTGGGGTTCATGGTTTCAGAGGGTAAGAATCTATGAGGATAGAGCAAAGGCATGAAAGCAGAAACAGTTTAGAGCTTTCATCTTGATCTAAAATTTGGAAGAAGAGAGAGAAAAGAGAGAAAGCACTGGGAATGGCAAAAGGCTTTTGAAACCTCAAAGCCCAGCCCCTGTAACAGCTCCCCGCCCCAACAAGTTCATACCTCCAATACTTCCCAAACAACTCTATCAACTTGTGACCAAACATATGAACCTATAAGGCCCGTTTTCATTCAAACCACCACATTCCACACTCTGGTTTGGCCATATTACCAAATTATAAAGAAAATATGTTTAGTTCAACTTTAAAAGTTCCCATGGTCATTGTCAATTTGCACACTGTCTCGAAGTCCAAAGCCCAAAATTTTTCTGAGACTCAAGCAATCTCTTAATTATAACTCTTAAATAAAAAAAATCACATATTTCCCATATTCAATAGCACAAGATATATATTACCACACCAAAAGGAGGAATGGAGTCAGAGTGAGGAAATACTGAACCACAAGAAGACCAAAACCCAGCAAGGCAAACTTTGAATCCTATAGCTTGTTGCACAATGACAAAAAACTTAGATGACCTCATCCTCCCAGCTTTTTAGACTACAACACACTTCTCTCTCTTGGACTGGTTCCACATCCCATCTCTACTTCTCCTTGGAAAATATCTTATGGTGCTGGCATCCCCAGCATCTTGGAGTCTCCAAAGTAGTCCAGGCTTCACTTTCACAACTTTACTTGATGGTTTCTCATCCAGGGACTCCCCTGGCACATGCCTGGCCTTAAGGGATCTTCTTTTGTTCAGAAAAAGAGTTCACAACCCATTTGCTTGTGTATCTTTCATGACTCTAAAGCCAGAACAAGAATGTTGCCAAGCTGGTCAATATTAGGTTGCCTTGAGATGCCCCACACAAAAGAAATTAATCCAATCACTTTTCAATTTAGCTTCAGGCAGATTTTTAGAACAAGGGCAGAAATCAGCTATCACTCTTTCCCAAAGTATCACAAGAATGGTTTCTCGGTAAGTTACTAATAGTCTTCTGTTCTGAAACATCTTCAGTTGGGTCTCCATAGTCCACATGGCTATCAGCAAGACTGTACTTGCTTACAGCGTTTAACTATTTTCCTGGTTCAAAGTCCCAAAGTCTTTTACATTTCTCTGAAACCAGTATGGTCATGTCTGTAACAGTAACAGCCCACTCCTAGGACCAACTTCTGTATCAGTCACTCTTCCATAGCTGTGATAAAACACCTTGACCAATGCAACCTTTAAAAGAAATTATCTAATTTGAGGCTTACAGTTTTAGAGGATTAGAATCCACAGTGGCAGAACAAAAGCAGGGTGTAGACACAGCCAAGAACTCACATCTTGATTCTCAAATTAATTGGAGGAGAGAGAGAGATTATTTTGTTTTGTTTTGAGATAGTCTATCTATGTAGCCTGTGTTTGCTGAATTGTTGACTTCCCTGCCTCATCTTTCTAAGTACTGAAATTATAGGCACATGAACCCAATAACTAGAGAACGCAATACCCGAGTTTTTTGTTATCAAGGTTTTCCCCAAAGATCACTTGAGATAGTGGGTAAGAAAAGCCTGTTAATTGAAAAAAGTACAGTAACATCTGCAACATTATTGTTTCATGTAACAATTCAATCCTCTGTACCACAGTCCCGAAATGCATTTTGAAAACCTACATATGTATAAGCGCTTTCTCAACAGTGCGGGGTCATATACACAACATGATTTCTAGTAAATAAACAGAAAGGAGTAAACATCTCGTGTGTTTATTCATCCTTAAGACTGAAAGCTCATCTTGGTTACGGAGTCCCAGTCCTCTCTACTTTCTTAAGTATGACTTCCTAGGAACCGATAAGAGCAGTCCATTAACGGAGCAGCTGCTGTGGCAGAGACTCTGTTGAAGTAAACATTCCAGACAAAGCTAATGAGAGCATGTGAGCAAAGGAAAGAGGGCTGAATTGGAGTTGGAAGTAATTTATTTCATTAGTTAACACTAGACGGAAATTGCAGTGTAATGGAATTAATCATTTGAAATGGATTGTTCACTCAGAGGTTATAAAAATACAAACACTCCACTTGGTGCTGTCCTTCCCACCACCCCTCCATGAATAAATTTGGCTGTAAAGGATTTGTTTTTACTTCAAGGAGTAAAGGAGATAAGTAGGTGGCTCAGGAGTTTAGCACATGTAGAAGCTTTTGCAGAAAAGTTGAGTTCTGTTCCCAGCACCTACATCAGGAAGCCAACAAACACCTGTAACTCCAGCACCAGGAGATTCAGCACCCACTTTGGGCGTTCATGACCATTTGTGTGCATATATATATATATATATATATATATATATATATATATATATGTACCTATATGCAGATTGTCTTAGGGCTTCTACTGCTGACAGAAACACCATGACCAAGGAGCAAGTTTGGGAGGAAAGTGTTTATTAGGCTTATACTTCGGCATGGCTGATCATCACTGAAGGAAGTCAGAACAGGAACTCAAAATAAGACAAGACATTGGAAGAAGAATCTGATGCAGAGGTCATGGAGGAGAGCTGCTTTCTGGCTTGCTTCCCCTGGCTTGTTCAGCCCACCTTCTTATAGAACCCAGGACCAGCGGCTCTGACGTGGCACCACCTACCATGGGCTGGGTACTCCTCAGTGATCACTAAATAAGAAAATGCCTCACAGCTGGATCTCAAGGAGGTCTTTCCTTAGCTGAGGCTCCTTCCTCTGACGGCTCTAGCTTGTGTTGACACACAAAACCACCCAGGACTCAGGCGCAAATACATACATATAAGTTTAAAAAATAATCAGAAAAATAAAGAATAAGAAAAATCATGAGTTTTGCATGAGTTTGTTCCTCTTCTTCGGAAGAGGAACATGGCATTCCCTCCAGGTAAAGCCTCCTGGAAAGGAGGACAGCATCAGCCAAAGCACCACAGTGAACTAGGAAGGGCAGTGCTGGGCTGCGTAGATTATGTGAAGGGAAGCACATGGGACCCTTCACAAGGGTGAGGCAGGATTTCCAACGGGCTAGCCAATGCATGCTGTGATCTGGCAGCACGAAGCTGCAGCTCTGCACACTATGACCTCAGTGACTGAACGTGTTTGTGTGTTCCTAGTATGTAATGCCTTTATTGGCGTGACAGAGTTGCACAGCAGGAAATTATGCGTGCAGTGGGTCAATCTCCCCTCCAGACCTGGAGAATGTCCTGTGAACTTTGAATTACAAGGATACTTACTCCATGATGCTCATTAATCATTCCTGAATTGGTGTGCTAGTACCTCCCAGCCAGCTGCCCTCTTCTAGTTACTCACCCAATCACATTCCTGTTCTTGTTTTAAAGGAAAAATTCATTCATGACCCTCCAATTTCTCCTCTGCTACTGTAAAGACTGGAAACCCAGTCTAATACAGACTGCACGAATCTCAAATCTGATAGAATATATTCGTGAAAAACAAACAAATAAACAAGCAACTCTTTTAGGGGCTGGAGAGGTGGCCCCATGGTTCAGAGCCGGTACTCCTCTGCAGATGACTTGAGTTCAGTCTCAGCACCTGCATTGGTGACTCACAAACCCTTTAGTTCCATCCTTAGGGGATCTGATGCCCTCTTCTTGCCTGTGTAAAGCCTGCACTCATGTTACACACACACACACACACACACACACACACACACACACGCACACAGCCACATTGAAAGGAATGCCTAGTGTTTTCTAGTCATGAACAATCTTTTCCAAAAAAAAAAAATCACCATTCCTGTCACAGGAGTGATACTAAACCAATCGTTAACAGTGCTATATGAGACCTAAGTTTTCTTACTTGCAGCCTTGACTACAAAATCACTAACGAAATGTTTGTGAGAAAAGGCTCCCCACGTGTATCAAATTTCAGAGGTCATAGCTCACAGCTATTGTATGATTCCATAGAATTAGTTTCCGATCAGAACCACAGATTCCCAGCTACAAGTTCAGCACTCGAGCCACACAGTTAATGATACTTTATTGAGAAAGTACTCTGGGTGCTGTTTTATTCATATACAGAACTCATTTTAATTAACTTGAAATGAAATAGAGTTATTGCCAAGAGATGAGGCCAGAGAACCAACATCTGGCTGCTCTAGCCAATCATAGATCATTTGTTTATTTAATGTTTACTATAATTCTTTTGGTAAATTCATGGATTTTTTCATGTATAAAGAATCAACACATGAATCTGTTCTTGAAGGTCACAGGGTAGGTGGGAGAGCAGACAAGCAGCTGGGTCCCATTTCTGAGTGTTTCTAGTCTTTGTTACTGTTTCTACTGTGGTTTCTGAATGTTACTTTCAGATTTCATGATAACTTACTTTCCAGCCAGAAGGAAAAGGCAAACAATGGAATTGTGCTCACATTTAGGAACTCCAAGTCTAAAAAACTGTATTACTCTGATGGATAAACTGGGTAGTGATTTGTACACAACCTGGAGCTCTTTCCAGAAATCATATTAAATGAGTTTTAATGTGCGCTCATTTAGCAAGCTATGGAATCACAAAGAATCAGAGTGAAGCAACATATAGGTGGAGTCAGAATAAAGTCACTCGCAGAGCTGGGAACAAGGTGAAGCAGTTACAGCGCCTAAGGCACAAGCACTTAGAAGGTTGGTCCTTGCCTTTAAAGTCCTCCAACTCCATGGCTTTCAGACAGCAAGATGCTCTTATGCATTGCTCTCCACATCGCCATTCACTCTGACCGTACCAAACAGTAAGAATTTGTTCCCGAGTTCTGCAAGGTATTTTGTCCAGAGAAAGTCCAACTGGAGGGCATGGAATGATGTGTGCTTTCATCTGTCACTGATGCTCACATGAGCCCTCTGATTTATGCACCTGCCCAAGCCTGTGCCTCCTAGTTCCTGCTTTCCTCTGTGCTTTTATTCTAATATTAAATTTGTAATGTTTCTTCTCTTTGACGCCTCAGTTTCTTTAATTTCTCCAGTGCCTAGAATTTATGCATATCACAGAAAAGGTGCACTCTTCCTATGATATGTTAAGAAAATGGTGAAACTGCTGTCTTTCTCAGTCAAGGATGAATTGTAGCAGCCTGGAAATGTTTGTTGCAAGCGGTGCCCACCAGTGTTCAAGGCAGAGAGCCCTCCGGGTCTCAGAGGTAACCAACAAAGTCCATCTGGGTTAGAAGGCAGATCTGCAGATAGTATAGCAGACATGTGACTCTGTGGAGATACCTATAAGCAAGGATCTCTCCTAATATTTGCAGGAAAGGTGTCATTACCTGGAGACCTGTGAAGTATTGGGTGATACCCAATGGGGATATGGGAATTATACAGCTTATCTGAGCTCAAAACAAGCATTAAAGTACAAATAGCTTTGAACCCATTGGATCTTGTACAACTTGCATAGATAAGACACTAATGGGACCCAGTTTTAGAAATGTACACTAGGTTTATAAATAGGGCTTCCAGATAACAGACAAGATGCCCATTTACTGTTGAACTTGAAATTAACGCTGAATAACTTCTGTATAAATGTGTCCCAAATATTGTATGAGACATAGTTATACAAAAATAAATCAAATCTGAAATTCAAATGTAACTGGGCATGCTATATTTTTATTTTCTAAATGTGTAACTTTATTTATAGAGAAAGTTAGAAATTGCTTATTTCCACTAATTTTAGGATTCAATATTCTTTTATAAGTGTGCATGTCTATAGTGTATATGTTGTATGTGCACATGTGAGTGCAAGTACACATGACCATGTGTGCATGGAAGCAAAGGAGGATGTCCAGTGTCTTTCTGTATTAGTCTCCCTTTATTCCTTTAATACAGGGTCTCTCCCTGAGGAGGCTGACAATCAGAAAGCCCCAGGAATCTTGCTGTCTCCATCCTCCATCGTCCTGTCTTTACAGGCTCCTCTTTGGCCATATTCAGCTTTTTTATGTAGGAGCTAGGCATTTAGGCCTAAATTCTCATACTTGCATAACAGTTGATCTTACCCGCTGAGCCATCTCCTCAGCCAGGATTTGATGTTCCTGTGAAAAAGCTGATGGTAGAGATAAAGACAGGTGGAACTTGGAGGTGTAAAAATCATGTGAACTTGCTTCTTTTGCTACATGGATATAATAAAAATAGGTATAAGCTGGAAAGATGGCTCAGCCATTAACAGCATTTGCTGTTCTTGCAGAGGACTGAAATTCAGTTCCCAGCAACCACCAATGTTGGGCAGACCATAAGTCTCTAGCTCTATTTTCAGGGACACACACACACACATACACACACACACACTTATGTAAATATTTTTGTTTGTTTGTTTTAAAAGTAGGTATGTCTATTTGTAGCAAATGTTGAATGGGTCACTCCCTGTGTAGGGAATGTTGAGAGTGGAGCCCTCCTATTTAAGAAGGGCTGAGCCCAGAGCCAGCCTACCTAGGGAGAACTGAGTGCAGGCCCCTCCCATGTAGAGAGCGTGGTGAACATTCACCTCCAGGATAGGGAATGCAGAGCACAGACGCCTTTTGCATGTCAAGTCCCGACAATAGGCACCTTCCCTGTGTGAGCTGCAGAACCCAGGCCTTTCTTCTGCATGCCATGCCGAATCCAGGTGCCTCCTGTGTAGGAAGTGCTGAGCACAGGCTTCGCACATAGCAAGTACTCAATAAATTGCAACCGTTACGACAGCCAGGGGTTCACGAAGACAAGGATGGGCGAGTGTGTGAAGAAATAAGGAAACATCCTTGGTGTAGCAGATCCACTTTCCACCAGGAGCTGAGCATGCCCTGAGATTCTGGTAGGACATGCA
This sequence comes from Myodes glareolus, assembly GCF_982192425.1. NCBI lineage: Eukaryota > Metazoa > Chordata > Mammalia > Rodentia > Cricetidae > Myodes > Myodes glareolus. The sequence continues at coordinate 63,817,130 of NC_142047.1, read as the reverse complement.
ACCAGAACACAGTGGCGGGGACACAGCCCACAGCAGCTGTGTGGAGACAACACATTTTTTTTTTAAATTATTGATTGTTTACGGATTTCACATCATGCATCCATTCTGATCCCATCCATCTCCCAGTCCCTTCGTATCTGCCCTCTGCCCCTGCAACCTCCAAGCAAAAGTAAAACAGAATAAAATTTAAAAGAAAATAATCTCCTTATGGAAGATGTAATGTGACATAGTGAGTCGCACAGTATGCCTTGAAGGTGTGGTAGCAGGAGAGCTGACAATGACCCCTTATACCTTTCTGCAACTCCTCTGCCATGGCGTGGTGTGGATGACAGAAAGATGCCCCCCCCCACAGCTTTTTGCCACTTGCCACCTGAAGCAAGGCAGGTGGGAGAGCTGGCCTGGGGGCATGAGAGTAAAAGAGCCAGCCCTGCTCCCCATCAGTTGCAGCGTTGGAAGAGTGGGCCCAGCACCCCAACTGTGCAACAGAGTAGAGCTGGCCCTGGAGTTATGGGTACAGATGAGCCTGCCAGAGGGCACGAGAATAGGAGAATGGCCCTGCTCCTTGATGCCTGCTGCTTTGGGTGAGCTAGCAGGGGCAGTGCTGGAGAGCTCACCCTGGTGAGGGTGGGGGAGAGCTGGCTAGCTGAACAACCCAGCTAGCATCCAGGCCCAGAACCAAGACAATGAATTAGCTCACTGTGATTTCCACCCCATCTATGAACTGCTGGGGCATATAAAGGGGCCAGTCCTGCAGATCCAAAGCTGCCAGGATCTCCACGACACTAAGCGACAACAGGATATCCAAACAGAGTCTCAGTGAGGGCCCAGTACTGTTGGCCTAGCCGAAGCCAGACACCTGGAACTAGGCACTATGACTAACACTTGGAAGTAAAGCTGTGTGGACCAAGGAGCGTGTTGTGTGGCACGCTTTCGTTCTAAGGGGAAGCGGAAGAGCTGCACTAGTGTCATTTGCGCCTTTGACAAATGGGAGACTGACAACAGGTGGACGCGGGTGTGGAGCACAAAATAGCATTTAGTAGGCAGGGCCTGGAGAAGGAGAAGCAGCTCTATGTGTCATTGTCTCTCTGGAGCCAGGCTTTGAAGGACTGGAAACTGTCTATCTGGGAATTAGGAAGATGCAGGCCTGTCAGGACAACCTGTTAACCATTTTAAGACAGACTCTTTTCTAGACGCTTTTATTTGGGAGCCCAGGATATGGGGTTGTATTCGTCAAAGAGCCCTAGCAAATGTAATTCATCAGATTTTGATGGAAAACCTTTCTTTCTTTGTTATAAACACCTAAATAATCCATAGTGAACATCACGAGTTATTGGACTCTCCAGTGTGACTTTAATATATTCCTTCCTGGAGAATGTGGCCATGTTTTCTGAACCTTTAGTGGAAAATGAAAGTCTCCTATAAAATGTATTTCAGATCATTTAACTTTTCTATCCTCTGTTATGAGCCAATGAATTTATGCATGCCAGCAAGTCAAGCTAAACCTAAATACTTTAGCCTGAGATTAACAGGCTCAGTACATAAATTAGGGTTAATAAAAAAGCCTAATGTATTCTTGCATATGCCACTGCTGTCACTTTCACAAAATGATGCCGCTCAGAGGTGGAGGATAGGTACATTGGGTGATTCTTCTCTTTAAAAGAATGATGTCCTCAGAAATCAGTCCCAGATGGTTCTGTTGTTATAAATTAAGGTTGATCGAAGAGACACAGCTCTCTAAGGACTCTTATTTCTGGACATTAAGTCAAGTGCCTGCCATTGCATTTTTATACCTCTGGTTCATGCTGCCACCAGTGTTAAAGCTGAGACAGATTGATGGGCTGTAGCAGACAGTTCACAGGCACCTGTTTCTGCTGTTTGGGTTACCCAGAGAGTCTAAATACATAGGAGAAACTCTACAATGGCCTGGGGGTACCCTGGAAATTTGGGAGCCATGGTGAACTTCCACCGCCTGATCCTGGGTGCTATCCAGCAATTTCTCGGCAGCTAGAACTTTCCCTTCAGCACAGGACTGGAGGCTCATGAGCCTAAGCAAGAAAACAGGTTTTACAGGTCTTGGAAAGGTGAAACTTACAAAATCTACATGAAACTTCTCCTGAAGGTTACAGAAGCAGTAAATGCCTTGGAGCTCGGTGGGGGACTGGGACTGGTGGGACTGCCAAGAGAGGGTTCTTCCATCTGTTTAGCAGCCTGCAGGTCATGCAAAGTAAATAGATCCTGGGGTGCAGCTTTAGTGAGTCATCACCCAGGCTGGGGTGGCCTTTCAATGGTGCAGCAACCTTGGAGTTCCCCAAGCTCCCAGATACCACTCTTAACCCATTTTCCTCTAAGTAAAATCAAGTTGGACTTTGGTATAATCTCCATTTCTGTTTGTCATGGGTGGGGGTGAGTAGATGTGTGTGTCGTGTTGCGCCAGGAAGTCTCATACAACATAGGGTAAAAGGAAGACTCAGTCTCTGTGTGGAACTAAGTATGCCCTCTGAATTGAGGCAGTCAGTAGGCAGGACATGTATTACCATCTGTCCCCTCTAGACAGTGGATTTGCCAGGGACAGACTGAAATGACTTAGAAAAGGTCGTGTGGCCTGGCCCCCACCCCCATCTCGCCCACTTGGTAGCCACATTTGCCTGCAAACACAAATGGCTTCTCATTCTTCTTGATCAAGTGTTTCTAACACCCAAAGGGCCTTCTTCCCTCCCGAGAAAGGGTCCTAATGTGTACACTTTTGTTCTGCTGGAGGAATGGCCTCCAGTGATGTGTCACAAGATTGAAGATTAGGGTGTAAAAACCCCTTGGGCTGCACTAGGGTGCTGTGATTGCAGTCCTTTGGTGTTAAAAACTCTGTCTTCCTCTGTCTTTTTCAGGTTGGAGACTGCTCTTGGTCAAGGAATCACTATATTCTTTTTTATTGTTTTGTTTTGTTTTTGTTTGTTGAGACAGGGTTTCTCTGTGTATTTCTGACTCTCCTGGAACTCACTTTGTATACCAGGCTGTGAGTTTGAGGCCAGCCTGGTCTACACAGTGAATTCCAGGACAGTCAGGACTGTTACATAGAGAAACCCTGTCTCGAAAAACAAAACAAAAAACAGAGACAGAAACAAAGAAAGAAAAGCTGGCAAGAAACAAGCAAAGCTAAGGCTGGGCAATTTATAATTAATAATAAGCCTCCATGCTATGATTTGGGAGCTGGGTGGTGGGTCCCACCAAAAAAGCAAAAGAGTAGGAGTCAAAAGAGTAAAACAACCAACAGAATTGTGGCCGTCCAACATTTGGCTACAGCAACAGAAAAACCAACAACCACAATCTGGTTTATTTTTGCTGCAGATGAAGCCCCAGGCCTCCTGCATGCCAGGCAAACTCTATCAGCTGAACCCTACACACAGCTAATTACAGCTTTTGCATTTCTGATCTGGGTGTTTATTCCTTTTCTGGCCTTGCTGCCAGCTTTCTGGTGATGGGAAAGTGGGGTGAGGGAGCAGAACTAACGTTCACTACTCCTTCTAAGAAAGCCAGGGTCTGGAGCTGCAGAAAAGGGAAAGAAGTAATGCACAGATGGAACAAGCATTTGACTGTTCAGTAACTAAAGTAAAGTTCTTAAGAAGATTTAGCAAACAACTACTTGAGGCAGTGCCATGCATTAAGACTTGAAGGGAAATTCTTGGAGAGAACTTGTAACTAGGAGTGGTTGCTGTACTCTGGATGCTGGGGCTGGAGGGCCCCAAGGCCCAGGTCAGCCTGAGCTTCAGGCTACAAGGAGAGACAGACTCACAACATAAAAAATAAATACTAGAACACAAAATGAAAGAACGTATTCCCACATTTGCATTAGATATTTTAAGACTGAAAGCGAAGTGACAGAAAACTTAGAGCAAGGACAAAGTTCTTCTGAAAGCTTTCGGCTCCCCTCTAAATTCAGCATTTTTGATAGTCTGCCAGGTGCCGAGTTCCTCCCAGGTTCCTGACACAGAGCAGCAGCAAGATGAAAATAAGCAGCTGGTCACACTTAAAATATAGGTTGAAAATTAAATGATATTGGAGATCTTGCTAATTATAAGCATGTCCTCTAATTTTGGAGATGTGACAACTTTTCATGAGAGTCAAATAGCTAAAGAAAGATGAAGGTCACGTCAAGGCACAGTTCACAGTGAAATCTAGTTAGAGTTGCTCACCAGTTGAGTCGAACCCAGAGTGGCTGTTTGTTCACTTACCAGTAGGTTAAATGTCCATAGCCCAGATGAACATTTTTAGATATAAAAAAAAATGCTCCACATCTGTGATGTTCAAACCTGGACTTTTCTCAGACAAACTAGGTAGTGATGATGATGATGATGATGAATTAAAATAAATACCGAGAAGTTGACACCAAACTACATGACCCAAATCAGAAGAGCTGGTGTGAAGGCAGGATGGCAAATATGTCTAACTTTCCTAGGTTATTTGTAACCGTGACTGTTATAAAGAGTGTGATAGGGTAGTGATGGAGACGGCTCAGTGGTTAGGAGCACTTGCTGCTCTTGCAGAGGACCCAGGTTCAGTTCCTAACACCTGCATGGTGGTTCATAACTGTGTGTAACTTCAGTTCCAGACGATGTGAGGCCCTCTTCTGGAGGAACTATATATGTATGGCTCACATACATACACACAGTCAAAACACATGGATGGGTAAAATAAAACTGAATCAATCTGTAAAAAACAGAAAAGGAAGAGCAGGGGTTCCATAGAAAGGAAACTGAGATGAATTGCCCCTCAGATACACTTTTTTTAGGACAGTTAACTTCAAGACCTGAGAGAGAAAGCACAGCTGCAGGCCCAAGGAAGGGTTTCCTTAGGAGGGACAGCCATTGTGGACAGCATGGCAGGGGTCCTGAATGGATGTCGTCTTTAGTTTCTGGAATATTAGGAAACAGAGAGCATCCTGGCCAGGGGCAGCTTTAAGGGACCCTGAGAGAAGGTGTGTCAGCCTGGGTGCCCTGGTTCCCTTCAGATTCCAAGAACCAAGCAAGTTTCTAATTTTAGGTTTGCAGAAGAGGCAGGATTAAATGCCATAGCACGTGACCTGGCCCACATGTTGGAAGTCACAGGGCACAAATGCAGTCATGACTCAAGGTCATCTCAGAGGTGCAAGGGAGAGGAGGAACAGCTACAGAATCATAGCATGCCTGTTTGTCATCTCCTCCCAGGGAGGGGCTAAGGTGGGTGGCTTGGAGGGGGGGACGAGGATCAACAGGTAGGCAGGCCATCTCACCATAAACAGAACTGGTACCTTGTGATGTAACTGTTGGTACCCCCTATGTACCTCCCCATTCTCCCCTCCCCATTCTCCTCTCTGCTGCTTTTGATGTTCCCTGATTATCTGAATCTTGTGGTAGAGAAGTTCACCACAGGAGTTTGAGAAATATCCTGGCACTGCTCTTTCCAAACTTAGATGCAGGTACCATGGAGAACACATGCTATATCCACACACGTAGTATGGTGTATGGTCTGGGCATAAAAATACGTAATGCCTGTGATGATCAATGCTGCCTCTTCTCACAACAAAATTTAGAGTCATCTAAGAGACAAGCTTCCAGTCTCACCTATGAGGGATTATCTACCCTTTGTCAGCGTCTGACAACGTCCATGAATGATTTTCTTGATTACATCTATTGAAGTGGGAAGTTACACCTGATATGTGGGAGGCACTGTTCCCTGGGCTGGAGTCCCAAATGAACTGAGTACCAGCATTCATCAGATCTCTGCTTCCTGACTGAGGCTGCCGTGAGATTAACCCCTCAACCCCTTGTTACTGTGACTTCCCTACCTTATTGGACAGTAACCTGGAACTATGATCCAAAAGACTCCTTCTGCTTTCACTGTCTACCATCACAGCACAGCATAGTGCCCGCGTGGTGACTCCAGGATGTGGCTCAGTTGAAGAGCCTTCCCCAGGAAAGTTGGTGGAGGCTGCTTGTTTGTTCCCAGCTGCCTAGGTCACAAGATAATCACACAGAAACTATATTAAAGTCACTGCTTGGCCAATCACATAAGCATTCTTCTGGCTAACTTTTACATTTTAAATTAACCCAGTTCTATTAATCTGTGTATCATCACATGGTTGTGACTTACTGGCAAGGTTCTGGCATATCTGTCTCCAGAGCAGGCTACCGACACAGTTTTTCACTGACTCTGCCTACTCTCTCTATATACCTTTTCCAGTCTGTCTATACTCTGTTAAGCCATTGGCCAAAAGCAGCTTCTTTATTCATTAGCCAATAAAAGCAACTGATAGACCAAAGGACTTCCCACACCATTTCCCCTTTTCTGTTTAAATAAAATACTTTAACAAAGTAAAATTACATGTAAGTGAACAGGTATCAAGAAAGAATTACAGTTACAACATTTATATCTACTTTATCTTTTATCATAACTAAGGAAAACTATAATTATAACTATCTATTCTTCAGCTACTTCAAAAACTCCAAAAGGATATAATATTACCTAAGTTAACAGGAAGTACATCATAAGCAACTTCCAAACTTTAGAATTGACAGTGACATCTTTCTGCCTGGACAGTCACCCAATGTTCTTCTGTAACATTGGGACACCCATCTTCAGCCTACTGGCCCATAGTATCTGGTACATTTTTTCAGGAAGCAGGAAATTTCAAAGTCAGTTCCACCCATATAGGCAGTTTGTCAGTTTGTCACTTTTTTCTGTGTCCTGCAGAATGTCTGGCAGACTCTTTCATGAAGCAAGAACCCCTAATGACTGTCTCATCTTCTTTAGGCAACTTTAGCAGTTCATTTTTCTGTGGGTCCTGCAGGTCCAGTAAAGCAGTTCAGGCAAGAGCAGTTTCTTGCCCAAATGGCTAACAAATTCCATAAGGAGCCTCTTTGATGCCCATCATCCTCTTGAAGTACATTGGTGCTGCCAGGAGCAGATATGTTTTGTGTCATGAAAAGTCCTAAGTTATTAAAACATTTTAAATGCCGTTTTCTGTAGTCTTTGAAAGACCTGAAGAATATTTTTTCATCTGAAATACATCTCTGTGCATATAGAAAACCTAACTAACATGAATACAAACCTGACTATTATAGATGATTATCTATTAACCTGTATTTCTTAATTATTCATTACATTTTAAATGAGCTACAGAAACACAATACCTTAAATAAGAGCAGAAATATACATATAACAAAATTGACCTTAAATTTGTATCAATAAACCACAATCCATACCAACACAGATCTCTATAGCATATTCCTCTTTAAATGTAAAGAAACCTTTATTAACAATATTTGGGAACATGGGCATCGTTATCTCCAAACTGCTTTTTGTTGGGCAAAAAAAATTTGGGGGAGGTTTTTACGATGACCTTTCAGGGGGTTTGGGTTCACTAAGCCATATTAGTTTGGAAGGAAGGCATGGGTTTTCATCTTCTGTGGAAACAAAAGAAAAACCTCTTTTCCAAAACAACAAATCCTTAGACCCAAAGTTTGAAGTCAAGATACCTCTAAAACATATATATTAGTTTAGCTTAGTAGCCTGCACAATGAAATATCTCTTTATACTTAGCTCATTTACAGTCAAAACATTCAAAGAAAACATAATAACATACATAATTCAGACTCTATACAAGAGAGTAGTTGGATGTGGTGGCACACATCTTTAATATCAGCACTTGGGAAGCAGAGGCAGGAAGATCTCTGTCAGTTCAAAGACAGCCTGGTCTACAGAGGAAGTTCCAGGACAGCCAAAGATACACAGAGAAACCCTGTCTCAAAAAGCAAAAACATTAAAAATAAAAGATAGAAATACACAGAAAGTTTGGATACTGTATGTTATTGCATTGTCTTTGAATTGTTTAATGTCTGAGGAAGGAGAAATAGCTACTGAAAGACATTTGATTATAAATGCTGCTGGATTAATCCAACATATATATTTTGAAAATGCCTTGACTTCAAAATTTAAGTCAAAAGATAAACTACTTTGGAGAAGAGGTTTTGTTTTTGTTTCCATAGGAAATGAGAGGCTGTGGATTCATTCTGGGTTAAGAAAAATCATGTTTGATCAGGAAAGATCCCCTGAGAAATCTCTGACAGGAGCAGATGGCTCAGATGATCCAACATTTTAGAGGGCCTCTGTTGAAATTTCCTCTGAGTTCTACATCCAGAATAGACTCAAAACTGTTGGCTGAGATGTTCAAGCCTCACATAATATTCCAGTCAGCACTTGACCATAATTTCTTAGGTCCCCATAAGATTATCAGTTGCTCCCCAAGGAGCAGAAACTAGCCTAAAAACCTATGCCTGTATTCCCCCGAAAATGGATTATAGATGTTTTCCTTTGTTTCAATTGGTTACAAGTTGTTATGGATAATGGTCAGGAAGAAAGCTAAACAAAGGAGATTAGATTCAGAGTTTTTGTTTAAAAAGGGGGGGGATGCTGTGGGACAATGGACTTGTACTTCGTAAAGGTTTGTCACTTGTATTAGTTTAATAAAATGCTGATTGGCCAGTAGCAAGGCAGGGAGTATAGGCAGGGCAACCACAACAGGAGAATTCTGGGAAGAGAAAAGGCTCAGTCTGCAGTTGTTACCCAGACACAGAAGACACAAGATGAGAATGCCTCACTGATAAAAGGTACCAAGTCATGTGGCTAACACAGACAAGAATTATGAGTTAATGTGAGGTATAAGAGGTCGTTAACAAAAGAGCCTAAGCTACTAGGACAAACAGTTTATAATTAATGTGGACTTCTGTGTGTTTCTATGAGACTGAACGTGTGTGGTACTGATTTCTCAGTGTTGAAGGGCTAACTGCTAACACATGTGCAGTTTGGATACAGAAAAAGCACTAGCTGGGAGCACAAACTCATAATATGTTAAGTGGTGAGTTGAGAAAGGGGTCAGGTGGGGACATCAGAGGACTGGGAAGTTCATGTCCCCTGTGTGCAATCCAACAGAAGCCGTACGGAAATAGGTTAGACTGGTCCATTTTCAAAAGTAAAAGATATGGATTGCGTTATTTTGTGTGTGTCCTGCCAATTTTTAATTTTTGACAACAATTTCACTTTTATAAAAAGTACCAAATAAGCTTATGAAAGTCTGTCTATGATCTGGATTCAGCCAAGGAGATTGACAATTTGTGATTTTTCTCTTAGAAGATTCCTTCATGGTAGTATAGCACGTTTTATTTTTACATTTTTATCCTTTGGTGTATGTGGTGTGCATCTGTGCATTTGTGCATGTTAATGTGACACATATGTGCCATTGAGCCTACATGCTGGTCGGAAGACAATCTCAGGGACTAGCTCTCACTGTCGTCCTTATTTGACAGTGTCTCCAACTTCCTGTACTGTGTACCACAGGCTAGCTAGTCGAAGAACATTTGTGGACTCTCTTGCTTCCATGACTTTCCCAGTTCACTGCAGGAGCTCAGGGGTTATAGATGGTCAACACTGAATCCTGCTGCATGTGAATTCTGGGGATTGGAATTCAGTTTCTCATGCATCTGGGGCAAGTGCAAAGACTCATTGACCCATTCTCCTAGCGCAGTGCCCTGTATTCTCATCTAACTTGGATGCTCTTTTCCCAGAAGCTTCCTTTCTCTGTGCTCTCATGGGGATGTGAACTTGCTGTTCCTCAAGTGCTTATGGGCAGTGGGGGAACTTTCCCTCTGTATTCATAGCCTTATCCTTGGTGCAGACATTAGGCAGGTACCCACAGATACCCTACCTTAGATTCCCTCCTTGAAGAATGAGTGTTAGTTCATCATGCCATACACTAAACACCCACACTGAATTTTGCAGTGCTCGTGGATTCATGATGAGGTAATTAGCAATTACTTCACTTCCCCCTGAGTGGGATGAGTTTAGGATTAGATTCTCTCAGTAGATTACACATGAGAGAGAAAAATGTCAAACAGCAAAGTAAAATGGGATGCTAAGTCTTCCCACACAAGCATTGCCACAGTACTAATGAACCAGCTTTTCTGTCACACTTGCAGCTAGCAGGAGATGACCTAAGAATAAGTCATAGGAGCTTTCCGTTGGAAGAACTTTGTCTCTAAATATAAGTGGAAAAGTGGGTCAATTGGCACTTACTGAAGCTATTTTAGTTCAACTAGAGAAAATCAACTGCATTTTGAAAATAAGCTTTGGAAAAGTTAGTCTCCATATTTTACATGGAATTAAGAAACACACTTTACTTTGATGTCAATAACTCCCCCTTTTGTGCGTGTGGGGGGGGGCAAAGGACAAATTTGGTTGCCAATCCTCAGAAAATGTCTAGACTCACTTTTGACAGAAGTTCTTTAACTAACCTAGAACTTACCAAGTAGTCTAAGATGGGCAGTGAACTTGTCTCCACATCCCTACACTGGAATTACAAATTTATGCCACCAAGGTTGCCAAGCAAGCACGTTACTTACTGAGCCAGCCCACAAGTTCAGTTTTTAACTGAAGAAATACCTCTGTTTCTCTGCCATGTCATTAGACCGCTCTTTCACAGACAAGCCAAGGGTCGTGGTCAGATGACTAAATTCTTGATGTCAGTCTGGCAAGGCATGTGCACTTATCTAGCATGCACACTTGGTACCGCTTGCAGTACCTCTACACATAACGGGTGTTGAGAAGAAAGCCTTTATGGATGCATCTATGTATGGGTGCCATTTTAGCCCACTTTCTGCTAACTATAACAGGGTTATGATTGAATGTAACAGGTCCACATAGACTCATGTGTTTGAATACTTGATCCCCGGCTACTGGTGCTGTTTGGTAAGGTTGGGTACCATTGAGAAGGTAGAGTGTTTGTGGGAAAGTAGGTTCACTGGGAGTGGCACTTGAGACTTTATAGCCAGTTGCATTTCCTCCTCACCATCTTTCTCCTCACCAGTGGAATTACCTCTGCTTCTTTGTTTCACCTCAGCGATTCAATGCATCCCCTGAAAATGTACCCTAGAATAAACTCTTCCTTGCTTTGACTCTCCTCAGCTACTTGTTGTAGGCTGAAAGATAAAAAATAAATAATACACTGGATAATTCACATTATAAACCATCTTAATTTGGCTAGTGATCTCTAAGGTTCACACTATTTTCTGGGAGCTTAAGATAAGAAGACAAAAGAGACAGTTAGACTCCATTTTGTTTCAGGAAGCCCTTTTGTATCTGTAGCTAAGTCTGTGTTTACTGTAAAACTTCAGTTTCTGTTTCTCAAAGCTGGGCTGTGCCACACCCCAGTACCCTTAGAATGTTCAGTAACAGATGTTCCAGGAAGATTTCCTTAATTGCCTGTTCTTGCTTCTGTAACCACGCTTGCTGGTAAAACCCCCTACCCTATAAAAGGAGCCTGAGAAATTGTTTCAGGACTGGTGACCAGGCATAGGGGTAGACAGCTCTTTATTCAGCTCTGATGTGTACATGAATGAAGCTTGCTTTATTGTGACCATAATTGGGTCAGTGATCCTTCTCCTGGTGTCTGTGACCTTACCTAGTAAGAGTTATATGTTGCTTTAAACTCATGGGCAAAGTAGAAGGGTGATGTAGGAAGGTCTTCTATCTATTTGTTGTTTTCATTAGTTAATTAATAAATAAAACTGCATGGCCTGATAGGTCAGAACATAGGTAGGCGGGGAAGACAGAACAGAATTGTGGAAGAAAGAAAGCAGAGGCAGGCAGACGCCATGATTACCCTTCCTGAGACAGACTATGAAGCTCCGGCCCAAGATGGACATAGGTTAGAATCTTCCCGGTAAGCCACCACCTTGTGGTGCTACACACATTAATAGAAATGGGTTAATCAAGATGTGAGAGTTAGCCAGTAAGAGGCTATAGCTAATGGGCCAGGCAGTGTTTATATGAATACAATTTGTGTGTTGTTATTTCGGGTGCAAAGCTAGCCGTGTGGGAGCTGAGAGGGATGAAAAGCAAGCCTGCTTGCCTCATCACTACAGAAGGGAAGCAGAAACATGGAAGAAACAGAATAAGAGTAAATTTGCTTTAGAGCAAACTGCCTTGATGTTCTTAACCCAGTCCCACTGTCTCAAGAAGTAAGTTCTCTGTTAAGCCTGCTTGGTGAGTGTGTGTGTGTGTATGGGGGGTATCTATTTCCTCTGAATCGAAGCAGTTTATCCTGGATGGAATAAAGAATATAAAGAAATTTCAATACCCAGGAATTCAATGAAATTTGAAAACTTGAAATAGTTTGCAGGCTCACAATGTCTCTGCAAAGGTATAAGAACAGGAAGCAACTTCAAGGAGCGGAGACCCTTTGGTGGGAGCTGCTTGTAAGTTATATAGGAAACTCCAAAGATGCATTTCTGCATTTCTCTGCAGCTGTCATCCATGCTGGGTGGGTTTCAGTGATGCCCCCTGGTTGTTGTCAGCGACCCTTCCTTATGCTGTAAGCAACCCCTTACCCCTGCTCCTATCATTTCAGCAAGCTCACTGGTTCACTAACATGGAATTTGACTAAAGTAGAATCTTTTATGCAGTCTGTCATCGGTGCCCTATCTGGGTGAACTAGCTTGTTCATGGCATCCCAGGGGAAACAATTAATCTCACAACAAGATCCATAACTGTCTTAGTTAATATCGATGATCAATCTAACAAGAGCTCCAGCCACAAAAGGTCTGGAAATGTCTGTGAAGTGCTTTCAAGATTAGACCAATTGGGATGAGAAGACCCAGCCTATGCACAGGAGGGTCCTTCTATGGGCAGGTGTCCATGACAACACACACACACACACAAGTAAGCGAACACCAGCATCTCTTTCCTTTTCTTTCTGCTGCCCACAGATGTAACACAAGTATCTGCCCCAAACTCTGCAGCCATGATGGCCCCAGAGAGAGCACGTCTCACAAACTCTTTCCTTCCTAATTTGTGTTTTATCAGCTAATTGACCACAACAATGAGAAAAGGATTTAGAACAATTGTCTAAGACTGAAACATCTTCTCCATCCCCCACCCCTGACACTACTGAAAGCTTTGACACAAGTTTTAGTGGAGACAAACCACATTCGAAGCATACCGTTTACTGTTTCTTACTTCCCACTGGTCATGCTCCAGGTCTAGCCTCTTCCCTCCTTCCTACCCTCTCCCTGCATGTAAGGCTGGCACACATTAGTTCTTCAGCTTTGCTGTTAGCTGCGGGTTTAACCAATCACGTACTCTGGACTGTGGATTGTCATTCAAGTTTACAAGTGGTAGGGAGAACCACAGACAGATGTACCAGTGCCCAGACAGAAGCCCTAAGATTGTTGGGAGCTGCGAGGTAGAGCAAAAGGCAGAGGCTGCGAGATGGACGACAGGGAGGACGCAAGACAGCTGTGATCGATGCAGGTTGAGTAGCCGCTGCAGCTACTGCCATGAGGCTTGCAAGGTTTGAAACCAAGGCAGCAATCGACTCCTGGTTTTAGGTTGAAGGCCAAAACCACAATAGATAATTAGTTTCAAAGGAGCAGTAACATTTATTTTTGTGAGAAGAATAGATGCAAGAGCGTATTTCCTGTTTCAGGAAGGATGTCCAGCTCCACTGGCCTACAATGGTCTCTTCCACTAAATTATTTCAGTGAGTTTCATTATTTATTCTAAAGATTTGCTTTATTTAACCTAGAGCTTTTGACATTTATTCTGTCTGCTCCTGATGAAGTGGGAGTTTTGGAGGGGGAGTGCCAGGCTCTAGGACCGCTCTGTTCACGAGCAACATGCCTGGATTCACTGCTCTCTGTTCTCTGCATTCTTCCCTGCACTTAGTAGGCCTCATCCTTTGAGTAACAGTCATCTGGGAACAACAAGTTGGCTTAGCATGAAAGGGCACTTACCACCGAGCCTGATGACCTGAAATAAATCTTTGGATTCTGCACAATAGATGAAGAAAACTGGCTTCCAAAAGTTGCCCTCTGACCCTCAAACTTGTGCCATGGCATATGCACACCCACATACATACACACTTTACAGATAACTGTAATTTTAACACTAAAAAAACCAGCCATTCTTGCAGGCTCATTATGGTTCTGATTTTTATTTTTCTGATTACTTGCGATTTTAAGTCCATTTTCATGCACAGATTGGTCATTTTTATGTCTTCTGAGTAATGTCTTTTCAGGCCTCTTACTCAATTTAAGTATTATTTGTTGTTTCTTTTGGCCTTTTGCTATTGAGCTTTATTAATGTCTCGTCTATCTGGAGTATTCAGTCTGCATTAGGCTTGCAAACATCTAGTCCACTCCATCTGTTGTTTACCACTTTACTGATGGTTTGCCTTAATACTTTTCTAGTTTAGTCTGATAGGAAAAAAGTTTAGTTTGAGGCAATCTTGTCTACTTTTGTATTTGTTGTCTGCTTTTGATACCCTTTTTCTATCTCTTGTACTCTTTCTATCCATTTGTCTATCTATCTGTCTCTCTCTGTCTCTGTCTCTGTCTCTCTCTCTCTTCCTACACACTCCGTCTTTTGTATGTACACATTTCTGTGCATGAAGAAACAGGCCAGAATTTAACCTTGGGCGTCATTCCTCAGGCACCATCCACTTTGTTTTCTGAGCCAGTCTTTTGCCAGCCTAGGCCTCACTAAGTAGGTAAGGCTGACCAGCCAGCGAGACTCAGGTATCTGCCCACCTCTGCCTCCTTAGTGTGGGCTACAGATGTGCACCACCACCGCTGTTCTTTATGCGGATGCTGGGGACAGAACAGCTCCTCACTCTCACAAGGCCAGCAGTTTACTGACTGAGCTATCTCTTTACCCCTTGCTTTTACAGCTCAATGAAAAATCATTAATAAAAGGAATATTTGACAGCTTTTCTTTGCTTTCTTTCAGTAGTGTTATGGTCTGGGAGCTTAAATTTATATCTTCAGTACATTTTGAGTTGACCTTTGTGGTGTGGGAGAATTGTCTGTATTCTGTCAATCATGTTTTAAATAAACGCTGATTTGCCAGGCAGGAGGTGTAAGTGGGAAAACCAGACAGGAAGTGGAAATGATGCAAGGAGAGCAGGAGAATTCTGGGGAGGAGGAAGTTGATTCCTCCCACTCCTGCCCAGATCACCGAAGCAGCAGGATGTAAGCTGTCCCATTGGAAAAGGTACTAAGCCACATGGCTACCATAGATCAGAAAAATGGGTTAGTCAAGATGTGAGAGTTAGCCAGTAAGAAGCCTGACCTAATGGGCCAATCAACATTATAATTTAAAGAGATCCCTTGTGTGATTTTTCTCTAGGACTAAACAGACTGGGGGAACAGGGCGGGACAGAAAAACCCCAATAAACAGGTCCAACCTCTTCATGTTACAAAATGGTGCCCATGTGGATAACTGCATTCACAGAAAGCCTGAGAAAGCTTGGGAAAGACTAGACTAAAGCATTTTGGTTTTCAGCCATAGCAGGAAAAAAGCTGCGCTGTTTTAAAATACCAGCTTTCTAGGCCATCCAGCCAGGGAAAACTCTTGACTCTTTCAAGCAGGCTGTCCTGACTATGGAAACATTGTTGCAGCTTGCATCCTGGCAAGGACCTTGAAATGCCATAGGAGCTTTTGAATGTTGTCTTCTCCATATTCCTTAGCGAATTAAAGACCCACGTGGTCAGAAAAAGAGAGATATACAGTAAAGAGGGATTCAAAGAGTAAAACACCTCTAAATGGTTTACAGTGTGCTAAAAATATATGCAGGCTTGAAAAAAAAATGTTTAAAGCTTTAAAATAAAAGAGAAAGAAAGAGAATAGTTGGGTGTGGTGGTACACAGCTTTAATCCTAGCACTGGGGAGGCAGAGACAGACGGATCTCTGGGAGTTCAAGGATAGCCTGGTCTACAGAGGGAATTCCAGGACAAAGATATGCAGAGAACCTGTCTCAAAAAGCCGAAAGTTAAAAGTAAAAATGAAAGAAATAGAGGTTAAAATAAAGCCATGTAAAGATGGGAAATACACAGGGAATCTTGATACTGTATGCTATTATGCTCTCTTTAAATCGTTTGAATGCTGAGGAAGGAGCAACAGCTACTAAAAAATATTTGCTTATAAATGCTGCAGAATTAATCCAAGATAGGTATTTTGAAAATACCTTGGCTTCAAAATTGAAGTTAAAAGGTATGTTACTTTGGAGAAGAGATTTTGCTTTTGTTTCCACAAAAAAATGAGAGGCTCTGGATTTATTCAGAGTTAAGAAAAGTCATCTTTGACCAAGGGAGACCACCTGAGCAATCTCCGGTAGGAACAGATGGCCCAGATGTCTGAGTTCTTCATCCAGAACAGATTCAAGACTGCTGCCTGAGATGATCAAGACTCACAGGATACTTCAGTCAGGACTTGATCATAACTCTAAATTTTCTTTAGGTTCTCATAAGATTATCAGTGCCCCCAACCAACTGGAAGTAGTCTCGAATACTGCGCCCACATTCCCCCAAAAAATGGACTATGGATATTTTCCTGTTTTTTTTTTTTTTAAAAAAAAGAGGGGGAAGTGGTGCGGGAAAATTGTCTGTATTCTGTCAATCATATTTTAAATAAACGCTGATTTGCCAGGCAGGAGGTGTAGGTGGGAAAACCAGGCAGGAAGTGGAAATGATGTAAGGAGAGCAGGAGAATTCTGGGGAGGAGGAAGTTGATTCCTCCCATTCCTGCCTAGATCACCGAAGCAGCAGGATGTAAGCTGTCCCATTGAAAAAGGTACTGAGCCACATGGCTACCATAGATCAGAAAAATGGGTTAATCAAGATGTAAGAGTTAGCCAGTAAGAAGCCTGACCTAATGGGCCAATCAGCTTTATAACTTACAGAAATCTTTGTGTGATTTTTCTCTGGGACTAAACAGCTGGGGGGCTGGGCAGGACAAAAACCCCCAACAAACAGGCCCCCCTCATGTTACACCTTTGTGTATTTAGTGAGATAAGAATCCCACTTCTGCCTTCTGCATTTGAAATATAACTTTCCAAAACCCACTGGTTGGGTAAGCATTTCTGTCTCTATTGTGTGTTATTGTCATCTTTGTGAATGATTAATTGACTTTTGCTGTATTTCCAGGCTTCCCATTATGTTCCATGGATCTGCGTGCTTATCTTATAATAGTATACTTCTTGATAGCATTTACTTTGTAATATATAATGAAATCATTAAGTATGACTCCTTTAGCTTTGCCTTTTATTCTAAAGACGACATTGGGTACTTGGGTATTTATAGATTCCTCTGAATTGTAAAATTCTTCCAGTTATGTAAAAATCAGTATTGAGAGTTTGGTTAAGAACGTTCTGAGCCAGTAGGTAATTTTATGTAATATGGGCATTTAAGCACTATTTATCAACCTAATCCATGAGCATGCGTGCCACTACATCTGTTCCAGAGAAAACAACAGGGAGGTTCTTCAGAAACCGTGAAAACAGAGCAGCAGATGATAGCAATGGCACTGCTGGGCCTGTGCCCAAAGGAAGTCAAACCTGGATCTTAAAGAGACATCTGCACCCTCAAGTTTACTGTAGCATCATTCAAAATATCTATCCATATTTGTGGAGGAATAACGTAGAATTATGTGCAGATGCATACTAGTAATATCAATGACAGTGGAGAGTATTTTGATAAACCAAGAAAGTTACAGAGAGTTGTGAGATAGCCTTACTTATAAGTGGAATCTTAAGCCAAGAATGTACAAGCAGAGAGTCGAGTGCTGGCTGTCAACGGTGTGCGAGGGAATGGAGACTGGGGAAAGGGCTGGAAGTTGTGGATGCAGGACTTCCAGAGACTGAGAATCCAGGAGGAAGAACACAGTGTCTGTCAAGCTCAGCTGAAAATTTGATGAACTTTAGAACCCAGAGGATGTGCTTTTAAGCATCCTTTGTCCTTAACTCTCTCTCTTCTCTCTCTTCCTTCTCTCTCTCTCTCTCTCTCTCTCTCTCTCTCTCTCTCTCTCTCTCTCTCTCTCTCTCTCTCTGTGTGTGTGTGTGTGTGTGTACGTAGTTGATTAGTTTAACTGGGGGAAGAGCTGTCCACTGTGGGTGGCATTGTTCCCCAGGGTGAGTTTCTGGATTGTGAATAAAGGAGAATGTGAGCCGAGCACCAGCATCCGTTTCTCTCTGTTTACTGGCTGAGCATGCAATGTTACCAGCTGCCTGAAGCTCCCACCACCTTGACTTCCCCACCAGGGTTCCTCTTACTGAGCCAGGAAAAAATCTTTCTGACTCAGGTGGCCTTTGTCAGGGTATTTTATCATAGTAGCAGGAAAGTCAACTAACATACAAAGATTTCCAAGTGTTCCGTACTCTGAATTTTCTGAGTATAGTTTCTCAGAGCACAACTAACTAACAATAAAAAATAAATAAATGAAACAGTAATTGCGCGAGATGATAGGTACTTGGTTACTTTGATCTCTTAGCAGTACATCCATTTGTCGGTGGCAACACCTTAAATACGCACATGTGCCAATTTTACTTCACTAAGCTAAACTTGTTTTTGAAAAAGTAAATACTATGAAGAGATTATGAAAGGAAACCTTACAAGAAGAACTCAAATGAGAGTTAGATATATAGTTTTAAATATTCTAGTGCCACACAAACAAAAGTTAAAGAGGACTCAGGAGGCAGCTCCCTGGGTAAAGTATCTTCAGAATAAACATGAAGACTTGAGTTTTGAGCTTTGGTGACCAGTGAAAATCAACTATTTCAGCAAATGCCTGTAGTCCCAATGCTGAGCACTCAGGGGCAGGAGGATCCCTGGAGATCCCTTGCGTCCTTGAGCCATTAGTGAGACCCTGTTTCAAATGTTAAGATGGAGATGATAGAGGAAGACACTCATTGTAGACTTCTGGCCTTCATGCACACACACACTTACCTGTACCCACATTCACACATATAAGAACGAACACATGTTACACACAGACAGCAACAAAAATTTAAGGTATTCAAAATTAACTTACATATATTGTATTTAATATGCTATATCACAGTAATTTTAATATATACTTTATAGGAACTACCATTGAAATATTTTACATTCTGTTATAAATAAAGCCTCTAATACTCAATGTTTTTTTTTTATACTTCCAGCAAACTGCAGCTTGCAAAGATACATGGAAAGTGCTTCCTGGCCACCACTACTGACTGTGATGTTGCAAGCAGTTCCATAGCTAGGAATGAAATGACTTGGAGCCAGTTTAATGAGGATGATGCTGGGTTAGAATAATATTTCTCATGTTTTCGCATGTTCACACATCCAGGATATTTTAAGACATAAGTCACTATACTCTCACACCCAACAGTTTTAATTCTATGAGTCTAAATCAGTCTGGCACATTTCTGTTTCTAATGAGTTGACAGGCAATGCAAAGGGTTTTAGCCCTGCAAACTTTTACAGTCACCCTGCTAAAAATGAGGATTTAAGGAATTTGTAAGGTGTTTCTGTTATTTTTTTGGGGGGGGGTAGGGGGTGGAAGGTGGGATTTGTTGTTGTTTGTTTATGTTTTTGTTTTAATGTTGTTGTTATTGGTCTTAGGTTGGCTTTGAACTTGCTAGGCAGCTGTGGATGTATTTGAACTTATGAACTTGCTAGGTAGCTGTGGATGTCCTTGAACGTATGGTCATTCTGTCCCTACTTCCAAAGTATTGCTACTATAGGGATGCACTATTGTGCCTAACTTGCATGCTGGAGATAAAACCCAAGGTTCCCTGAATGCTAGACAAATATTTTACCAGCTGAGCAATGTATTCATTTGGTGTGGTAAATCTTAAGGGGCACAAGGTCACACAGTGCTGTGTGTGATTTCTGTGTCTCTTTATTGTAATTGGAATTTATGCTATAGTATGAAAACCAGGTACTAAACTTGTATGCAAGATTCCAGTTTTGTTCAGCTGTAGAATGACCCACAATGATGAATTTTGGGAAGTAAGGTTCCTCTTAACTTTTAGCAAGTGAACATACTTGTGTATGAATCATACATGCAGAATTATGCTTAGTTAATTTTGCATAATCTGTATTTCACAGTAAGACTCAAATCTTGCTTAACTTTCCTTTCACGGAGGGAAACATTTAGGCATAATTCAAGTAAACTATTTCTGTGGCCACAAGAAAACTGTAATATGAACACTAATTTATTTTCAAATATCCGTAAACTTCAAATACTTGACAAGTCTCTCTTTTTAAGGTAGACTGTATCTCATATTTACAGATGCATCTCATTTTTAATCTGTTGATTGTACTATCAACTTTAAAAATCAGGATATAGCAGTTACATCATCAATAGATGAAGGGGTAAATACACTTTTATTCTGTAGTATTTGAAAGTGTAGTCATTGACTGCAATGCATATTACTTTACATTGTTTATCTGTGCCTTTGAATGTGTGTATGTTCATGTGTGTGAATCTGTACATGCATGTATGTGTACCTGCAAGTGGGCACATGCTCATAGAGGTCAGAGGTCAGTCCCCACTGTTGTGCCTCAAGTGATATCCATCTATTTTGTTTGAGACAGAAACTTTTATTGCCTTGTGTAGCACAATTAATAAAAGCCCAGAGACAGAAATTGGAATTCAACCTGAAGGTCAGAAAAGTAAAACAGTCAGCCACTGACTCTTACCTCTACCTCAGTCTGAAATGGTGATCCTGCCTCCAGGCATCTCAGAATGAAACTACGTCTGTTAGCTGTCTCCTCCTTTCTTACATTCCTCTCTAGTGCTGGGTATAAAGGCGAGCACTGCCCGGTTTGTATGGCTAACTAGTGTGGCTCCTGGGATTAAAGGTGTGTGTCACTGCTGCCTGGTCTGTGAGGCTGACCAGTAGGGAAAGTTTTATTCATTAAACAACAAATGAAATGTCAGTATAGCCTTGGGGCTGGTCATGTAGATGAGGCTGACTGGAGACTGAAACTCAGGAATCCACCTGTGTATGCCTGTCCGGGGATGGAATGATAAGGAGATGTCAGCACACACAGATCTGGAGGGATAGAACTCAGGGCACACCTGCGAGGCAAGGACTTTACCAAGTGAGCCATCTCGCAGCCTGAATATTTCAACACTGCTGACATGGTATGAGAAAGGGCAAGAAAGCACATGTATATGAAAAAAATATCATAATTCTTGATAGCATGTTCATTTGTGTATTTGGAACATAGGATAAAGTATGCTTCAGAGTAAAAGCTCGGATGCCAAACCAGTTTCATGTTTTACCTGTGCTTCGGGATGATGTGATTATAGAGTCCATTTCCAGTTCTCTCCTAACACCACAGGAGCCTGGGGCTGAATTTCAAATGACCTGATGTTTTACATTCACAGGGCACAGTGTGATCTCATAAGGCATTGTAAGAAGAGTCGCTACACATGAATTTTTAAATGATTAGAAAGATATCTCTAGCAATGCAAGAAAGAACCTTATGAATTGAACATTTTCTCAAAATTGACCACAGAAATGGAGATCAAACACTTTCGTCAAGTGGAAACTAATGGAGAATTATTAGTGTCTGACGGGCACACTCTTCCAAATTGCTCACTTCCATTGCTAACGTTTGTACCAAGTCTAATTTTTGTAAAGTTGACCGTGAAGCCCTCTTTCCTGACTTGATTTTCCTGCCACATGTAAGATAAACTGTGTGAAAGGGTTTTATGCTACTGTTCAAGTCAGGAACTATGGTGATCATGTTGACTGAGCTCGGGCTTGGTGCCAAGCACTTATTACTCCAGTTCTTGTTACATTCATCATAAAAAGCAACCTCATTATTCCCATGTTACAGGAGAAACTCTGAAACTCAGTGAGGGGAGTAACTTGCCAAATGCCATTGTATTCATTGGTCCAGTTGGCTTCAGGAGGTTCCTCAGACCCCACAGCCTGTGCTTCTCCCCTTGGGTAGTTCTGGTCACCTGTGAACACAGGCCTGCTGTTTACGCCTTTCACTAAGGAAAGGACTCTGTTTACTGATAACTTTCCTCCTTGTTGTGATGAAACACCTGACAAGAAGCAACAGAGAACAGGGGTTTATCTAACGGAGACTTTGAAGATCTACATTCCATGATGCTAGAAAAGGCATGCTGACAAGAGTGTAAGCCACCTTCCCGTATTGCATCAGCAGCCAGGAAGCAGAGAGAAAACAGGAACTGGGACTAGGTGATGCCTCAAGGTCCTCCCCCAGTGACCTACCTCCTCCAGTGAGGATCCATCTCCCAAATGTTTTCTCAAACAGTGTTACCAGCTGGAGGCCCTCAAATGCAATTCTTCAGGGAACATCCAAACCACACTTCCAATAGACAGGCACCATACGTCACATCCAAATGTATCCTAGTGGGTTCTAAGCAAGGAATTAAAAAACAGCACCACATCTTTCTTCCTTTTCACCATTTCCCTGGAAAGAAGATATACTTTAGATATACTGTAGATATACTTTAGCTTAGATATACTGTGGTGTTAGAGCTGCACTACTCAGGCTGGGGGATCTGAATCCTTGGGGTTCTGCAATCAGGAAAAGGAGAAGGGCTTTTCCAAGTAACTATACAGCTGTTTCTTTCTTTTTTTAAAGTCTTAGCTAGAAGGTGGAGGCTATCAATACCTGATAGTGATAGAAGAACTCCTTGGTTTTTCATCTCCACAGATTTAAGGTTACAAAACAATTCTGTCATTTTTCTTTTCACTTGTATTTGGCTTGCATGCTAACTATATATATATATATATATGTGTGTGTGTGTGTGTGTGTGTGTATACACACATATATATATATATATGTTTTGCATGTGTGTATGTGTGTATGTGTGTGTGTGTGTGTGTGTGTGTGTGCATGTGTAGATCTGTGCACATGCATGTGGAGACCTAAGTTTGATGTCAGGAATCACCCTCAGTCATTCAGTACCTTATTTATTGAGACAGAGTCTCACAGTCTAACCCAGAGCTTGTCAGTTTGGCTGGTCTTGTTCTGCCTTCCAAGGCTAGAATTACAGGTGGGCTGCCATGCAGAGTCACTATTTTCATAGGTTCTGGGGATCCAAGCCCTCATTCTCATGCCAGTTGAGGTAGCGTTTTAATCACTGAGCAAGTCCCTCATACCAGACCAGGACCAGAAAACAAATATTGTTTTTTTTATCATGACACTTTGGAAAGGGAATTCTCTTGAGTGCTAATGAATGAAACCATTGGTTCTCGGTTCACAAGGTAACAGACAAAGTAAATAGAAATTTGACCCTGAGGAATGAAATCACTGATTATTGCTTGTGTTGACATGAAACATACTTTTTCGCAATGAAAAACACTCTCCACATGTGCCTTTTGTAGTGTTTGGGCCTTAGTGAATAAATAGTAGCTATGACTCACACTTGCCATCATTGACTTATCCTACCCCCAAAATATAGCTAGTTGTTCTTTGGATAGCATTGCCAGCAAACAATATTTATTTAAAACATTCATCAAACTCCTCAGAGAGAGTTGTTTATTCTGCTGAGAAATGATGTCTCCATGTCCTCCTCTTTGACAACAAATCCACTGCATCATCTCAGCAGTGATCACTCTTTCCAGCTAATGATAGGTTACAAGCTATAAAGAGAATTGAGATACAGCTTATCAACTTGTGTTTTTCTTTGGAAGAGAGATGATATAAAACTATGCACACTGAAATTTTGGGAGTAATAAATGACTTGTTTGAAGTCAACATCAATAGAATCCACCCAACAAAGCTGGTCTGCTGGATAACATTGTCAGCTTGACCAGATCTCGAACCACTTGTTCGGGGGCAGGCATGTCTTCAGACACGTCAGTGAGGAATTATTGTGATTAGAGTAGACATGAACGTTAAGTATTATCTTAATTAGGTTAACTGAAGTTGAGCTACCTAAAAGTGTATTCTACCAAAGTGTATACTGCCTGGAGACTTGAACTTGTACACGAAGAAGGAAGTTAGTGTGGATCAGTGTTGATCTCTTTCTGTTTCCTGCCTGTGGATGCAATGTTACTATGTCTGTGGGGGTGTGTTGATGTGGATGGGATTCCCCTCTGTATGCAGTAAATGCCATTGGTTAATAAAGAATTTTCTTTCAGCCTATTGCAGTGCAGAATAGGGCAATGTGGGAATTCCAAGCAGATAGAGGAGAAAGTAGCCAGAGTAAAAGAGAAGCCAGGCAGCCGCTGCAGGAGACAGATGCTGGATGCTGGATAGTACCTTACTGGTAGGCCACAATCATATGGTAATGCACAGATGAATAGAAATGGGTTAATTTAAGATATAAGAGCTAGCTAGAAATACGCTTAAACTATTGGTCAAAAAGTATTGCAATTAATATAGTTTCTGTGTGATATTTTCAAGTCTTGGTGGCCAGGAATAAACAAGTAGTCTCTGACTACAGAGTTTGATGCATTAAGTTACTTGAAGTGAATGGTCCACTATAAATTCAGGAGGTCAAGGTTCCAGATTGCATTAAAAGAAGAAAATAAGCTAATCACAATCATTTATTTCTCTACTTCCTGACACTTCCATGTGATCAGTTGCTTCAAAGTCCTCTAGCAATGCCTTTCCTAATATAAACATGATGTATGATACCCTCATTGTGAGTCGAAATAGCACCTTTCTTCCTTACATTGCTTTTGTTATGGTATTTTATCACAGCAATAGGAAAATAATATATCTGGTCATGTGGCTTGGCCCTCAACCTCAACTAATAGAGATCTGTCCCCTCCCCATGCCTCTCTCTCATTTTTTCCATTCTGTCCTCCAGGAAACAAATTGCACTGTCTACTTTTGTCCTTCTAATTCCACTGAAGTAACTCTTGTCAAGGACTCTGATAAAGTTAACTTTTTATCTAACCACATTCCATGAAGTTCTTTCTCCTGGAGTCTTCTTCGGCCGCACAATGTCCATATTTTCTTGCGTTTCTTTGTTTAGGAAGCCACTTGTCACACTATCTTTCTTTCTCAGTCATTATAGGGTCTTCAAGCTTCACCTTAGAAGTGTCCCATTAAATAACCCCGAGGGCTTGTATTTGGTACCCCTCCTCTTGTGAGGAAATACCTGTCAACAGCAACTTAAGGAAGAAAGTGCTCATTTTAGCTCACAGTTTGATAATGCACCTCATCATGACAGCAAAGACGTTATGGGAGGAAAATAGGATACGTCATTTATTGGTTCAGCCTGTGTTAGACCCCCCAAATGAATAAACTCAAAGCAGGTTACTTCAGCCTTTGGTAAGTTACTGTGTGAATCCTAGAAAATCAATGGACAAGAGGACCCAGCATTTTTCTTTCTTAGAAAGCCAGCTCACTCTTTGATGTTTCTCCAGCTTTCCCTCAATTCCTATTAATAAAGTTTATTTCCATTTTACTGAATCATAATCACCTGCGTCTCTATATTTAATGTGAGTTGGTGAGATAATGAAATCAAAAGCCACTGACTCAGGCTGACTTTTGGTGACAACTGAGTTTCTGGCACCCTAAGTCCCTGACCCAAGAAAGGTCCTATTATTTTCAAAACACTGCATCAACACCAAATACCTAAAATATCTGGACCATCATCTTTTCGGCAAAAGTACTATTATATAGAGATTATGGAAGACTTGATTTTATTTAGTGCCTATATCAACTTCTTTTCTAGTATATGAGACTAAATAGAAAGAACATTGTGAGGGGAAGAAAGGTCAGTTTTAGCTTATGGTTTTAGTGGATCTAGTCCATGGCACAAGCAGAGCATCATGAAGGGGGGAGTTGTTGGGGAGGAGCTTCAGTACCTCATGGTAGTTGTGGATGATGAGGATGAGAGAGCTAGACAGGAACAGATCCGGGATAGTCCCAGGAATGAAGGGCCACTGACCCAGAGTCCAACTAACTGAGAATCAAGTCTTCAAATGTGAAACCCCGAGGAACATTTTGCATTTAAACTATAACAATGGGGCGAGCCATCGCTCTGTAGGTGACTAAACACTGAAGAGCAGAAGTGTAGTTTGAGTCACTGTTTCTGTGGATTTAGTCCATGACCGCTAGGTTCCTTTGCTTCAGGTTTCTGACCTTCATTACATCATGGTGGGAAGGCAAGGCAGATGAAGAGAGTTCATAACATCGTGGCTGGGAAGTGAGAGGATAAAGAAGAGGCCAAAGTCCCAATATCCTCACTAAGGGAATGCACCCACTGGCCCATTTTCCTCTCACTATGCTTCATCTTCTAAAGAAGCTACCACTTTTTAATAATACTAAAGGCTAGACACCAAAATTTTAGTACACAGGGTACTTTGGAAGATATGAAGATCTATACCATATGGATTTTAAGACACTGAACAAAAATTAGAATGTAATATGCTTGGGAGTTAAGTGAGTTTCCTGAAGGATTGCATTCTAATTTCAGAACTATCAGCTTACTCTTGTGTGATTTTGAATTACAGACTAAGGTTTCCAAGCTTCACTTGATTCAGTGAGTAAAGTTTCAGTGAGTTGTAAGAATTGGTAAGAAGGAAATAAAAACTCTATTAGACAGATACACACTTGTTTTCCTTGTCTGAATGTCTTATGATATGTTTACTTAGCCTCATCAAACTTTCTAGTGGTGGGGTAGGAAGGTGGCTCAGTTGAAAAAGTGTCTGTGACACAAGCTCAAAGGCCTGCATTCAGCTGCCTCTGTGGGTACCTCATCATGATCTTGAACCCCCTGTTCATATAATCCCTCCTCCCTCTCTTCAACTGGACTACAGGGGCTCAGCCCAGATTTTGGCTCTGGATCACTGTGTCTGTATAGGACTGATCTAGGCCTTCTATAAGCGGTGACACTTGGTCTGTTGGTGGGGTCCCTATCAGTAGGATCAGGATGTGTCACTGGCTCATGCACTGTTTACATGGAATCTATTCTCTATGCTGGGATGCCTTGACCAGTCTTGATTCACGGGGAAGAGCTTGGTCCTGCCTCAGTTTGATAGGCCATGTTTTGTTGACTCCCATGGAAATTCTGACCTTTTCTAAATGGAGGAAAAGTGGATGTGGAGGGGAGTGGATGGGGAGTTTGTGGAGGGAATGGGAAGAGAGAAGGGAAGGAAATCTGTAGGCTGAGATTGCTAGTTCATTTCCCGACTACCCTGAATTTAAATAATCACACAGAAACTATATCATTTGCAGTATTGCTTGGCCAATAGCTTAAGTGTATTTCTGGCTAATTCTTATATCTTAAATTAACCCATTTTCATTATTCTATATATAGCCACATGGCTGTGGCTTACCAGGTAAAGTTCCATTCCAGGCATCTGTCTCTTGTGGGCAGATACATGGCTTCTCACTGACTGTGCCTTCTGTCTCCCAGCATTAAGTTTAGTTTTCTCTACCTAGCTCTGTTCCTCTCTGCTATAGGCCCAAAATTTCTTTATTAATCAATGGTAATCACAGCAAACAGAAGGAAATCCCGCATCACCTTACCTTTTCGGTCTAAATGCAAAGGAAAGTTTTAATTTTAACATAGCAAAATTACATACAATAAAACAGCTGTCAAGAAAGAATTATAGCTACATTTATATCTACTTTATCTTTTATCATAACTAAGGAAAACTATAATTATAACTATCCTTCAACTTCATCAAAGACCTCAGGAGGATATAATAGTACATAAGTTAACAGGAAGTGCATTGCAAACAACTTCCAAAACTTTAGATTTGACAGAGACATCTTTCTTCCTGGACAGTCAGACAAAGTTGTTCTGTACCATTATAGGCACCCATCTTCTGACTACTGGCCAATAGTATCTGACAGACTTTCCCAAGAAGCAGAAACTACTAAAGACAGGCCCACCTATATTGGCAGTTTGTCAGTCACTTTCTTCTGTTTCCTGCAGATGTCTAGCAGACCCTTTTTGTTCTTTCATGAAGCAGAACCCAGAAGGATGTCTCACCTTTATGCAAGTTCAGCAGTCACTTTTCTGTGGCTCCTGCATGTACAGTTCACACAGCATAACATCAAGCAGTCCAAGCAAGAGCAGTTTCTTGCCCAAATGTTTAACAAACTCCATGAGGAGACTCTTTGTTGCCCATTTCCTCTTGAAGTAGTTGATGCTGCAAGGAGCAGATGAGTCTCATGCCATGAAAAGTCCTAAATTATTAAAACATTTTAAATACCATATTCTGAAGGTCTCTGAAAGATTTGAAGAATACCTATCTAACTGAAATATTGTAAGGACATGGAAAATTTTAAGGAACAATTTGCTTGCTTAGTGGCTAATTAGGACACTGGGTTCAAATGCAAGAAGTCTGTGACTGGTTGAAAACAGGATGTCTAACTAGAACGCTGAGCTCACCACAAAGTGCTCCTGGCATCCTGGCAGTGGGCTACCTGTTAACACCTAGCTCTGTGATCTATCAGGGAGCAGAAAAGTCGACTGCCTGGGGGAAGACATTGGGGAGGGGGACCTGCTAGATATAACTACTTTGGGGAGGGGGAATGTTAGAGATAAGGCACACTGCTGTTATGTAAGACTAACTCCTTTGACCCAAAATGAACCTGGCTTGCAATTTTTGCCCATATAATGCCAACCCCAAATGATGAAGGGGCTCTCCTCTCTACTGCACTGCAAGGAGTAGTGGATGAGACCCAATCTGGCTGAATAGCATGCTGATTAAACCTTGCTTTTGCATTCTGGACTTGACTGGGTCTTGGGAGTCTCTCTGGGGGTTGCAAAGTATATCTCTATATATCTAGAAAGCCTAATGACATGACTCCAAGTTTGACTATTACACATGATTATCTATTCACCTATATTTCTTAATTATTTATTTAATTTTTAAATGAGTTGCACAAACACAATACTTTAACCAAGAGCAGAAATACATATATTTATATATAACAAAACTGACCTAAAATTATGTCAATAGACCAAGATCCACACCAATGCAAAGTATTCACATATCCCCCTTTAAATGTAAAGAAACATTTATAAATGATCATTTAGAGAATTTGGACATAGTTCTCTTCAAACTGCTTTCTGTCTTTTTTTTTTTTTTGAGCAAAGTAATTGTTGAGGATTGTTTATGGCAACCGTTCAGGGCATCTTGATCCATTAAATCACATTAGTCTGGGAGAATTCCACAGGTTCTCATCCTTTGTAGAAACAAAATCTCTTTGCCAAAGCAACATAGACTCAACAATATTGTTGCCAATAGACTCAAATTTTGAAGTTAAAAAACCTTTAAAACATTTCTGTTGGTTTAGCTTAGCAGTACCCAGAATCAAACATTTCTCTGCAGTAAAAAATTCAAAGGAAATACAATAGTATACATAATCCAGACTCTCTCTGTATTTTCAATCTTAACGTGGCTTATTTTTCTTTGTTCCTATTACTTTTCCTACGAGTTTACTCTGTTTCTATAGACTGTGTTTTAGTTTAAAATCCATTTACTTCTTTTTATAACTCTCTATAACTCTCTATTCTTTTACTTTTCTCCACAAAGTCTATGTACATTTATCCAACACTGTGAGCCATTTAGAGGGGTTTTTTTGGTCTGAATCTGTATTTCTGAAAAGAATCTATAATTATTATCTGACCAGAAACACCTTTTTGTTTATATGCTAAGTGGGCATGGCTGTGACCAGCATGGCCTTGTCTGCTTGCTCCTATCAGTACCTCTGCCATGAAGCTAGACTCTCAGAAAGCTAAGGAATAGGTGAATCCAAACTTCAAAATCACAGCTTTAATCCTAGCCATATGGTTTACTGAATTAAATACTCATGTGGTCAGAGAAAGAAAGATACACAGTAAGGATAGATTCATATGAAAAAAAACCTCTAAACAGTTTACAGTATGTTTAAAAACATGTAGACTTGGGAGAGAAAAGAAAAAGAATAAAGGTTTTGCTTTTTTTTAATAAAAAGAGAGATTAGTTAAGTGTGGTAGCACATACCTTTAATCCCAGCACGTAGGAGAAAAAAAGGCAGGTGAACCTCTGTGAGTTCAAGGACAACCTGGTCTATGGAGTGAGTTCCAGCACAGCCAAAGATACACAGAGAAACCCTGTCTCAAAAAAAATTAAAAATAAAAATAAAAGTAGTAGAGTTTTTTTTTTAATACAGCCACATAAATATGGAAGATACACAGAGAATCCTGATACTGTATGCTATTATGTTGTCTTTGAATGGTTTGATGGCTGAGGAATAAGCAACAGCTGTTAAAAGACATTTGATTATAAATTTTACTGCATTAATCAAATAGATTTTGAAAATGCTCTGACTTCAAAATTTAAGTCAAAGATATGTTACTTTGAAGAAAAGGTTTTACTTTTGTTTCCAAATGAAAATGAGAGGCTGTGGATTCATTCTGGGTGAATAAAAATCACATTTGATTAAGAAAGACCCCCCTAAAAATTTCAGATAGAAACAGATGTCCCAGATGATCCAGCATTTCAGAGGACTTCTGTTTGAGTTTTCGTGGAGTTCTGCATCCAGAACAGGCTCAAGACTGCTGCCTGAGATGATCAAGTCTCACAGAATATTCCAGTCAGGACTTGACCATAATCCTAAATTTTCTTTAGGTCCCCATAATATTATCAGCACCTCTAATCAATAAGAAGTAGCCTAGAAAACTGTGCACAGATTTCCAAATAATGAATTATGAATGTTTGTGTTTGTTTAAAGTGTTGATTACAAGTTCTAATGGATAATAGTCAGAAAGAAAACTAAACAAAGAAGACTAGATTCAGAGTTTTTGTTTTGAAAAAGAGAGGGAGCAAAATGCTGTGGGACAATGGTCTTGTATTCTGTAAAGTTTTGTCACTTGTACTGATTGGCCAGTAGTCAGACAGGAAGTATAGGTAGAGCATTCAGAACAAGAGAATTCTGGGAAGAGAAAAAAACTCAGTCTACAGTTATCACTTAGACATAAGAGGAAGCAAGATGAGAATGCCTCACTGATAAAAGGAAGATACCAAGCCACGTGGCTAACACAGACAAGAATTATGTGTTAATTTAAGATGTAAGATTTAACAAAAAGCCTGAGCTAACTGGCCAACCATTTATAATTAATGTAGACCTCTGTGTGTTTCTTTGGCACTGAATGTCTGTGGAACCAGGCAGGACAGAAACCTCTGTCAACAGAAATCTGGGATTGGTATGTAAAATAAATGAAAAATTTAATTAAAACATGAAAAATTATATATATACACACATATATATATCTGTAAGTGTATAAAAAGATAGACATAGAATATGTCTATAATCTCAGCACTTGGAAAGTAGAGACAGGCAGATCCCTGGGATACACTGATCAGCCAGGCTAGTTCAGTAAGTGAGCTCCAGTTTCTGTGAGATCCTTTGTAGGCAGAGGCTGCTTTTTCTCCTGGCGAAATAATCACACAGAAACTATATTAATTACAATACCACTTGGCCTCTTAGCTTGAACTTCTTATTAGATAACTTTAACATCTTAAATTAACCTATTTCTGTTATTTTATATTTTACCACAAGGGTTGTGGTTTACCAGTAAGGTTCTCAGGCGGCTGTCTCCTTCAGTGGCTATATGGCATCTCTTTGGCTCTGCCTACTTTCTCTCTATATCTCTGTTTGGATTTCTCTTCTGCCTTTTTTTCTGTCCTGTCATGGGCCCAAGCATATTTTTTTATTAACCAATAGTAATAAAACATATTCACAGCATATAGAGAGGGACCCCACATCAATCCTTGTCTCCAAAAATTCATATGGAGATAACAAATATTCTCTTCTTTGTCTTAGAAGCCCAAGGCTCTTATTACCAAGTCTAATGACTTGAAATCAATCTCTGAAACTTATGGCAAAAGGAGAGAATCAACTCCCACAGGTTGTCTGATCTCTATATGCCTGTACTGGTACAGAGCAAATAAATAAGCATATAAGAAAATAACATATATCTTCTAAGGAATGACATCTGAGGTATATTCACATACACACACACACACACACACACACACACAGAGAGAGAGAGAGAGAGAGAGAGAGAGAGAGAGAGAGAGAGATCCTAGTGGTTAAGACAGCATTCCTTTGACATTGATTTTTATATAAAGCCTTCCTCTGCCTACATCTGACGAACTTAAATTTAACAGGTGAAAGACAAAGTGACGTAGAGTAGAGCAAACTAATGAAGACTGTCCTGTCCACTAATGAGGCAAAGTAGGCGCGCAGCATCAACTACAATTTAGAAGACTGCCTTCAGCTGTTAGAATGCACTTTCAGGTCTACCATGAAGTTTGAACATCTGCAGGAATGCCCCTCACTATAACAAAAGGTTAACAGCAGCGTTTTCCAGCTGTTTCTGTGTGGCCAGATGTCTGAGTGGTCCAAATTACTTAGCTGAGTATTAGTGCCACATAAACTTCAGGATGCTGCTTGCTGGGAGAGTTGTTAATTTCTGTACAATGTTGCACTAAATGTCATTAAGGTTTGAATTACAACAAATTTGCTAAGGGGCCTCTAGCACGAATTGCTTCAGGATCAAGTCTCATGAAATCAAAAAGAAAGCATTCATCTTTGGCTTGGAGTGATCCTGTGTAGGCAGCTACACTCCCTCTCTGACTTTCAGTGACTACAGGCTGGCCTCAGTCCTCTGTGTGTAGCTGATGCAGCCCACCAGCACCGAACCTTAAAGAATACCAGCAAATCCTCAGAATTGTGGGCAAAGTCAACCACAGAGCACTATAACTTGGAAATAATAACAGCATATTCAAATTAAATTCAGATCGTGTGTTCAGTGTCATAATTACATAGTTCCCTATTGATGTTCTCCAACCTTTACCTGCACGCCATGTCTCAAACTCACCATGTCATATGCTCCTCATCATTACAGAAAAAGGCTGTTATTTTTGGTGTGTATGTGTGTGGGGGGGGCATTCAATCGTGTGATAGTTAGAGGTCAGAGATCAGTCTCCAGTACTATTTCTTAGTTGCTTTGCTCTTTGTTTGAAGTGGGGTCTCTCACTTGCCTGGACTTCCATCAAATAGAAGAGTCTGATAGGCCTTAGAACTCCAGGGACCTACTCAACACTAGACTGTGTACTTAGAAAATCAAAAATCAAGTTAGTAAAATCACTGACTCAACCTCCATAAAATGAAGTAATTTAATACAGATACTGCCACAAATAATTAGGTGACAATTCTCAAATGGAGATTATTTTTTTATTTTTATAATATTGTAAGGTAATTCTAGAAATAAATCTAGGAAAGATTTGTAAGACATAAGCACATCAAATTGAAATTTTATATTAGATTTAAATTCAAAATTTTAGATACCCTGACAAGAAAAAGAAAACAAATTAAATGCCATTCCATGTTAAGCAATGAAAGCTTTAACAAAATAAAACTTTGACTTTCCCTAAATTAAACCGTTAATTTAATATCATCTCAGTTAAAATCTAAGTGTCAGTTTTTAGTGAAAAATTTGAAATTGAATCAAAAATATATATTGGCTTCAAAAGAACAGCCAAAGCAATCATGCAGAAAAACAGTGCACAGTTTGTGAGAGTTGAGATTTATTATGGTGCTATACAAGAGAGACCTGGAGATAGTAAATAAAACCAGAAGTATAAAGTAATAAAGAGGCAAATAAGAGACTCAATAAAATAGATTTTATAAACTGAATATCAATAGAGAGAAATGAGTCTTAAAATATTTTTCTTGACATTTATAAGCATTACTTTGAGGGGGACTGCAGACTTTTTGCATAAATAAAACAATAAAATTAAATACATGAATGAAAGTTTCTTCTAAACTTGTATAAGTATGCTAATGAGTTTGATGATGGTTTGTGTTTAACATTGACATGACAGAACATATAATCACTTGGGAAGTGTTCACAATAGGAATGATATTGCGATATCATTGCTGTGGTGATTTGAAAGAAAATAGCTCTCAAAGGATATGGCACTGTTAGAAGGTGTGGTTTTGTTGGAGTAAGAAGTGTGTTACTCTGAGGTCTCATGTATGCTGAAGTCAAGCTCAGTGATTGAGACCACTTCCTGTTGCCTGTTAGTCAAGATATAAGAACTCGAGGCTTCTTTAACACCATGTTTGCCTTGCTTCTGGCCATGATGATAACGGACTAAACCTCTGAACTATAAGTGAGCAGCCAAAATTAAATATTTTTCCTCCTAAGAGTTTCTGTGTACATGATGTTTCTTCACAGCAGTAGAAATCCTAACTAAGACAATTGTATTGGTCTGTGGCCATGCTTTTGAGAGCTTTCTTAGTTGGCGAGAAGATCCATGTGAGCAGAGTCGTTTCATAGTCTGGGCCCCGGGGTTAATGAAGAGGAGAAAGCAAGCGCAGACCAACTTGCGTGCACCAATTCAGTGCTCCCTGCTCCTGACTGAGGATGTGCTGTAACTAGCTGTTCCAATTTTCTTCCAAGGCACACACACATACAGGGATCCACTTCCTCATGCTAGGCACCATTTCCTCAACTTTCCATCCTCTACTCCGAATGCCATGAAATTAGTAAATCCACTGGTGGAAGCAGAGTTCTCAAGCATCTTTTCCCTAAGTCCCTACCTCTGAACACTGCTGCCTGGCTACTGAGTCTTTTACACATGGGCCGCTGGGTGATACTTCATACCCAAACCAGGATAGCCAAGTCTTCACAGTTCATAAATGCTGCAACAGAAAACTAAGGAAAGCCAGAGTAGTCAGATTTGAAGGCCATTTGGGTGTGAGCAAGCAAGGACAGGAAAGAAGGGGCAATCAGTCTGGGTGATCCTAATTTGAGGCAAACCCTCCTGAGTCATGGGGTGCCGCTGCATCGGCAGCTGGCAACAGGAACTAATTAGGAGTGTGCTGCTTCTGGACTTCAGAAACCCACACTGCCGGTGGTCCTTCTCAGCTGCAATGATCCCGTTTAGCCTCATAAGCTTCAGAAGTATGTCAGGGTTCTGGTGCTAAAGGAGAGTTTACTTATCTAATTGGAAGTTATTCTTCTGAAGTACAGTCACTATGGATACATAGCTAAGAAGAATTTTCTCTTGACAGCCTACTATAAAGTGGAAATTTTTACAGAGAACTGAGAAATACAAAGAGATTGACAGAGGATATTGGCAGTTTTACCAAACCTTTAGGTTGAAGTGTATTTACTTCCAGTGAAGCATTCTCTATTCTTAGTGTCACAACATAAAAAGTTACCTATGGTATTTGGTAAACACAGATACCATGATTTTTAAAGAAAAACTTAACCACCTTGTGAAGGGAAAAGTTTTTGTTTGTTCTTTAAAATAGGATGTCAGATAACCCAGGCTAGCCTAGAACAGTCCATGAGGGTGACCTTTAATTTACTGAGCTCTGAGATTATAGGCATGTAATTCCTTGCTCCATTTTTTTTTTTGTGTGTGTGTGTGTGTGTGTGTGTGTGTGTGTGTGCGTGTGTTGCTAGGGATAGAATCCATGGTTTTATGTATGCTGGGCATGCACTCTGCCCCCCTATGCCACACCTCCACATTCTGAAGATCATAATTTAAAATACCCTAAGAACTATAACCTTAAATCATAGTGGGAACTACACATGGGCCATTCTCTTTTCCAAATTTGGAACAAGAGAATATCCCATTAACAATTTGTTGGTCACTTGGTTATGCTAAGAAATTGATTACTTCTTTTCAAGTGGAAAATGAGCTGTAAGAGTCCTTCTAGATTTGGATATTTGGAAAACAATGATTATGGCCTTGAAAATACTTCAGAGCTTATTTCTTGGCCATGTTCGTACTCAGAAAAATGACACTCACTGCAAGTTCTTGACAGACTCTTCATTATGTTTTTCCTAGAAAAACTGACTAAAAATTTCTGAACTACTGTTGCAGTTTCTTGATTCACTTATAAACCGACTATTTAGAAGCATGATGCAAACTGTATATTCATATATTTTGTGTTCAAAGGACTAGGCCAGTTTTTTTCCAGTTGAGGGTGAAAAATTGGTAAGGAATGGATAATTCTAATGTTAATTGTTGTAAGAAGATATTATTTCTGGGAATGAAGCAGGAGGAAGATTCAAGATTAGCCACAGGTAGGAGTTGATGCAGATGGGCCTATTCATATCCCCTATCTATACCAAAGTGGCTTTTAGCTCCTTTTGTTGTCATGCTAACTAACAGCAGATATTCAGGGCCAGACATCATGTTGCTGAGTGTTGTGTGATGCCTTTCCTGGGACAACATGGCAAAATCTATTTGCCCCACCTAGGGCAAAAATGAAAGGCCAGATTGATACTGCCAAAGTCTAACTCAATTTACCAATGAGTGTATTAGAGTTACTTACATGAATATGAATGAGGGTTTATTTATAGGAGTAGGGGTGACTCAAAACACCTGTACTATCAAAGTTTACCACAGAATGAATGATGACTGATGAAATCTGAAATCTTGGAGCTGTCTGTATGACTAGCAAATGACTTAAGAAGTTAGAAAGTCTCTTTTCAGTAGCCTTTACTGGTGGCATAATCTTATGAAATGACTTGTACAGGGACTTCCTGAGAGCTATGAGTTGTTTACTTCTTGAGTCTTAAGGATCTTCCCTTTAGAACTTTCTGAGTCTTAATGACCTTCCCCCAAAACTGACAGTTTCAGTTCAAAGGAAATTGCTATACAGTACTGGTGCGGGAGAATTGTCTGTATTCTGTCAATCATGTATTTTAATAAAACGCTGATTGGCCAGGCAGGAAGTATAGGCGGGTCAACCAGACAGGAAGTAGAGGCGGGGCAATGAAAACAGGAGAAGGCTATGAAGGAGGAAGTCCATTCCTCCATTTCTGCCCAGACTACTGAAGAAGCAACATGTGAGCTGACAGCTGGAAAAGGTACTGAGCCACATGGCTAACACAGACAAGAATTATGGGTTACTGTAAGATGTAAGAATTAGTTAATAAGAAGACTGAGCTAATGGGCCAATCAGTTTATAATCTTATGGAGTCCTGTGTGTGATTTTCTTTGTTGCTTGCCGGCTGTGGGGTACTGGGTGGGACAGATACCCCAACAACCAGCCCTTCATGTTACACAGTACCAGAATCAGGAGATCCTCTATTGAGCTTTTCCTTAGTACCTTGTCTGTAGTACTGATCTGACACAAAATTCTTCATACTTTGTGCTCACCCTCATATATGTTTTCACTTTATCCCTCCATTTATCAATATTCCAGTCTCTCTTCATGCTTGCTTGGGGCAGATGCCTAAACCGTTACTTACTACTTGAAAATGTATCCCTCCAGTCTTAGGAACTTTCTTGTTTGGTATATACTAGATGATGACTTGTTTAATTATCAAGTTGATACAACTTCGAATCACTTGAGGAAGAAGTCACAGGGAAGGTTTGATTCTCTAGATCAGTTTGAACTGTGTACATATCAATGGGATATTATTTTGACCGTCTTAATTTATGTGGGAATGCCTAACCTGAAAGTAGGTGACTGACCCTGGATTTAATAGGAGTAAACAGAGATGGAGAACACTAAGAATGCATGTATTCATTCTTCACCCTCTGATCTTGATTAAGGATGTTGTAAGTTGCTTCAGGTTTCTGCTTTGACTTCCTTTTAGTGATGGACTAACCTGGAGCCAGGGGCTGAATTAACTTTTCTCATCTATGTAATTTTTGGTCAAGAGTATTCTGTTTTGGTGACAGAAATGAAACAAGAATAACATCATTTAGGGATATCCTTGAATAATCTGATAAAATTCTAGTGATTGTTTCTTTGGCTTAACAGATCTTTGGCTTAAGCGATCTGATTCATTATCTACAAATTAAGTCAAGGTTTTACTTCCTCTGTCATTTGGTTGGAAGGTCCTTTGTGTATGTGTGTGTGTGTGTGTGTGTGTGTGTGTGTGTGTGTGTGTGTGTTTGTGTTTGTGTGTTCTCAAACAAAATTATTCCGGGTGTGATAGAGGTCAATGATGTGATGTGTTGAAATGCTTTCTCATGAAGATTGGGTGTGTCTGCTTGTCACACTCATGCTGGTCTCCTCATATAGTATGCTTGTTTCTTATCACACATGCAGAAGGCCTGAATTACAGTACAGTTTAGATAAAGATGGTCAGTGCCAGAGCCACACTCAGCTGGTATTCCACAATCAGGTGTTCTATATGTACCAGGACTTAGTAGCATAAGCTTAATATTTTTCTATCTACAATTCTTCACTAACAGTGATTCTGTCTTTCTGAAGATGGCCAGACCCTCAAGTCATAAACCTCCCATTGATAGACCTGGAACAGAATAAAACACCTTCCCTGCCACTGCCACCTTGATGGATGTCACAGTAAGTTGCATTGTAAGAATCAAAGCATCAGGACTGCATGAAGCATGGTTAGACTTGAAACTACATTAATTTTTAAATAATATCATATATATGACATGAAAGAATTTGCCTGGTGGGCCAACATTAACGAGTATTACCTTTTCATCCAGATTTTCTTTTGAAAGCCTTCCATTATACATTTATTGCAATCTAAAGAAAACAATAGCTGGAGTCAACCTCCTTCATACCATGCAAGTAATTTCCTTCTTTTTATACTTAATGCAAGCCAGAGAACTGTTTTGTATTATTTCTACACTTGCTAACAGTCTTGCTATAAGTATTTATATTTTAAATCAATTTTTCTGCTTTTAAAAACTTTTGTATAGCCAGGACTAGTGGCACATGCTTGTAATCCCAAAACTCAGTGTACTGAGGCTTAAGGATCACAACTTTAAGGCTTATATTTTTATGAGAGTTTAGGGGGTTAAAATCAGGTTCTCATGTTTACAAGTTAAGCACTTTACTGACTGATGCATCACTGTAACCCTAAATCCAGTTTGTAGTAAAATTCCATAACACCTCTCAGGTACTGAGAAGTTATAAACTGACCTAAGTCTGACAACCACACTGTTTAGGGATGGTGTTATTGGTCAGGTTCTCTGTGAGACCCAATGATCTATGAGCGCACAAGAATGTGATTTCAATTAAATACACCAATAGCAGTCTGTACCTTTCATTGACCCTGGGCTATCCTAAGTAAATGTTAACATTCTCTGAGGTTGATATTGAGGAGAAAGGGGGGGAGAGAGAGAGAGAGAGAGAGAGAGAGAGAGAGAGAGAGAGAGAGAGAGAACGGCTGATGAAAGCCAATCATCCCTATGGTGTAGAGGTATTTCTTTATTACTTTTAAAGCTTCCTCCATGAGAACTATGAAGTATTAAGGTAATCAAATCATAAATGTCAGTGATTTGAATAACTTGGTTTAAATAGCCTCATCAAATAGCTACTTGTCAAGAGAAAGAATTTCAGAAGTATTTAAGATAGGATTCAAATCCTCTCTGAAGTCCTAGACCCAGCAGGTTTTTATTACAATCCTAACATTTGGAAGTCAGAGGATGGCTCATGATTGCTCTCCGAACTTTGAGAACACAGAGGCAGGACGACCATAGATTTGCCCACACAGCCTGGGCTACATCATAAAACTATGTCTCAAAAAGACCCCATCTTGTTCCCAGGCCCAAGGAGAGGTCCCCAGCTTGTTCCCTGGGTAGCAGAGGAGAAGGTGCCTGAACTGGACTTGGCCCATAACCATACTAAATAAAAAAAAGTTATCATTTACAAATAAATTCTTTGTAAAAAAAACAGAAAAAAAACCATCTTACTTATGATTTTAGCTCTGGGATTCAAAATTGCAGGAATGGGTTCCACAAAATCAAATCCTCTCTACAACTTCTTTCTCTGTGGTTCAGGAACCATTACTTTAAAACATTACAAGTGAATCATGTTGCACTTTTTAATCTTTATGACCCAGAGTTCAACCTGTGAAAAATACAGAAAAAATGAGCTTTTACAGATGGAATGCCTAATATATCACATAAAATATAGTCAATAAATGATATCCAGGATTATTTCAGCTTCTCCCATTCAAATTGTGTATATAAATTTATTAATAATAATAGCAGTAGCTGACTTTAATGTCTCATGCATGCTTTCATAAACATTATGTTGTTATATAGTCACCATATAGATGAATATTCAGCATTCTTGAAACAAAGCCAAGTTACTGTTCTATTTTATCAATGTCTCTGAGACTGAACACTGAACTCATGTACAGTATCTTTGGTTATTTTGTACAAGAGACCCCAAAGCAGTCAACATTGTAGTGTCCATGATTCATAGCTAACCTCATAATATAGGCTAAATAGTTAGAAAATTCGCATTATTTTCTTCTCTTAACAATATAGATTTCAGATATGGTATAAACAAAAATATTCTTTATGCTAAGACTATTAAACCTTAAAAAGTTAATAATACCTTGCATTTTAATAAGTCTAAAGTAATTTTAGACTTTTTATTTTACTAGGTAATGGCAATCTAAACAAAAATGTCTCAAAAGCAAGGCAATGTCACGAAAAGTGTTCAATTTTCACATAAATGACTTACAAAAGGGTCAGTATTGTCCTATCTTTTCGATAATTAGACTGAAAGCGAGGTAAAATCTGTGAAGGCACTCAATATTTAGTCTGTACTTCAAGAGTTATCATGGCAACGTCACATCCTGCCTGGAAGAAAGTGCACACCTTCTTCTAGCAGAATAATGCTGGAGCCATTTATCAGCTAACTAACTAGTGTCATTGCAACAGGGCTGGGAACTGGATGGGCGGCACCAAATACCCCCTTTTCTATTCACCAAGAGATGATGTCTTCCAGCAAAACAAGTAAGTGTAATGCTTAATCTCCCAGGTCCACTGACTGGATCAGGAAGTGTCTAGGGGATTAAGAGAACACATCTCTGAATGTCTCAGTTTCCAGATACACATAGATCACAAGAATACTCCCGTGACCACTACAGCAACAGCAGTCCCTTGATCTATACCATGGTGGCAACATTGAAAAGTGGTGATAAGTGGGTTGGACCCCAGTGGAGAAAGGCAGTCACTTAACGGGGGAGGGGAGATCATGTTCTTGATGCCTCTATTTTCCACAGAAAATTCACGAAGCCTTTTTCTTTGCTTCCTGGCCACCATGATATGAACTGTCCTTTTTCTATATGACCTCCTTGTCAAAGTAAACTAGGCCCCTGACACAGTGAGCCACAGTAAATCTCTTTTCTTTTTATAAGACTTCTCATAGTGCTTGATCCCTGAACCTCTGGGACTTAATCGAGTGTTCATATTTTGGAATGGGATACTAGCTTCTAGTAATGATGCTTGTGATGGCTTAAATTGATTGTCAACATGGCAGGTACCATTTCCTGGGATGGGGTCCTATCTGACTAAGAAGAAAGGGAAATAAATTCCATCTCTCTTAGTCTCTGCTTGCTGGCTGTGGCTATGATGTCATCAGCTCGTGCCCTGCTGTCATGCTTCCCCCTCCCCCATGGTGGAATGTATCCTCTCACACTGTAAGCCAGATCACACTCTTTCTCCCTTACATTACTTTTGTCGTGGTATCTTATCACAGCAACACCGCAGAGTTGAACCATCCCAGCTGGGCTAGAAAGTGAGATGACTGTCAAAGTCCTTAGGACCCAGTGTGACATGCCTTGTTCAAGATTTATAATCCCCCTCCCATTGAGACAGTAAACATATTGCTGTTATCTACATTAACTCTTGTAGTCATCTGTGAATTGTACTTAAGGACTGGTCACCTCCATCTAATTGGTGGCAAAATTCGGCTAAATCTGTTGAATCTTGGTTTACAGAATAGATTACTTGATCTGGAACAGAGCGACAGTGTTTGTGGGACGTTTCTGTCTGATAATCCCATGGATCCATGGGAATTAACACTCACTACTGTGACTTATAAAGAGGTAACTTGATCACAGGTCAATCACTAGACTTATTAAAAATAATCTGCTTGTATTCAAATAGCCTTTCTTCCAAAAAGTGTATGTTAGATTTTAAGTCTGGAGATAAGAAGTATTTTGAGAGAAAAGCTCTGAAACAAAGTGTCCTTTGGGGGAGAAATTTATTAAGGGGAATTGACATTACAGACCTCATGGACAACAGAAAGCCTCTAGCATCCTACCAGGAAAAGTGGAATTAGCTCTATTTATTTATTTATTTATTTATTTATTTATTTATTTATTCATTCATTCACTAAAAATTTCAACCTCCTCCCCTCCTCCACTTTCCCTCCCCCTCCCCACCTGCCCCTCCCTTTCTAGTTCTAAGAGTAGTCAGGTTTCCCTGCCCCATGGGAAGTCCAAGGTCCTCCCTGCTCCATCCAGGTCTATAAAGGTGAGCATCCAAACAAACCAGGTTCCCACAAAGTCAGTCCATGCAGTAGAATAAAAACCCAGTGCCATTGTCCTTGGCTTCTCAGTCAGCCTTCATTGCCAGCCACATTCAGAGTGTCCAGTTTGATCACATGCTCCATCACTCCCAGTCTAGCTGGCCTTGGTGAGCTTCCATTAGATCAGTCCCACCGTCTCAGTGGGTGGACGCACCCCTCATGGTCCTGACTTCCTTGCTTATGTTCTCCCTCTTTCTGCTCCTCATTTGGACCTAGGGAGCTAAGTCCAGTGCTCCAATATGGGTCTCTGACTCTATCTCCATCCATCGCTAGATGAAGATTCTATGGTGATATGCAAGATATTCCTCAGTATGGCTATGGGACAAGGCCAGTTTAGGCACCCTCTCCTCTGCTGCTCAAGGAACAAGGAGAGAATCTTTCAAGATCAGGTTTCATTTTCCATGTGCTAGATTATTTGACTTGGCACTCTTGTGCCTATTCCCATAACAGGCAAGTAGGTAGTAATTAAAAATTAAATGTGCTGCCTTGTTTCAAGGGCTGTTGTAATGACATTGCATTGAAAACTGCTTCCCTGCAGGGAGGGCTAATAACTGTCATGCTGGAGAGCCGTGGGAGGTTCCCATTTGCTGTGCGCACATCACTTGCGGTGTTCATTGTCCGCTTATTACGAGGTTTATACATGTAGTTTCTGCATGAGTTGTCTTTGTAAATGAGACACACGATTTTCTCCACATTTATTCAGAAGCTTCTTCTCATTTCCACTGAGTGGAAAGGAACATTTGGGAGTGAAAATATCTCCTGTGTGCTTGAATTTGTTGGACAAATTTGAAATGATCTCCCAGTTCTAGTATTTGTAAAAACTAAGATGATTTTTTTCCCATTGGCCTAGCAAATGGTATTCTTAGAAGTGATTTCTGCTTATTTTATATTATACCATATAAATTCCAAGGAAGGGCCGTGGGAGTTGCGTTTAGATAGAACAGTACACATCTTGTCTCTTGCATAGTGGTCAAGTAATGCAGACAAATTATTTAAATCCTCAGTACTTAAACTCGCTCATCTATAAAGTTAGGCTGAAAACAGCTCTGAAGTCTGGCTTCCAAATGTGCAGCTCGCTGTGGGAACGCTGGAGAGCCCTCAGCACGCTGGGGGAGACTGGAGAGCCCTGGAGCGAGGGAAAGGTGGAGAGCAGGAAGTGAAAGGCTTCAGCTAGCTTTTCTGTTGTGACGGAACTCTGACATAATGAAGATCAAGGAAGGGAAAGATTTATTTCTGCTTACTCTTCCAGGTCAGAGACAATCACTGTGGGAAGTCAGGGCAGGAACACAAGCAGGAACCATGGACAAACGCTGCTTACTGGCTAGCTGACTGGCTAATACTCAGCTTGTTTTCTTATATAGCCAAGGCCCACATGACCAGTGGCTGGTGCTCAGTGGGGTGGACCCACCCACATCAGTCCTGACTCAAGAAGGTCTCTCCCAGGTGGCTATGGGCTAATTCTTCAAGAGTGGTTCTCTCTTCCCGGGTGACCTCAGGTTGTGTCTACTTG
This sequence comes from Myodes glareolus, assembly GCF_982192425.1. Taxonomy (NCBI): domain Eukaryota; kingdom Metazoa; phylum Chordata; class Mammalia; order Rodentia; family Cricetidae; genus Myodes; species Myodes glareolus. Next base: position 63,773,480 of record NC_142047.1, on the reverse strand, counting down.
ATACTAAATGTTAACCAGGACACAGAAAAAATGAATATAAAACCTTGGACTAAACACTCTGGAGACAAATACTTCTGAACACAACTGAAGGTAAACGGCTGTTTCATCGTCAATGAAACACTAAATTGTGATGAATGATCAGAAAATGTGGGATCACGTGGCCGATTATACTGAAGTAGTCTCACAGCAGGATCTAGTTTCTCTTTTCTTCTCTGTAATGTGTGTGCAGACGCATGCATGTACAGGATGCACATACACTGTGAATGTGTGCACATGAGGGAGCCTTACAGGACAGCCTTGGCATCATTGCCTTCCTATTAGACAAGATTTCTTACTGACTTGTAACTTGCCAGACAGGCTAGGCTGGCTGCTGAGCACTTGGAAATCTGCCCCTCTTTACTGGGACTGTAGGTGTGAGCTACCACACTTAGTGTCAGTTTACATGGGTTCTGATGATCCGGAATGAAAGCTCTTTACTGACCGAGTCTTCCCCCTAAACCAGGATCTACTTTGCTTTGTAACTTTCTTTCTGCCCGACTTTCAGTCGCCCATGATTTTTCCTAACTTGTGTGTTTCCGGGAAGAGGGACAAACACACATGCTGACTGAGCCATGAAAGCCTGGTACCTATTATTAAGGCCATTAAAGGAAGCCATGGATAAATTGGTTCTGGACCTGCAGCATTCTAATTCTCTATAATTGAGGGCACTGGGAGTACTTAATCAGCCTCGTAAACTTTGTAACACAGACAAGGGATTTTGCCCTCCTCTGGGAAGTTCAGTGCTACATCCACGGCTGTCTCGCCAGTGTAGCAGAAATGCTGACTGGATGGGCAAATATTGCCGGCAGGATTGGGATTTGTGCTTCAAGGAGCTGTGTGTTCCAGGCGGTCCCTTGGCAACCAGTTGTGGTGTAATGCTACCTGAGTCGCCACCAGTATTGACTCGACCTGGCTGTCCTTGGAGCCATATGTGTGTCTTTTCCCTTGTCTGTGTGTTCTTTGTGATCCTAACATATTGCTAACAGATCAGACTATTCCAGGCAGTTGTGGATATAAACAAGACTGCTGAGGACATTTTTGAATTCTGCTCCACTATTAATTAAAGCCTTAAAAAAGTAGCCAGTTCTGGGAATTGCCAAAATCATCATTAGGACAATTCCTTGATGATGTGGAATAAAAAGAGTTAATTTTAGCAGAAAAAAACCTTAGAAGCCTTCTACAGGGAAACAGCATTAGGCATTTATGTACAACTTAACAGGAGGCCTATACAACCTTCCTTATGGCCAGAAAACCTAGGCTAATTATAGCATCTGACCCTGAGAGTCGGGAAGGGAAAGGAGTGAGATTAATGGTACAAAACGAGTCTCAGAAAGATTTCCAGGAAGATAGTAGCCTTCTTCTTTCTCACCCAGACACACAAGGTCACTTAGCTGAGCCCAAGTCAGCCACCTGGTACAAGCTGATAAAGTTGGGCTAACTCAAGAACAATGGTCTCTCTAATAACAAGAAAAAAGAAGGGGTAACTTTACAAATGTAAGGAAGCAAAAGTCCTTGTACTCATGCCAAAGCATCTTTAAAGATTCTCTTTGTAAAACTGTTTTATGCCGTTCTTTTCTATTTTATGATCTGATGATGCCAAGTCCTTTGTTTGTAATAATATATAATCCTGCACTGAAGTAAGTAAATCGCAACAGCATGTCTCAAAAACATTCAGAGTGTCTATGTGTCACTTTTCCTCGCCGTATCCTGATTTCTCCTGTGCCTTCGCCCTGATTCCCTTAAGGTCTGAGTGGCTCTCCTGAGCCGGTCCGTAGCAGGTGGCGCCCGAACAGGGACTTGAAGGACAGGTAATCTTTCTCTTTTCTTTCTTTTCCTTTTATTAATTTTCAGGAACAGCTCTTACCAGGGAGCTGCAGTCCCGTCGGAAGATTTGCCGGTCACAGTGTAAGTAATCTGAGGAACCATGGGGCAATCTATGAGAGATGCCTTATCAGCATTAGTCCAAGGAATGACTTATGCTGCAGCAATGAAGGGTTGGAAATTCAGCGCCAATATTGAAAAGACATATGAAGGAGGTGTAAGAGACTCCTCATCTCTCACTTGTTATAATTGTGGGAAACCTGGGCACATGCAGAAAGACTGCAGGAGGTCCAGGGGAGCAGGGCAAAAAGGAACAGGTCAAAGGGGAACTCCCGGACTTTGTCCCCGGTGCAAAAAGGGAAGGCACTGGAAGAATGAATGTAAATCTAAGTTCCACAAGGATGGAATGCTCTTAGATAAGAATAAAAAATAAACATAAAAATAGAAATAAAAACCAGACAAATATAAAACAAAAGGTCTGAAATTATGGTCAGAGAAAAGTTAACAAAAAATTTGAAAAGGCATTAGCAGCTAAGGACACTTTCTGTGCCTCTTTTCTGAGCTAAGTTTTTCACTGTGATAACACTCAAGGTTTCTTCCGCTGGCCAGCTGTTTCTTCTCTTAACTCTTTCCTGTCCTAATAGTGCTTATAAAAAGTTTTAAATTATACCAACCTGTAACTTTGAAAAGCATTAACTTTAAAACAAATGTTAAAGATGCATTAGGCTTCCATATTATCTAAAAACTAAAAAGGGCAAAAAGACTAAAATAATAACAATAATAAATAAAAATAATAAAAGGGGTTTGTCTAAAAATATCTGGCTTAATCAATGAGAAAGGAGTCAAACCTAAAATTCCAAAAGGTATATAAAACGTCATAAAAGGTAATAAGAGGCCAAAAAAAGTTTGCTGTAATTTCTTATATCTGAATGTTTAATGGTCAATTCTGGTTTTAAAAGGATTTATCTTGTGAAAGGGTCATGGTTATTTCTTTTATGCATGCTTGTGTAGCTTTGTGATATTAAATAATATGAGGTGAGTATACTCAACAGAGTAAGGGTCTCAAAAAATCTGTCCTAAAAACATCATGTGATTTTGCCATATTTTGCCAAAAACTTTCTGAGAAAATATTGATTGGGTTATATATTTTTTTTCTTTAATAATATGATCACTGATTAATTGTTTATGCTAAAACAAATAATGCTTTCTCCACATTTAACAAAGAAATTACATTTAAGATTCACACTAACAAAAATATGGTATATATTTTTGGTTTGTTAAAAATATAAGTTAATAAAAATAATAAAGTTTGCCTAATCAGAGATACCTGGATAGCCCTAAATACTTTAAAAATCTGTACAAAATGGCATTTAAAATAAAGTTTAAAAGGCTTATATTAGACGGAGACTCTGAGATCCTAACAGTGACCCAAGGTCTCCAAAGAAGATTATGGGACACCACGATGTCTCCACCTGGATAACAACGATGCTGACCACTGGGTAAGATGACCCCCAGTGCAACACCTGCTGTCAGGACCTGGTCCAGACCATGAACAAACAGTAGGGGAAATAGTCCTCAGGTAAGCTGGGGATCCTGTGACCAAAGCAGGGGAAAATAGTTCTGAGGTAAATGGGAATCCTACGATTAAAGTAGGAATGATTAATTGCTTTTCCTATAAATAAAAGAAAAGTGTCTGCTGTTAAAGCAGGATTCATTAATAGCTCTCTTTGTAAATAGAGAGAAGGCAACCGCGGTAAAGCGGGGGTTAATTACTTTTCCCTGGAAATGAAGGGGGAGCAACCGCTATCAAAGCAGGAGATTTATTGCTCATTCCGTAAATAATTTCACAAGTCGACAAAACCAAAGTAAAAGAAATATAAATTAAATATGGGTGTTAATCAATTGCACTCAATTTTTAGGCTCTTAATGAGCTGCTATGTTTAAAGAATCTAAAGATAAGACAAAAAACTTAAACTTTTAAATAAATGCGATGCCATTGCACCCTGGCTCGCTGTTTCAGGGAGTCTCTTGATGTCATTATGGGAGAAAAAAGGAGAAACCAGCCAAGAAATCAGAGCCAGGAATTTTAAATCCTGAGGCTCCAGAGTTTACCATACATGAGTTCCCTAGAGCAACACCAGGTAATGCTGGCCTTGATTTGGCTAGTTCAAAGGATATGATTCCTTCTAAATAGGATGGCATTGCCTTAATACCCACATCAGTGAAAGTAACATTGTTGCCACAAACTGTGGGACTTATTATAGGAAGAAGTTCCAACTATCAAAAGAATTTTAAGGTTGTGTCAGGTGTCATAGATGCAGACATAGAAAATGACATTAAGGTCATGGTGAAACCATTATCTGAAATTATTTAGATCCACAAGGGACAAAGAATTGCTCAACTATTACTGCTGCCTTATGTTAATTTACCTAATAAAGTTTAAAAAAAAATAAATGAGGACAAGGACAGTTTGGATCCTTAAGGGAGAGGTCAAGCCAATTTAAAAGTTAATTAAAAGCTGTCTGGAGGATCTGCATTACAGTAAAGGGGTAAAAAATGGACAGACAGTGTTAAAAATGTTGCAAGAAAAAAGATCAAAAAAGTCAGTAAAGACAAGCAATAAAAGGAATCGTCAGGAATGGGGAGAGTTATACTCAGACCTCTCTGAGTTAAAAAAGTCAGATAAGCAACTGCAAGCAATTGTAAGTAAATTTAGAAAGGCAAGACTGAAAAAATAGGTACAAAAAAGGATAAAATCACAAATTATCTAGGAGCATGAATTTGTGAGAAGCAAATTATTCTACAAAAGGTAAAATTGAGAAAAAATAATTTAAAGATCTTAAATGATTTTCAAAAGTTGTTAGGTGATATAAATTGGCTTAGATGTTAATTAAAGCTGCCAAATTATGAATTAAAGCCCTTATATAATATTTTAAATGGAGATTCTGCTTTGAATTCTCCAAGGCAACTGACTAATGAAGCATGAGAGGCATTAAAAAAGATGGATAATAAAATACAAGATGCCTTTCTGCAGAGGATTCAAGAGGGGCAAGACATTGTTTTATGCGTTCTGCCTTCATATCACCAGCCTACAAAATTGTTATGGAAAACAGGCCATTGCTTTGAATTTATCTCAAAATATCTCCAGCCAAAGCTCTTGAGCATTATCCTACTGCTATGGCAACTTTAGCTCTGAAAGGGATTCAGCAGTGTTTACGATATTTTGGAACTGCCCCCACCTCCATTATAGTGCCTTATTCCAGACATCAAGTTAAGATCTTTTGTGCTACAATAAATGATTGGGCTATTTTGCAATATGGTCTTAATGGCAACATGGACAATCATTATCCCAGACATCCACTGTTAAGATTTTTTAAGGAGCATCCTGTAATATCTCCTAAAATAACATTATCACAGCCTATTTCCATGGCCCCAAATGTATTTACAGACAGATCTAAGACAGACTATAAAATGTAAAATTTGCCCTTTTACATCAGATTCTGCATATGTTGTTAATACCCTCAGATTTTTTAGAAGTAGCTGGACCTATTAAAAGTTCCAGCCCAATGTGCCTTTTATTTCAGCAATTGCAACATTTAATTTGGCAGAAAAAAATTGTTTTTACGATCAACATATGAGAGCTCATACAGCTCTGCCAGGACCTAAATGAAGGAAATGATATAGTTGATCAATGGACTAAAATGAAATATATATATTCATAAGTTCTACCTTGGAGAAGGCGAAAGCTTTTCATAAAGCTTTTCATGTCAATGCTAAAGCACTATAACAAATATTTCATCTCTCTCGAGCAGATTGCTCAACAGGTAATCTTACTCATCAACATCCACCCAGCACTGGAATAAATCCATGGGGTCTACACCCTCTAAAAATCTGACAAATGGATGTAACACATGTACTCTCCTTTGGAAGGTTGTGCTATATGCATATGACTGTTGATACTTTTCCATAGTTGCCTCAGCACACACAGGAGAAACTATTAAGGATGTTATTCAATATCTCACTTTATGTTTTCATATCATGGGAATGCTTTTACAGATAAAGACAAATAATGGGCCTAAAAGTTTTAAATGTATTAACTTCTGTTCCTAGTATAAATTTGCCTCTACAGGTTTCCCCTTGGTTGGCAGACACAAACAAGCATTAATTGCTGCCTACAACCTGCTCTAAATGATTGTGGACCATGGACTTGCTAAAAACTGATGTGGACCAGTCTAGCCGATGTGAATGCCCCCTGGCTCTTCAACAAAGTCCACAAACCAAATGTTTCTAAAATTTTCTCTCTTTGACTAGCATTTCACCTTTGTTAACCCTCGACAACGTCGCCCCAAAGTCAGCTGGAAGCAGTTAAAAGAATACATCGCCCAATTATCCCTGGTTAAAATGCTAAGTCAAAAGAGATATATTAAAAATCTGTAATTATAAGAAACAATTTGCCCAAAGTTAACAAAGCTAGCTTATGATTGAGCTGATCCTTAGGACCAGGAGGATTGGGGAAATATAGGACCCTCACCCCTTATTCTCAAAGGGACAGAAGAAATTTCTTAGCAGGATGTTTTCCATAATAATGTTAACAATTATTAACTAATTATAATAATAACTTCTTTATAGCCACCTTGACAGATAATAGTCCTATTATCTGTATTATTTATGTATTAATGTTAATTAATTATTAATAATATAACATTATGTAATAATGTTAATTATTATTTATGTATTATATGTATTATTTATGTTTCTAAAGCTTTTGAAACTTTCTGTGCACAATGGCACATTATACATACTACAGGCATCCCATATAACCCCCAGGGGCAAGGTATTATTGAAAGGACACATCAAACATTAAAAGTACAGATTAAAAGGCTTCAGAGAGCACATGAATATTTTGCTCCTCATCATTTATTTTTACATACCTTATTCGTATTAAATCACTTAAATACTAATGATAAAGGATTGACACCTGCAATGATGCATTGGACCTGTGAGTCTAACTCTGTTTTACCAAAAGTCCTATGGAAAGATCTGCTGTCTGGTCGATGGAGAGGACCAGACGTTTTAATAACATCGGGACGAGGGTATGCTTGTGTGTTTCCACAGGATGCCGACTCCCCCATCTGGATACCAGACAGGCTCGTCCGGCCGACGCCAGGAGAGGCGGCGAAAAAGGAGGAGGCAGTGGAGACAGACGAGATATCTGACGTGTCAAATGAGGAAAATGAAGGCAACTCAGTCACAGGCTTCGAAAATCACCTGGACGAAAATCAGATGCCTTGTCAAGAAAGCTAAAAGTCTGCTTATTCAGCAGGAAAAACCCCTAAAACCCAGCCTGTACTTTCTTGCCTTCTTAGCCTTGATATCTGCTCCCCCTACAGTACAGGGAATGGCTTATTGGGCCTATGTTCCTAATCTCCCAGTTTTACAACCTGTTGGTTGGCTAGATCAAGAGCCCATCAGGATTTTAACTAATGATACTAGGAGACTGGGAGGTGCTCAGGACTCTGATGCAAGAATTAGTTTGTCCTCGTTAATAACCTTTGAGGGACGTTCTGATTCCTTGCCTATTTGCATTACACTTTCTGGAAAGGTACCAAGATTTTGCTTAGGTTCAAGCTATAGAACTTTTCTTACTGACAGCCCAGATAAGGAAAATGTTAGTAAGAGATGGATTTGGGAAATTCAAATGCAGACCTTGGGAGAATTCAATTATGGAGAAAAGTTTAAACAGGTCTCATCTATGCCTATTGAACCATGTATTCAAAAATATCGGGATAAGGATCAATTTTGGGATTCAGCTATTAGTAAGTTCCCTATATGGCTAACTTGTGGCTTTCCAAATACAGCCACTAAATATCAGCCTAAAGATTCCTCTTATAAAATTTGGGATTATTCTTTATCTTCAAGTCAACAGTATTTTTATAAAAATCATATAAACACTCATCAGGAAAAATTTCATCACTATAAATACGTAGGAGTAGGAGAGCCCTTACAAAGATGGTTTTCTCCAGGCTTTGTGGAGCCTACATGGTTTGCTAAAGAAGGAAATGTTACTAAAAAACATTCTGACCTATATATGTGTTTCTGGACAAAAGACCTAATCATACTAAGTCTGAGCCCATAGGACTCAGGGCATGTGTTTCTTATCCTAATGCATTGTTATTAGCTCAGCCTGCTTTTGTTAAAATTACCAAAGTAAGTCCTATCAAGTTGTTTGTCATTCCTGTAAACTTACTAATTGCATTACTTCAGCTGAACCAAAAGATTTAAATGTTTTGCTTGTTGTTAGATGGCCACCTTTTGTTATCTGGTGTAACCTAGGAGGTTTATGGCTACACTTATTTTAGGCATAACTTTTCTGTAGCTACAACAGCTTTAGTTCAAGAGATTCATATTGCTCATTATACAAATACATTAAATAAAAACATTACATCTACATTACTGAGACAGGCAACAATTAACAATGAATTAAAAGCAAAAATTAATGTATTAGAAGAAGTGGTCCTTGCTCTTGGACAGGACATTGCCATTTTGAAAACTACCCTATCCACACGTTGTCATGGAAGCTTTAAAGCAATCTGTATCACACCACTGACTTACAATTGCTCAAAGCCATGGGACAAGGTAAAAGCACATTTACAGGGTGTTTGGCGAGATAATAACATCACATATGATTTAACTGCATTATAAAAAGATATTTCTGCTATTAGCCAAGCTCGTTTACAACTAGGAGGTCTACAAGATTTGGCTAATGAAATTGAGTCAGAAATTAAGGCTTTAAATCCATTAAATTGGGTGCAGTATTTTGTCCTCATTGGAGTAGTCATCTTATTAGTACTGTTGGTGATTTTTCTGTTCCCTTGTCTCCTTAAGTGTCTTTTCAATTCAGTGGCCCAAGTAAAACAGGATGTGTTCGAGTTGCATTTTAAAAATAAAAAACGGGGACCTGCTACATCCACGGCTGTCTCGCCAGTGTAGCAGAAATGCTGACTGGATGGGCAAATATTGCCGGCAGGATTGGGATTTGTGCTTCAAGGAGCTGTGTGTTCCAGGCGGTCCCTTGGCAACCAGTTGTGGTGTAATGCTACCTGAGTCGCCACCAGTATTGACTCGACCTGGCTGTCCTTGGAGCCATATGTGTGTCTTTTCCCTTGTCTGTGTGTTCTTTGTGATCCTAACATATTGCTAACAGATCAGACTATTCCAGGCAGTTGTGGATATAAACAAGACTGCTGAGGACATTTTTGAATTCTGCTCCACTATTAATTAAAGCCTTAAAAAAGTAGCCAGTTCTGGGAATTGCCAAAATCATCATTAGGACAATTCCTTGATGATGTGGAATAAAAAGAGTTAATTTTAGCAGAAAAAAACCTTAGAAGCCTTCTACAGGGAAACAGCATTAGGCATTTATGTACAACTTAACAGGAGGCCTATACAACCTTCCTTATGGCCAGAAAACCTAGGCTAATTATAGCATCTGACCCTGAGAGTCGGGAAGGGAAAGGAGTGAGATTAATGGTACAAAACGAGTCTCAGAAAGATTTCCAGGAAGATAGTAGCCTTCTTCTTTCTCACCCAGACACACAAGGTCACTTAGCTGAGCCCAAGTCAGCCACCTGGTACAAGCTGATAAAGTTGGGCTAACTCAAGAACAATGGTCTCTCTAATAACAAGAAAAAAGAAGGGGTAACTTTACAAATGTAAGGAAGCAAAAGTCCTTGTACTCATGCCAAAGCATCTTTAAAGATTCTCTTTGTAAAACTGTTTTATGCCGTTCTTTTCTATTTTATGATCTGATGATGTATGCCTTTGCCAAGTCCTTTGTTTGTAATAATATATAATCCTGCACTGAAGTAAGTAAATCGCAACAGCATGTCTCAAAAACATTCAGAGTGTCTATGTGTCACTTTTCCTCGCCGTATCCTGATTTCTCCTGTGCCTTCGCCCTGATTCCCTTAAGGTCTGAGTGGTTCTCCTGAGCCGGTCCGTAACAGTTCAGCTCACAAAATTTAGTCAAGGTAGGCATTTTTGAGACCGAGTATGTAGAGGTTTTCTACAGCTCTCAGCAGACAACATGTGGTACCCGACGCTGGGAATAGTTTCAAATAGCGACTACACTAACTCAGTGCTCACCCTGTGTGGGGGACTTAGTCCCACAAGACTGCTCCACTCCAGATGCTAATTTGAAGCAGTGAGTTTTCAGGTTACAGCATTTCTAATTTGGCTAAATGGCAGGCTTTCATGACTGGTTCACCAGGATTTATAATCTGTTGAAATGGCTCACAGAAAAAGATGGAAGTACTTCCTGGTACATAGTTGAATCATTTTTGCCAGATTTTCCAAACTTCTTCATTAGGGATTTTCAATGACACTATTGAATGATCTTGTTGGACTAAATCAATGACCAGTGGTGATTCATTCAGTCTCCCTCCTCCCCTTCAATGACCAGTGGTGATTCATTCAGTCTCCCTCCTCCCCATCTACAAGCTGGGTACACAGGGATGAAGTTCCAATTATGTAATCAGGTATTCTTTCCCTTAGGCAGCAGGCTGCTTCATTCACTGGGGCTATACAAACCTCATTACCATAAACATTAAAGGATGTTGTTATCACTAACAGGAAATGTTTAGTTGCATTGTTCAGGATACTGGGTGTGTGATTAAGGTTACCAACATGGCAGAATTCAGAATCACCTGGGAATGTCATGTGGGATTGAGATTACCAACATGACAGAGTCCAGAATCACCTGAGAATGTTGGTGTGGGATTGAGATTACCAACATTGCAGAATCCAGAATCATCAGGGAATGCTTTCTAGAGGACACAGGTTGAGGAGGGAAGACTCAGCATGAGTGTGAGCAGTGCTATCCCACGACTGTGACCACAAAGGAGAAATTTAGCTGAGCACCAGTGTATATTTGTATCCGATCCCTGAGTTTGGTTACAGTGTGCTCACCTGCCTCAAGCCTCTGCCACCGCCCCTCCCCATATGATAAACCATACACTCCAACTGTGAGCCCCCAAGCACTTCCTTCCTTAATTCCCCTTTGCTGGATGTTTTGTTATGGCCAAAGAGATAATTATTAATACACTAGGATTTCAAGAAGTAGGGATAAACATGGAGAGTGTGTTCCATAAGATGCTCTTCTCATTCCAGATTACTGGGCAGGGGAGTGTTAGAAGCCATGGTCTGGGAACTACAGGCAGAGGAAGGAAGTTCTTTTCCTCTAATAACATTGCAATAACCCTATTGTTAAATTTGCATTTACATATGTTAATACATTAATACAGCAAAAGAAAACATACTATATTTATAGGATAAAATTTATTAAGTAGAAAGCACTATTGGAGTACCACCAATTTCAACGTCTTGCAGAACAAGTTATTTCATCAGAATGTGACACACTTAGAAATCTGTAACAAAAGAGCCACTCCAAAATTCTATTCTAGGTAGTTAAATAAGACACAGAAGAGATTTTAAAATATATTGGCATATTCTGAGCTGTTATGTGAAAATATAGTTGAAAACCTCCGTGAAAGGCTCAATTTCTTTGGTAACATGAAATGCCAAAAATTGTCAAGAAAAAAAATCACAGTACATCCAATAAGTGTTAAAGTAGTTGAAGTGGCTGTTGGAAAATTAACCAGCAAATTCTAGAATTTTCAAGGAATATCTATTCACTTAGAAAAAATTCCCAGGAACCTGGGCAGATGAATGAAGCTTTTCCGGCTGACTTTATGAAGTGGGGGTGACGTTTATTCCAATGGATATACAGCTTCTCAGAAACTGTTGCTGAGGATGATGTACCATCAGTGTGAATACTGATTCAAAGCTGAAGAAGGCTCAGAAACACAATTAGAGATTTACACATGATAAAACAAACATGACAATATAGTAGGAAAAATGCTAAAGATAAAACCCTTCCAATAGGGACGAAAAGCTTCATCCCTCTCATTCAGGGTCAGAATATGGAATATAGAACGCCAGAGTACCTTTCATACAGCTAAAAGGACGTGTAAGAGGGCGTCCTTGAGGCTTGTATTACAGTAGGGGGACATGAAAACTTTTTCTTTAGTGTGTGTGTGTGTGTGTGTGTGTGTGTGTGTGTGTGTGTGTGCTTGTGCACTTGTGCTTTGGGGCATCCTATCCCATTGTTGTTATAATAAACATCGTAACTAAAAGCAACTAGAGGTAGAAAGAATCTATTTAACCTTACACTTCACAGTCCATCATTTAGAGATGCCAGGGCAGAAGCTCAAGGCTACCGGAAGGCAGGAGCTGAAGCAGGGACCATGGAGGATGGGTGCTTACAGGCTTGCTTCTCCTACCTCACTCAGCTCCTTTTCTTACACATTCCAGGGCAATCTGATCAGCACAGGGACCAACCATGGTGGGCTGAGCCTTCCTACATAAATTAGCATCAAAAATAGAAAATGCTCTACAGACATGCCCACAGCCAATCTGATAGGGACAAGCTGTCAGTTGAGCCTTCCTCTTTCTAACTATGTAAAGTTGGCATACTAACTGGTGTGTGTGTGTGTGTGTGTGTGTGTGTGTGTGTGTGTGTGTGCATGTGTGTACGGCCAGAGGCAGACATCAGAGCTTTTCCACACTCACTCTGCACCTTGCATTTGAGTCTCTCTCACAGAACTGGGGACTCACCAATTTGGCAAGACAAGCTAGTCAGGAGCTTGTCAGGGATCCTCCTGTCTCTCTGACTCCCCAGTGAAAGGTTTCTGCTCCTCCACCAATGCAATAATCCAGATCAGACCAAATCAAACCGAATAAAAAAAAAGGCCCATGTTTAATGGGTACAAAGGCTCCCAGAAGACTTTCCAGACCACCAGAGAGGATATGGGAAAGGAAGACCGGAATGCCACGTGTTTGTTCTCTGGAGGACACTTTAAATGAGCTGTGAGAGTGGTCATCATTTGGTGGACTTTTTCAGGTGCAAAGTCTGGACTGAGACAACTTTCAGGGGAGGGGCTTGGGGTGAAACTTCCTCCCAAACACCCAGTGCCAAGATTGTAGGCATGATCCATTATACCTAACCTTTTATATGGATGCTGGGAATCCAAATTTAGACCACCATAGTTTAAGGCAAGCACTGTACAGAATGAGCCATCTTCGTTGCTCAGTGTTGATGGACTTTATTACATAAATAATAAACATTTTATTTGAGAAGAAAAGTGTAAACACTAGCAAACACAAAAGGAAGCACTTGCACAAAGGAAAACATCCAAAGATTGTCATCTTGAATATCACATCTACAGGTCAACAGGACACAACAGTACTCAGTGACCTGCACTGTGTGAATATATATTTAAGTTCACTAACAATGAATTTAGTTATGATTTTATAAATGTTAGGATATCATTTAAGAAATCACAAGAAGGCTGAATCCCACCAAATTTAATCTCATAGTTGAAGCCAAAAGAAAAGGGCATGAGGGAGACAAGGTGGCCAGACTAAGAGGTGCCTACGATAGGTTGTTCAACATACTTGTGTTCCTGAGCACTTTAGAAGACTGGGACTCTGAAGGACCAAATGCTGCAGGTGTGTGTGCATGTGTGTCTGACATGTATATGCATAATTTTGTGTTTGTATATGCATTTGTGCTTCTGCTTGTATTGTGTTTTTTTACTTATATATGTATATGTGTGTGTACTTGTGTATAAACATGTATTTATGAGCATGTGTTTGTGCATGTCTATGTATTTTTACTTATGTGTGTTTGCATCTGTGTGTATGTAGGTGAATGTGTGTAAAATCTTTATGGCTATACACTAATATAGCAGATCTGAAAAGCTGCCTGTAGAGATTCCTCACATTGTCTAATATCCAGCCTTTCTATTCTTGGGCACATTTTCCAGAGAAGTTCAGAAGTTCTTGGTGATGTCATTATTTTCATCTCTGTTTGTAGTGATTACAGGTTGCAGCCATCATTTTTTAAGGGACTGTGTGTAGTAAACTCTTGCGTGTGCCCTTGCCTAAGCATGGATATACACCATGCTTATACACATACAATGGAAAGAAGATTAGAGTTCTCCTCTAGTGTCTCTTAGTTCCATGACACAGAGTTTCTCACTGGAACTACCCATTTAGACTAAGCCTCCAGGCTAGTTCCTGGGACTGTCCTGGATCCACTCTTCAGAGATTAGTTACAAGTACTTATGATCACAGTAAGTTTTTTATGTGTGCACTGGGAATCCAAACTTGGACCCTATGCTTACATATCAAGCATTTTTACCAACTGAGATATCTCCCAGCCCCAGGATGTAGTCTTGTATGTATTTATCTCTGAATATATTCAGATTTGATGAACATATTCACTGCAAAAACACTTAGAAACAATAAATCACTTGAGAAACACAGACACATGGAGACAGACAGACAGATGGAGAAACACATAAAGAAAGAGAGAGAGAGAGAGAGAGAGAGAGGCAAAGACAGGGAGTGTGTCAGAGCCGCCATGTTTAGGAATGACTTAAAGCTGAAACATTCTGAACACACAACTGTACCAGCTCCCAAGCATAACACTACTCACAAAATCTAAAAATATAAAAAGCAACACTATTTTTTAACAAGGTTATATACTAATTCAAGAGTTTTCAAAAAACACAGTAGATTTGTTATCTATGAGACAATTGGAAAATTGGTTGGGGGAAAGGAAGAATGAAAAGAAAGAAAAGATGATGAAATCAATGAACTGATGATAGTTATGTGTCATTCATCAAATTCTATAGCCGAAGGCAAGGGAAAAGAAAAAGAATGCATAATAGTTCAACTCAAGAGTCAACTTGATGGCATCCAGCATCACGTGGGGGTTGAGCCTCTGGGTATGTCTGTGTGGTATTATGTAAGCTAAGTTTACTGAAGTGGAAAACTACCCCACTGTGGATGGTGTCATTTATAGGCTTGGATCCTGGACTTCATTGAGAGAAGAAAGTGGGCAGAGTGCAATCAATCCATTTGCCTTCTCATTGCAGATGCTATGAGACCATTTACTTTAAAGTCCTGCCACCTCATCTGCACCATTACCGGCTCTGCCCTCAAATTCTGAGACAAAAGAAACCCAGTTGCTCTTGTCAGGGTATTTTATAACAACAGGAAAAGAAAGCAAGGCAAGTTTTGAAGTATGAACTTATAAAGGACTTGGTTAGTACCATTTTTCTTACGCCTTTTATTTTGTCAGCCTTGACCTCCATTTTATTAGAAAAGAACAGTTTATTCCTTTCTATGTCTTTCACTTATAATTTTGGAGAAAAATCATTAAACATTTAAATAAATATGTGATATTTAGTAACCAATTGATTTGATTTTTCGACATTTCTTATATTCATTTTTATCTTCAAACTAGCAGACACTGACATGACACTTGGTTGTCTTAAAAATGTCCATACATATAATGAAAATTGGCCACATGTTGACAACACCTCTATCAAGAACTCCCATTTTACCATTTTGCTGTGATGTGCCAGTGGACAAATGCTGTGTTAAATGAGGTGTGCTGAAGCAATCCAGAGGAAGAGTGGGGAGCCGTGACCACGCTGGAAATGATTTAGCAGTGGGATGACCGAATAGAAAGTGGTGCCAAGACAACTAAATCCCATGCGCGATGTCTGCAGTAAAATATGTTTAAACGAAAGTAAGAAACATTTCAGAAGTTATTCTTCATTCTGGTGGGAAGCTTGGTTTTGGGCTATACACGACATCATTATGGGAACAATTTAAAATATTTCTATTTATTCTTTGATAATTTTATATATGTATGCAATGTATTTTATTTATCACGTTCAGCCTCTATTAACTATTCTCTCATAAGACCATTTGACATTTCTCCCATGGGCCTTCCACTTATACATATACTTTCCAAACTATCAGTATTTGTATCATTGTGTCTACGGCACCTGCAGAGCCACCCAGCCAACATATCCATGTACCAAGGAGTTGATATCTCCTAGAAAAAGTCTTCAGCAGGGACTGCTGTGAGTTCACATACAACTCCAACAGGAACAATAATATAGCACAAGAACTCTTTTAAGCTAAGCCATTCCCATCCTGTGGTAACCCACTGAGCCTTGGGATGTCCAAAATGGAGCATGCTCGTGTAGACAAACGGATCGATTTGGGCTGTGTTTCCTCAGGAGTCCTTCACCTTGCTTTTTTGCGTCAGAACGTCTTATAGTGCTGGGCATCACAATATAGGCTAAACTGGCTGGCCAGCGAGTCTAAGGGACCCATCTTCTCAGTTGTGGGATTACAGTCTCAAGTTACCAATACCAACTTTTTATGTGAGTTCAGGGATCAAATTCAGGTCCTCTTGCCTACAAGGCAAGAGCTTCAAAAACTGAGTTATCTTTCTATTTCTTAAATTTCTTTTGTGAAGAATTTATAGTGTTTTAATTTGTACGTATAGCCACCATTCTTTATAGGAGGGCAATGCTTAAATGTCAATTAATCTCAGGAAATTCTTTGTTATGTTTTAAGGTGAGATGAATCCAAACAAACTGGCCAAGAACAGTACTGCTTGCTACCCAGGGTGAGGGTGCGTTTGAAAAGTCTGTCTTCATTGAGATTGAATATGATGTTGGTCAGAATTCTTTGCCAATGGTCATATCACAGCTCCTAAATATCTATCCTAAACCACAGAGTATTAAAACACAAAGTCAAATATTCCTCTTTGTGTTTTGTTGTTGTTGTTGGTTTGTTTGCTTTTGAGACAGGGTCTCATGTAGCCCAGACTGATCTCAAATTTGCTATGCAGCTAAAAATTAACTTGAATTTCTTATCTTGCTGCCTCTAGCACCCTGGGGGTTAGAATATAGGTATCCACCGCCACTTGGGGCTGAATTTCTCTTTGAAAACTAACTGCTAAGTAGTTTTCATAATAAATCTTAGCAAACTAAATCACTGAAAAAACCTATAATTCTCATACATATGCACAAACATAAAAAGTATGTTAAAAGTAAGATAAACACCCTAAGAATTTGTTGTGAGTAAAAATTTGGAAAGCATTCAGAATTATTTAAGAGTGATTAAATGCAAATTAATATGGTACTAGAATATGGATATTTTCTTGTCAGATCAATAAGGAAAATATAATGAAAACCTATTCTGTTTCCAAATGGGTACAGATATTAGCATTCGTGTATGCTTTGCTATATAAATGAAGGAAAATTTGTAAAAAAGTGTAATATGCATATCTGCTGGTATGTTCATTTGGGCAATATTGTAATAACAGGAAAAATTAAATATATATAAAGTCAGGGCTTTAACAAATATATCTATGGGGCCAGCATAATAATAGCTCAGTGGGAAAAAGTTCTTGCTGCCAAGCTTGAGTTTGATTCCCAGGACCCACACAGAGGAAGAAACAGCCCAGCTTTCTTATGTTACAGTTTTATCCCTCTTCTCTGTAAGGATTCTTTTTTCTTTAGTTTGCTTTATTTCACATTGTGATTATAATATAATTATGACATTTCTCCATTTTCTTTCTTTTCTCCAAACGTTCCTATATACTCCTCCCCACTAGCCTTCAGATTCATGGGCTCTTTTTTATCAACTGCCAATGCATGTATACATACACATACACACACACACACACACACACACACACACACACACACACACACTTCCCTAAATATAATGTATTTCATCTGTATAATGTTACTTGTACGCATGTTTTCAGAGCTGACCATTTGATGCTGGACAACCAATTGGTGTACTTTCCTGCAGAAAACCGCCTCTAGATCCTGGCCTTTGGTTGAAACCATGTGGGATTTTTCTCACTAGAGTCTGATATGTTCTTTGATGTCATCCTTGCTCAGCTCATGTTGGTGAGAGTTTATGGATAAAGCTTCTGACAATACTAGGAGACACCATCTCAGAACAAATTCCCTGATCCTCTGGAACATTCCACCGTCATGCATGTGTTTGCTCACGTAGGCATGCAAGGATATCAGAGGTAGATGTTGGAATGTCTTTTATTTATCATTCTTTATCTTACTTCTTGAGACAGGGTCTCTTACTGAATCTGTATTTCACCTTGTTGGCTAGACTATCTGGCCAGTGAGTTCCAGGATTCTCCTGTCTCCACACCCCAGGCCTGGGGTTACAAATACACACTGCCCCACCTGGCCTTTGATGGGTTCTAGGATGCGAATGTGGGTCAACAAGTGCTTTATCTAATGAATTTCCCCACCCCCAGCTCTCAACTACATTTCTTTTCTTAGAAGTAGAAAGTTGACTCCATGTACCTTATTTTTTTTCTTCTTATTTTTTCCTTCCATAATAATTCAAGGTAACTTTTTAAAATTTACTTAAAGTCTATTTCTCAGAAAGCTTTTGTGTGCACCACACTGATGCTACACTATAGTGCTTTATTTACTACCCATTTTGGCTGGTGGGAGATCCATGCGAGCTCCTTCCAATCTAAGTAACACGTCTTCCAGTGTCCAGGCGAAACTGGTACTTGCACATAGCCACAATTTTTGTACATTTGAAAGTAAAGAAAAATGGAATATGTAATTTATCTTTCCCTCCATTTTTCTCCCTCCCTCCCTTCCCTCTCTCCCTCCCTCCTCCCTCCCTACTTTCCTTCCTCTTTTTGTGTAAGTTATGTTTCTGTACAGGTTTGTAGAAGTGGGAGACTGATATCAGGTGTCTTCCTCAATCATATTTTGAAACAAGATCTATTGATTGAGTCTGGAGCTGATTGCTTTGGATAGACAGGACGACGACTGAGCTCCCAGCATCTGCCTATCTTTCTCTTTCCCAGGATTGTGGAAATGGGTCTGCATTGCCACAGCCAACTTTTATATGGGTTCTAATAATCTAACCTCATGCTTGCATAGCAGATGCTTTACCCACTGAGAGACGCTCCCGCCTTTCTCTGTCATTGTTTAGCATGGAGTCTGACACAAGCTCCTCACTGTTATATACCTGCTCTCTCCCCTTAATATTCCCGTTTTCTACCACACTCTGTGAAGAATTGTGTTGGGATTTTGATGGAGATTATATTGAGTCTATAGATAGCTTTTGGTAGGATTGTCATTTTTATTACATTGATCCTACCTATCCAAGAGCATGGGAGATCATTCCATTTTCTGGTATCTTCTTCAATTTCTTTCTTCAAAGACTTAAAGTTCTTGTCAAATAGGTCTTTCACATCTTTTATTAGAGTTACCCCAAGATGTTTTATGTTATTTGGGGGCTATTGTGAAAGGTGATGTTTCTCTGATTTCTTTTTCATCTTCTTTATCATTTGTATATAGGAAGGCTATTGATTTTTTTTTGAGTTGATCTTATATTGTACCACATTATTGAAGGTATCTATCAACTGAAGGAGTTTCTTGGTGACTTATATATACTGTCATTTCATATGCAAATAGTGAAAGTTTGACTTCTTCCTTTCCAATTTGAATCCCCTTGAGGTCCATTTGTTATGTTAATGCTTGTTATAGCCAAAACAAAACTTCAAGATATATGGAAAGAGTGGACAGCCTCATCTTGTTCCTGATTTTAGTTTAATCGCTGTGAGTTTCTCTTCATTTAATTTGAGGTTGGCTGTCAGCTTGTTATAGGTCTATTTAAATTGTCCACCTGGTCTTGACTTCAACTTTATACAGAAAAACAAAACACCAAGGATAACCAAAAACAATCCTGTACAATATTTTAGTTTTTTTAGAATTTATAACTAATTTCAACTTTTTTTTTTTCGAAAACTTCATGGCACATGGAGTAAAACGGATCCTCAGTAAAACAGTACTTGTAATTTGAATTTGAATCTTGTCCCATACTGGTGATATTTGATCCTCTCCTGTCTATGGTGTTTGGTGATAACAGCAATCATAGATTTTTGTCAGCCCTGCGATTCTGACAGAAACAACTGACTTTCCCCTGTACAGTGTTGCTGAGCCAGGACGCTCACGACATAAGCAAACTCACGACCTTCTGACTTGGGTTGTTTCCACTTTGTGATAGGCAACACTTGCATGAATCCCCCATGCAGTCGTATCTGAAGCACCCCTGTCCCAGGACGGGGTCAGAATGATTTCTAGGTCAGGGGTCACGTCCCAACATCCATCTCTTTTTGTTGCCTGACCGATGCTATGTGGCCAGCTGCATTCTTCCACCACACTCTTCCCTGCCACGGTGGATGCTAGTCTTGAACTGCAAGCCAGAGTAAGCCCTTTCATCCTTAGGCTGGCTTTTCAGGAATTTAAACACAGCATTAAGTAACACACACAATGGATACTTTAAAAGTCAGGAAACAGGAGACCAAATCCATATAGAATGTGTACAAGTACAGCTTGGCAAGCGAATAGAAGGGTGTGTGCCAGTGTGGATCACTGGTTCACCGTGTAGCTGTATGCTGCCACAGAACTCACATCTACCATCTTTATGTAACAGCTATTCTGTAGGTTATCTCAGTTAATATTCTCAACCATTCTGACTGAAAACCTCACTGATCTCCTCAGTTTTTCAGTTTTGGGTGAAAAAAATGTCTGTGGTAAGTTGCAAGCTTGCAAGTTTTAAGTTCTTACAATAGGACATCATCTTTCCTCATTCCCGATTTCAAGTTCTGTCTGTCAAGGGAGATGCATGATGAAGTTCTCTGTGCCCTTGGACTTCTCTGATGAGAAAGTCAGGATCCCTCATCTGAGTGGCTAGAGAAAAATCTGGTGACCTTCTCCTAGTCAGTATGAAACTTCAATGCAGTAGGTCCACATCTTGGTGAATATAAAGTCAAAATAAACACAGTTGAAGGAGGAAAAAGTCAATATGCAAAGAGATTCCCCCTCAAAAAAAAAACATGTCTAAAGCAATGTTTACAAATAACAAAGGGAACATGGGCGGAAGGGCTATACATTAGGAGTGGGTCCATCTTTAAGCATGTTCATTTCAGGAGTACATTTCTGAGCATATGTAAACATAGAGTTTCAAGTGCAAGCTTAGAAAAAGACACTTTGAAATACATTAACATGGAAACTGTCTCTGAAGGGACCTTGGTTGCTTAGTCATTAATACAGTGTTCTGCTTAGTTTATTGTTAGCATTACATAACCCAGAACTACCTGAGAAGAGGGAACATTATTTGAAAATTTTCCTTGATCTGTTAGGCCAATAGATATTTCTGTGGGGGATTTTCTTTATTTCTAATTCATGTAGGATGGCTTAGCTCACTATAAGAAGCATCATACTTAGGCCGTTGTCCGGGGCTATATAAAACAACTAGCTAATAAAAACAGATGGAACATTATTCTTCGAAAATACCCTACGGTTACCCTTCAACTTTGTACAGTTCACCTCTTTTTTAGACCCCACTGTTTACCTCATCCTATCTGCACATTTTTTTGGTTAGTATTGATTGGCAATTTCAGAAGAGACAGAATTCTGGGTGTATCTGTGATCAAGTTTGTAGAGTGGATCGGAGGAGCCACCCTCTGTATGAAAGACACCGTGGCATGGCTGGAGTTCAGAAGCCCAGCTTGTATGTGCTATCTCCAGTAGACAGCTGAGGTGGCCTGTTCCAATTCTCTAATTTTTTCACCAACAGTGCTCTCTAAAAAGTAACTCTTGCCCTGTATTTTGGTTTGTATTTAATTTCATCATGGACAGAAACTGATAGTAAGTGTTTTTGGTGACTGGTGCTGGATGGTTGTCCTCATGAGATGGAAATGAAGGCACAGGGGTGATGGCCACCCTGCCTAGATGCACACACAGCTTGTCATACTCTATTCTGTTTACTCACATACTCTGTCCTTGCAGCATTAGGACATGGGATCTTTAACGATTCTTTTCTTTATCCCTGAATGTATGGTATTGTGAGCCTGCTGGATGTTGTGGGGAGCTATAACTAAGTCCCAAGGTGAAAATAGGAGAAACAAACAAAAGAATAAAGTACAACCATGGCCAATGCCTTCGCATAGCTCACAGTATAATGGAATGCCTAAAGAAATAAGCACATGTCATATGGTTAGAAGTCCCTGGAAAGGGTCCACTTTGCTAGGACAAGAAAGAAAACAATCTGGCTGGGAACAGATAACTTTCAACAGAGCACAGAAAGCTTGGCAGTTACTATGAAGAGCAGGCTGACAATCATGGCGAGCTTGGGGGTAGGAATCAAAACTCACCACACCTTGAAGAAGGAAGTAGAGACTGCGGTATGGAGTCTTAGCAGGAAAAGTACAAGGAGATTCAAATCAGGAACTTCCCAGAATTCATTGGGATTAGAAAAGAGGGTATTCATTGTGCTGTATGAGGGAGGAAGCTGAGGACTACTGACTTTCTAGGCCTAGTTATTCATCTATGTATCTCCTCTGTGAGTTCATACAATGTATGCACTTGCTCAGTCTCTCTCTCTATCTCTACCTATGCTACTTTTGTTTAAAAAATATATTTCATTTTACTTATTTATTTTTCTTTCATGCAATACTTCCCAACCTTAGCCTTTCTTCCTTCCCTCCTCCCAACCCTTCCAATACCTCCATTTTCCTCCAGATCCACTGCTCCTCTGTTTCCTTTTAGGAAAGGGCAGGCCTCCTCGGAACGTCAACCTAACGCTGCATAACAAGATACAAGACTAGGCCTGTACCCTCATATCAAGGCTGGACAAGGCAACCTAGTAGGAGATAGTCCTGATAAGCAGGCAAGATTCAAAGATATCCCCATTCTTATCATTAGGAGTCCCACAAAAACCCTAAGGTAAAGAACCATAACATGTGTGCAGATTACCTGGTACAGACCCATGCAGGCTCTGTGGTTGATACTTCAGTCTCTGTGAGCCCCTACAAGCCCTGCCTGGGGATTCTGTGGGCCATGCTATCCTGGTATCATTGACCCCTTTGGCTCCTAAAATCTTTCCTGCCTCTCTTTTGCAGAGTTCCCTGAGTTTTGCCTAATGTTTGACTGTGGTTCTATGCACCCGATCCCATCAGTCGCAATAGGAAGCCTCTCTGATGGCAAATGGGCAAGACAATAATCTACGAGTATAGCAGAATATCATTAAGAATCATTTTACTGACTTTTTCATTTTTCTTTGTCAGTCCTATTTGGTTCTACCCTAGGTGTCTGAGCCATCTGTTTTCTGGATCCTGGCCATCCAGTCAGGGGCTGCCTCTCCTAGTGTGGACCTCAGGTTTGACCAGTCATTTGTCTAAAGTTCTCAGCCACCATTGCCCCAGTGCATCTTGCAGGAAGAGCAGATTGTGGGTCATAGATTTTGTGGTTAGTTGGTGTCCCAGTCCCACCATTGAGAGTTTAGTCTAGTTACAGAAGGTAGCTGGTTCAGGCTCCATATTCTCCATTACTGGGAGTCTTCACTAGGGTCAAACTCTTAGGTTTTGGGAAGTTTCCACTGTTATAGGTGTCCATACTGTCCCCTGAAATGCCTGTCTGTTTCAGTCATCACTCCCTGTACTAGAAAAATAATCATCCTGAGTGAAGCATTTCAGACCCAGAAAGACAAACAAGATATGTATTCACTTATACTTGGATTTTAGCTGTAAAGTAAAGGATAATCCTACTGCAATCCACAAATCCAGAGACAGATAAAGGGAAGAGGTCAAGGAGGGATGACAATTATAGATCTCCCTGGGATGGGGAAATCGATTCGATTTTGTGGGTTGACTGGGAGCAAGTGGGGATGGGAACAGAAGAGATCAGGTGGGAGAGGGACTTGTGAGGTGTGCTTCCTCTCAGACACTCATGAACCTCTTTCTTCCTTTTCGGATTGAATGTTTCAATTGGGAAGTAATCTCTAAAATTATACTTTAATGACCTGAGAAGTGAAGATTAGGTCACTACTGCTATATTTATGTTCAAGTAACTCCTCAGAAAATAGTAATATTTTGCTTACAGTTGTCATGAAGATTGCTGAGATAATAGATATAAAGTAATAACTATTAATGAGTAATAATCATTGCCTCAACTTGTGTAGTTATTACTATTATTAAACAAATAACTCATCTCAATGATCAGAGAGGAAATAGTGGATATGGAAAACCACAGAGGAGCCAGGAAGAAGAATTGGAGCCACATTCTTGTTCCTCTTTCCAGTTTTTACCTATGAGGTAACACAACATAGTCAGTTATTCTTGATGAGATGAGACCTGCTGTGTGTTTTTTTAACTTCCCTAATTTCCTCTCTACTAAGAAGAGAGCATTATGACTAAAAACCTCTCCCTCAATCCACCAAAACAATTTAGATGTTTACAGAAGATGTGGCCTCACTAAAACATATCATGAGGGTAACAGCTACCAAACCAATGATTATTGCATGGTTAATTCTCAGCATGGACTATTTCCTCTCTCTTCAGTGTTATCTCAACACAGGAACCTATCCCTCTTTCAACTCTCTAAACATAGTCTATTCAGGTGACTGAGCACTTGCAGAACCTTCCACTTGAAAAATACTTTGATGTTTTCAAAACTCATATTAAAGTTATCAAATGAACCAGGCATTTGCTATGTATTTTAGGTTCTAGTAAGAAAGTAAAAGTACTCTAATCAAAAGGACAAAAAAGATGTGACTTCCCAAACTTTCATGCTCTTTATATGTTTAGATTTCATACAGTTTAAATAACTGGGACATGGATCACCTTGGTTCTTTCTTCAAGGATAGGCATGATATGAACTCTTAATGATTTCTCTGGAACAACAATAAAAATCAGATGCTGCCACATGGTAGTAACTATTGATAGTGAAAAAAGACTATTGATAATTAAAAAAAACCTAGACCAAAACTCCACACAGTTAATGAATCAATCCTTGGACTGAGAATATAGGCTTGGTAAATCAGTGCTTACTCTAAGTATCTTCCTATATTTGGGTGATAAATTTGAACTCAAGGCTGACTCTCTATGCACTGTATACTACAAAACATACTCCAAACTAGCATAAGTTTCACTTCATGCAACATACAGTGGTAGTGGCAGATAGAGTGGCCACTGTTCATGGTCTTTGAGCTTTAGCAAACCACAAGCTGCCAAATGATCAGATTATGCTCATGTAAGAAAAATAAATGCTGACTAAAGTTAGCAAGATTCTTTCTGTATACCACTTCCTTTTCCTTTCCTTAACTTAACATAATTAGCATATGTGCTAACAGTTTAAACTGGAATGCTACCTATTTTATTTTGCTCATATAAACTCTGTTAAACATAATTTAGCTTAGATTTTTCCTCAAAAGTTACAAATACTTCATATTCCAAATTTTATTTTATTTTCTTATATTGGGGATCAAAGATAAAGACTTCATACACACTAGATTAGTACTCCACTAATGAATTCCATCACTAGCTCTTGATTTTTTGAGAGAACATGTACAGTTGTTTAACGTCATGCTAATTCAATTGAATGAGAGTAAAAATCATTACCCAAATTCTTGAAGTTATGTAAGCTTTATTTTCTGTCAGACAGGGATATATTCCTGTTTGAACAATACCAGAAATCACAAGAGAAGATAGAGTTTATATAGCTCCAAAACTGCAAGTCTAGGGGGTTTTCAAGGTTTGGGGGATTTACATTCAAGGTGTGAGTCAAACTTTATAGGGTCAGGTTAATGTCAAATTCCAGAAGCACTTTAAAGCATGATCAACTTGAATTTTGCAGCAAACAGAAATGAGCTTGTTATCCATTATAACAATATGGTTTCCATAGAAAACATCATATTGAGTGACCCAGACCCAGAAAGACAACTATCACATGTACTCACTCACAAGTGGCTTTTCGTCATAAATCAAAGAAAATCAGCCTACAATTCACAATCCTAGAGAACCTAGACAACAATAAGGACACAAAGAGAGATATACATGGTTCTAATCTACATGGGAAGTAGAAAAAGACAAGATCTCCTGAGTAAGCTGAGAGCATGGGGAGCATGGGAGAGGGTTGAAGGGGAGGGCAGAGGAAGGGAGGGGAGCAGAGAAACATATATAGCTCAATAAAATCAATAAAAAAATGGACTCAGGTTGATCCATAACTAGACCAGTCTCAAATTTGGTCCTGTCTTTTCCCCAGTGTTTAATTATATAACTTTTTCTAACACAGCTAGTTTCTTTGGTCAAAATTTAATATAGCACACTTGTATAATATTGGAAATGCTATAGTGAATAATGTAAAAATATATTTGTTGTTGTCTCTGGCAATAGGCAGAGAATTTCTAAACCCATGATAATTTTTAGATTGATCAGAATGTCCTGTTCCTGAGCCAGGTGTGGTGGCACAGAATTATAAATCTAGCACTTATGAGATAGAGGAGGCAAATCAGGAGTTCAAGGCTCTCCATAGATACACAGTAAGCTTGAAGTCAGACTAAAATACATGAAATTCTGTCTCAAGAATACGAAATTAAAAAAAAAAAAAAACAGAGTACATCTTGTGTTCTTGCTTATAATTGTTTGTATGTGTGTCAAAGTTTAACCTGGAACTTCTTGATGTTTTTATTTCCTGAAATCAACTTTAGTCAAGAGAACTAATTCATACTTGCCTTCATTTGCTGGTGTGTGTGAGTGATTTCTCCAAAGTAAGCATAACAGTCAAGGGTGAATGCCACATTCAGAACTATGCAGAGAACGGCCAGAATGATTTGAGGAGAAGGAAAATGAGCAGCTCAAGGGTGTGGGTGAGACGCCATGCTTCACTGCTCTCTCCACATGCACAAAGGACCGTGTTTCATTTACTTAAGAACCATGGAATTTTGGTCTAAAGCATAGTAGGGACTAGGAGGAGAGATGGCTCAGTCAGTAAAGTTCTTGCTGTGCACGCATGAGTTCCTGAGTTCAGCCTCCCGCATCCACGTGAAAAAGACAGTGGCCACATCTGAGTGCTAGTGTGGTAGGGACAGGAGTATCCCTGGGTCTCCTTGACCATCTACCTAAATCAGTGAGCTCCTCGGTCAGTGTAAACTTTGGTGATTGATTGTGGAAGACAGCCAATGTTAACTCATGGTTTCTACACATAGAAGTACATATGTACACTCACACGCAAAATAAAGAACATGATTTCTGACATTAACAATTCTGTTTTTTTAATTTATTAGCTAGATATGCATCTTATTGAAACTTGAATTGATTAGTACCCTATTTAATATTTTTTTTTAAATTATTGGTTTATACACAAAAACTTAATCCAAAAAATGCAATGGAAAAACTAGAAAGTGATATCAATTCAACAATAGAGGCAGTGTCTTTTAACATTTGATGGATGCCAAGATGGGCAGGGAGATTACTTGGTAAAATGATTGGTATATAGTCACAGACAAGTGAGTCAGAAATCTAGAGACTGTCTTCTTTAAGCCATTAACTTGACTTATTTCATTAGAACTGGAGCCAGGGTCAGCAAAATGGTTCAGTGGATAAAGGCATTCACCACTAAGTTAAGTTCAATCCCCAGGACCATAATCATGAAAGGAAGGAGTCAGATCCCATAAGTTGCCAATTCACCTCCACAAACGCACTGTGTAACACTTGTGCCCCCACACATAAATCAGGCCTATATACAAACATAACTAAGATTTAATTTAAAGCCCTTGTGCTCCATAGTCCCTTATTTAATATTCTAGTATTAAAATGATTTATGCATTAAAAACCTTAAAAATGTCAGGAGAAAAGTTAAAAAACAAAAAAGTACCTCAACTCACGGAAGGGAGCTAATGCCTGTTAACATTTGATAGACATGGGTGAGCAGGTGTGTGTAAATTGGTAGTTTGCGAGCTACCCACAGAGAACTGGGCTGAAGATTGGCAAGGAGGCTCTCTTCTGTTCTAAACCCACCTTAGATGCTCCACCCATGTGGACATGTGTATCTCACAGTAACAGTCTCTAGAGACACATGTTTTCTGTGTTATGATCCTGTGAGTTACGCTTCTTATACTTCTCTTTACATTTTACTGGGAGAAGTTTCTTAGCCAGAAGAAAGGCAAGGGGTACAGAATGGGGTTTTACTCCTTTATCTACACTTGTTTTAAAATAGGATTTTGCACTGGATACATTGGGTGGTTCCACAATTTTCATTTGAACCACTTACCTCTCCCCATATTGTTGCAATGCTATTTGAACATTGGGATTTGCTCTTTTAAAGAAGGACATTTCTAAGAGACCAGAAAATGCAGCTGTGTACTTGGTTCAGGAATTACAAACTGTTTGCAGAAGATTGTAATCTGATCCATGCTGAGGGAAGGCTGCTTGTTGGTTTCCAGCTGCTTAGCCCTGAAATAATCACACAGAAACTGTATTATTTAAATCACTGCTTGGACCATTAGGTCTAGTTTTTTATTGGATAACTCTTACATATTAATTTAACAGATTTCTTTTAGTCTGTGTATCGCCAAGTGGCAGTGGCTTACCAGGTAAAGTTCTGTCTGGCCCTGGTGGGACTCCATGGTTTCTCTCTGCCTCTGCCTCCTTTCTTCCAGCATTAAGTTTAGTTTTCCACACCTACCTAAGTTTCTACCATATTAATGAGCCCAAGGAAGCTTCTTTATTAACCAGCGGTTTTCACAGCATACAGAGGGAAATCCCATATCATCTCCCCCTTTATCTTTAATTAAAAAGGAAGATTTTTAACTTTAACATAGTAAAATTACATATAACAAAACTGTTATCAAGCAAGAATAATAGTTACAATATTTATAGCTACTTTATCATGACTAAGGAAAACTATAACTATATATTCTTCAACTCCATCAAGGACTCAAGAAGGATATAATATTACCTAAATAAACAGGAAGTGCATTGTAAGCAACTTCCAAAACTCTAGGGGTGATGGAGACATTTTGCTGCTTGGACATTCATCCAAAGTTCTGTAACATTGGAGCATCCATCTTTAGCCTACAGACCTGTAGTATCCAGCAGACTTTTCATGAAGCAGGAAATTTCAAAGGCAGTTCCGTCTATATTGGCAGTTTGTCAGTTACTTTCTTCTTGTCCTGCAGAATGTCTGGCAGACTCTTTCAATGAAGTGATCTTACACTAATATCCAGCTGCACCCTGGAACCAAGTACACAGTAGCCTGGACTGCCCTTATTTGCATAGCCATGATTTACATGACCCTTATTTACATAATACTTGTTTTCATGGCCTCTATTTGCGCATTTGGAAATTACTTGTACAACAACTCATGCTAACATCCCTGGACCATGTTTCCTCACACAGTGTGAATTACACATAGGAAACTGACAGCAGAGATGCTCTAATGCACTTCCCAATTGGAGACCTCCTCTCCCACAGCCCTTGGATGCTGTAGATAGTGCTCTAGTTACTGCCCAGTCTCCTGCCTCTTGCAGTGTACTCAATAAATTGTTCTTACTTTCTGGGCTAAAGATGCTCTTACCATCACTAGTCACACACCCAGTTAACTACCCTTCAGAGTCCACGTTTGTTCCCAGCAACATGAGATAGGTAAGAATTTTCCCGAGTGTGAAATACGAGCTTGGGGGCACATTCTTGCTTGGGAGAACTATTGAGTGATACTGTTAGCATGTTGTTGCTCCTGTAGATTTTGTGAAGTTTTGTAGACGGAGAAGTGAAGCAGAAAGAGCTTCATTGAACATTTTCAACTCAACGTTATCTACTAATGAAGGTTACAGTGCCCAGTTTTAGTAAAAACAACTGTCTATTAAGATTTTATTTCCAAAGCCCTGCTAATGTACATGATCCTGGATAAATTTACGAGTCTCAAAAATGCATGAAAGGAAAGAATAGAAAGAAAAAATAGGGCTAGTAGGGGTGGGAGGGAGGCTAGAGAAGGACTGCGGTCACAGTGATCAAAATGCACTGTATACATGAGTGGAATTCTCAAATGAATCCAATGAAAGTATAAATATTTATTTCCTCAGGTAAAACTTCTGAAAGGTTATATATGCAGATATATAGTCATCTACTGACAACGATTTTCATAGCAAGGAGAGAAAGGTGGAAAGGGGTACTTGGTTATCCTATATGTGTGCTACCTTTTGGCAACACATTTCTTCTAAGCCATGTATATGGGTAAAAAAGCTACAACCTCCTGAAAGATAAACAAAGGTACTGTGAAATATAACTGCTGAAATACGATTTCTTGTCATATCTTTAATTTTCAGTTGTCAGTGAGATGTATCTTTATCTCTGCACTAGTTATGGAGGAAAATCTTATTACATAGGTAATAATATTCAGGAAAAATAGCTCAAGAGCTCAAAGGCCTGTATGAAATGTATTCTACCTTGTGGTTTATCATTAATTGTGAAATACATGCAGAATCCTGCATTTGCCAGGGAAAGAAATAAAGTTAAAGATGAGGAGACTGCTCATAGCACTTCCATGCTTGTTCCTTGTTCTGCATCACTTAGGGGATGTCTGAGTACTGTTCAGTCACCATGCAGCCTCATTTACTATGAATTACTCTTCATACCTCACAGTGAGAGACTGCAGTTGGTTCTCTCCACCTTCCTTCAGCTCTCCATTCTTCTACCTTGGCTATATAATTGATTTAGCCCTACATGGTGAACCTGAGGCACCAGAACTGAGATTTAAGCTCTTTTAGTTAAATAGTACTAGATTATTCTCAGAGGAGCCCTTAAAAATAGATGGATCCAATTACTGTAATTCTCATTTTCCCACTGTTAGGACCTTTGACAAACTTCAGCTGTATAGGGCTATTTATAGCCCTTGTAGGAGTCTCCTGGTTACTCTTTGAAGAGCAGCATGGAGCTGGAATTTTCAGTTTTTTGAAGCAAATTGCGTGTGTTTTCTAAAGGCAAATTGTAGAGCAATGACATTTGCTGATGAATAGAAAACTGTGTGAACTAGAACACACTGCAGTGTTTACCCACTCATAGATTTAACCCAAATTACCTTTGAAACAGTATTGGGAAGCTGGAAGGATTTCTGTTAATGGATGGGTTGAAAATAGAACCCAGCTTTCTCATGTCCAAACAGCGAACTTCACCTCTCAGCAACTCAACTTGAATTAATATTGAAGTTCCCCAATTTCCAAATGATATTCATGAGGATCCTAGACCTAAACTTACAGAAGTCAGTATCATGCTCGCTCATCCACATGGGAGCCACCATCTATGTCAAGGACTATCAGGAAATCCTATATTTATGCTGCATCTTGAGCAGAAGACTATGACTGTCACATATATTTAATCTATGCTAAAAGGTGCAAGACTGTAGAGATATCTCAGTTGGCTAAAGGCTTGTTATATAGACATGAAGACACAAGTCTGATTTCCAGAACAAATACACTGCAGAGGGATACTATTAAAGAAGTAAAAAGTCCCAACAATCACTCTACAAAAGAAGTTGAACAATTCTCTTTAGTGAGATTTATTCATAATTGGGCGTTGAAGAGATGGGGACCGTATTAGATAAAAGCAATGCAATTAATGAAGACCTAAGTTTGTTGAGGTCTTACAAGGATGGAGAGGATTTCCTTAAAAGCCTTGAGAGAAGCGTTGTAAGAGTGGAGATGAGACGGGGAAGGAATGGGGTGGGCGGAATGAGAGTGATGGTAGGTGGAAGACCAGAGGCACCTCTTCAGTGAGCCAACTTAGAAGCTCCAGCACTCTCTGAGGAGTCAGATGAGACCCCAGAACAAAGGGAAGTTTCAACAGTTTATTCCATTTTTGGGTTTAAGGAAGGTCTTATATCACATGATTTAGTTCAACATTGTGTACCTGGCAGAGTATTGAGGAGACAGGTACCATAAATTAAGAGAGCTATTAAGTCACAGCATAGATTGCTTCTTAACTCTCTGTCCCAGAGGGATCTTCAGGGAAGTGTGGCTTGATTCTTGGTGTGAGATAGGCAAAGGTACAGACTGTTTTCTTATTTGGGGTTTTAGATAGGCTTCACATTTACTAGTTGACATGCTCATGTATGCTGCATTCCATGAAGTCTAAACTTGTCTGAATGAGAATTGTCACTATTTGTTTTATAGTGTGATGCTCTAGAAACCCAGAATTCTTTCCCAAACTGTATTCAATGATTTTACAGTTGAGACACCTATAGGAGAATACCAGAAAACTGTCAAACCACCAGAACCATGATACTCTAATGCAGAGATTACTTAAACATAACTATGTGAGTGGTCCAGAACCTACCCATCCCAAGTGTTTTCCCACTGGATGACAATTCCATCTAAGACAAGTCACTGTAGGCCAAACATCTTGTCTCAGCCTCTGTAGCCAGCGTGTGCCAGTTAAATCGGCTAGCTTTACCTGAAATAATTACATGGAAACTGTATTCATTTAAACACTGCTTGACCCATTAGTTCTAGCTTCTTATTGGCTAACTCTCACATATTGATTCAACCCATTTCTAATAATCTGTATCGCCACTTGACTGTGGCTTACTAGCATAAGTCTCGCCAGTGTCCCTCTCAGAGAGGAGAGCCATGGCGTCTGCGTGGCTCTGCTTTCTTTCTCCCAGCCTTCTCTTCAGTCTATTCCACCTATCTAAATTCTGCCCTATCAAAAAGCCAAGGCAGTTTCTTTATTTGACCAATGAAAGTAGCACATAGACAAAAGACCCTCCTACACCAACTAACAAACTACCAATATAGGTGAAACTGTCTTTGATAGTTCCTGCTTCATGGAAAAGTCTGTTGGATGCTATGGGTCTGTAGGCTGAAGATAGATGCCCCAATGTTTCAGAGGAACATTGAGTGACTGTCCAGGCAGCGAAATGTCTCTGTCAACTCTAGAGTTTTGGAAGTTGCTTACAATATGCTTTCTGTTTACTTAAGTAATATTAAATCCTTCTGCGGGTATTTGATGGAGTTGAAGAATCAATAGTTATAATTATACTTTTCCATAGTTATGATAAAATATAGGATAGATATAAATATTGTAACTATAATTCTTGCTTGATACCTATTTTGTTGTATATAATTTTAAGATCTTAAAATAAAACCTTCTTTCTTTAAATAGAAAAAATGAAATGGTGTGGGAAGTCCTTCTGTATATGTGTTGCTTTTATTTGTTAATGAGTAAAGAAGCTGCTTTGGTCTGTGATAGGGCACTATAAAGCTAGGTGGGGAAGACTGAACTGAATGCTGAGAGGAAGAAGGCAAAGTTAGGGAGAAGCCATGTAGCCACCATAGTGTCAGACACTTCTGCAGGAGCCCACTGAAACTTTGCTGGTAGGCCATGACTTCATGGTTATGCACAGATTAATGGAGATGTACTAGTTTAGGATATAAAAGCTAGCTAACATTATGCTTAAGCTATTGGCCAAACAGTATTACAATTAATACAGATTACTGTGT
Organism: Myodes glareolus; assembly: GCF_982192425.1. Lineage (NCBI taxonomy): Eukaryota > Metazoa > Chordata > Mammalia > Rodentia > Cricetidae > Myodes > Myodes glareolus. The sequence goes on along the minus strand of NC_142047.1, from coordinate 63,740,354 downwards.
GATTATTTCTTGAGTCTGGGTGACTGACAAATAAACAAGTAACTTCCAACAACAAGTGTAGGACAAACATCTTGTCTTAGCCTCTGCAGCACTGATAGAAACCATCACCACCTCAACCTGCTCCCTCTCCAACTAGATTGACTTAAAAGGGGTCTTTCAATAACTGCCTATATACTTGAAATTGTTTTTAATTTGACAGTGTTGAAACTCAGAATTAAAACAGTTTAAAGACCTTGGTTTCTGTTTTTTGCTTTTCTTTTCAATTCTAGAGTTGTAAGTTAATTCCTGCCATAATGGAATAAGTCTCAGAAGGGATAAGACTTATTACCTCTGCTCTATAGAGAAGATCCAAAGAAATAAGAAGCAAGAAAATGTGGTCGTTATTTTTGTTTTATAATTTTTTCTCTTATTGAAGTAGATTCTTTTTTTATACAATATACCATGAGTATAGTGGCCACTCCCTCTTCTCTCAGTTCCTCCATACTTTCCCTTCCCTCTGGATGTATTCCTTTTCTTTATCTCATCAGAAAAGAACATATTTCTGAGAGATAACAACCAGACAGGACAAAATGGAATATAATAAGATAAACCAAAACTAGTATGACAACCTTGAACATGGCAACCCAACAGGAGGATAGAGTCCCAAGTGTACAGGGGTATGAGACCTGCTTATTCTCAGTCAGGAGTTCCATAAAAGTACGAAGCTAATAGCTATAACATATACCCAGAGGATGTGGTATAGACCCTCGTAAGCTTTGTGCTTGCTGCTTCAGTCTCTGTGAGCTCATATGTGCTGTGCCTTGCTTAGCTGGTTCAAGAGACCTTTTTTTCCTAGTGTCTTCTCTCTCCTCTGACTCTCATAATCTCCATTTGATTCTCTGACATCCAAGGGGAGGGATTGTTGGAGGCCTCCCATTCAAACTCTTTCTCTGGGTAATATCTGAGTGTGGTTCTTTGTAACAGTTTCCATCTGCTGCCAGAGAACACCTCCCTGATGATGACTGGATAAAACACTTGTCTATGAGTAGCAAAATCTTATGAGAAGTCATGTTATGTGGTTTGGGTATCAGGGTAACTGTGACCTCATAAAATGAATGGAGCAACATTCCTTTTGTTTCTACTTTGTGGAATAATTTGAGTATTGGTGTTACCCCTCTTTGAAAGTCTGATAAAATTCTACACTGAAATCCCTTGGCCTTAGGCTCTTTTTTCCTGATTTTCTTTTAATGCTGGCTCCTATTTCTCTAGGGGATATAGGTGAATCTGAATTGTTTATCTGATCCTGATTTAAATTGACAGGTAATATCTATTCAGGAAATTATTCATTTCTTTAAAATTTTCTAATATGGTGGCATATAGTTTCTTAGAGTATGTGCTTAATTTTCTTTGGATTTCCTTATTGTCTGTCCTTACATCTCCCTTTGTTTTTATGTTGCTAATTTGAATATTCTTTCTCTGTCTTTTAGATAGTTTAGATAAGAGTTTGTCTATCTTCTTGATTTTCTCATAGAACTATCTCTTAGTTTCCTTGAATCTTGGTATTGTTTCTATTTTATTGATGTCAGAACTTAGCTTGATTATTTTTACCATCCACTTTTCTTGGATGTACTTACTTCTTTTAGTGCTAGAACTTTCAGGTGTGCTATTAAGTAGCTGGTATGAATTTATTTATTTATTTATTTATTTATTTATTTATTTATTTATTTATTTATTGAGACAGGGTTTCTTGTGTACTTCTGGCTTTCCCAGAGCTCTATCTATAGTCTAGAATGGTCTGGAATTCACAGACACCTGCCTGCCTCTGCCTCACAAGTGCTGGAAGTAAAGGCATTTGCCACCACTGCCTGAGTCTCTGATTTTTTTAAAAATGTACATGTTTAGTGCTATGAGTTTTCCTCTTAGCACCACTTGCACTGTGTTCCATAAGTTTGGATATGTTATGTAATCATTGGCATTGAATTCTAGAAGATCTTTAATATCTTTTTTCGATCTTGGCACATTTTTCATTCAGTAGGGAGTAGGGAGTGGTTCCGTTTCCATGAATCTGTAAGTTTTTTCTTGTATCTGTTATTGATATCTAGCTTTCTTCCCTGGTATTCTGATAGGATACATGGGATTATTTCAAATTTACTATATTGAGACTTGCTTTGTGTCCACGTATGTAGTCAACTTTGGAGAAAGTTCCATGAGGTGCTGAGAAGAATGTGTATTCATTTGTGTTTAGGTGGAATGTTCTGTAGTTATCTTATAGGTCCATTTTTTTCATGATGTCCATCAGCTGCAGTGTTTCTCTATTTAGTTTTTGTTTTGATGAGCTGTTCATCGGGGATAGTTGGGTATTGGGGTCTCCAACTATCAGTGTGTGGGGGTCAGCATGCTATTTAAACTGTAGCAGTGCTTCTTTTATGAACTTGATTGCCCTTATTTTTGAGAAAATATTAAAAATTGAAATGTTATCTTGGTGGAAATTTCCTTCACAGAGTATATAGTGTTGTTCCCTATCTCTTTTTATTAGTTTTAGTTTGAAGATTATTTTCATGGATATTAAAATAACTACACCAGCTTGCTTTTTAGGTCCATTTGCTTGCAATATCTTTTCCCACCCCTTTACACTGATGTAATGTCTTTCTTTGATGTTGAGGTATGTTTCTTGGATGCAACAGAGGAATCAATTCTGTTTGTATATGCAATCTCTTAGTCCATGTCTTTTTATTGGGGCTTTTGAGATGGCTCTTGACATTGAGTGATATCAATGACCAATGATTTTTGATTCTTCTTATTTTCTTGTTGTTGTTGTTGGTGGTGGTAGTGGTGTATGTCCCTTCAATTGATTTGTTAGTGTAAGATTGTTTATTTCCTGTATTTTTATGGATGTGGTTAATCTCCTTACATTGGAGTTTTACTTTTAGCACCTTCTGTAGGGCCAGATTTGCAGATAGATACTGTTTAAATTTGACTTTATCATGGAGTATCTTATTTTCTCCATATATGGTATTTGAAAGTTTTGCTGAGTATAGTAGTCCTAATAGTCTTCTTTCTTTATGTTTAGTATTGTGATTATTATGTCTCAAGGGGGCTTTATTTTATGGCTTAATCTATTTGGTGTTCTGTATGCTTGCGCCTTTATAGGTATCTCATTCTTTTTTCCCCCCCTTGGGAAGAGAAAAATCTTGTTTTTATTTTTTTATTAAGAATTTTTTATTTTTATTTTTATTTATTTATTTTTCCATTCAAAAATTTACACTTCCTCCCCTCCTCCCATTGTCCTCCCACGTCCCCACTCACCCTCCTCCCTCCCCTTCCCTTCTAAAGAGAAGGCAGGGAACCCTGACCTGTGGGAAGTCCATGGCCCTCCCTGCTACATCCAGACCTAGGAAGCTTTGCATACAAATAGACTAGGGTCCCCAAAAGCCAATACATGCAGTAGAAACAAGTCGTAGTGCCTTTATCAATGGCTTCTCAGTCAGCCTCCTTTGTCAGCCACATTCAGAGAGTCTGGTTTGATAGCATGCTCATTCAGTCCTGGTCCAGCTGGATTTAGTGAGCTCTCATTAGAATAGGCACACTGTCTCAGTGGGTGGACCAACCTCTCGCTGGACAGACTTTCTTGCTCATTTTCTCCCTTCTTTTGCTCTTCAACTGGACCTTGGGTGTTCAGTCCTTTGCTCTGATGAGGTTCTCTGTCTCTATCTCCATTCATCGCTGGATGAAGATTCTATGGTGGTATTTGAGATAATCATCAGTGTGATAGTGGGCCAAGGCCAGTCTCATTCTTTAGGTTAGGAAAACTTCTCTGATTTTCTTTAAAATATTTTCTGGGCCTTTGAGTTGAGATTCTTCCCTTCTCTTATTCTTAGGTTTGGTCTTTCATCAGTGACCAGATTTTCAAGATATTTTGTGTCAGGATTTTTTAGACTTAACATTTTTGACAGGTATGTTTATTTCTTTTTTCATACTTTAAATTCTATCTCTTGTATTCTGTTGGTGGATCTTTCCTCTGCAGTTTCTGACCACATTCCTAAAATTTTCATTTCCAGAATTTTCTCTGTTTTTCTTTTCTTTACTGATTCTATTTCCATTTTCTGGTCTTGAACAGTTTTGTTTCTTCCCTGCAATTGCTTGCTTGCTTTTTCTTTGAGTTTTTAAAAGGATTTAATTAATTTCCTCCAGATTTTGCTTGCTTGTGTGTTTCTGGCTTTCTTTAAGGGTTTTATTTATTTCCTCCTTAAGGACTTCTATCATCTTTATATAGTTGATACTAAGATCTTTTTCTTATACATCAGCTACGTTGGAATATTCAAGAACTGCTGTGGCAGGAGAGTTGGGCTCAAGTGGAGACATATTGCCCTGTTTGTTATTGATTGTATTTTCATACTATCTTGTAGACATCTGGGTTTGGAAAGCTAATAGGTCTAAGTGCTGATTCCTATATTTGTCTCTATTGGGTGTGTGTTTGGTTCCTTGGTTTTTGTTTCCTCCCTGGGTTTTTGGAGGGTGTGATAGCTCTGTATTGCCTTGTTTCCTGACCTGGCCAGTTGGTGTGTTCATAGGAAGTGTCTGCTGGTGTTGGAGGGTGGGATACTGGGAAGAAAGTATGAAAGGATAAAGGATAAAATATTTATGATACCTTGGCTAATTTAAATGTAAGAATTAGCCATTAATAAGCCTGACTCATCAGCCAAACACCTATAATTAATATTAAGCCACTGAATGTTTACTTTATAAGGGATGATGGGACTGGGCAGGCACAAGAATAACTTCTATCTTCAATAGTGTGCAGATATCTTTATAAAATGTGTGTCCTGGGGATTGAACTCGTTCTCAGGCTGGATGACTAGTTCTCTTACTTAGTGAGCTATCTTGGAGGCCCCCAATCTACTTTTGTGGTCAGTCAAAACTTTGCCACTTTGGAAAACCAACTATGCAGAACCAATGACAATTCACCAACCACATGCCAGCTTCTTTTCTCATTCTAGATTCATTGTTGTACTTACAAATCCAACAGGGACTCTCAAATCAACCTTAAGAAACTTCTGAAACATCTCTATGTCTAGCCTAGTAAATACAACTAGTTTTCTTGCTGTAATGGTTAGATAACTGGAAGACCCCAGCTGCTTCAGTAATTTCTATGAAGGAAGGAGCTTCTTGTTACTAGTTATATAGTCCCAAAGATCATCATTTTTTTTCCTTTTTGTCTACTTCAATGTCATGCCTTCTTCCCAATCCCACCATACTCTTGCAAACTACTATAAATCACAATTTTAGTCAAAACCCTGTCTAGGAGCCTAGAGGAATGGTTCATTGAGTAAAGGTGCTTGGTAGGAAAAAAACAAGGTTTTGAATTTATATCTCAACATCAATGTAAAAATCTTGGTATAGGCCTTTTGCAAAACCAGAACTATAAGAGGTGCCTCAGTTGAGTTTATTGATCACAAGCCTAGCTTCAGATATAGTGAAAGTCTTTGTCTCAAATTGATAAATCAGAGAGTGATAGAGGAAGATATTGGATAGCTTCCTTTCCGATCTCCAGGCTTGTAAAAGATTACCACTGTACTTCCATATTTGAACACATATATTATACATGTGGACATATACAACATATTCGTATAACACACACACACACTATTACAAAAATAAATAATAAAGTAAGCAAATAAGGGAATAGATACCTAACCAGGTAAAGAACTAACTCCATACATCAGTAAGAAAGAATGGGCAAGAGACAAGAAACAAACTTTGCTATTGGTTCTACCATTCTGAAGAATTCTGCAGTACATGATTAGTAGCCTTTAGTTTTCATTATCTAGAAGAATTCCTTCATTTAAATATCTCCCTTATTTAAAATAAACACACAAATGTTCACATTCCTTCCTAAGACATTTTTAGTAGTAGCTTCTGGTTGTCAGTGGCAACCATCATATTTAATTGTTCATCCTGACATGCTTCAGCACTCTATTAAGCACAGATTACTCTAGATTGAATAAATGAATAGCAAAAAAACTGTCCTGGAGCTGTGAACTCAGTGATGGAAAAAGCAAGCATGACATGACACTCTTGGAAAAATGCAGGAAGGGGCATTGCAGGTCAAGAGCCTGTTAGCGTGTCGGGTCATTTGTTCTTTCATAAACCTTCAAGAAGTAACTCTAATGTGGATTACGGCTGCGAGAAGAGGGGACGGAGGACGAATTCCTTGATTTGATGTAATTTGGCTATTTTTCTATATTTCAAAGTTGCAATTTAGAACAGAAAAGAAATGTGTCTTGTTCTTATGTGAATTTTTAAAATACTACACATTCATTTTATCTTATTCAGGGACTTTTTTTTTTTAGCTCAATTGCCCTTTTACTTTGGTGTTATTAGTGCCGGAGAAGGAACGGAGTAACCCCTTTTCATCAGTTATCAGAGATGACTTTAATAGAATTGGACCACCTTAAGAAGTACATAACATCCTTTCCTTTCATGTACAACTTAATAAAGATACCTTTCCTAAACATTCTAGACAGAACTAATTATTGTGATTAGTGTCAGTCATTTGCAGGTGAAAGTATGACTTATTTTCTTTTACATGTTAAGACAAAAATTTTTGGATCATTTAATTAGAGTGTCACTTAGTTCAGGGTGTTCTTTAGCACAGTAGGAAGGGATGTATACTAATGTGGTATAGATACATGTTTTGGCATTGGGCTAAGCAATAATTGCAAAATTATTATAAAAAATTATTACTAGTATTTTGCACCAAGTGTCAACATTGGCAATATATTACTTAAAGAAAATCCATTGCCTTAGGAGCATATCTTAAATAGGTTTACCTTAAATAATAAATAAACATCTAATGCTGCCTTTATTAATTATAGAATTTCATAATCAATGACACTCTCTTATCAGTTTAATAGTAGTTATTTCATGTGCTATTGCATTTTGAAGATGTGGTAGGGAGTTTTAATTGTGAACTTGATTAAATCTAGGTTTTCCTGGAAAGTAAGTCTTTATTAGGGATAGTCTAGATGAACTTAGCTTGTATATTTGTCTGTTGGTAATTGTAGTGATTGCCTCATTTCTTATGGAATGACCCTATCTGAAAGTTAGTAACATCATGGTCTGCTTTGATGTTCTAGACTGTATAAGAGTAGAAAAAACAAATTGAGCACCAGGCATGCATTCACTTCTCTACACTCTTGAGTGTGAATGAGATATAACTGATTATTTCCAGCTCCTGCAACTGGGAACTGTGACTTGAAATTATAATCTAAAATAAACCCTTTTTCCTTTATATTGCTTTTTTGTCATGAGATGTTGTCACAGAAAGTTAAATAGAGCTAGTGCAATGGGCTTATTGTGCTGCAATGGTTTGAAAAACATGAGTGCACCTCTAGGCATTGGGGGAAACATGAAATTGCTATCTTAAAACCTTGGAAGAAATTTTCAATTCCTTTTAGAAATATTGTCACAATATATATGATCCAGTTACAGGTAAGGATATTTTCATATTGATCCTATTGAATGTTTGTTTTTTTTAATGTTTGGGGAAAATTATACCTAATCATGTAATTTTAGGGAAAATAGGCTGCATATATTGTCATATATTTATTGGTCATTCTTCATTCAGTGCATCAAGCTTGCTAGGCAGATAGATGCACTGAGCTGCTTGCTTTGCTTTCTATTTTTCTCTTTTATTATATTTGATATAAAGTTACTACAAGAAATAAGGCAAGTGTCTCTTATAGGAGCAAAAGTTTCATATGTAGATATGTGAAAATCAAGAGTGATAAAAGGTCAGCATCTTTTCGCTGAGTAGACATACAGTGCAAATACACCCATAATCTGTGCTGTGCTCTTGGAGGGCTCTGAGTCTTGCTAGAACTAGTTATTATTCTTTTTTTTTTTGAAAGTAATTTTATTAAATTATAAAAGTTTCCATTTACGCCCCTCTTCCCAACATCCTCCCACTCCCTCCACCTCCCTCTCCTCCTCCCTCTTTGTCCCTAAGGGCAGTCAGGGTTTCCAGCCCTGTGGGAAGTTCAAGTTCCTCCCCCCTCCCTCCAGGTCCAGGAAGGTGAGTATCCAAACAGACTGGATCCCAAAAATCCAGTATATGCAGAGGAAACTAGTCCCAGTGTCATTGTCAATGGCTTCTCAGAAAGACTCCGGGCCAGCCACATTCAGAGAATCCGGCCACATTCAGAGAATCTGGTTGGATCACGTGCTTGTTCAGCCGCAGTCCAACTGCCCTTGGTAAACTCTCATTAGATCCGACCCCTTGTATCAGTGGGTGATAGCATCCCTCGCAGTCCTGATTTCCTTTTTCATGTTCTTCCTCCTTCTGCTCCTCATTTGGACCTTGGGGGGCTCAGTCCGGTGCTCCAATGTGGGTCTCCGTCTGTATCACCATCCATCGCCAGATGAAGGATCTATGGTGATAAGCAAAATATTCATCAGTATTAGTTATTATTCTTCTTGATTGTTTTTTCCTTGGCACACAGTCTGGTATAATTCTAGCTGTCCTTAGCCATGCTGTATACCCAAAGATATCCTTGAACTTTTGATCCTCCTGCTGTCACATCCTGAGTGTTGGTATTATAGGGATATTGAATCCAGGGCTATTTGTATGCTAGGCAGTCACTCCTCGCAAATGAGTTACCTCCCTAGACCCAACTTTACATTTTTCACAGTTTTGAGGATGTCAGAAGTTCATTCTTCCGATCAATGTCATGTTTGATAAACCTAATTTTTATTTTAATTGTCATATGTTGCAAAAATAAAAATTCTCAAAAATTTAAAGCAAGTTACTTCCCTCCCAATTTCCATCTTCAGCGGTGCCTCTCCACCCAATGCATATTATGATACTTAACTCTGTTCCACACATTCTGACATTCATCCCAAGGATTTGAAACATTTGTCTAGTAGAAAACCAGAGCAGCTTCATCTACTACAGATGACTGCTGGGACACAATCTTTTTCACATGGTTTGTAACTTGCTATTGCTGTTTCCTTTCTGTTACCGATGTTCCGCATCTAACCTTGTGTCAGCACTCGTGGATTAAGATTGTTCAGGTATGTGTCTCCTATCATTGATCACCTTTCTCCCATGTATGTATCTTGTCACCTGTTTTTCTGCCAACATGTCAGCTCTTTCATATCTATTCATTACCTATCATCTAATTATGTATTTATGTGCTTACCATCTGCTTATCTACCTACACACCCACCTATCACCTTTTTCTATCATTTATCACCTATCTACATTCTAGCTATATATTCTTTACCTGTCATTTGTGTCTATATATCTATTATATGTCAACCTAATAGTCTATTCTCCTTAGCTATAATGAATTTACCTATCTGAATCTCACCTATATCATCTACCTACCTATTTAATCTATCTAACTCTTATCATCTATTTTACTTTGTATTATCTAGTTCTTTATAAATTTCTATCTATCTATATGTCTATCTTTATATCTATCATGTGAACTAATGAGTTGTTTCAAATTCGAATTCACTTTTTATAAGTTAACACATGATGCAGGAAGAGGCAAGTTTAGTCTCAGAAAATTTGTGGCAAAATTCAATCAGAACACTCTATTAGTCTCATGTTTCCACTCACATCAAAAGATTCTGAGCACAGTAAAAAAAAAATTCTGATGTTAATAAAGATTCTCTCCATGAAGACGACTGTTAAGGTCAACTTAGCATAACTGAGAATCATCTGGGAGATGGGCCTCTGAGCATGCCTGTGGGAGATCATCTTGAGTATGTTGATTAAAGTACAAAGATCTTCCCATTGTGATCGGCATGACTCTTCGTCTGGGATTCTGGACTGTGTAGGTGAAGAAGGGAGCTGAGCACCAGCATGCCTCCATTCATCTGTCTCAGCTCTTGACTACGGATGAGCTCTTGCTGCTGTGACTTCTCCACAATGATGGACTGTCCTGGAACTGTGAGCTGAAAATGACTATTGCCCTCTAAAGTTGCTCTTGTCTGGGAATTTTATTACAGCAACAGAAAAAGAAATTATCTCATTTCTCAAATATGAAGAACTAGTGATATTTCTCCCACTTTCTTAGAAGAGCAATGCGAAGCCTCTTTCATACTGCCAACATGTCCTGGCCATTCTCATCCTATCCCTAATAAAGATGTCGTTTTAGTAAACATTAAACATTTAGAGCTAAGTCATTCCTTCTAGTGCTATATGTAGGACATGATATGTACTTACCTAGTCCCCCATGGTTGGACATTTAAAAGTATTTCTGAAGGCCGGTTGTGGTGGCACACACCTTTCATCCCAGTACTTGAGAGGCGGACGCAGGTGAATCTCTGTGAGTTCAATGTCAGCCTGGTCTACAAGAGTTAGTTCAAGGACAGGCTCCAAAACTACAGAGAAAACCTTCTCTGTAAATAAAAATATATATATTTCTGAATATTTATATTAGATCATGTTTCCATAAATATCAATATCTTTACCTATGTATGTACAAAGTTATCCTTTAGAATTCATATCTAGAAGTGAAAATTGTGAGTTGGTGTGTATGTGAACATTATTAAATCTCATTGTTTTTTCTCTATCTTTAAATTTTTTGTTCCTAGCCCTATATACCCCAAAACACTTACTTAAATGTAATCAGTCTTGTTGGTGTGCTTTCAGATAACTGTTTGGTTATTTGAAGTGTGTAATCCCATAAACTGCAAGGAATATAAATGTAGAACCATGAGATGAAGAAATCAAAGTTAAAAACAAACAAAAACACATTTCTTTAATCAGAGCAAGCAATTTTTCTATAAATATTGGAAATCAAAATCCTGCATTACTTTCGAACATGTTTTTCTTATTTTTGATGATGCTAGGGCTCACCTTAAGAATTTATGCATACCAAGTAAGTGTCTCTCTACTGTACTAAACACCTGATAGCCTAACTGAACCCGCAGTGAAATAAATAGGTGAATTTAGAAAAAGCTGTTGGAGAATATGGCATGTGTTTATGTTTATTTGTATATAATTATCACCGATTTCAGTCTTGCTCACCTTCACTCCATGGTATCAGTGATATACTTCAAAAGAATTAAGATTAGACACACCGTTTAGTGAACTATTGCATTCATCCTCAATAATGAGAGTAGCCAATAGTAAAAGAAATCATTTTGTGATGAACCCTTTCAAGGGTAGAAAAGAAAATGGCCAAAAAGACTGTTGTCATAAAAGACATTCTCACACAGTAAAAATATACAGCAGTGAGGGAGACAACTGTCCAGGAAGAAAACTCAAATAAGGGTGGACAATGACTGAAGAAACCACATACTGATGGGTTCTTTAAGAACCTCTAGACGAAACAGTTTTTCTTGAGGCGTGCTGTTATAAGTGGTAGACGGGCCCATATGGATAGTCTCTACAGGAATGGGCTATGATAAACTCTTTCTCTTTACCATAATCCTTTTGCTAGGTACAAATCCAATAAAATTTAGATAACTATATATTGCTTGTATCTTTTGGGAAATTTTGGATATTATTTAGATCCCTCTCATTTGAGCAGTGATCAAATCTCTCAGTTTGAATTCTTCGTTTTATGAGCTGCTGATTTTGAGCATAGTGGTCTATCCTCAGTGACCTCCAAGATCTCAAATTTAATATCTATTTACTAATATTTAATATCTAATATCTATTTGATTAATACTCTTCATTTTAAAGTTAAGACTCTAAAATCATTTAAGATAAAGGCATTTGATCAGTTTGGCTATTTTCCACAGAAGTAAGTTATAGACAGGTACAAAGTGTTTAGTATTACTAGCTGAGAACCCTCCAAAGGTGATCAGTGGAACTCAAATATATGGAGTTAGATACCTGGAGAGCCATCTGAAGATGGAGTGCCTATAAATTATTGGAGATAAAATTAATACAAAAGTTCAAATGTGCAAGATTCAAATGTTTAATTATAGCCATAGAAAAATGAGTAATACACAGAGATAATAACTTAGACTCTGATTCTCAGTCTTTAGGACAATAAACTTTCCAGGGTTTTGGCTTGCCACAGTGAGAACACAGAATCTAAGGAAAACTCCCAATATTTGGGTAATTTATCTTTCATTATTCTATCTGTCGATAGTCATAGTGTTTACCTATCAGTTTATTTCCTCTAGGAGAAGATTCAGTGAAAGAGATTTTAAACTGCCCCCTAAGGCTGATTAGTGCTCTATTCCTCCTCTCCTTTTTTTCTTTTATTCCTCCTCTTCCTTCTCTTCTTCCTTCTGCTTCTCTTGCTCCTCTTTCTTACCATCCCAGGAGTGTCCCTCCTCTAGATCCCATTTGGGGAAAAATGGAGCTTGTTATATTTAGCATCATCCCAATGGCAAATTTTTGAATTCTTTCTAATATCAAGAGCAGATTGAATAAGAATTTTTTTCCACAGAGGGAGTACTCATTCAAATTAGTAGGAATCAGTGAGAGTATACTTTTGCATACACTCTTTAAACCTCTTCAAAAAGGCAAGAGGGGACCAATGACATATCTCAGCCAATAAGGCACTTGTTCTGAATGTCAATTTGATAATCAAAATCCATATAAAGGTATAAAAAGAGAGAAAGAACTCCACGAAGTTTTCCTCTGGCTTATATAAGTGTGCCATGGCATGTGCAAACCTACACAAATACATCACACACACATACACAGACACACACACAAATGGTAAAATAAAATAATGGTAAAATAAAATTGTATTTATTTTATTTGCAGGAAAACAGAGTTCTTATCTGGTATCTTGTTCTCAGCTGTTGGTCAGACAGATCTTTCAAAAGACTAACTTAATTTTTCTGAGAACAATTTTCACATGAATATATGCTTGCACTTTACCTTATTGTAAAAGAGGAAAATAAAGTCAGGCTCTCAGGCAGTTAATCTTTGTCTTTGCAAGAGTTAGGGTAGATCAAGAATTCATCTCCCTTTTAAAGGATACATCCAAGAATCAATAAGAATTGAAAGCACATTTTGAAAACAGAATACAAAGAGCACACAGGTAAGTTGTCTCTTCTACCTGAATATCAACACAAGCATCAGTGAATGATCAGAGTATCCCCTTTTAACTTAGGACTCCAATTAAAGGGTACAGCAAACCTTTGCTGACCTCACAGTGACCTTGTATTGTGTGAACATTTTCTGGGAGAGAAGGATACAAGCAAATGTTTGCTCCACAAGATAGGACACCAGTGATGATCAAAGTATGATTTCACTGAAGTTCAACTGGGTGAGCCGGTGAGTTTTAAATGGATAACACCCCACTGCTGCACAGATGGAGTCCATCAGATAACTTTCCATACCTGATATGCTCTACCACCTCCTAAGACCACAAGACCAATCCACTATGGCCATAAGCACATAGAGCTGGCAGTGAGGATCCAACGGCTGCTTCAACAAAAGAGTGGTCCTTGCAAGCATAGGTCACACCCGACTAATACAGCTTGTGAATAGTGCAGTGTGTCTTTCCAATTCCAGAGTTCCTGGCAAGTGAGGACCAACTTTCTAAGTTTCCTGGAAGTCAGGTTTGGAATGTGATGTTTTCGAGTTGCTTTTAAATTCTTTGATAAAACCATGACCAAAATCAACGTGTGGGGGAAAGATTTTTTTTCAACTTACACTTCCAGATCATAGTCAATCAGTGAAGAAAATCAGAACAGGAGCTCCAGCTGGAACTCATGTAGAGACCACAGAGGAAAGCTCATTGCTAACTCTGACTTAGTCAACTAGCTTTCATATAAAATCCATGCCCACATGCCTAAGGACAGTTTCTTTCCTACTGAATTAGAAATTCCCGCATCAATCATCAATAAAGGCAATTTCCCGGAGACATGTCCTCAGGCAAGTCTGATAGAACAAACTCTTCAACTTAGATTCCCTCCTCCCAGGTGATGCTAGTTTATTTTAAGTTGACAATACTAAAGCTAACCAACCCAGCAGCCATATTTGATTCCACAGTTGGCTTGGTTGACCGGAGCCAAGATGTTTTTATTTTTGTTAGACCGGAAAGTAAGATTATCCTTATCAGATGTAGTATGTATTTTCTTCCTGTAAGGATATAGAGAGATCTGGAATGACTGAGTTATTTGTCTTAGTCACAACTTATTAGAAGCTAAAACACACAAGGGAAATTCTTAAGTCACTTCAGGAAATGGTACATTATGCAAAATAACTTCCTGCCAAATAGAGATAACCATGATTCGAAGGCTGAAATTTCATCCCAGATCTTATGTTGGAAGTTGAGTTACCTTATCACATAGCAAAAGGATACCCAGAGTCCATTACATGAGCAGAGGCACTCATTTTAGATAAAGGCTCCTGAGTTAGGTTAGCCTGGTAGCAGGAAATGTATGGCAAAATAGGGAAGAAGAATAGATTCCAAAGCCAAGTGTAGAAGTGCATACATCAAGGGAATTGTAAGTATAATGATCTGTGAATTCAGTGGTCACAGTTCAAGAGATAGGAGTCCACTTTTTGCCACAACAAAGATGGAGGAAATCCAATAGCAACCGGTAGGAGCACAAAACGATGTTAGTAAAATCTCCTTCAAGAGTCCCATCAGCTTACAAGTGATATTCTTTTAAATAATTTAGATGAGACACAAAGCATGATGTAGAAAATAGGTGGCTTTCATTACAGAATAAAGTAGGGTACTCTCAAGTGTTAAGGGTGGACAATGGCCAAAAGGACCATTATATAGGAAACTCTTAAAGTGTGAAAATGGACAATGACCAAAGGGATCATTGTGTAGGGCACACTCTCACGGGGAGAGAGTAGACAATGGTCAAAGATATGACTGTCATAAGACACCCTGTTAAGGGTGGAAAGTGGTTAGTGGCCAAAGGAACCATTGTGTATTGTAGAATTTTGAGAGGTGAAAGCAGACAGTGAACAAAGGTCCATTGTCAGAAAACTTTCACTCAAGGGATGAGAGTGGAGAATGTCCAGAGGCCCCATCACGCCAAGCAACATTTTCAGCAGGCTTTATACTATTTTTAAAGCTTCTAGAAGGTTTTTCTTAGAAGAAATTATTTTTTTCTCCAGGTGATTGATGGGCTCATTTGGACTGACTCTCAGAACAGAGGACAATGGTAATGTTTTTATCCTTTATTAAAATCCTTCAACCAGATAGCAATAAGATAAAGTCTATATAGCTATATAACCTTCATTTCTAGGCCATGTCTCCATCCAGAGAAAAGGATAACATGTAGTCTCTTCTTTTGTTCTTCCTCATAATCAAAATCCTGTTGTTATAGTGTTAGTTTTATAAACTGTTTGTTCTGTGAGAAAGTCCAACTGCAGTGACCTCTAAGTCTGTTAATAGTTGAGTAGACACCAAGCATAAATACTGTTTCCCATTACGTAAGCAAGTCAGATTCAGATGAATTACACATGAACATATATGTATATATATTCAAACATACACATAAACAAAACAACACACATAATAAAATTGTTGCAAACTGTCTACCATGTGCATCTATTTTTTACATTTGACATTGGGACACAACATGGTTATACACATGAGCAGTATCAAGTTCATTTTCCAGAATCCCATAGTCAATTTTTTTAATTTAAAAATATTTCATAAAGTTTTTAGTAAGTTTATGCTCTGTGATTTGATATTTTTATGGCCATATCCTTTGGCCATGAGCTGGATACACCAGTGAAATTATTGTGAGTATGTTATTTAATAGCATGCTCTTGGAAACTTAGTTATGAAGGAAGTCTCCAGTCAGAAATAATTTGAAGGATGCAGGTGCAAAGTCTTCTTTCTTTCCAAGTATTTCCTTGGCATACTTCCATAGTATCTGATATTGGGACTGGTAGTCATTGACATTCATTTGTTTTCACATGTTGGACTCTCCAAAGAACCTCCCTTCAAAATGTTATGGAACCAGTGTATATGATATTTATAAAACATCTATAAGCACATCTGAATAGGTAATGATGTGTGTAGCATGTCCCGGAGAGAGAATGTTCTGATAGATAGTAAGGCAGTGTGGGAAGTAGGGCATGAGGCAAGCTTCAGAAGTGCACAGCAAGAGAATATGATGCTAGAGACAGGGACCCTGCACCTGAAATGAAAGCAGAAGAGTGTCATTGGGCACCCAGAATTTCTCTTCTTTTGGCTCCAGGGTGGGGCACCAAGTCTATCTGCAGTCTATGTTGTCCACTGGTAGTACACACAGGGATTTCCCTGGGAGGTCACAGCTATGGAAACAAGACAAATGACTGATTATATTTCTAGTAGAGTTACCTTGAAGCTATGTAGCAAGGAGGCCACTAGCTAGTTCCAGGCTGCTTAGCCCTGAAATAATCACACAGAAACTGTATTATTTAAATCACTGATTGGTCCATTAGCTCTAGATTCTTATTGGCTAACTCTTACATCTTAATTTAACCCATCTCCATCAATCTGTGTATCATCATGAGGTTGTGGCCTGCCAGCAAAGTTTTAGCACGTCTGTCTCTGGTGGTGGCTCCATGGCTTCTTTCTAACTCCACCTCCTTTCTCCCAGAATTCAGCTTAGTTTTCCCCACCTAACTCTGTTCCCCTATAGCTCTGCTATAGACCCAAAGCAGTTCCTTTATTTACCAATGGTAATCACAGCATAAACAGGGAAATCCCACATCAAAACTGTGGAATACTTTCAACTCATGTGGAAAAGGAAAAAAAAAAGAATAGCAACCTCTCTCAAACTGCATTCAAGTGCTCTTTAGATCTCTGCCAGACTCAACATGTGAGGACTTCCCAGCAGTTCATTCAGAACCTGTCTCTCAGGACTTCTTTAAATGCCATTCTCCTTCCCTTCCCCAGTGCATGTGATAAACTCTCCCAACTCCTCCCTCAGACTTACCCTTATCATTGTTCTTTCTGTCCTCAGGTCCTGAGTTCCTCTCTGCATTGGCAGCTTCCATTACACCACAAGTTAACACAGCCAGGTCTTCTAGGATTGCTTTTTGTATTTTCTTGGGATACCTTCCTCATTAGAATGAGTGACAGCCCTCTCTTGGAATGATTGACATTGAAGCTGCACCATTCTCATGCCATTTTTAGCAGTCACATACATTTCCTGGATGGACACGTTGGGTGTTGTCTTAGTTAGGATTCTACTGCTGTGAAGAAATAGCACGGCAACTCTTACAAGAAAAGTATTTAATTGGGAAGGTTTCACTTATAGTTTGAGAGGCTCAGTCCATTATCTTCATGTCAGGAAGCATGGCCACATGCAGGCAGATGTAGACCTGGAGAAGTGGCTGAGAGTCCTACAACAGGAAATGGTCTCAAACATTGGGTGGTATCTCAAGCATGGGAAACCTCAAAGTCTACCCCACTGTGACACACTTCCTCCCAATAAGGTCATACCTACTTCAACAAAGCCTCACCTCTGAATAATATCATTCTCTTTGTGGGACTTTTTTTTTTTCAAACCACTACAGGTATTGATGCTTCCTCGTCTGTGAAAATAACAAGCAAAAGATGTCTGTAAAGATTAGCAAGAGGTCCCTGGAGGATAGAGTGAAGAATCTTGTACATTCTCTCTCTCTGAAAACCCTAGGAACTGTGTTTGAAAATGTCAGGGAGGGGACGGAAAAAGTGTGTGACTCGGACCCAAGATCTTAGAAGGGTCCCTATAAAAGATATGAGACCTGACAATACATATGCATAGAATACTTAACTTGATTTTATTATTCTATAGCCCACACATATATCCAGATATCCTATTTCCCCTCATATAATACAAACATTGTCAATTAAATTTTTTTATTTCAAAAACATTCCACGAAGAGATGACTTCTAGCAATTTAGCAAAAGAAAGAGTTCAAGAAATTGCAAAGAATAGTTAGCTATCCCTTGGCTCTCGATAATAGCTTTAAATTTTTTATGAGAAAATAAAATTATTTTTATTTGAAAAAATTTTAAATTTATAAAATTTTATTTTAAGTTTTTATTGCTCATTTCAGTGATATCCAATAATCTAAGATTCAGTTAGCATGTTAATCTTAACATATGAATTCTGCTCCTGTCTTCACATCTTATGGAAACCTTGGCCAGTCTCCAGACTGAGTTTATGTCTTGATGTCCCTTGATTAGCACCTTCAGCATGGATTTCTCAGCTTAATTCTAAACTTAACGACTACTACGCATGTCCTCTTCCACATCTAGCAGGCATCTCTCCACATCTGCTAGCAAACTCTGAGAGCACTAGCCCTGGAATGTGCTCCACATACGTCTGTATCTAAGCCCAGGTACAAAACGAATGGCTACCCAGAGTTCCAGAGGTCATTATATACATCCCCCTTAGAACTGGTTGGAAGGTGAGCTCTAATTTTTATAATCAGTTTTGTGTTTCACAGTTAAATATTAGTTACCAGAGGTGCTAGTTACTAAGAGAATTGATGTTTTATTTTACATCTTGTGCCTCAAAGATGTTTAATTACTGAATTGTGGCCACAGTGTTACTTCCAAAACATATTGGTCTTAACTTAATCTCCACATCCTTGTAGGCAGATGTCAATGGGCATGATATTAACTGTGACTGCTTGCTCATACAGATTTGCCAACTGGAGTGAAGTTGGAAATCTGGAGGGAAATGACTTCATAATATGAGTGGTTCATATTCCTTCTCATTTTTAATCTTCTACTTACACAAATATAAAACTAATGATATGTCCTCTTTCTCTTTGTGAACTTTTTTTTGGATAGTAGAGTAGAAAGTGCTGGTATGTTTAAGGCTTCAGTCTAGCAAAAACTTTAAATATTAGATCACTCAGCAGTTAAGAGCAAATCCTGTTCTTAAAGAGATCAGAGTGAAGTCGTAGCACCCATGACAGACGGCTCATAGCAGCCTGTAATTCCAGCTTCAGGAAATCCTGATGCACTATTCTTGTCCTTTTAGATGCACATAAGTATGGATGTAGACCCATGCCAAGACACACAGACATTAATAGAAATAAATGGATCTTTTAGAAATTATAAATTTTTGAAAGTTTTGTGTTTGAAATGAAAACCATAGGAAAATTACTTAATGAAAAATAATAACATCACACAAGGGAGTAAATTATACAACAAAAGAGGGAGGTTTCAGTAGGATATAGAATTATCACAAATCACAATTGCAATGTCACCAGGTCTTAGGAAAGAACTTGAGGCTAGACCCCTAGATACCAATAAACTAAGATAGCGTGACATTTAGACACTTGGCACACTCTACCCCACCCTCCCTTATCCTCAGACTAGATCCCAATCCACTAAGACAGCGTTACATTTAGACACTTGGCACACTCTCCCTCACTCCCCCTTGTCCTCACAGTCTTAGTATGCAGGCTTAGTATTCAGGCTTTCCTCAAGCTTCAAACTGCTTTGCTTCAAGCTCTCAAGTCCTGGAACCATGTGCCCACAGCACCATACTGGACATTCTCCTCTGATCTGACTCAGCTGTGCCTTACAGGTGGCTTTGTTGTGCTATCACCTTATTCTAATTTCTTTTGACTCTGTGGGTTGCCGGGTTTGCAGGGTTTGCCGGCCAATAATTCTTTGCAATTACAGGCTGAGTGACATTTAGTCACCCTGCCTAATTCCTCGAAGGCTCAATGTCTTCCATTAAAATTCACATGATATTACCATGCAATGTTCTCAGCCAGGCCTGGTAAGGCAGTGAGACATGTTGTGTAGATACCTATAAAAGCATCTAGATGCTGTGTGAACTACAACTGTACTGGAGTTGTTAGAATCAGAGCCTGGATCAAGCCAGCATCAAACACTTAGGCTCAGTCTTCTGACTTCAATAGGCCAGTTAAACAAACAAGTAATAAGGAAAAGCAAAAAGCAAAGGCTACACTGGGAAGATGAAAAATACTGATGTTCAGTGAGCTGTCATCAAGGTCTGGTATGAAGCTTAGGTTTAAGTAGATGGCAAAGGCTATCCTTAGCTCAGCAGTCCTGGCTACCATACTGTCCTGCCTGTTAATGTCTCTGGTCTCTCCTTCGAAAGCTGGTAATGTCTCCTCTGACTGGCACTAGGCCTCATTGTTCCTTCTTCCAACAAGAGATTCCTAGGTGATGAATTCCAGGTTCTTGGGGTCTGTTCTTTCATTAATCTGATAGCCAAAAGGAGAGGCATAAAATCTGTCCAGAATACCTCCATCCCTGCGAGGAGGGTTGTATTGTTGCAAGGAGAGCGGCTGCTTGTTTGCCCTGGCTGCCCAGCTAGCTTAGCCCAGAAATAACCACACAGAAATTTTATTAATTAAAACACTGATTGACCCATTATCTCTATTTATTGGCTAACTCTCACATCTTGATTTAACCAATTTCTATTAATCT
The DNA here is from genome assembly GCF_982192425.1 of Myodes glareolus. Classification (NCBI taxonomy): domain Eukaryota; kingdom Metazoa; phylum Chordata; class Mammalia; order Rodentia; family Cricetidae; genus Myodes; species Myodes glareolus. The sequence continues at coordinate 63,720,024 of NC_142047.1, read as the reverse complement.
GTATATCACCACATGGCAGTGGCTAACCAGGAAAGATTCTAACTAGGGTCCGTCTCAGACAGAGGACCCATGGTGTCTCTCTGACTCTGCTTTCTTCCTCCCAGCATTCAATTTTGTCATCTCTTCTTACCTAAGTTCTTCCCTATCAGGCCAAAACATTTTTCTTTATTCATTAACCAATACAAGCAACACACAGAGGGGACTCCCACATCACCTCCCCTTTTCTGTTTAAACAAAAAGGAAGGTTTTAACTTTAATGTATTACAATTACATATAACAGGTATCAAGCAAGAATTACAGTAACAATATTTCTATTTATCTTTATCATAACTAAGGAAAACTACAGCTATCTATTATTCAACTCCATCAAAGACTCCAGACGGATATAATATTATCTAGGTAAACAGGAAGTGCATTGTAAGCAACTTCCAAAATTCTAGAATTGACAGAGACATCTCACTGCCTGGACAGTCACCCAAAGTTCTTCTGTACCATTGGGGCAACCATCTTCAGCCTACAGGCCCATTGTATCCAGCAGACTTTTCCATGAAGCAGGAAATTTTAAAGACAGTTCAGTCACTTTCTTCTGTGTCCTGCAGAATATCTGGAAGACCCTTTTATGAAGCTGGAACCCCAAAGGAACATCTCACCTTTAGGCAAGTTCAACAGTCATCTCTCTGCAGGTACTTCATGTCCAGTTGGGGCTGGGGTGGTGGCTTAGTCTGATTGCAGTACAAGCATGAAGATGTGAGTCAAGCTCTTCCATACCCACTGAGAAGTCAGATGTGGTGGGATGTGGCTTGAAACTCCAGCATTAGCAGAAGAGGGCAGCAGAAAGTCAGACCCAGGTACTTGCTGGTCCTCAGCTTATCCGGAAAATGGACTCCAAGGCCAGAGAAAGACTGTGCCTGGAAAAATAAGGCAGAAAGAGCTAGAAGATACCTGGACCCCACATGCCATAAAAAGAGAACACACTCAAACAATTCCTCCTCTGATTCCACATGTGTACCTTAGCATGCATGTATCACCATACACAACATGCAATAAAAGTAATACAAATTCTTTTACACATCAGTCATTACAGTGTGTGTGTGCATGCTGGTACATGCATGTGCATGTGTGTGTGTGTGTAGATGTGTGTTTACATTAGTGGACCTGTGTACAAGCAAGAGGTCAAGTTGGGTGTCTTCTTTTATTGGTCTCACCCTGTACTTTTTTGAGACAAAACATCTCAGTGAACCTTGAGTTTGTCAGTTTAACCTAGATAGGGGCCAGAAAGCACTATGGCTCTGTGTATCTTTATCTGCCCCAGTACTGGGATTACAGGAATGCACTACCGTGCTGATCTCCTACATGAGTACAGGGGATCTAAAATCAAACCTTCATGTTTGCATAGAAAGTGCTATTCCCACTGAGCCATATCTCTAGCTCACAGACTTCTGAGTTTTAAGCCAATTATATAATCTTGAATGTACTATGTGCAAATAAATATCAGTGTCACTTCACTTCACCTAGTCAAGGCTTTCATTAAAGCCCCATCACACACTTAAAATTACCTGCAGCTTTTCAAATTAATATGTTCTAATCGAAATAGAATTGTATCACTTCCCCCCCTTTCCTCTCTCTAGTCTCTCTCATGTTTCTGCAATCTCAAGTTGATAGCCTCTTTTTTGATCATTATTATTGGTAGCATTTTTAAACAAATGCAATACAATTAAAATTGAAATAATACATCTTACAGAGCAATCTGAAAACCAAAAAATAAGGCAAGGAGTTATATTAATATAAGTAAATTACAAACATCAGTGATATTTTTATTAAATTCATTCTATTAAAAATAATGTATTTAAAAACTAAAGATGAAAATCATTCAGTGCTACTGTTACTGAAAACTTCTTATTGTTGTGTGTGTGTGTGTGTGTATGAGTGTGTGTGTCTGTGTGTTTAATAACTGTGTACTCATTCAGAGACCATGTGTCCTGCTCTGTCAAGTTCTGACTTGTAACAGGATTTTACACTGAACCTGGAGCTGTCCTTGCAGCCATCAGACCCTAGAATTCTCCTATATTCCCCCTCCACAGTTCTGGGACTATACGATCATGTCTGCCTTTTCAAGTGGGTGTTGAGGATTTGAACTTATGTCCTTGTATTTGTGCAGTGAGCTATCTCAACCCACCCATCATTTACAATTTTAATAATACTCTTCAAAGGCAAAGCATTATTTTATACTGAAATGATTATGAACATATGTTGAAGGTACAATCTTGCCAAGTTTTATAAACTATCATTATAATAAAAATTAGTCATGTGGATTTGTTTCTGTGTTCTTTACATTAGTTGACTGTTCTAAATTACTGTCAGAACAGGAGAGGTGGAGGTAGAGTACTGACTGATCTTTCAGAGCACCTGGATTCAGTTCCCAGTATCTATTTGGTGGTTCACAGCTATCTGTAGTTCTACTTGCAGGAGATCTGAGTCTCTTTTGACCTCCATATTCATCACACAGAGATCTCTATAAGTTATAAAGCTGATTGGCCCATTAGGTCAGGCTACTTATTAGCTCTTATAACTTATGTTACCCCATTATCCTTATCTACATTAGCCACATGGCTCCGTACCTTTCTCAGCTGGGCAAGTTACATGCTGCCTCTTTGGTGGTCTGCGCAGGAATGGCAGAGGGAGCTTTCTGTTTCCCAGAATATTCCTGTTCTCATCGCCCTGCCTCTACTTCCTGTCTGGTTGACCCACCTATACTTCCTGCCTGGCCAATCAGCGTTTTATTAAAATACATGATTGACAGAATACAGACAATTCTCCCACACCATTTCCCTCTTTTTTTTTTTTTTAACAAAGGAAAATACCCATAGTCCATTTGTTGGGAATGTGGGCATAGTATTTCAGGCTACTTCCTGCTGGCTGGGGGCGCTGATAGTCTTATGGGAACCTAAAGAAAATTTAGAGTTATAATCAAGTCCTGACTGGAGTATCCTGTGAGTCTTGACCATCTCAGGCAGCTGTCTTGAATCTGTTCTGGATGTAGAACTCTGTCATCTGGGCCATCTATTCCTGTCGGAGATTTTTCAGGTGGCCTCCCTTGGTCACAGATGATTTTTCTTAAATCTGAATAAATCCACAGCCTCTCATTTTCTATGGAAACAAAAGCAAAATCTCTTCTCCAAAGTAACATACCTTTTGACTTCAATTCTGAAGCCAAGGTATTTTCAAAATGCCCATCTTGGATTAATTCTGCAGCATTTATAAGTAAATATCTTTTAGCAGCTGTTGCTCCTTCCTCAGCATTTAAACATTTCAAAGAGAGCATAATAGCATACAGTATCAAGAGTCTTTGTATATTTTCCATCTTTATTTTAACCTCTATTTCTTCTATTTTTACTTTTACTTTCTGAGACAGATTCTCTGTATATCTTTGTCCTGGACTAACTCTGTATACCAGGCTGTCCTTGAACTCACAAAGATCTGCCTGTCTCTGCCTCCCCAGCACTGGGATTAAAGGTGTGTGCTACCATCACCTTGAACTCACAGAGATCTGTCTGCCTTTGCCTCCCAGGCATTAAAGGTGTGTGTTACCACACCTTGAAGTCACAGAGGTCAATCTACCTCTGCCCCTTGAAGTCACAGAGGTCAATATACCTCTGCCTCCCAGGCATTGGGATTAAAGGTGTATACCACCACACACTATTTCTCCCTTTTTTTCTTTTTTCTTTTTAATGACTTTAACCTTTAGCCTGCATATATTTTTAACACACTGTAAACCATTTAGAGGTTTTCTTCATCTTTGAACCTCTCTTTACTGTATATCTCTCTTTTTGATTCACAGCTTTTCTTGTCTGAGTGTCTCTTCCAAACTTTAATAGCATTATTTTGGAGCTCCCATGTGAGTCTGTTCTTAAATTCTTAGATAACAGCACTGAAACAAACAAACAAACAAACAAAAAAACCAAAGGGAACTGATTCCCTGGCATGGAAGATCTGTCTTTGCATTTGAATATCACTTCTCTATGTTTGAGTATGTCATGAAATGTGTGTGTGTGTGTGTGTGTGTGTGTGTGTGTGTGTGTGTGTGTGGTGTGTGTGTGTCCCTCTGTCTTACTCTCTCTTCACTTTGTTATCTTGACTTTGGAAAGCATCTTTAATAGCTAATGTGTGATTGTGTGGTGTGTGTGGTGTGTGTGTGTATGCATGCATTATATAAAGGCCAGTGTTTAACGTTATATGTCTTCCTCAACTGTTCTTCACTTTACTTTTTGAGATAGGTTCTTCGATTGAACCTAAAGTTTACTGTTTTGATTAGACTGGCAGTCTGAAAAGTACCAATGATCTGCCTATTTTGTGCTCCCAAGCACTGGGATTATAGGCACATGCCAACATGGGAAGATTTTAATATGGACACTGGGAATCCAAACTCAGGTCTTACGCAGTAAGGATTTTGCCATCCCCATGGATCTTATTGTAAGTACCAGTGCTTATTTACCAAGCCAGGGTCTCCTGATACGATTGGTGGGAATTAAAGCGAGGCCAAATGGGAGGTCTCATCAAGACTGAGCCTGAGACAAATTTATTGCAAGCAATCAGACTTCTTATACCATTATCAGACAATATGGCAGTTGCCAGGAAGAATACAACTGCAACTTCCAGGATACAATGACATCTGCAAGCTACAAGGAACACAAAATTAATGTCTAAGACTAATTGTTTTGGTGTGGGAGATCCTTCTGTCTGTGTGTTGCTTTTACTGGTTAATAAATAAAGTAACTGGCTTGGCCTAATAAGGCAGAACTTAGGTAGGTGGGGAAAACTAAATGGAAGGCTGAGAGAAAGGAGGCAGAGTCAGAGAGAAGCCATGTAGCCATGCTGGAGCCAGATGGAACTTTACCCAGAGAGCCACTTGCCTCATGGCAAGACACAGATTAATGCTCATGGGTTAAATTAGTATGTAAGAGCTAGACAATAAGGAGCTAGAGATAATAGGTTAAGCATTGATTTAAATAATATGGTTTCTGTGTGATTATTTCAGGAGTCTGGGCAGCCAGAAAATGAACAAGCGGCTTCCTCCAACCAAGTTCAGCCAAACTTCTTTTTGCTTCACTGACTTCTAGGGAATGCAGAAATACACGAAGCTTGAATTCTTCACTGCCTGAATGCTTCACTCCATTTCTCAGAAACTTAAAAGCATACAGTGCACCAGGAGTCACAGACTCAAACCTCAAAAGCTCATGATACGTGCCCCTAAAGGCAACTAGACAAAGTCAACACCATAATTATTTGCACCTTGTAATAGCTATTTTTAATACTATGTCTGGCAAATCACACATCTCTATTCACTAAGCTTTCTTTGTTTACAACACTTTTTTCTTGAATCTTCCATTCACGTCATTTGTAATTGTTCATTATTTTGGGCAGATACTACTCCCAGTAGCTCCTCACTAGGCTCCTCATCAGAGATCACTCTCCATGATTAGTTTATGGTTTTAAGAATTTCTGCCAGTTCCTGTTACAGTTCCTGTTCCTAAACCCTTTGCTTCTTTGTTTTTGAAAAGTTGATTTTGCCAGTGTATTTGTTTGACATTCTTTCGTCTATCACTTTGAGTGTTCATTATATTTTATTATAGCATTTTAACGTATCTACTGATAAATTTCCTGATGATCTTAAGCAAGTTCCCTTGCATCTATCAGTCACTCTTCTCATGTCTTTTGAAAGTTTGATTACCGTGTCTTTAGATTCATTCAAGTTGGACTCCCTTGAACTTTTTGAATTTAGGTATCTATTTCCACTTCAACTTTGGAAATATATTGATTATTGTTTCATCCAATAATCTATCCTCTCTTTTCCCTCTGCCCATCTCTTTCTGGAACCTACAGTGATCACATTGTTCTACTTGATTCTGATTTAAGGATCCTTTTGGTTTTCTTCAATTTCCTTTATTCCTTTTTTTCTGCTTTTTAAACTAATAGTTTCAAATAACTTGTCTTCACTGATTCTTTTATGAATAAATAAAGACAGCTATTGAAATACCTTGTGGCATTATCAATTCAGTTACAGTATTTTTCATCTCCACCTGTCTTATGATGTCTGATTCATTGTTGATATCCTTATTCTACTCCAGTGATTCTCAGTCTCCCTAACGTTGTGACCCCTTAATGTTGTGGTGACCCAATTATAAAATTATTTCATTGCTACTTCACAACTGTAGTTTTGCTATTCACAACTGTAGTTTTGCTACTGTTATGAATCGTAATGTAAAAATCTGATATGCAAGATATATGATATGTGAACCACAGGATGAAAACTACACTGCTCTATACTGTCTCTTTTGTTACTTTTTCTTTATTGTGTAGTTTATTATAGCTCATCCCTCCTTTAGTTGACTGTTTCCAATTTTTATTAGGAGTTTTGTCAGTATTTGTCTCTTTAAGCATTGAATTATTGATACGTGGTTTGTTCTTATGGTTGGGCCACATTTCTCTAGTTACTTTTTATTATAAAAATAAATTAAAAATATAAATATATAAATAAAAATAAATGTAACCGTTTTTGCTATATTTATTAAAGTGAGAAAAACAAGCCACGTCTCCAAGACAGTAAGGACATGTAGAGAAAGACTTCACTTTGCCGTTCAAGCAAAGGATTCTGTGACTTTCGACTATGTGAATAATCATCTGTTTTAAGATGTGTGTGTGTGTGTGTGTGTGTGTGTGTGTCTTCCCAGTGACAAATGTTTATGAGTTTCTTTTCCATAGTTGCAATCTGCTGTTCCTTTTTGAAGGATTGTAGCTTCTCTGTTAGCACAACATACCATAGAGCTGTCCCAAGTATGCTGGCAGGGGATATATCCTGAGTCCAGTGAGACAGGAATGGTTCTCTTGGGCAGTCTCTTGATTTCTAGTCCCCAGAAAAACCGGCTGTGTATGTGCTCTTCTCCTGTTCACCTAAGGCATAAATTTCAGATTGATGTTTTCACCTGGTTGCAACAATTCACAGTGGCTTAAGAAGAAGGTTGTTCTGAGTAAACTCCACAGTCCTTCTCCCTCTCTTCCTCCTTCTTCTCCTTCTTTGTTTTTCTCTCACCCTTCCTCCCCCTCCTTCTAAACGACATTTGATTTTACATTTTCATGCATATGTGTGGACACCTGCATAGACTAGAAGAATTTAGAAAAATTTCAGTAAATCTCTCATTTGGTCCTCTGGAGCTGGAACTACAGGCAGTAGAAATCTGCCTGACAAGGGAGTTGGGAACTGAACTCAGCTCTTCTGCAAAAGCAGGAAGTACTGTTAACCACTAGGCTGTCTTTCCAGCTCCTCACAATGCTCCTTAGTTACTTCAATGTGGTCACTAGGGTATTTGATGTTCTCTGACACCTGAACTCATTTGTGAAGTTTTTAAAGGACTTTTCTGGTCCTAGAGAGATGTGAAATTATTATGTATAAAAATGGATTCTCTTTTGCTGATGTAATTTCTTTAAAACATTAGATTTTAACTATTTATTATTACAGAGAATTACACATTCTCATTTGTAATGCGTAAGAAATGCATAGAGAACAACTTGTAATTATTCATTGTTTTAGTATTTTTCCCTTCAATGTTTTTTTTCTACGAATCTTAAATCTTGCTATCTTCTCATGTAAATAAGCTTTACTTAACATCATATCCAATGCATTCTCCATAAAACAATAAACTATTCATAGAATCACTTCATTTTTGTGAATCTCAGATATATGAATATTTCATAGTTTGTTTGAGCATTTCCTAATCTTGAACCATTTTAATATTTTCTTTTTCTGCTGTGTCACTGAAAACAGTGAGTATCGTTGATTATGTATCTTTAGGTGAACTTGGACATGATCTAGCCAAGTGGCTAAAGGCACAGAGTTTAAGGAAAATTGTTTGGTGTCAGGTACATGACTTTGGACAGTGTTCTTCATGTCCTCTATCTTATTTCTTTCCTATCAAATATGGTAACAGATTTTAAAATTCAGAATATATGAGCTTTGTTTTAGGTTAGTAAAAACTGTTTGCTGCTATGTTTCTAGAGGTAGAATTTTGAGATGTTTCAAGCTATGAATTTAGAAGGTAGTTAATTAACTTACTTCTAATTAACTAATTAAAGAATTAACTAATTAACTAATTAAAGAACTTAATTACGAGTATTGACTCATACTCAGAGTACAATGTATATCTTACAGAGGTTTACCTTGCTGCATGTGTGTCTGTCTGTCTCTCTGTCTGTCTGACTTTCTCTTTCCTTCTGTGTGTGTGTGTGTGTGTGAGAGAGAGTGTGTGTGTGTGTGTGTGTGTGTGTGTGTGTGTGTAAACATGCTCATGTGTATAGAGGTATAGAGGTAGCACTATATGTGCATGTGTGTATAGAGATTAGAGGAAAATCTTAGGTGCTTGTCCCTCAGGAACCTCATATACTGTGTATCTTATTTATTTATTTATTTAGTTTTAAAACTATCTTTCCTCATTTCACATACCAATCTCAGTTTCCTCTCCTTCCCTTCTCTGGCTCTCTACAACTTTTACCTACCCACCCCCTATCCATTCCTCAGAGAAGGTAGTAAGGCTTTCCATGGGGAGTCAATAAAGTCTGGCACATCACTTTGAGGCAGGACAAAGCCCCCCCCCCCCATCCCGCCCCATTATATTTAGGCTGAACAAGGTATCTCTGCAAAGAGAATGAGCTCCAAAAAGTCAGTTCAAGACCTAGAGATAAATCCTGGTCTCACTGCCAGTGGCCCCACAGACTGTCCAAGCTACACAACTGTCAACCACATTCAGAAGTCCTAGTTTGGGTCTATGCAGGCTCCCCTGCTCTCAGTCCAGAGTCACTGAGCTCCTACTAGCTCGGCTGTTTATACTGAGTATCTTATGTCGAGAAAAGGTTCTCACTGGCTTGTGAGCTTGCCAATTAGGCCAGATTGACAGGATAGTAAGCCTTGGGGATCTATTTTACCCCACTGCTTTATTTTTAAATCTAAATATACAAATGCCACAATGTATTTTTTGTGTTGTGATTCTTGGAATTGAACTCATGTCCTTATCCTTGTAAATCAAGTATTCAACTGATTGAGTCATCTCTCTTTCCCCATTTTTTGGGGCATTATGATTCTTAAAATGTTAGGCATTAAAGGTAAAAGAGATATTGAAGTATTTCTTAAGTTTTGATTGGCCCAAGTCAGCTGTAGAAAATGGTCAAGGTTTGGGTTGGGGAGAATAGTATATGTTCATTTTTATCAATCCCAGCCATTCAAACAGGGGTAGCTCTTGGTAAGCCTCTACCAGGGGGACCAGGAAGGCTGTGCAGCTGAAGAGAGAGGCCCACAAATTATTTTCCACCCATAACCTGTAGGCATTACAATTGCACTTTTTGCTTGAGAATTGGTTTACTTTTTTGTTAGTATTTTTAATACACAGATTAAAAGTTAAAATCTCTTTTTATGTGTTTGTGATATTTGAGAAATGGACAGACAGAGTGAGGACAAAGTTCATGAAGAAAGGATATGCCTTCTTTCTTAATCTAACGTAGTGTGATTTCATATAATAATTACTACTTCTCTGTAGAATTGAGGCCCAGTTTCTCCATTCCAGTGAAGACTGGTAATGTGTTGTTAAGAGTAATGCACAAGAAACAGATTTGTGCCAAAGTAACCCTGTGGAGAATACTAAATAATCCTTTCTCAAATCTGCCTTTACAGAGCTACAAACTACAAGTAAAGTTGAGGAAGTCAGGCTCTGAAGAAGGAATTAGGGTTGGGAAGGTGGATCAGTGGGAAATATTACTTATTGCACATGTGTGGGGACAAGAGTTCAAAACTCAAGAGCCCACACAAAAGTCTAGTCTAAGTCCAGTGATGTGGGGACCGAGACAAGATGGCCATTGGGCTTGTTGGCCACTAGCTAGGTTCCAAATTTACTGAGAAACCTTGCCTCAAAATAACAAGGTTGAGAGTAAGAAGAGAAAGCCTGGCGTCTTGCTCTAGCCTCTGCATGACCTCATGTGAACCGATATCTGCACACACATGTGCTCATACACCACCCTGACACATTCACATACACAAATACATACATTTTCAAATAGTTTATTAAAAATTAAAAAATGAAATAAAGAATTAAAGTCACCAATAAGTTCCCCTGAGGCATTAGCAAGGATATGTAATTTGGAGGCTGACATTGTCTTAGATGCTAGGTATATGCAGGTAAGAGAACAAAATCACATAAAAGCCAGTTTCCTTTGCTTTCTCTCTTTTTTATGCTCTAGGGAAAGTTCTGCATATTTGTTCTTCTGTAGATCCTTCACCAAGTGTCTGGTGATGGACTTTGTAATGCTGGGCAGCAGGCTTACCATTCCAGAGAGAAGTGAAGTATATTGCTGGTGGAGAAGAAAGACAAGATAGAACTAGCTTTTAGCTTAACATATAATGAAAGTGACATTTACATCCTTCTTCTGTATCTTCTGTAATCTTCCATTTTCATTCGATCATAATACAGAATTCCAAGAAGAAAAAATTTCTACATTTAAAATCAGCATAACAAAGCTGATGTAATGAATTGATCTTTGACTGAGGGATGTTAGGTGTGATACAATCTGGAAAATAAATCTAGATTCTGTACAACAGGAAGGTGATCTTGAAACCGGGCTGTGCCATAATCCAGATGTGACAAACAATATTTTGTCATTGTAGTGAATACATCTTTTCATTTACTCTTATAAACAAGGCCTGATATTTACACATGCTTTCCCTAATATTTAATATCTTACTTTTAGATAAAAATAAAGCTAAATTTATCCCACTTAATAATCCAGAATTCATTTATTGTGTATACTCAGGTAGGAGAGCCAGTGTCTTAAGCACCTGGCATCTCTCTTCCCTTCCCAGCACTAACTGAGCTCAACCCTGCTGAGTTTCTGAGATGAGAGAGATTGGGCTCATTCAGGGTGGTGTGGCTGCAGACCCTAGCTTCACTCTCAAACTCTTTCTCATCCTGTGTCTGACTTGGTTCCACTTCCAACTCTCTTGTTTCACACCATGATGTATAAAAATATCAGAAAGAAGTAAGTTAGTTTTAAAAATAATTTAAAAACATTTCTATTTGTTATGTTTTAGTTAGAAGTATTAGAAGACTCCTTAAAATATTATAGTTGATTAAAATTTAATCCAATTAAATTTTCAAAGATGGCTCAGAAAAATCTGTAGAAGTAACTATTTACTTTGGAGAGTTTTACTTCCTGCTAGAATGTTCATGTTAACTCTTAATGATCCAATGCTGAAAAGAGAAAACAAACGTTACAACAAAGAAGTAAACAGTAAGTCCACTGATGATAGATGAATATGAGCTAAATTATGTATTATCAGCCTTTTAAATTATAACATAGATGTGGCCTTTCATTTTCATTTACTGTTAATGAAATGAGAAACCATGTTCAACATGGTTAATGGACTAGTACACACATTAATTACTTATTCTATAATAAGCAACTGAAGATACATAGAAAACCAGACAGGGAAGGAAGGGAGAAAGAGAGGGTGGAAAGTATGGAGGGAAGAGAAGAGGGATGAAGGGGGAAGGGGGAAAGGGAAGGAGGGAGGAAATGAAGAGACAGGATGATGAACATGAGGAGAATCCAAGGGGAATTAAAACCAGATAAGGACTTTGACACCTAGTGTGATATCTGACTGTGTCCCATAATTTGAAACCCTTCAACTTAATTATTTCTATAGAGTCACAGAGTACTGCCTCATGTATTAACCTAAGTTCAGGAGGAAGCATTGCCTGGCTGTACTTGAGGATCCTGATAATATTTCCAATTCCCAGGAAACATGGCTGGAAAATGTATATCACATAAGAACCTCAAGTCCACCCTATACTTATAAAGCTGAAGTTTTCTCCACCAACATGGCACAAGGACATCACGAGAGTCAATTTCCACAATGAATTGGGCACTGTTCTGCAATCTTACATCATTCTTCTAAAGCTAACACAATAGCATATGAAACTAGAAATGTAAATAGTTTGAGAATCAGACTCAAGCATCCTGTACAGTGGAGTCCTCACAGAGCAAGTGATGCAGAGAAGAGGAATCCCCGAGGATGAAATTAGAAGTCTAAGGAACACAAGGACCCTAATGGAGTTTTTCCAACATATGGAAAAAATAGAGCCACACCTTATTTCTACGGATAAGGAAGGCATCTTAGGTAAATCTGGGGCAATGATGCCAATGACCGACCTTCATAAGCAAGAGGATCTGTGATCAATCCCTATAACCTACATAAAACAGCAGGTGTGGTGGCACACTTGTGACCCCATATTTGGGGATGTGAGACAAGCTGATTCATGGGGCTTTATGACCAGCCAGCCCAGTCAAATAAGTAAGTTTGTGACAAATAAGCAGGGCAGTGACTCTGCTTCAAAGCAAGTGAATAATGGCCCTGAGGATGAGGCCCCAGGTTGAATTCTGTTTTCCAGATGAATGCATATGCATGTGCATATGCACACACCCATATACAAACAGACATACACATGCACACATGAACAGACACATATGCACAAACAGACAGAATACTGTAATGTGAATTCAAATTTGTTTTAGTAATAAAAACCTGGAATCAGATATTAGGGGGTGAAAGCTGAAAGATCAAAGAAGGCAGAGTAGCCAGTCACTTTTTCTTTTCTGAAATCCTCAGAACCGAGGGGGCAAGATGCTGCTTCTATGAATCCTCAGATTGAATGCCATCTCTACCAAACTTCAGACTGAATACAGTGAGCTCATCTCTCTTACTACCTTATATTCCTCTCTCTGCCCAGCCATATTCCTTCCTGTCTCCACTCCCCTAGTGTTGGGATTAAAGACCTGTGACTCCTAAGTACTGGGATTAAAGGTGTGAGCCACCACCAACTGGCTCTGCTTCTTTTTGATACTGAATCAGTCTAGTGTAGCCCAGGGTGGCCGCCATGATACCAAAGAGATCTGTCTGCCTCTGCCTCCTGTGTGCTAGGATTAAAGGTGTGTACCACCACTGCCTAGCATATTTGGGTAACCAATGGCTTACTTCATACTCTGATGTCAGGCAAGATTTATTTGTTATAGCACAAACAAAATATCACCACATTTCCTTTTGTCTAAATTAAAAAGGTTATAATTAATATAAGAAAAAGTATATACAATAAGTATAGTACATATATATATATATATAATATAGGCAATAAATATATCAAAAATGTCTAGTCCATTTGTATTTGATAAAGTCAGAGAAAATACTCAATTATCTATCCCAAATTAGTGAGTCCAAAGTCTTGTACCTAATCCACTTTCTAGTCTAACTTGCAATGCCACAGCTATCTTTTAATGTCCCTCAAACTTATACACTTTATACTGTTTCAGTGAGTTTCTTTTCTGAATCTGGCAACAAGGAAAAGTGTAATGATAAAGTCTTCAACTCCATCAGAGACCCAAGAAGGAAATACTATTAACTGAGTAAGCAGGAAGTTAGAAATGACAGAAACAGATGGCTGTGTAGACAGTTATTCAGGTTCCTCTGCAACGTTTTGGCATTCATATTCAGCCTGAAGGCTTAGAATATTCAGACATTTTATGGAGCAGGATTTTTGAAAGACTGCCCCATCTTGTCAGGCCAAAGATTTGGAAATCACTCATTTTTGTGTCCTGATTTGGATGACATACTGTCAGAAGTTGAAGCAAGGGCCTTTCTTGCCAAGTGACTACTTTTATCACACAGAAAAAAAAACTCCAAGTGTGTAACATGAGGGAGCCTGCTTGTTTGGATTTCTATCTTACCCAGTTCCCCAGCTGTTTAGTCCCAGAGAAAAATCACACAAGAGGTCTCTATAAGTTATAATGCTGATTGGCCCATTAGGTCAGGCTTCTTACTGGCTAACTCTCACATTTTGATTAACCCATTTTTCTGACCTATGTTAGCCATGTGGCTCAGTACCTTTTTCAGTGGGGCAGCTCACATCCTGCTGTTTCGGTGATCTGGGCAGGAGTGGGAGGAATCAGCTTCCTCCTCCCCAGAATTCTCCTGCTCTCCTTGCATCATTTCTACTTCCTGTCTGGTTTTCCCGCCTTCACCTCCTGCCTGGCCAATCAGCATTTTATTTAAAACATGATTGGCAGAATACAGACAATTCTCCCGCACCACACGTGGACTTTCTTTGATGCCCATCCTCTTCTCTGAAGTGGATTCCTGCTGCCAGGTGTAGACATGTCTCATTGTCATAAAAAAGAACCTGTTTTGTTTCCTTTGGTTTTTTGAGAGAGGACTTGTCTGTAGCTTTGGAGCCTGTCTAGGTCTTGTAGACCAGCTTGGCCCTAAATTCACAGAGATCCATCGGCTTCTGCCTCCCATGTGCTAGAAAAGTGCTATAAAACCTATGTTACTAAAAGCATCATAAATGCAATATTCTGTATATCTCTGAAGTGCTTGAATACCTAAAACATCTGTCTGACCTTGAAAACATACCTAATTTGACTATAAGTTCAATTGTAATAGGTGACTAATTACTAACCTGCATTTCCTTATTATCATAAATGGTTGGAAATAATAACTTTTAAGGACTAGAAATTTGCATTATGTTGTTAAATGAGCTGTTAGGTACAATACCTAGAGCAAGGTTAGAAATGTATGTACAGCATGTTCTAACAAAAATAACCTTAAATTTGTATCAATGTACAAAACTCCATATCAATGTAAAATATTAAAAATTATTACTTTTTTGGTTTAAAAAGGAGGTTCAATAATCTACCTTTTAATCCTATTTCTATTTCCCACCTTTTTCTTTTCAGAGTAGATTCAACAATCTACCTTTTATCCTATCATATCTGTGTCTCCGTTGTTTTCCTTTCAAAACAAGAACCCTGAATCTAATATCCATTGTTCAGCTTTTTTTTTGCTTATCATTACCAATAATAACTTGTAAGCAATCCTCCTAAACAATGACAAATATTCATAACCCATTAAATGACAAAAAAAAAAACACCCACTGCACCTCTTGGGAATATGGGCATCATGTTCTTAAATTTACTTCCTGCTGTCTGGGGATGATGGCATTTTTAGGGGATCCTGAAAAGAAAAGTTTAAGTTAACTCTGAAGTCCTGAGAGAGATAGCTGTATCATTTGTTATCCATCTCTATGTAATGGAAAAATATAGGACTTGTCTCAAGTCCTGGTTAGAGTAATCTGGGAGGTTGGGTCATCTCCGATTTTTAAATTCCTGAAGATAGTTGCTTTTATTTTCCTGGAAAAATAAAACAAAGCCCTGACCCAACCCTAACTTTGGGGAGGTTGCAAATCTAATCCTCATTAATTTTAATTTATGTTTTTTTCTACAAGTTTTGTTCTCTCTTGTATAGCTGTTCTATCATTTGAAGCAGTGTTTGTTTATTTGTTTGTTTGTTTATGTTTAGAAGCAATTCCTCAACAAGGACAGATAAAATCTGAGCTGAGTATTACATGGCAACCTATGAGAGGCCCCTCAAGGCACTTCCTGCTGGTAAAGGGTTGCCTTGACTTTTCTGTGTCAATCTACATTCATTAGCCTTCCCTTGCCACACCTTCTGCATAATCCAGATAGGAGGGCCATTCTGTTAGGCATCTGCTTAAAACACATTGTTTCTAGGAATGCTCATTTATAAATCCTTTTAGGAGACCTTGCTTATCACAACGGCAACATTTGACTTTACAATGTCTCTTCAAACCTCTGGAAAACACCTCTCTTATCCAATCATCATCATGGTCATGAGATTCAATATCAATTTTATCTCAGATTTGTCCCTCCAAGAGTGCTGATCTTGCCTTAAAAACATAATTTTATTTTTGCATTGAGAATTAACATTTTCAAAGGCCAGATATTCAATTATTTTTTTATCTAGCTTTTGAATTTGGTATTATTCTATTTACTGCTGAAATCAATCTTT
Source organism: Myodes glareolus (assembly GCF_982192425.1). Classification (NCBI taxonomy): domain Eukaryota; kingdom Metazoa; phylum Chordata; class Mammalia; order Rodentia; family Cricetidae; genus Myodes; species Myodes glareolus. The sequence goes on along the minus strand of NC_142047.1, from coordinate 63,704,069 downwards.
GAAAGAAATTAGTGAAGTTTTCTTCTGGGCCCTGTATGACTTCAGTAAATGACTTCATTTTCTTTTTTACTTCTCCAGTTCTGTCCCAGCCATGCAAAGCTGCTGTGTGGCATAAAGACAGAGTGTGACCATCAGATAGAGACTGTCTTTCTATGTTAGCTTAATCTCCTTCTCCAGAAAGATGGTTTTGGGAGATTTCCATATATCTATCCCTACTTCATTATTCAATGATCTTTGCCTCACCTATCCACCAAGTCCTCCATTGTCATTGAGGACTAGGATCTAAGTCTGCTGTAATCATGTCTCTCTAGTCTTAAGGGACAATCCTATTACAAGTTGACCACAAGTTTAACATCTACTTCACAAAAGGTGAATGCATGCCATATGAGACTATTGCTTCTTTGAATCTCCTTAAATCTAACTTTTCCATAGGATCCAGTGAGTGCTTTAACAGTCTTATGGATATCTGTCATTTAGCAGTTCATGTAAGGTGACTAGATAGATGGTTGTTTGAAAACCTTAGACTGTTCCTCTCTGTCCTTATAATGAAATGCTGAAATTGGTTCTCCTTTAAATTTCTCTGTCTGGATATAAATATCTCTCTGATCTTTTTAAATAAGTTTTACTAAAGCCTTTACCATTGACACTCACATTAACCAACTTTGTGAGAGATAAATCAAGAATTATCAAGATAATGATTAACATTATCAATTATCAAACATTTCAAATCTCACATAAGTTAATTATCCTTTAATTTAACTGATTTAATTGTTTCAATTTTCAATCACTGTTAGAGACCTAACTCTCTCCATCATAATTTTGTTTTCCACTTTTTGTCATGGGAAAATCTCTCTCTCTCTCAAACTTACTACCCCCTTAAGAGTTCTGAGTTGTCTCATCAAATCTGCTGAGGATGGTGATGAAGATGTGAGACGGACTGATGCTGCATAAAATAGTAGAAGCTTGAATGGTTTCAGAGTAGCTACCTAGGTTGGCAGCAGTCTGAGAAGCAGGGCCAGGAGAGAAGAAAGGAAAACCTAGCCGGCAGGATGGTAACTCTAGCCGAGTGTAGCTCCAGCCTATGACAGTGTCTGCAAAGCCACAGGCAAGTGGCTTTTCATGAATTTGTGCCCTAAAAATTGGATTGAGAATACCATAACCATTTTATAATAAAAATACTTGATTTGTTCTATGATACAGTGAAAGGATAAGAAATTATAAAGCAATTAAAACACAGTATGATAAAGTACTCGGGCAGAAACACATGCAAGTGATACGGAAATCTAAAATGTAAGCATTCAAACTTAAAAATTCTTTCATAGATGAATTAAATATTAGAGAACAATAATAAATTTATACAAGTTTGAAGAAATTTCTTTGAATCAACCCTAACTTGGATTTTTCCTTCCCAATAAATCTTTTGAATAACATTTGTTGTGCAGTGTGACATTTTCATCAGAGTGGAGCCAGCCATAACAAATTTCACTAGCGCTGGGGTGGAGCACACCTGGAACACATTCCCTGGGGAAGCTTAGTCTTAGCAGAGCAGAGTTGCTATACTTCAGGGGACCTGAACAGTACTTATCCAGAGTAGATAAGTACTACAGAGTAGAGCTGTAGTAACCATGAAAACCTCCCCTGCCAGAGCAGAGTTCTTACACTTAAATTGGGGAAACCTAGCTCTGCAGCAACGCTGTAAGCTGCAACACTCACAGTGAGTTTGTGGCATTTCTTGGCTCTGACTGCCAGGATATTTTCCATCTGAGCCGCAATGCTTAAATGAACAGTTCCTAGTAACCAGTTCTCCACATTTTGTGTCTATGAATTTTACTATTTAAGGAACAGGACCAACTTGCTACTGGTACAGATATATGTGCTGCTGATGTTGACTGGCTGGCATGGCATTGCACTGAGGATTTTCTCATCAGTGCTCACTGGCATATGGATCTGAATAATTCTATGTAACGTCTCTGATTCAAAGTGATACGAGTTTCACAAAATGAATTTGAATGTGTTGATGGCTTTATGAATTTTTGGAAGAATTTGAAAAAGACTACTATTAGTTATTTAGGAAGATGGAAGTTATGTCTGCATGTCTCTGTGTGGGTTTATGAATATGTGTGCAGAGCCCGTGGAGTGCAGCAGAGGGAACAAATCCCCAGAGCTGGAGTTTCAGGTGAGTGTGAAACATTTGACCTGGATGCTGAGAAATGAACTCAGGTCATCCACAAGAGCTACGTATGCTCTTAACTGTTGACAGTAAAAATAAAACTCAGTGTTAGCACCTCGGCAAGAATGATTCATGGAGTCTATTTGCTGTCATAAACAGAATATTGTGAGAAGGGAGATCCAGTGAAAACAGGAAATTAGCCCAAGATATTTAGGACAACAAATGTAAGAATTAATGTTTATGAAAAGCAAATGAAACTCCTAAAGTTTATTCTATACATACAACAAAACTTAAAAACCAATCACAGGGAAGGGCAGGAGCTCATATTTACAACTTCTGTATAACCAGCCATCCATCACTGGTATTTCAAGTTGTTGGAAAATTCTGACTGGCATTCTAATTAAACTTTCAACACATAGAGACAAAGGTACAAAGAGTCAAAATAGAGATAACATTTTAACCTTATAATATAAACTTTATAAACACAAAGGGAAAATAAATAGAGGGACGTATTTTCACTGAGAAAAAAAAACTGCCCTTCACAGTTTTATCCTTGCATGCATGGGCAAGTTAGAGAGGAAAGTTCTGTAGGTGATCAGGGATCTAGAGAAAATGGTAAGTTTGCTGTTTGAACCCTCACTGAGCAGCTCAGCATTGATCAGCTTGTAGTATTTGCCTGTAGAAACTCCTGTATAGCTAAGCTTTTCTCGGAGAAAGAAAAATGAAGTCTGAGCAGTTCTCAGCTTTGAGGGCACCAGGGTGATCCTAGCACGTACAAAAAGTTTGTCTCTATGCATCAGCTCCTCTCCTCATATGCAGGGCAAGAATAATCAGCAGAGGGGCTCTTTGAAATGGGCAGCCCCTCTGATAGAAACAACCAAATTTACAGTAGTGTTGCAAACACTGACAACACAATGATCTAATATTAACGACGTAAGCATCTTTGTACACAGGGTAGGATATTTCCCATATCAAGTATGAACATGCAACCGACAGAAGCAATCATTTGGTCATACTGGGCAGACTATCTACTATAATAGCTAATGATGCTAGTAGTACAACCTCCTAATTATATCGCTCTCGATAACTTTTATGTTGTTGGCTTGTGTATCTGTGTCTTGTCTAGAATCATCTCCTTACATGTCTTCAGGACTGCTTACAAATTCCTCATTCTCTTCAAAGTTCCAATTTACATGCAAGTTCCAAGAAGCCCTTCCTGACATATCTACACTTAGAAAGCTTTGGTTGTATTACTGTCAGTGATATTCTGTGATAACTAAATTTTACTGTTGATATGTTTGGATCAGAAATCAACTTAAAAGCTTGCCTCTGTGAAAGTCTGGAAGGACATTTCCAGGAAGAAGTAATTGAGCAGAAAATCATCTTTCTCAGATTTGGCAAAACCATCTTATAGTGGTCCATATAAGGAGAGGGCCAAGCAAGAAGCCTGTTGCTTGTCTGCCTCTGTTTCCTACTGGTGAGTGAGTCTACACTCTTGTTGCAATCTTTGCTAACATCAGATTGGGACTGCTGAGGCATCCAGTTCTGTACACTGTACAGCTACCAAATGCTGAACCTCTCTAGCATGCAGATAGCCATTGTTGGAGCAGTCACTCCTGATCATTAAAGCCAATTTAATAAATTCCAATTTGACATGTATACATGTATATATAATATTGTATGTATTATATGCACACGTTAAACTTAGAATTTAAAATGTCAAAACCTGTAAAATAGGAATTCCAGGCAGTGAGGAAAACTGTGAAATGGAGGAAGCATTTTAAACATACAACCACTAATAATTTCATTACTGGGTAAAATGAAAGCTCCTTTGATGAGGATTATAGAAAACTACTCAGCTAAGCAGGAAATATTATTTACAACTGTAATGTGTGGCCTAGAATTTACTATGGAGTCAAGGATGTCTTTGAGCTTCTGGTTTGCCTATCTCCACATCCTGATGGCAGGGATGAAGGCCTGGCCCCGTTATGCCTGACTTATGCAAAGTTGAGAATCAACCATAGGATTTCATGCATGCAAAGCACACATTCTGCCAATTGAGCTACATACTCAGTGTGTATATTTAAATGTCCATAGATCAATTCTAATAAGGCCTATGGATGAACTTGACCTGTCTGCATGGAATGCAGTTTTGGCTGAACTTAACTTTAGGGCACCAGAAACACTCGAAAGACATTTTCAAAGAGTTGGAAAAAGATGTTTTGTCTTAAATTTCATATCATAATGAATTCTTGTTTAAAGTGAAATTACTTTATAGTATTTGAAGAAGGTTTGCCAGTTACATTGCTTAATAATTTGTACTTTAAAAGTTCTAGAAAGGTATTGGTCTAACATAAGAGAAAAATAATGTAAGAGAAAACACAATACATTTGTTTTGAGAAAATAAATACATCCATAAAACTGTAAATGCATTATTTTTAATGAAAATGGTTTCAAGGTGTGCGTTTATATGTATATTAAAATATCAGCTTGAAGCATCTAAATGTACACAGTATGGTGCTTTCAGTTTAAGAGATGTTATAGGTCTGGGATCATTTAGAGATTCACCAGCCTGACTCAAGTTTTGATTTTAGTAAAATAGAGGCTTTTTATAAAATAACTGGCCAGGACCAGACCAGAGAGTGTTATCTAGGTAAGGCGCTGGATATAGTTAGTATAAGGATTATAAAGGGAAAACCCACAAAGTTATAATTTGGGGAGGTGGTTTAAATTAGTTTATATCCTGTCTCAATAATAGCAATGCTTAATTTTGTAAAAGACATCTAGCAGGTACCTCATCCATCCAAGCAAACAAACATTCCTTACAAGAGTGAAATTTAGCCATTAGCCTGTTTAATCTTGTGGCCTTGCAGGAATAGCTGAGGCAGTGAAATATTTTACAACAATCAGCGGTATTTAAGACCAGCTGAGAATCTGAGAGGCATAAGCTGGCAGAACTCTGTGAGTTCAAGACTGTGTAACAGCCCTGGCTGTACTGGAACTTGCTTTGTAGACCAGGATGACCTCAACCTCACAGAGATTCATCCTAAAGGTGTGTACCATCAAGCCAGCACAGGGACAATTTTTGATCAACCACCACAATACCCAGGCCCCAGCAACCATTAACCAGCAGCAGCAGCTCAGGGAGGGATGGGGCATTCCTTGTCCATGATGCAATGTCGAGGGCCTATCTTCTGCAGATAACCACAGCTGCAGTGAGACCACGAGGGCAGTGACTAGGTCATATCCAGAATACACCTCTTTCCTGCACAAGCATGCATTCTTTTCTCTTGCATTCTTTCTGCTCTCTTCTGGAGATGTTCCCTAAGCCTTAAAGGGGGTAAGATGTCTTACACATTTAGGGTTGGGCCTCCACCACCCATTATTCTCAGCCCTTGGTCCAGTTACAGTTTCTGTATTAAGCACTGCCTTTGCTCTGAGGTAGGCAGGGTGCAGAACTAATGTTATTCAGTACAGTGGAGAATGGGCTTCTCCTGATGCTCGCTGACCTCCTGCGTTGCTTTCTCTTGGGAGAGCCCACCTGTGGCACTGGCCATCTTATTTATTCACCAGATGGGACATGTTCTTCTTACCCATCTGCAGAAGCTTCTTGTATATTGAATCTAAGGACCCTTCATTTGTCAATATTTACTGCAAATATTGACTTTTAGTTTTTTATGTGCCCTTTAATTTATTTTAATATTCCTACAGAAAGAATCTCTCCAAATGTTTATGGAGTGATATTTATTAATTTTTTTGTTGCAGCTGTCTGTATTTGTAGCATTGCTTCAAAGTGACTTGTGGGTGGCCCCTTCTGTTATTTAGAAGCCAAAGTTTTCTTAGACTGAGAGAAGTTGAATTTTAATATCTCTGATATTATTATCTCAATATCTCTGTTCCCCAGTGCCTCTTTGCTTTTCATTATAGCACACTATGTGAAAGCTGAGCTTGCAGGTTTACATGTGGCCTGGGATGTTAACTTTTTAAATACATCCTTTACACCCTGCTAGAGCTAGGAAGACAGTTGTCAATATCTAGAACAAGCAGACCACAATGGAAAATAAACTGCAGTGTCTTTGGGTTGTGAGGCTTGCGGGAAGAAGTTAGTCTCAATTAGTGTTCTCCAAAAGTCAGGAGGGTAAGTAAGCCAGGGAAGGGGAAGTGTGTCTTCAGAGGCCAAATAGGATATCCAGTTTCAGGTTTTCTGGTCAATGGACAAGGAAATACAAAATTAGCACATTATTTCAATCTACTTGCTTTATTTTAATTATGGGTATATGTCCATGTGCTTGTGTGGCACATGTGTTATGGTTGAGTAACTAGGTATTCCTGTGGGATTTCTAACAGCGGGAGTGAGGGCTGTCTCTGACTCTTTTTCTTTTAGTCCTTATTCTATTTTTATTTTTTAATTTCATCTTTTTTTACTTTTTTTTACTTTTTTTTCCAAAGTTTATTAAATTATAAAAGTTTCCGTTTCTGCCCCTCCTCCCAACACCCTCCCACTCCCCCCACTCCCTCTCCTCCTCCCTCTCCATCCCTAAGAGCAGTCAGGGTTTCCTGCCCTGTGGGAAGTTCAAGTACCTCCCCCCTCCCTCCAGGTCCAGGAAGGTGAGTATCCAAACAGACTGGAAGAGCCCGTGATCCAACCAGATTCTCTGAATGTGTCTGGCCTGGAGTCTTTCTGAAAAGCCATTGACAATGATACTGGGACTTGTTTCCTCTGCATATACTGGATTTTTGGGATCCAGTCTGTTTGGATAATTTCATCTTTTTTACTTTACATTCATCCAAGTCCATCTCTCCCATTCTCTCCCTCATTGATTTACAGGTCTCACATGGAAAATTGTCCATCCTATCGAAAGCAGTCTCCAGATTCAGCACAAGTCTCCACCAAAATTCCAATATGATTCTTCACAGACCTTGAAAGAGCAATATGTAATTTCATATAGAGAACCAAGAAAAAATGCAGGATAGGTAAAACAATGCTTTACAGTAAAAGAATATTCAGAGGTATCACCCTCCCTGATTTCAAACTGTACTACAGAACTATAGTAATAAAAATCATGTGGTCTTTGCATGTGTTACTGCTCTGGAGAGAAAAGTATCCTGATTTTTAGAAGTCAGGCTATACCTATAGCCACGAGGAGAAATGCACCCTGATTGTTGGGAAGTCGGGATATACTGGAAGCTGTGTTCTGATGGGGAAGGTTTTCCCTCAGGATGTAGCAATCCGGCTCCTCTCTGAGATAAAGCCCTTAAAGCTGATCTGTACTCCATTCCACTAAGAGAGCTCCTCTGTAGAGATGTCCATTGTTGCTCTGTTTTGTTCCTCTAAGGAAGTTTCTCAGCAGAGCTCTGCTCTGCTCAGGCAAAGGAAGGTCTACACCTAAAACTCACTCAAGAGGTTTATTTGGGAGGGAGGAACCCAAGAGAGTGGCTGCCTCTGCCAGGGTGGAGACGGGCAGCTGCCAACTGAACAGGCACAGGGCTGACAAAGGGCTGCTCAGGGGCAGAGTTTTGCAGGGAGAAGTGTTTTAGAGTGGGAAATGGTCAGATTACAATCCTCTGACTCTGTCCAAGCTCAGAAATTGTTTAGATTTTGTGCTCAGGGATTGGTTTGTTTTCCTGCTCTGGAATTGGGTAGTTTCTGCTTGCAGATTGGTTGGTTTCATACTCAGTTGGTCAGAGGCAGAATGTGTTTTTTTGGCTCTGGCTTTAGGGCCAAAGTGCATCTCTTTAACTTTTTGACATTTTGGCTTTAGTTTCAGGGCCAGGGCATGTTTTTTCATTAGCTCTGATTATAGAGCCAAAGTATATTTCTTTGGCAGTGGTTTCAGGGTCACGGTGTGTTTCTTTGGTTCTTGTCTCAGTGCTTAAGTGTGTTTCTTTCACTGGCTCTGGTTTCAGGGTCAGGGTGGGTTTCTTTGGCTGGCATTTTTACCCTAAGTATTATCATCAAAACAGACATTGGTCAATAGAATTGAATCAAGGACCTATACATAAATTTACACATCTATGGAACCTGATTTTTCACAAAGATGAAGAAAAAAGTTGAAGAAGATACCAGAAGATGGAAAGATATCTCAAGCCCATGAGTCAGTAGGGTTATCATAGTAAAAAATGGCCACCTTACAAAAAAGCAATCTATAGATTCAATGCAATCTCCATTAAAAAAAAATTCCAACACAATTCTTTACAGACCTTGGAAGAAAAATATTCAACTCCATATGGAAAAACAAAAAAAAAAATCAGGATAGTTAAAACAATCCAGTACAATAAAAGAACTTTCAGAAGTATCACCACCCCTGATTTTAAGATTTGCTACAGAGCTACAGTAATAAAAATCATATAGTATTGGAATAAAAACAAACGTGTGGATCAGTGGAATAGAATTGAAGATCCAGATGTAAACCACACACCCATGAACACCTGATTTATGACAAAGAAGTCAAGATTACATAACAGATAAAAGAATGTATCTTCAGCAAATGGTGCTGATCTAATTGGAGGTTGGCACATAGAAGAATATAAATTAATCCATGTTTAATACCCTGCAGAAAACTCAGGTTCAAGTGGATCAAAGACCTCAACATAAATCCAAATGCACTGAACCTGATAGAAGAGAAAGTGGGAAATAATCTCAAACTCATTGACACAGGAGAAAATTACCTGAGCAGAACTCAAATAGCACAGGCACTGAAACTGACAATTAATAAATGGAACCTTGTGAAATTCAAAAGTTTCTGTAAGACAAAGAATAAAACAGCAACTGAGAGAAGAAAGTATCTTTACAAATCTGATATCTTATAGAGGGCTGGTTTCCAAAATATATAAAGAACTCAGGAAACATGATATCAACAAACAAAATAATTCAATTTCAAAATGGGGTGCAAAACTAAACACAAAAGAATCTCAAATTAACAAGCAATACTTATGGAGATGTTCAACATTCTTAGCCATTAGGGAAAATACAAATCAAAACACTTCTGAGATGCCATCTTACACTTGTCAGAATAGCTAAGATCATAATTCAAATTACAACTCATGCTGGTGAGGATGTGGAGCAAGGGGAGCACTCCTCCACTGATGGTGGGGCTGCAAACTTGTACAGCCGCTTTGGAAGTCAGTATGGTGGTTCCTCAGAAAACTGGGAATCAGTCTACCACAGGACCCAGCAATACTGCTCTTGAGCATATACCCAAAGGATGCTCAATCATACCAAAAGTACACTTTCTCAACTATATTCATAGCAACTTTATTTGTAATAGCTAGAACTTGGAAACAACCCAGATGTCCCTCTACAGAGTAATGAATAAAGAAAATATGGTACGTTTACATAATGGAGTATAACTCAACTATTGAAAACAAGAACACCAGGAAATTGGAAGGCAAATGGGTGGAACTAGAAAAAAAAATCACCCCAAGTGAGATAACCCAGACTGATAAAGGTAAGCTTTGTGTGTACTTACTCATAAATGAATATTAGCTATAAAATTAAGAATAACTATGCTACAATCTACAGAACTAGAGAGATTAGGTAATAAGGAGAGTTCATTAGGATGGGGGGGGGACTCCCAGGTCTCTTTGGGAATGGGAAATAGAAGAGGCATCTCTGATTCTTTCACCTGCTTTGGAGACTCTTTTCCTTCTACTGGCTAACCTCATCCAGCTTTGATGTGAAGATATGTGCCTGGCCTTATTATAGCATATTATGCCATGTTTGGTTAATGTCTGTGGGAGACATGTTCTTTTCTTAGAGGAGACAGAATAGAAGGTGTATCTGTAGAGAGGGTAGGTGGGATAGAGACTAGGAGGGGGTGAGGAAGGGGAAACTGTGGTCAAGATGTAACATATGAGAGAATAAAATTAAAAAATTAAAAGAGAAAAGTATTAATAATAAGTTTAGATTTGCCACTCCTGTAAATAAACTATTTAAAACACCCAATTTAGGGTGGGAAGGTGGCTCAGTAAGGGTTCTTACGGTCAAGCCTGATGACTTCCGTTTCTCTCCTGAAACCCATGCTGCGGGAGAACTCTGACTCTTATAACTTGTCCTCTGACCTCCATACGTGTCCACCTATGCTCACAAAGACTTTCATAAGAACACACAATAAATAAAAATAATTAAAATGTAAAATAGAAATTTTAAGAAACACCTGCAATGGTTTTGTGTTAAAAACATGAAAAGAAATCTTGCATCTACATATTTGTAACAGGCTCCCCTCAAGCTCACATCTGCCTCCCTAGCTCTGGGAGCATGGTGATCTCTGAACAGAAATCATTAGAACCTTTTAGTAGATTGTCCTTGCTTGTATCAATCATCCTTTGTTCAGTAGGAACTGGATGGTGCTCTTCATGGAGAATCTATAGTTTTGCATTGCTGCTTTCAATAAGTGATTTCTGTTTCATTATAGCTACTAGTTACTGCTTCTCTATATCTATATCTATATCTCTATATATCAATATATATCATATATATATATATGTCCAGAGTTCCGATGAGGACCAGCATCAGAACAGGCGTGTGTGCCGTAATGCGATGGTATGTGTAACCAGACAGCTGGATATATATAGATATAGATATAGATATATGTATATATCTAAGTACCAAATAAAATACTTGAGTACTAGGCTGTAACCTTGGTCTACTGTTATTTCAAGTCTAGTCTGACTTAACCCTTTCAGAGGCTGTAAATAAAAACCTAACTCAGGCAGTTTACCAGTTTAATTTTCATCAAAACAAGAAGGCAGATGCAGGTAGGGAAATATACCGGGAGAGGAGGACTTGAGGGCCCTGAACCTTGGTGCAGGTGTCACTGAGCTGAACCACAGGAAAGGCTGTCTTAGAGTGTTAGTTCTCACTGTCCTTCACTATCCAGTACAGCCAACGACACTGACTTTCCAGATGTCCAGAGTTCCGATGAGGACCAGCATCAGAATAGGCGTGTGTGCCGTAATGCGATGGTATGTGTAACCAGACAGCTGGAGTGCAGAGTGAGGGAAGGGATGCGTGCTGCAATGGAGATGCCATGTGCCGTGTGCCGAGTTGTCTTACCAGAGCTTGTTGCCACCCAAGGTATATTTTGCATTACTTTCATAGCCACCAGGCAATTGTGAAGGTCTCTGATACAAACCAAGGGATAAAAGAAACATTGGAGCTGCGAAATATGTAATAGTTTAATATAGGGACAAAATATGAAAAGGGCAGAGGAGATAGTTAAGTTGGTAAAGTGATTACTGTACAAGCTTGATTGAGGTCCAAAAACTGAGCTTCGGAACACATGTCAAAACAGTCAGATGAGGTGATATGCCATTGTAATCCCAGTACTGGGAGTGGGGGGCTAGAGACAAGTAGGCTTCTGGTGCTAATGGGACAGCTAGCCTAGCCTATTTGGTGACCTTCAGGTCAGTGACACATATTTTATCAAAAAAAAAGCAAAATCCAAGTTATAGAGTGTTTGTTGAACATGTGATAGATAGTGACTTATGGCCTCCACATGCATATGCAGACAAACGCCCATATACCTTTACACATTTGAACATATGAATACTCGAAGTCCTTAGCTGTTTGTTTATATATGGTTACTATGGTGGTTAATATAGATGGCTAGCAACAGTAGCTAAACCTCCTAGGAGACAATCCTCTGGCTATGCCTGCTAGAGAGTTTCTAGATTAGGTGTAGAAAAACCTACCCTAAACGTAGGTAGAACCTTTCTATGAGTTGGGTGGGGCACCTAAAATAAGAATGAGAAATCAGACTGAGCATCCATCTCTCTCCACTTCTTGCCCGTGGGTGCAGTGTGGCCATGTGACCAGATGCCTCAGGCTCCTGCCATCCTCCTTCCCCACCACAGTAGACTGTATGTGAAACTCCAAGACAAAATTAGCTCTTCCTCTTTAAGTGGCTTTTGTCACAAAAGTGCACAAAGTAATAAATGCAGTTGCTAAATCAGTTCTGGGGCGCATGCAAATCCAATCATATAAGAATGGTGAGATCATTGATTATAACTGAGCTGAAAATGTTTGCTGAGAGACTGGGACAGCTTTCTCATGTCTCTCACATGTCTTCACTCTCGCTTTTCTGGAAGCCTCATGTCAGGAATGTGAAGAACCCTAGTGGAACACTACATAGGGTGCAGCTACTGCAAAGCACCTGCCCTGACCAGCCAACCCAGTTGGGTCTAGCCCCTCTTTTCCTTTGTTCGGGTATCTGCACATAAGCAGGCTGTTCAGGTGTCTGCACTTTCCTAGAGAGATGTCCAGGTGTCTTCAGCACACATTTGTCTTAAGTCTCACCTTTAGAGAAACATGCATATCTTCATTGGCTATTTCCAAAATTGTGCATGACCAACATTTCCATGTAGGGTGATGTTAAGGTACAAAGATCCTGTAGTGGGTTTGGGGTTCTGGGACAGAGGGGCTCACTTTTCACTTTGATGAGTGCTACTCAGAGTGCTACTCTGGTAATGACACATGAGGAAGGAGCACAGTAGTCTCTGTCCTTAGCATTGCTGGCCACAGACACCATGACCGCTAAGAACTCTAGGCTGGCAGTGTCCAGGGGAGGCATGAAGGGTAACTGGAGGACTAGAGGATTCTGGTATCTCTGACCATCAGGGGATGATAGCATAAGTCAAATACTCGTTCTTCTCTTGCAGGGGGACTTTACCTATGGAGGTTGGAGAGCTCCCCTGCCCACCATTTCTTAGGGTAATATGATGGTGATGGATCCATCACAGGGTAAGGTCTAAGTCATTTTTTTGGTGCCATTATCAGAGTTGTGAGGACTGGAAATGGAGCATTGGCAGACCTAATAAACCAGGCTTCACAAACACAGGTCAATTAAACAAACAATAGAGAAAGACAGAGAAAGGAGACTTATTCAATGTGTTCACATTGGAAAGACGAAGAGTTCCGCCGAACTCCTAAGTTCATCATTAATGCCCTGACATGAGGGCTCAGTTGAAGAAGAAGAAGACAAGCATTATGAATAACTAAGGGTCCAGGTCAGTCCAGGACAGGGTGTGATCCCTCCTGCATCATTGTCCCAGCTCCAGTTACTCTTACAAAGCCACTTACAATTTGTCAGAACCATGTGCAATTTCTTTCTAAGAACCAAATTCCCCCTGACATTGGCAGCAGGCTTCATTTTTTACCCCTCTCCTCATGTGAAAGTATTGGGGAAATTCCAGTTCTTGGAGTCTGTTGTCCGGTAGTCTCATAGTCAAAGAGAGGGACACAAATATCCCTTTACAATAGCTTCAATTGGATGAGTGACTCAGTGGGTAACACATTTGCCACTGAGTTTGACTTCTTCAGAATACTCATAACAGCCTAACATAGTTGCACACACATCTGTGGTCCCAACGTTCCTGGAGAGTGATGGGAGGTAGAGATATGAGGATGCCCAGAAGCTCACAGGCCAAAGAGCCTGGAGTGTGCACTGGAAAAAAAAGACTCTATTCCAAACAAGGAAAAAGGTGAGTTTGTCCTCTGACCTCCATGCTCCTGCTATGGCACACGATTATTGTACTCGCACAGAGGAACATGCATACATAACACACACACACACACACACACACACACACACACACACACACACACACACGCATGCACTTAAAAAACACAAAGATCATCTTCATTCCTCCCAGGATTTTTTGAGTACCTTTCACACATTCTTCCCAGAAGACTAAAGACACTGAAAAAAATTATTCTTTGTTTTTCTTTCTGCTCATCCTTCCTCAGCCATTCATTATCTATCCTGGATTGACACATTATTCAGTGGTAAGAGACCATTCAGAGCACTTCCATCAGTTTCTGTAAGTCTTTGGGGGCGTACATATGACCCCATTTGTTGATGGCTCTCTTTTGAATGCAGGCCTTAATTTTCAACTACAGCACAAATGGAAAAATGTCTTTCCACATCTTATTACAGTAACTGTGATTATTACCAGCAGGAAAGGTAGCTGCTTTGTTCACTTCAGACCAGCAGCCTTCTGTGTTCCTCCTTCACAGCCATCGTATAATGTATACTTTCTGGATGACCACATATTGAGGAATAAATACTGTAACTTCCTCCTACATAGAGATCCAATAGGGCCTCTTTTGCAATCATTTTATATTTTTAAAAATTATCCTATCCTTTCTTCAAAATATTGCTTTCTGTTTCAGAAAGAGTTATTGGTCTTCTTCATGGTGAGAAAACTAGCATTCCAAGTACAGAATAAAGCTTGTTTCCCAGTGTTGAGGGAGACCAAGGGAGGCATTGTAGCGGGATGTGGAACTTTGCTGTGCCTTCTGAACAGCTCTGGTTGGAGTCTGTCTCTCAATATTTTCTAAATACTTCTCACTGTAAAAGTGAATCTTACAGAGGAATGCAGAAACAATAAAACCCAGATAATAACTCCATCTTCAAAAAGAGTATTATTTTTGAGTCTCTATGTCTACATGTATGAGTGTGGGCAGCTGTGAAGGCCAGAAGAGAACCTTGTTGAGGAGACGAATTTGGTTCTCAGTACCTTATCAAGCAGCTTACAGCTACCTATAAATCCAACTCCTGGGAATTTGATATTCTCTTATGGCCTCTGTGGGCACTTGCACATATGTGTGCTCGTGTGTGTATGTGAGTGTACATGCATACACACTCATGCGCGCACACACACACACACACACACACACACACAACCAATAAAGAATCTATAAAAGAGAAACTGTGTTCCTCCCTTCAGCTAGAAGACAGGTGAGAAAATACACTTCAAGGAATTGGGGCTTCTCCAGCAGACTCGTGAGAGGATAAAGACTAAATCCTAGAACCAGCTGGAACAGGAACTTGTCTCTGACAATCTTTGCAGGGAAAACAGTAGCCCTAACTTTGATGGGTGAGACCACAGCCTGACCAGAACTTCTTAGTTATTCATATCTCTTGCCATCCTTTCTAACATGAACAGCGTTGCACTACTTTGAAGATGGGGTTGGATCTGTTTGTATCTCTTCTTGATGTGTAATATTGAATATGTCCCCTTTCTTATATGGTCCCTTTACTATTCAGTCTCTAGTTGGCCTTTTGAGAACAGTTGGCCAAATCTAGCCTGTTAAGCTTGACAGAACTGGATCCTGATCCTGAATACCTCCAGTAACACTTGAAATTTTTCAGAATCCCACAAATAAAACTATAGCAAAATAAAATCGTAGGAACACTGTGGGGGATTGTGCCTTGCTGAAGATAATAAGTTTGTCTGGCATGACTTCTGTCTTTGAATTTTCCGCTTGGCAAGTCCTCTCAGCATTCCAACTATGTTCATACTTTGTCCCTCATTTTAGTTCTTGTGACTCTGGATTATTTACTTGAACCAGTACTGTCCATAGATGAATTAATGCAGGGTCTTGCACACAATCTGAGAAACCTACCAGGGGATACCTCTAGAGAAAAGTGACTCTTCCTCCTCAGTAGCCGTCAGCTTTCTGCATTTCCTCAGCTAGGTTGGTACCTCAGTAGACTTTTCCTAATCTGTGCTGGAATTTTTGAGTAGCTCAGTCTTGTGTGGGTACAACTGCTATGAGTCAATTGTGCAACAGTGATGCCATGTCAGAACACAGTATTTTCTGACTCCTCCCCATCCTCTGCCTCACGTCCCTCCCAACCTCTCTTCTTCAGTGTTTGCTGAGACTTGGGGACGCAGGTGTGGGTTGGCGTAGATGTCCCATCTATGAGCACTCAGCATTATGTGTTCTTAGCACTTTGGACACTTGAGTCTGCACTTTTTGCTAACTTCTTCCTACAGGTGTCTCAGTTTGTCTCCAAGAGCTATTCCACTTTACTCAACTTGCCTTCTGCATTGAATTCCTTAAAATAATTTTCAGGGGCAGAAGTTTTTTTTTGATTTTTCAGATAAAGCTTTTTTGTTTGTTCTCACTAAAAGAAAGATGATCTGGTTGCCTGGGTTCTCCTTATGCTGAAGGCAGTGGACTGTAACAATTGTCAAATAATCCATTCTTGTCTTGTTCTAATATTTAGAATAAGGATCTACTCAACAGGAAACACAGCAATTCTAAAATTTGCCACTTGTTTCAGTTGTGTGCAGAGACCCGTGTTAATTGGCATGGTTTTTCTAATTTGTTCTACATGTTTAGCATCCGTGTGTCCTTATGCCTCAAGCATGTGCCCACACGAGCAGCCCACTACTCTGTGCTTGAACCACTCTGATTTTTTACTCTAGCAAGCCTGTAGATTACCACATCTTTTCACATATACAGTCTCAGAACTGCCCAAGTGAGATTAAAGAGCTGCAAAGATTTTACACCAACTCACAGGCACAATCTTTGCCTTGAGTCTCACTGCTCACAAAGATGTAACTTCTAGTTTTGCTTCTTAGTGTTGATTTTATGTGACTTTGGTCTTGAGGTAATTCCTTGGATTTCATCAGAGCTTGGCTGCCTGGTTTGGATGCCAAGAACTTCCTAAGACCTTAGTATGGAATAATGCTCAAGTTAAAGAGTGCAGAGATCCTTGATTGGAACCATACAGTCTTGGGAATCATACATATGTCTTGGAATAAATGGTAACTGAGTATCTTCAAGTCTCAGTCTTCCCTTCAGTGACATAGGTTAGGTCTTTTGTATAAATATTTAACTAGAGAAAAAATTCAATTGCTTTGCAGAACATACGATATGGGGCATCCTTCAATATGTTTTGTGTAATTATATTTTATCACTTTTATTGTTGTGTATATAGTATCTTAATATTGTGCCTCCTAGAACTCCCCAACTTAGCTTATAGATATATCTTGCCAATTTCTATGCTAGTGATTCGTGCCATTTCCTGTAAGGGTCCATGTTTAGGTTTTTTTCTTATAAAGGTGTCAGTCACTTTGAAATAGGGTGATTTTGAATCATAATCTAAATAAAATTTTTACTTCATAAATTGTCTCAGGTATTTTTCATTATAGTGTCATGAAGCTTCTGAATGCAAGCAACCAGGGAAAGTAAACTATGTGGGGAGATTAGAGATAATACCTGAGGCTTAAAATATATAGTCTGCAAAGAATGAGAGTGAGAGGCTTGAGAGATGGTGAGACAGGCACAGACATACCCATGCGTGGCTGTGAAGGAAGGAAAGGAAAGGATAATCTGACGAGGGAGTATATGTTAGCGGTGCTGAGTTATACAGCACAGCTGGGATGAGCAGGAGAATGAGTCGAGGGCCCTCATAGTCCTGGGAGGTTGGTAAAGAAAATGTGTGGGTTAGGATATTACAATTCTTTTTCCCAGACTTCAAGTTACGTCATCATTCCTGGACTGCCCCCCAGGTCCACAATCATGGGTGAAACTCTGAGCACAAATGTCTTTTCACACCGAGAAGACCCACATTCTAGACCAGTGGTTCTCAACCTTCTTAATGCTATGACCCTTCAATGCCGTTCCTGGTGTTGTGGTGGCTCTCAAGCATAAAATTATTTCATTGTTCCTTCATAATTGTAGATGAACTACAGATAAGGATATGATATATATTTATCTGATATGTGACTCCTGTGGAGTCACTACCCACAGGTTGAGAACCACTGTTCTAGATAGGGAAAAGACAGATAATTAATTGGTTGCTGTAACAGAAACATAGTAATAATTGAGCCTGGGAAGATTTAATACCAACTGTTACTCAAATGAAGAAAATATATCAACACGAAAATAATGTGTCACATGTTTTCATTGATAGACAGGTTTTCTCCAGCCTTTGCATCTGCATAAGCTGAAGGCTTCCTTCTTTGCACACAGTGTGACAGAATGTGCTCTTTGTCCTGGAAGATCAGGATATAGATCTCTCCACACTTTGGCTAGCACATGGGAGCTCACAGTTCTGAACTGACCTGCCAGCACCTTCATTTTCCTATGGATTTGATTCTTTCTAGGGCTGCCAAAACTGATCAGCATAAAATTGGTTTACTTTAAGCCAAAAGACTGTGTGAGCTTTATTTTTGGAGGCTACAATTCTGAAATAAAGGAGTTAGCAGGTCAACACTTTAGAATGCTCTAGGCAAGAACTCAACCTTCCCTCCTGACCTTCAGTGGCTTGTGGCAGCATGATCATATGCTGTGACTCCATTCTCATGAGCTTCTTTCCTGTGTTTGCCTCCATTCCTCTTTATATAGTACAGCACTTACTAAAACGGACTCTAAAAGAATGCATATTCTTTATGTACATGAGAAGAGGTTTCATGTGTAAGAAGAAAGGCAAACAGTCTAATAGAAGGGCCTCTTATCTTTTCCCAAAATTCAGGATGGCTTCATCTTAGGATATTTAGTTACTTAGTTTGCATTCACTAAAACATATTTTGTTTAAAACAATGCCCCAATGTTGTCTGACACATTACATACTAATTTAAAAATAAAACAAATAGTAATAAATGAATAGACCAATATAGCAAAACTAAAAACATTTTTATATAATTAAGATGACAAATGGTCTTAAATTTATAGTTTAAATGCAATTTAAAAATGAAAAAGAAAAAAATACACTCATGATCCCTAAAACATCTTCATGCTGAAACCATGTTATTCTAGGTAACAGATTCGGGGACACTGATGACAATAGTCCTTAAGAGAGGTTCTTAAGAAAAATTTATCTAACACACTAAAAGCAAGAATTTTATAAATTTAAAATCACTAAATCCCGGGGGCTGGAGAGATGTCTCAGAAGTTAAGAGTTCTGAATATTCTTTCAGAGGACCTATGTTCAATTCCTAGCATCCACATAACAACTCCAATTCAGGGGATCTGGTGCCATGTTCCTGGCCTCTGTGTGCACTAAGCACACACATGGTGTATGTACATACATCATACATTCAGGTAAAACATTCAAACACATAAAATGATAAAAAAACCCTTTTAAAATTATTAAAATTTAAAGAAATTATCTACATTTGCAAAGATGTTTTTCTAAATAGAGTTGCATCCTCATGACTTATCTCCACATTATGTGGGATGTCCTTCTGTATATGTGTTACTTTTATTGGTTGACAAATAAAGCTGTTTCAGTCAGTGGCATAGCAGAGGAAAGTCAGATGGGAAATCTGAACAAAGACATATATATAGAGAGAGAGTAGGCTAGTCCAAGGAGAGATGTCACGTATCCACTGAAGGAGAAAGATGCCAGATTTACTGGTAAGCCACAGCCTCGTGGTGATACATAGATTAATAGAAATTAGTAAATTTAAGATGTAAGAGTAAGAAATGTGCCTAAGCCATTAGACAAAGAGTATGGTAATTAATATAGTTTCTGCGTGATTTTTCGGGTCTGAGCAGCTGGGAATCAAAAGTACAGTCTCTGTCTACATTCACATACATCCACAGTCACTGTATCCATAAAATTAGATGATAATTCTTAGTCAACAAACATCCCAACTGAATAACTACCATGCAAAAGATTTGGGGCTTTGTAGTTGATCAGTAGATGCATTTTTATAATATTAGTATAATTTTCTCTACCATATCATTATCATAATAACAGCAATAATTAAATTATGTCAGTAATGTGGTAAACACAAACATTTTCTTAAACATATGTAAAACCTTTATTTTGCTGTGAATGTTGTTCTTGCAAATAAGTTGCAGTATGCATGCAAGCATAATTGTTTTCTTTTCTAGAAGGCTGTGTGTAATAAATTACACCCAAAGGCATAAGAAGTGTGCTGTGGATCCAGTTGAGAAAGGCATAACTAGTTCTGGAAGGATTTGACTGGCAGCTCTCCAGGAGTCTATTCGAAGATTCCTGAGTTAGACTAAACTAATAACAAGGTAAGGGAAGATGGAGCACTGGGATGGAACTAATTGGCTCCATGGTTAGAGCTCTTTACTTCCACAGTGTCTGCCCCACAAATTAAAACTTGCCCTGCGAAATGAGTTTAGCCTTGTAGAGAACACAGGTTCAATAAAATGAAAACTTTGTGAAATTAGTCATACCATAAATAAGAGAATTCTAACTTCTAGACCAAGTCACCACTTCCAGGGAGCATAACTGATAATCTGCACTCAAGAGACTCTGTTTGCTGACCCACTCAATCCTTATTTGAGAATTGAACTGTGGAAATCATATTTGATTTTTCAAAGGTTTAATTGAAGACGTTTCATCCATACTAAAAATATTTTTACCATAGACATTGAAAAACAGTATAATACTCAATATCAACACAAGCAAAATATGCCTTGATTTCTTCTCAGTTAAATACTATGCAGCCATAATTTAAGCTTTTAAATAACGTTATAAAATGGAAAAGTGGAAAAATTATTTTAATCCCTAATAATGTGGATCTTAGATTGAATTTTGCCAGAAGTAGATTCTGAAGGACTTGTGTGATTGGCTACATGAGCAGGAATCATGAGGCTGGGGAGACATCTTGGTGGGTAAGAATACTCAGGAAGTCTACTGTGAAGAAGGATTGTTGCTATGAGCATGGTCAATTATACAACAAGCATTCCAAGGGAAATATGACTCTCCCTGTTTGCCCACTGTGCTCCAGAAGCAAAGTCAAGCAACCCGGTTCCAGAAAAGGAGATTCAACCACTAAGTTGAGCTATCTGACACTATTTTAAAGTGGAAAATGAGAAATTTTCAAATTACAGAAATACAGAGAATCCATGAAGGGCTACAAAACTCAATGAATGGCAGAGATAAAATGAAACAGCAATGAGATGAAGTATGCCACCAAATACAGGTTGGTATCAGGAAGTTATAGGGATTTCTTTCTTCTTTGTCCATTTTATTGATAAATTTAAATATTATATGTTTATATAAAACTATAATTTTGAATATTCCTGACAATATATATATTGTCTCTCTCTATATATATACTTGAACATGAATTTACATATGTGTATATGTGGGTATGTGTGTATGTTTGTATGTATGTATGTATATGGGGCTGGTGAAATGCCTCAGTGGTGAATAGACATTACTATTATTTCAGAGAATCAGTGTTGAGTTCCCAATACCCATATCACCATATCATATCAGGTGAGTGGCAATTTGCTGTAACTCCAACTCCAGGGGATCTGATGCCTTCTTTGGACTCCAGAGGCCCTTAAACATGTGTACACATTCACATAGTTAGAAACATAAAGAGTAACAGATATTTTTAGAAGATTATGTATACAGAGTGTTTGATGAGGTTCTGACAAATTGTATTTATATATACAGAGATGCTATGATTCAGAAATATAACTATATATAATACGAAAATGCACAGAGAAAATGATTAGTGTAAATCAAAGTGCTTAGCATCTCTATTACATTAAGTATTATTGAGATTAAGGATAAACACGAGAATAACTCCCCCAAACCTAGAAACTGGGATTAGGAAAATGATACTCAGTAAGGAAAGCAAGTCCTCTTTTGTTCCACAGCAATCACATTTTTCAAAAGCTGAGTGTATATTGAAACAATGGAAACGGACAGATTTCTGAAACTCATCAGCCAGCCTACATACCTATTTTGCAAGCTGCAGCCCAGCTTACCTGTCTCAAAAACAAGGTAAACAGATAATATCTAAAGAATGACAACTGAGTCTGGCTTCATCTACACACATGTGTATACAAGTCTGCACACATATGTGTATCTGAACAGACATGAGCATACGCACATGCATGCCCACAGACAAGTGAACTTGGAACCAGATCCTGTATTTTCAGCTATCCTGTTGATGAGGTTTATCAGTTGCTGGGAGAAGAGGAGAGAGGAGTCCTCAGAACTCTGCGATGCTGTGTTCTCTTCTCTGAGGGCAACTGTGCTTTCAGGAGAGACTGACAGTGGTGTATCAGTGGTCGTTAACACCCTGTCTAACATCAGAAAGCACTTCCTTCCACTCTGCATCTAGCATCCATTGATTCTGGACAACCCTGGGTGGTCCTGGACTGCTCCAGGCCCTACTCAGTCTCTGAAACCCACCAATTCTCACTTTGTCTCCATTGCCCACACCACAGTAGGCCCAAAGGAAGGAACTCCTCTAGGCTTGACTTTCTCAAAGAGCTGAAGACAAGATCAAAGTTCTGGAACCAGCAAAGGCAAGAGACCCTCCAGGTACATGTTTTCCCCTTCTGTTTGCTGAGCTCATGCAGCTTTATTTTTCCAGCTTTCTTTTCGTGAAACTCTTTGTTCCACCAATGTTTCCAAAATTAATTTTGACCTTCTGGTAAGTTTTTAATTTCACATGCCCCAGTAGATTCTCTTTGTTCAACAACTTATTCTATACATTCATTATTTCTTTTAGAAAACAGCATTATCTTGCCCAATGTAAGTATCCACTCCATACCTAATTATAGTGACACTGGTCACTGAAGCTGGAGTTTGGACAGAGGAAGCAGCAGTGGTCTCTGCAGGGAGATGGCTTTAGAATGACCCTGTGATTATTGCTGGATTATTACTGGATTGCTACGGATGCGAGTTTACACAGAAAACAGTTTTGCCTTCTTTGTATACTTGGAATGTCATCTATGTGACCTGAGTCTCATTTCCAAGTGTACATATAAAGAAGCAACCGCAACTTAGAGTGTATCATGAAAACTGAGGACAATTTTCCTATGGTCAACGCAAGGTGTTGACTAGAATAAATATAGCAGATAGTTACTATTAGTGATCTTGAGGTTATCTCCTTAAATTGTGTAGAAATTTAAATTCATACATGTTCACAAACATACATGATCTCTATCAATAGGAAAGTTCCAGAAAGGAGCCAGGTATGATAGCACACTTCTATAATTTGAGCACTGAGGAGGCTGGGACTGGAAGATTCCTGGGAAGTTGAGACCACCTTAGGTTGCCTAGCCATACAGCTGGGGAGGTGGCTTTCCCAGAAGATTAACTTTGGTTCCTTAAACTCAATTCGGGTGGTTCACAACAACCTGTATCTCCATCTCCAGATGATCTGATGGCATTTTTCTGGCCTCCATAGATGCACAAATTCACAAGCACAAATAGTCACAGATGCACAGACACACACACTCACAATGCACATACGCACACACACACAGAGGCACATATACCTGCCTACCTGTGCCTGCATACACAGGTAAAACAAAAATAAGATTTTCGACAAAAGGGAGAGAAAAGAAAGGAAATGAAAGAAAACAAAAGAAGAAACAGATAGTGAGTTCCAGATAAAATCATGCAAGCCTGCATAATGAGACATTATTCTTCCCCCAACAAAGAAAAAAATCAAAGAAAAACTCGTTTATGCTCTTGGATTGGTGCTGTCTCTTGCCTTGGTGATGGAAACGTCAATCTACAGCAAGGAGTGACTGATGTCTGGGTGGTCAAGGTGATAGAACAAGTGATGTTGAATGATCTTAAATGTGACACCCATATCACTCTCTCCGAGGCTCAGACACCACTGTGGAAGAAGAGACAATGAATACAAAAGCCAGATGATGAAGAGCAAGGCTGTAAAAGCTGTCT
The DNA here is from genome assembly GCF_982192425.1 of Myodes glareolus. Classification (NCBI taxonomy): domain Eukaryota; kingdom Metazoa; phylum Chordata; class Mammalia; order Rodentia; family Cricetidae; genus Myodes; species Myodes glareolus. Next base: position 63,680,459 of record NC_142047.1, on the reverse strand, counting down.
TCTTGGAATTATGTGATTGTGCCACTCATGAACGCAACAGCAAGGATTGCCTGCATAGTATCTGTAGAAGACTGAGCCCCTAAATACTCAGCTGTAGCTGGGGAAAGGGTCATGGGGCCCTGCCCGACCCAGGAAAACAAACGGCAGTGGAGGCTGCTGGAGAAGTCATTGCCTTCAGAGACACAGCCACTAGCAAGTTCTTTACATTCCACTTGAAAGTACTACAACCATGGCCACTCATGTGGCCCTGGTCCACACCTGCTAGGTCACAAATAAACAACAAAAAATCACAAATATGGCATGGGGAGGAAGAGACATGGTGAAGGGGAAAGGAGATAGACAGATGAATGTTACCAGAATGGTTTCTATAGATGTACAGAACTGTCAAAGAATAAATTAACTATATAATTCAAGAAAGGAAGGGAAGAAGAACAAGGGGAAGAGAAGGGAGGGATGGAGCGACAAGAGGAAAGAAAAAGATTAGTTCTTGAATGGAAGAAAAGATGATGTTTCTTACCTGCAGGGAAAAGCACAGACCTTCCTTTGATGGACTTCATTGTGCTATGGAGGAACAAGCCAACTGTTGTTACTAACCAGCCCACGCATGTTCTCGGGTGTTAAAGTCAGACTTTTTCTCCAGAGAGCTGCTCTAGTCACATGCCAAACTTTTCCCCACACAGCTAATTGCGTATTTTCTCCCTCAGTTAAGACCTCTGTTAATACCTGGCTTTCCCCCTCTGCACATCTGATGCCTTTCTACTTTTCCTCTTCCCACTGCCACTATCACGGGCTTCTAGAGGTTGCTTCTCACTCCATCACCACACACAGAGCCCCTGGGCACTCGTTATGTCGGATCTCCACTATATTGCTCTGTCACAATCATTTGCATCTGAAAACGTTCGTCATTTATCTCTTGACTTTCTTTTCTTTATTCCTTCTAGTATTAAATTTCTTCCACAGTAGTCATGTTGCTGATTTTTTCTGCTGTATTGCAGTTTCTAGTAGACTCTCACAGACTATTAGTGTTCATTTAGTATTAAATTCATGAGAACTTTGTTGACTGAGTAGATGAAACCACTCTCACTTAAATAAAGAAACAATTTTTCTCTTATAGAAGTTACATAAAGCGTGGCTTCCATATGTGATAATTTTGGATTGGTCTGGAATTTAGAGAAGAAATGATTAGATTAAAAAGATGGAAGATGAATGCATTTTAATTGGGAATCAATGTACAAGTCAAGACAGAAGAAGTGGCACTCAGGGTCAGAGTCATTGCCCGTGACTGTCTAATGTAAGTACAACCCAAATGAGTCCTGACCTCCTTTCAACCTTTCTTTCACCAGCTGTGTGTTTTAATACTTGGGCCAAGAGTGATCCTTGACTTCTGCCTTTCTCTTTAATATGCCTGGGATCTCAAGAAACCCACTACTATGCCTTAATGGAATGTGAAGCTGAACACTCCTCATAAACTCCGAGGAGTCATAGTAGCTCTGAGACAATGACTGACGTTTGGCGCCAGGCTTGCTGCTCTTGCCCTAGCTGTAATCTTCTCTCAACTTATAGCAGGACCTAGCTTCCATTTATCGCACTCTCCATATTGGTTTCCTGTTTGCCATGGACTCAGAGCACAGCCCAGGCCCACAAGCGCGGTCAGAGTTGCTGTGGCTGGCTCCCGTTTCCTTCCTATCCTCTCTCTGTCTCACTCCACTCCTCCACACTGATCTCACCCTACCCACTGCCATGTGGGAGACACACAAGTTGCCTCTTTCCTCAACCTGGGACTTATTTTGTTCTCTCAAAAACCTTTTTAGTGAATCTTCATCTCTGAAGTTTGATTTACTTGCAACTTGTTAAGGACACAAGATTGAATTCTATACCTTATCTCATTTTGGTCCTAATGTCCCTTCCTCTGTTGACTATCTGTTCTTTGTTAATCTTACAAAAAGTCTTTAAGACACTGTGTATTGAACTTATTTAACTACCTTTATATTGATTGATAGCTTCCTATGCCTAGAATGTCACCTGCACGAGATAGAGGTAGGAAATTTGTCTATAATGTTCCCTGATAAAACGGCTCTCAAATGATGTTTGTTTAATAAATAAATAGATGAATGAATGAGAGGTGACATTAGCTATCTTTACCCCATAGCTTGGAGGGACAAATACAGAAAATAAAAGACTCAGCCGGAAAGGTACCCTGAGTGTAGCTGGAGACTTTTTGCTGTCCCACCTGGTCCCACTAGACTGGTTTCTCTCCAGCCCACAAGTTCCCACAACCATTTCTAAATAGTCATTCAGAGGCTTGATATTAATTATAAACTATTTGACCTATTAGCTCAGAATTATTATTAATATCTCTTACAACTAAATTAACACAGTTCTATTAGTTTATTTCACCATGAAGCTTGTGGCTTACTACTTCACATCTTGCCTCTCAGGTGGAGGCTGGCGTCTTCCTGACTCGACCTTTTCCCCCATCTCTCTGATTGGCTTCCCATTTAGAAGTATTCTGTCCTGCCATAGGTGAAACAGCTTCTTTATTAACCAATGAGAATAAAACATAGTCACGGCATACAGAAGGGCATCCCACATCGGGGCAGAAACTCAGTTGGTCAAGAGTTTGATGTGCAAGCATAAGCATAAGAACTTCCAAGAAAAAGTTATGTGCAATGGCAAAATCCCAGTACCAGGGAAGTAGAGGTCCGAAGAAGCCTGAAGTTTTATGGCCAAGCAGTGTAGCTGAATCATCAAGTTCTAGGTACACATGAAAGACCCTATCTCAGTAAAACAAAGTAAACTTCCTGAAGAGAAGGACATCTTAGCTTGACCGAGGCCATCAACCTCTGCTGCCTGGTCTCACTTTTCCCATATCATGTATTTGGCTGGTGATGTTCCTTGTTTATCTATCACCTGATTACAAACAGATTCACCTTGTTTCAGCTGGTCTCTTGGCTCTTGTCTTCATTAAGAAACGAATTCAATCAAAATACATAGACAATTCAAGCAGATTGTCAATAGAAGCTAAGCAAAAACACATTCCAAAAGAAAGATAGCAGTGGGTCACCCCAAGGCAAGCAACCAACTGTGATTTTTAAAGAAGTGTTCATAGGTTTTAATGAATATTTATGAGACAGGTATCATACTCACTGGACAAGTGACCCCTTTACCCTCTCCAGTTAATGGTGAACCAGACTTTCTTTTTCTTTCCATGATGTTATAAAGAAGCCCACAATCACAAGGGGTTGCCAAACCACAATGTGGGTGACTTAATCACTTCAGGTCTTTTGAGGACGTGAACCTATGGTCCATGTGTATACATGGGAGAATATTCTGGTGTTTTCCCTTCATATCTGATAGAGCAGTAAGAACCACGTTGCAACTTTAAGAATTTTTTATCCACAAAGGGTCATTCTTGCCATCAGGAGACAGAGCTGCCCAAAACCAGCTACAGTTTTCTTGGTCACCTCTTATCTAATTTCTTGTTTACCCACTATCAACTTCATTCCTAGTCTTGCCTCAGTTTATGATTGCCTGTCCTGTTCATATTTGTTAACCAATCTGCAGAAGATGTTTGGTGTCTAGATTTGGATTATAACTAACATCCTCCAACATTCCTACCCTCTGGTCCACCTCCTGTATTCATCTGCAGACAAGTTATCTGAAGTGTCCTGCAGAGAGTGAAGTGGTGTAAGATAAAGCACCCTGTCTGTTGGCTCTCCCAGTTCCTCCGCCTGTTTGAACTTTTCCTATATCGTTCTGGGTCCTGCCCAATATATTCGTCCATGCCTGAGGGGAAGAGTGTGGTTTAAGAAAAAAATAGACAAGATACAACAGATAGAGTTGAGATGACATCCACTGAATACTGAGATTCACCTCATATTTATTTCTCATAGTCTTTACATATCCCAATTCATAGAGGAGGGTGAAGGCAAAAGGCATCCTTACTAAGATGAAAAGACCAAACAAGTAATTACCTTCTCAATACCCAAAGCATCAGGTAAGCACACCCTAGGTCAACACATCCTGTTAGTAGTCATACCTTAGGTCAAACTTCCTGTCATATAACCTTGAAGGAGCAAGAATAGGTCTGAACTCTCTGACCTTTGTAAAGTGGAATGGACCCACTTCTGTGGACTCCCACACTCTCATTCATTTCTCATTAGAGAAGTGTGCTTTTCTACCTATCTGGTGCATGCGGGTCTCTCATAAAAAGCATTCTTTCCACTGCAACAGCTCCTGCCTTACCTTTTACGGCTATTAACTTTTCCAATTAAGTCTTTCCTTGTCTAAATCAGGATTTATTTTAATTTGATAGCCTCAGTTGTTTGAGATTTTTCAATTCAACTTGAGATTTCCTAGACTAACACAACACACATATATATAGTTACCCAGTTAAGATAGGAGACCCACAGGAAAGGAAAATAATGTACATACCAATGTCCAATATGATGAACCAGTGAATTATTAGGGTTACTTACAGTGGTATTGGTCAGGAGTTGCTGACAAAAGCAGGGATGACTCAAAGGCAGTTACATTAATAGAGCTCTCTGTAAGACTTATGGGCAGCTTCACAGGTCTGACACTCTCCTGTCAACTGCTCCGCTGGTCAGTCTCCTCCCCAGGAAGTGTTTATTGCTTGGGGTGGAAATGGGGCACGGACGAGTGGGGGTGGGAGAGAATAGGAGGGTGAGGAAACCTAGCGAATCTGCAAGTTTTGGTTTCCCCAGACAGTGAAAGTTTATTTCCTGAGTTCTGTGAGTGCCACCCTACTTCCTGGAGGCCATATTTCAACTCAGAGGCATCACTATTATCTCCTTAAGAAAAAGCAAATAGAAGTCCCACTGTCCATCTGAATTAGATGCTTTCTTTCTGTGGGGGAAACCTATAAAGAGCTTGGCCAAAATGACCCATAAAGAAACTCAGGAAATGAACATTCTCTGGAGTTCCTGGTTATGTAAGCCTATGACTTTCTGATTACTCAAGTCAGTTAGTGCTGGTGTTTTGTTGCTAACAGAGAAAGTCACCAACGTCCCTGGTACGTACATCTAATGAGTTGGGACTAGCAAAACTGTCTTCAGACAAGTCCAGATGAGAGGTTGATTTATTTGGCAATTATCCAAAGCATGCTGTGGGAATGAAGACAGATAATGGATTTTAGTGGTTTGTTGAATACCTAAAGCACAAGACACAGAAATTAAGCAAATATCTCAGGTCCCATGTCTTTTCCAGCATGATAGTGAATGGGGCTGTGTGGTTGGTCATATCACAGAAGACAGTACAATAGTTGCTAAGTGTTATGTCCAAAGTTCAGATCCCTAAACATCACCGTATTTGAAGCAAAAGTGAAGAATCTTCATTGTGAGTTAACTTGAATCCGCCATCCATCCAAGCAGCAGCAGCAGTGACAATAGCAGTAGCAACAGCAGCAGCAAAAACAAGAGAAGCAGCAGCAACAGGAACAGCACAAGGGAGCCCCCTAGCAATAAAAATGAGAGGTTTTATATAGGGGAAGAGGTTTGGGTGTTGTAGGATTCCCCTCTGTATGCTGTGAATACCATTGGTTAATGAAGTTGCTTTGGCTGAGGCAGGACAGACTAATGCTAGGCCGCAAAACTAAACTGAATGCTGGGAGAAAGTAGACAGAGTGTGAGGGGGGATGCTATATCTTCCTGCCAAAGGAAAAAGACACCCATGGGACCCTGCAAGTAGGACATGAACTCATGACAATGCTCAGATTGATGGAGATGGGTTAGTTTAAGATATAAGAGCTAGCTAGCAATATGCCTAAGTAATTGGTCAAGCAATGTTTTTTAATTAATATAGTTTCTATGTGATTTTCAAGTCTAGATGTCCAGAAACAAATGAGCAGCCTCTGCTTTCACTTGGGGTTGACTGCCCCCTACAAGGGGGTTTGTAGGCCTGAGGGCAATTCTCAACTGCCAGTAACTGCCTGAGGGGAATTCCAAGTCTCTAGGTGCTCAGTGATTGTTCCATTTTTCCCTGATCAGGGATTGGCTTGTTTTGTGTCAGGGACAGAGATGGCTCTGATTTAAGGGCCAAAGTGTGTTTCTTTCTTTGGTTCCTTTTACCTTTTTGACTTTTTGACCAGAGCAATTTTCTTTGGTGTGCTCAGATTCTAGGAGCTTAGTGCATTCTTTCGGTCCCAGATTACAGGTTCCGAAACTTTTCTCTGACTCTATGTTCAGAGACAAAATGTCTCTGCCCCTAGCTCTGATCCCATTTTCAGGTTGGGTTCATTTCCCTGACTCTGAACCTGGAGTCAGGTTGCTCAGAGGTATTGCTGGGATTATGGACTCAATGAATCTGTGGGGGCCTAGACCTCTCACTAGGCAACTCATACAAGAGGCCATGGTAACTCCAAAGAGGTGGCAGGAAGAGAAAGATAAATATGAGAGAATTCTTGGTAGTATTTCAAAAGAACATATAGAGAGACAAAGAGAAGCTTTGTGGTGTTGTCTACTAGTGTTTTGTTTTGAGAAGGCTCTCATTTGTCCCTATCAATCCTTAAATTCATTAGTGACTAAGGATGACCTTGAACTTCTCACCCTCTTGCCTCTGCTTCCCAAGGGTTAGCACTGAAGATGTGTATCACCATTCCTGTTTTATGTGATGTTGGGTAAAACCAGGACTTTACCAACACTTAGCAAGAACTTTATCTACTCTACCAATGGAGCTACATGCCTAGCCCTAGTGTTTCCTGTTATAATGCATGTCTTTAATAATTCTTACTCTGAGAAGCCACTTATTGTTTTTCTGAATATCTGGACAACAAAGAGCTATAGGCACAGAAACAGAGCTGAGATCTTATTGCAGAAATAGCTTCATTTTCTTCTTTTAGAGAACGGTGTTCAGTAATATTCTTGCTTGACATATTCCTAGACACCACAAAACAGAAGTGAATTTTTTTATTGTAAATTTATAAGCCCAATTTGTAAAAGCACGGTGCCACTAAATATCATTTATTTTATATTTAGTCTCAGCCGTGATGCAAACTTATATTTGAAATAGTATTGCATAAATATATCATAGGTCACAACAGGCATATCTGAAGAAATACAAAGAAGGTGCATAAAATCCTGACAGAGAATAGACTACATCAACTTCCTAAGAGGGCAGAGTTTTAATTTCATTTCCTGTGCTATGGTAAAATACTATAACAAAAGGAACTTAAAGGAGAAAGGTTTATTTTAGCACCCAGTTCCAGGTATCATGACAACATCCTGGGAAGTCAAGACAGCAGAAACGTAAACTGTCTTTTCATATCACATTGGTAATCAGGAAATGAAGGTGAGTCAATGCATGTTTGGAGTTTTACACAGCCCCAAATCCCCTCTCTGAAGAACGATACCACCCAGAGTAAAGGGGTCTTCTCACCCCAATTAACAAAATCATAGTTGTTCTCTACATGTGAGCCTACAGCCCTGACTCCTGGGTAGTTATACATTTTTTTTTCAGGTTGAAAGCTAATACTAACTATCAAAGGCAAGACACATAGTGCATCTTTGAAATTTTAAATACAACAACAAGGTACCAATTAATTATAGGCAGTTGCATGAGGAATGGCGATGCTGTAGTGTGGGATTGAGAAGTCCCCATGATGCACAGTTTCAAGGTGCCCCGAAGTCCCCCTGCCCCCCACCTCATTGAAGAGGAAATTACATAGTTGCTCTTAGAGTTCTGTGACCACTGGAGTATGAACACATTCTCCATGGTGAAAGCTGAGCAGCTGATGTTCAAACTCTTCTCTTTTAAATTCTTGTAAAACATGAGACTAAGCTTGTGGGATAGCCCTGTAAGCATGAGCACTTAATTCCCAACACCAATAAATTAATCAGGCTTGGTGGAGTTTGCTTATAATCCCTGCTGGGGAGGTATAGCAAGGAAAATGTTGGGGCTTGCTGATCAGTGACTAGACAACATAGCTTAAATGGTTAACTCCAGATTTAGTGAGAGATCCTGTCTCTGAGAAGTGGTTAGTGGTGAAGAAGACTTGCTACTCTTGTAGAGGACTTGGGTTTTGTTCTCAAGATCCACATGTAGATTCACTGCCTTCTTATGGCTTTCTTAGACACAAGGCATACACTTGATGCATATACATACACTCTTACACATAAAAATACTTAAAAAATGTAAAGAGTAATAAGTAAAAACACCAATATAAACTTCTGGTCTTCATACATGCATGCTCAGGTGCACACACACACACACACACACACACACACAAATTCGAGGAACTTAGACAAATGGGGAATGGTAAAAGCAAGGACAGGCCCCAATAAGAGGGCTGCTTCACTAACGCTGGTTAGTTGGTTAGCTTTCCAAGAGCATGCTGTGTGGGTCTTTGGTACAGGAGAATTGTTTGTATTCTGTCAATCATGTTTTAAATAAACACTGATTGGCCAGGCAGGAAGTATAGGCAGGAAAACCAGACGGGAAGTAGAGGTGATGCAATGAAAACAGGAGAATTCTGGGAAGGAGGAAGTTGATTCCTCCCAATTCCTGCCCAGACTCCGAAGAAGCAGGATATGACCTGCCAGCTAAAAAAAGGTACCGAGCCATATGGCTAACATAGATCAGAATAATGGGTTAATATAAGCTACAAGAGCTAATAAATAGCCTGACCTAATGGGCCAATCAGCTTTATAATTTATAGAGATATCTGTGCGATTTTTTTTTTTGTGGCTAAATGGCTGTGGGGAACTGGGCAGGACAGAAACCCCCAATAAGCAGGCTGATCACGTTACAGGTCTTAAATTCATTTAAAGAACTTTTGGCTACCCCCAAGGTAGGCATGCTACTACTGCATCCTTAAGGTTATAGTGCCATATAGGTCATTGTAGTTGATAGACATCATAATTGAGTAGGATTGTTGCTTTCTCCTCTCTTTGGGAAGCATGTATGAAGACTTTTGGTGCCATGAAAGTTGGTTTTCAGGGAGGAGGCTTTCAGGTCAGATTTAGCAAAGGGGCTTCTGGGCCTGCGTCTGAAATGTATTATGTCTTTAGCCACAGGAACTTTCCTTCCACCTCTGGGAGGCAACTAACAATGAAGGCAATTGCCTTTAACATTTTGGGAGTCTCTTGATGACCCTGACTGACATCTCAAAGCAGGGCTTCTGTTGTCTGGTGTCAGGACTTCTGTGAGATGGTCTTGGCTCAGGGAAAGGAACATTGTCAGCCCAGATGAAACACTATGTACTATATATGTATGTTTATATATGGACTCATGTCTACTGTAGTTTGTTTTTTTGTTTATTTGTTTCAAGTAGATAGTTAAAAGTATGCTTCCTCATTATTTTACCCTCTACTCTCCTTCTGCATTTATCTCTCTGTTCCACTTTTAATTAAAGACCCCTCCTTGAGCTTTCCTCATATCCCTCAACAGATCACTTGTACCTTAGTACACCCCTCTTTGCTGCTTCCCTACCCCACCAATGGTCCCCTGTTGTGGAATAAATTTTGTACACTGTGAAGATGTGTCTTTGTCAAGGAACCTTCTGATTGGTTTAATAAAGAGCTGAATGGCCAATAGTTAGGCAGGAAGAGGTTAGGCAGGACTTACAAGCAGAGGGAGAAGAAAAGGAGATTAGGCACAGGAGAGATGCCAGAGGACAGAAAGAGAAAAAAAGGAGGTGCAAGACAAAAGAGAGATAAAAAGTCATGAGGCAAAACGTAGATTAATATAAATGTGCTAATTTATTTAAAAAGCTAATGGGACAAACCTAAGCTCTAGGTCAAGCTTTCAGAATTAATAATAAGCCTCCATGTCATTTTTTTTGTGGGCTGGAGGCTCAAAGAAAAGTTCATCAACAGTATCCTTTTAGCTTCCTGGGGTTTGCAATTATTCAAGATTGTTCTCATATCTCAAGATTTGGAGTTAGGAGCCTCAGATGAGAGAAAGTATGTGATCTTTATCTTTCTGTGTCTGGATTACCTTATATAATATGGCCTTTTCTAGTTCTATCCATGTCCTGTTAGATTTTCTTTTTCTTTAGTATTCCAAGTATATATAAAATTTTCACTATCCATTTGTTAGCATTTAGCTTGTTTCCGTTTACTAGTGTGACAGGGCACAATAGTGAAGAGGTTCTTCTATCTCTTATTCTGGCTGAGGCCATTTTACAGAGGATGAGAATTTTACCTCCTTGATGGAGAATTCCATGAAAAATTATTCATCTCTATTCAAGGAACCAAATGCCAAGTTGTCCCTGTTTACTTATTTTGGCTTCTGTTAAATCTGATTGCTTGCACAAAACCTCATCCTGCAGCTGCTAAACAAGATAGCAGAATCTGGCTTTTGCCTTTAGAATGCCCCTTGCACCAAACACTCGGGGCATCAAATGCATAAGTATAGTCCCAGCCAGATGGGATGAAGATTTTCAATGGTCTTTTCTGGTGAGCTCTGCATAACACTAGCTATTGTAAATAGAGCAGCAGTGAACATGTCTGAATAAGTATCTCTGGAGCAGGATGTCAAGCCCTGTGGCCAAGAAGTAGTGGAACATGGTTATATTGTAGAATGAGTTTTTAGCTTTTTTTTTTCAAAGTTTATTAAATTATGAAACTTTCCATTTCCGCCCCTCCTCCCAACACCCTCCCACTTCCTCCCACCCCCTCCTCCTCCCTCTCCATCCCTAAGAGCAGTCAGGGCTTCCAGCCCTGTGGGAAGTTCAAGTTCCTCCCCCCTCCCTCCAGGTCCAAGAAGGTGAGTATCCAAACAAACTGGATCCCAAAAATCCAGTATATGCAGAGGAAACAAGTCCCAGTGTCATTGTCAATGGCTTTTCAGAAAGGCTCCGGGCCAGCCACATTCAGAGAATCCGGCCACATTCAGAAAATCTGGTTGGATCACGTGCTCGTTCAGTCCCAGTCCAACTGGCCTTGGTGAACTTCTCATTAGATCAGTCCCCTTATATCAGTGGGTGATCGCACTCCTCGTGGTCCTGAGTTTTTTTTTTTTCATGTCATAAGAACAGAGAAATCAACCTATGGAATCAAATAGAAGACCCAGATATTAACCCACAAACCTATGAACACTTGTTTTTCGACAAGGGGGCTAAAGGTATGCAGTGGAAGAAGGAGAGCATCTTTAACAAATGGTGCTGGCATAACTGGATGTCAACCTGTAGAAGAATGAAAGTAGATCCATATCTATCACCATGCACAAAAATCAAGTCCAAATGGGTTAAAGACCTCAACATTAATTGGACCACTTTGAACCAGATAGAAGAGAAAGTGGGAAATAGTCTACAAGATATAGGCACAGGAGGCCACTTCCTAAGTAGAACCCCAGTAGCACAGACAATAAGAGAATCAATGAATAAATGGGACCTCCTGAAACTGAGAAGCTTCTGTAAAGCAAAGGACACCGTCAGTAAGACAAAAAGGCTACCTTCTGACTGGGAGAAGATCTTCACCAACCCCTCATCAGATAAAGGCCTGATCTCCAAAATATAAAAAGAACTCAAGAAACTAGACAATAAAACTCTAATTAACCCAATTAAAAAATGGGGTTCTGATCTGAACAGAGAATTCTCAACAGAAGAACTCTGAATGGCCAAAAGACACTTAAGGTCATGCTCAACCTCCTTAGCGATCAGGGAAATGCAAATCAAAACAACTATGAGATACCATTTTACATCGGTCAGATTAGCTAAAGTCAAAAACACCAATGATAGCCTATGCTGGAGAGGATGTGGGGTGAGGGGAACACTCATCCATTGTTGGTGGGAATGCAAACTTGTGCAGCCACTGTGGAAATCATTGTGGCGGTTTCTCAGGAAACTGGGAGTCAATCTCCCTCAAGACCCAGCAATTCCACTCTTGGGAATATACCCAAGAGATGCCCTATCATACCACAAAAGCATTTGTTCAACTATGTTCATAGCAGCACTATTTGTAATAGCCAGAACCTGGAAACAACCTAGGTGCCCCTCAATAGAAGAATGGTTAAAGAAGGTGTGGAACATATATACACTAGAGTTTTACTCAGCGGTAAAAAACAATGACATCTTGAATTTTGCATGCAAATGGATGGACATAGAAAACGCTTTACTGAGTGAGGTAAGCCAGACCCAAAAAGAGGAATATTGTATGTATTCACTCATAAGTGGATTGTAGCCATAATTAAAGGTCATTGAGCCTATTATTCGAGATCCTAGAGAAGCTAAATAAGAAGGTGAACCTGAAGAAAATCATGTAGTTATCCTCCTGGAGATTGGAAATAGACAAGAGTCCCAGGTAACCTCGGGTGCATGGGGGGGGTGGGTGGGAGGATTGTTGGAAGGGGAGAGGGTTAGAGAGAAGGGAGTAGGGGGGGAATGGGGAGAACTCGGGGGACTGAGATGGGGGGAGGGAGGAAGGATGGATATGGGATCAGGGAAGAATATATCTCAACTAAGGGAGTCATTTTAGGGTTTACAAGAGACTTGATTATAAATGGGATCCCAGGTCCAAGGAGAGATCCCCAGATTGTTCTCTGGACAGAGGAGAGGGTGCCTGAACCGGCCTTGGCCTATAAACATACTGATGAATATTTTGCTTATCACCATAGATCATTCATCCGACGATGGATGGCGATACAGATGGAAACCCACATTGGAGCACCGGACTGAGCCCCCCATGGTCCAAATGAGGAGCAGAAGGAGGAAGAACATGAAAAAAAACTCAGGACTGTGAGTTTTAGCTTTTTGAGAATTCACCACTCTGATTTCCAGAGGGCGATGGCTCCGTAAGTTTGCAATCCTACCAACGATGAGTGATGAATGAGGACTTTCTTTTCCTCACATCCCCATGTTTTCTTGATCTTTGTCATTCTGACTGGGGTGAGATGAAATCTCAAAGATCTTTTTTTATTTGCATTTTCCTAATTTCTGGAGACCAGCAACATTTTTTGAGATATTTCTTCACCATTATGTTTCTTCTTTGGAGAGTCCTCTGTTCAGATCCCAGGCCCAGGTTTTGAATGGACCATTTATTTTCTTACCTTTTGTCTTTTGAGTTCTGTATACAGACTGAATTTTAATCCTATGTCAGGTGTACTGCTGTCAAAGATTCTCTCCCATTCTGTGAATTTTCTATTAACTTGATTGTTTCCTTAGCCACACTGAAACATTTTACTTTTATGAAGTCCTACTTGTCCACTTTTAGACTTAATTCTCAGTCACATGGCTTCCTATTCAGGAAGTCTTTTTCTTCACCTAGGCCATTCAGGGTATGCCTAGGCTTTCTTCTAGTAGGTTCAGTGTTTCAGATTTCAAATCTAAGTCTTTTATTCATCCAGAATTTAGTTTTTGTACAAGGTAATAGACATCAGTCTAATTTCATGCTTCTGCATGTGGACATCCAGCTTTCCCATCAGCGTTTGTTAGAGATCTTTCTTTTCTCCAGTGTTTGTTTTTGGTATTTTTGCCATCTATTAAATGGCTGGGGTCACACACACACTCTTGCTAGGTCTCCAGTTTTGTTCCTTGGTCTTCATGTCTCTTTTGTGCCAGTGTTATATTGCTATTACTACTGTGGTTCTGTAATATAGCTTAAGATCTGGAATGCTAATCCCTCCAATAGTGTTCCAATAGTGCTCAAGGTTGTTTATGTTAGGTCCTAGGATCTCCATTTATCCTGAAATGATCTCAAGCTGAACTATAGAAGGATTTCTAGATGTTAGATAAAAGGCAGCATTCCTCTGGAATTTGTAAAACTTGTTTTGTCCAGCAAAAAGAATTATTTTCTTAGCCTTTGGAAAAAGAGAGGAGGCTCTCCACTGATTTATACTTTGGCAGCTATCAGCATATCAAAGTCCAAACTGGCCTCCAAGGTTCCTCAGCCTCTACTCACAAGTACTTATTCAACTTTTCAAACTTCACTGTAGCCTTCCGGTCTTTTCCTCACCCTAGTAACTCTCTGTCCACACGACTCGCATTTTCCCACTCTGTACTCTCCCATCTCTCTCACAGATAGCCCTGGCTGAATGAAAAACAAAATAAGAGGCTATGTGAGTAACAAGGTATGGTTAAAGAGGTTTTATGTAGGTGTGAGGGAAAGCATAGACAGAGGCATCTGAATGATTCCAGACTGAACCCGGGCAGCAGATGGAACAGAACTGTGAGAGGAGAGAAAGAAAGGGAGAGGGAGAGTTAGAGAGAGAGAGAGAGAGAGAGAGAGAGAGAGAGAGAGAGAGAGATGAGGGGGGCCTGAGAGATCAGGACGACTACCTTGAGATGACGGGGCAGATGCTAATCCCACCAATGGAGACTAAGACCACTACTCCAGTTTAAAGTCAAAATTGAAGCAAGCTTTAATTAAATACTGGCAAGTGGATGGGTTCTGGCCAGGTTCATAATCAGGTTCCTGGGAAATGACCCAGAAGACAAAGCCCAGAATCAAGTATGGCAAGGATTTAAAAAGGAAAACCCATAATCATTTCATTGCCAATCAGGGGCATGCACATATCATGACATATTTCCTGCCAATGTACCTCGTGCTCACATGTGATCAGGCACACCCAATGCAGATGGGTCAAACAAATTGTTTAAGGAAATGAAAACCTGTGGTTTGTTATCTCCCAGTAAAAGTAGCTTCCAGCAGTTCAGGAACTATCTGTCCTTGGGCTAGGAGCTTGGAATCAGAGGCTTTTTTGTTTCACGAATCTCTAAGGTCTCATAATTAACACTTACAGTGTAACTTTGGCTCTCACCCAGAGGCAGGAGAATCCCCCGGAAGAGTGGCCTACTGGCCCCTGTCTCAGCAAGCAGGCAGGAGAGAGCCGACTCCTGAGAGCTGTCCTCTGGCCTGCGCACGTGTGCTGTGTGGCCCTTGGATATTCCATCCCTGCACACTGGCAGGAGAGAGCCGACTCCTGAGAGCTGTCCTCTGGCCTGCGCATGTGTGCTGTGTGGCCCTTGGGTGTTATATCCCCGCAGGCTGTGCACATGTGTGCTGTGTGGCCCTTGGGTGTTATATCCCCGCAGGCTGTGTGGCCCTTGGGAATTCCATCCCCGTAGGCTGTGCACATGTGTGCTGTGTGGCCCTTGGGTGTTATATCCCCGCAGGCTGTGTGGCCCTTGGGAATTCCATCCCTACAGGCTGTGCCTATAGCCACGCACATGTCTACTATTTCTAGAGCCAAGAAATCTGTTCAGAGGAGGTGAAGATGAAGGCAGAGTGTTCAGGTTCTGAGAGAAGGAAATGCAAACAAGCTACAGGGAAGTCCAGGTTTCCCTCAGGTCTCTACTGCCATAGCCTCCCCCCTCCCTCCCCCAATTAAAGAATCTACTCCATTTACAATGACAAGATGAACACCTTCGTTCCATTGGCAAGGGAACAAGAATACATCCTTCAGAAAAGAAGCAGGCCAAGCCCAGAGGGAGTGGCGCCTGCATTCTCCTCCTATGTGCGCCTTCTGTGCCTCCCTGGGGTCAGACACCTCAGGAAAGGAATATGCTCTTCCCAGAAGTTCATTTGACCTCCGTTTCAATCTGTTACAGGCAGGCGCACGAGATAAGAATGTGTGCAGGGGTTGACTACCTATCGAGGTGCAAAGTGTACCAGGTGGGAGGCGATCAGGGCCATGTGTATTAATCTCTGTAAGAAGGCACCGAAACTGGTTTAAGGTTATGTAGCTAGTGCCACCCATCGTCACCACCACCACTCGTTCTTCATGACATGGCAGGGAAGGCATCCTCACTTCAGGAAGCAGAGACAGAATAGAAAATGGGGCAGAGTTCGAAAATCCCCAGGGACCCCCTTCTAGCAGCACGACTCTACCTTCTAAAGGGTCCACAACCTTTGCAAACAGTGCCACAAGCTGGGTACCAAGTATTCAAACACACAAATCTAAAGAGATATTTCACATTCAAGCCACAACAGTCCACAAGCTATGGAACTGGGGGTGTTCAGCTGGCTGAGGAAAGCAAGGAAGCAGTGTCTGTCCTCAGGCCACCAGAAGGAAGACAACACCACTGTGCAGCTCCTCTGCTCCGAGGAAATTAGTGTCTCCGACCCCCCAGGGTGTCAAAAGAAGGAATTTGTATGTACTGGGTGACTATGTCTGTGGTAAAATAAATTATTTCAGAGACTGATGACACTGTCCCAGGAGCAGTTCATCTGTGATCCTGTGACTCTGATCTCAGTGACAGCAATTGTCAGGGATTTCTGTGAAAAGTGCTGGAGAATTCAGGCGATACGCTGAAGATGCGCCTGGTGTGCACCATCTGCCCTGAAGACTTCAGAAACGGAAACAGGAGCGAGAGAAACTCATTCCTCAGAGTAAATCCCGGTTTCCTGGTGAGGGCCTGGAGGTAACACCGCACGCTGCTGCACGACAATACTGCTTCTCTTTCTCTCTCCTTGAACATTTGACCCATGGGACATAAAATGGAGAAACTTGAGACTAAGTCAGAACTTAACCAGGCTGGCAGCAAGCGGTGATTCCTCTTAATTGTCAGTTCTGGGCTGCGGCAAAGGGCACTTTAATCTGGGGCACAGGAAGTCCTGGTGGAACACTTTAATCTGGGGCACAGGAATGTCTGGTGGAACACTTTAATCTGGGGCACAGGAATGCCTGGTGGAACACTTTAATCTGGGGCACAGGAATGCCTGGTGGAACACTTTAATCTGGGGCACAGGAACGCCTGGTAGAACACTTTAATCTGGGGCACAGGAACGCCTGGTGGAAGAGAATGACCATTTTTCTAAAGAACCTAATGTTCTTTTCCTTTGAACAAAGTTTTGCTGGTATATACTGAGTGAAGAATCTAACTTATCTGCTAAAATATTTGCAGCTCTTATTTACAAGGTAAAATGTTAAGTCTGAGTTTGGCTTCTGCCCTCAAGTGTAACATCTTCACTTTAGCTCCCACATCTAATGGGTAGAGAGACTGCCTCAGACTCCTCTTCCCATAGCAGGTGGAGAGCCTTTGTCCATAGTGGATACGTCCCACTTTTCCTATGATATTTTTAGCATGCATGTGTATTTTGGTACACACACAAACACACACACACACACAAAAGGTTTTTCCAAACAAGTTTTCTCTGTTTCTCTGTGTACCTTGACTGCCCTAGAACTCACTCTGTAGACCAGGCTGGCCCCAAACTGAGAGATACCCTGCATCTGCCTCCCGAGTGCTGGAATAAATGTCTTTCTATCCTAATATCCTCGCCCTGCCCTCATTTGTGCCCTCTCACTCTCACATACCCCTCTCCTACTCCACATTAGTTCCCTTCTACTTTTTCGTCTCCCCTTTTCCCATGTGTATTTCCCTGGGGTCGCTCCCAAGCCTGGATGAAAGGTTATATTTCCAGAGACATGAGCATCTTGTCAGTGTCTACATGGAATAATATGTCTCTCTTCTCATCATAAACCCTCAGGAAGGGACAAGCCTTGCTCCCTGCTCCCTGCTCCCTGCTCCAGGATGGATGCTGATGAGCCAGGTGTGTATAGTCTTCTGCAGGTAATCAAAGCTACTGTGCATTCAAGAGCAAGACTGCTGGCTAGTGTATGCCAACTTGATATAAGCTAAAGTTGTCTAAGAAGAGAGAACTCAATGTTTTTTTTTTTAAATCCTCCATAAGTTTGGTCTACAGGCAAGCCTGTAGGGCATTTTCTTAATTAGTGATCCATGTGGGAGGGATGAGTCCATTATTCTTGAGATTCCTCCCGGGTTTGTGGTACTAGGTTCTATGTGAAAGCAGGCTGGGCAGTCCAGGAGGAGAAAGTCAGTAAGAAGCACTCCTCCATGGCCTCTGCATCAGCTCCCGCCTCCAGGTTCCAGCTTTGCTTGAGCTCCTGCCCTGAAAGTCCCTCAGTGACAGACTCTGAAGTGGAAGTCCAATAAATCCCTGCCTCTAAAAGTCGCTTTAGGTGATGATGTTTCCTCACAGTGGTAGTAGCCGTGACGAGGACAGACGCATCACATCTCTTTCTGCCCCTGTATCCCAGATTTAAACTCAGTGAAGACATATGAAGACCTTAAGATGATCTACCTTTTATAGTGCAGCATTCCAACAGAGAAAAGGTGTTTAGTGATGTCTCTGTTACAAAGACACAGTAGTCAAATGGCTTTAGGAGACAAATACATCATATTTTTTCAGAACAGTTCATGAAGGTGTATAGATTCAGCTCTAGGCAATGTGTCTGACAGTGACCTAGGTTAGCAGGTAAAACCTTAGTATCAGTCTTGAATTATTCTAAACACACACACACACACACACACACACACACAGAGAGAGAGAGAGAGAGAGAGAGAGAGAGAGAGAGAGGCCCTGTCTCAAAAAATAAGGTGGAAATTTATTAAGGAAACATGTGACTTTGAGCCCTGTCCTTCACATGTGCACACATGCAAATGCGTTTGTACCATGTACACATGTACACCTAAATACCAGCACATACAAACACTAAAAGATACAGGCCGAGTACAATGAACAGTTAGCCTTTACTAGTTGTCACTGGTAGAAATGTGTGATTTCACAGGGTCCTTCATGAGTCCAGAGAGTCCTGATCTTTTATTACACACATCTACTGATTTGCTTGTGTTCTCAATTCTGCAAGTGCAGTTCCGCTCAGGGGAAGACAAGGATTCATGTTGTCTGACCCATGAGAAGAATGTGGGGTGATCATTATTGCCTGTGGAAAACTTGTCTTGCTTCTTTTCTTGTTCTTCCTGTCTTTGGTGCAACTGAGTAAAACTCACAAGAATACATGTATGTATGTATGTGTGTGTATATTGCACTATTGTTATACCGACAAGCCTCACTCGCATGTACTATAATCTTAGAGATACTTATAACAGTAGAAGAATATTTTTCATTAGCAGTGCTCCTGTTACAACATATTAGTTTACAGTTGGGGAAATGGGGGTAAGGACAAAAGCAGCATAAAATATTAACCCAGGTGTTTCAGAGAAATGCTGAGGAAAAATTGTTCTGGAATAATGGATAGTGTATTAGACTAGGGTATAGTGAATTAGGGTATCCTAGATGTCTGCAAGATAAACCTTAGCCCTAGCAGTCGACCTTCTCCTCCACAGGGAAATAATTATACACTCCTTCTAAGAATTTTTGTTTGGGGCTGGAAAGATGGCTTGACAGTTAAGAGCATGTGTTTTTCCAGAGGACCTGGGTTTGATTCCTACCCACTTCTGTTCACAATTATCAGTAACTCCAGTGCCTGGGAATATGATACCCTCTTCGAACTTTCAGGCTAACATGTAGTGCACATACATTCATGCAGGCAAAATATTTGTAGACATAAAATAATAAAATAAATCTTTAAATCTTTATAAACATTTTTTTGAGTAACAAGGAAAATGTTTTATGTGTGCCTTGGAGTTTTCATGGTACTGATCACCCGATTTAGAGACCTGTGGTGGCCATGTGGTTCTGTGACTGTGCTGTCTCTCTAGTTCCCTTAATAACACTTGCTCTGACTGTAGCTGATGTGATATATTTCTGATTTCAAATCATAAGTTGAGCATAATTCCTTTAAAAAGACAGTAGTGGGAATAACACACAGATGGAAATAAAGCAACCCATCTCAGCTTCTAAGCTATTACTAAAATCACAGGAACAAAGGAGATGATTGTTTTTGTAGAATATTGTGATTCTCTGATCCTAGTTGAGTTTTCCTCAAACTGGGAATACATAATCAAGATTACCAGAGGCTGTCCTCTACCTCTGTCACATCTGTGTAGCTCCCAGGTAATGGCAGACTGTGTGGAATAGTGACAAGAATTGAGAGACACATTTTAGAGGCAGTCTCTAAGAGATTATACTTTATGTTCTCACCGTGTGCAAAAGATCACTCCAGAGACCCTTACAATCTAGAGTCAGGGGCATGGTGACATTTTAGAGTGAGACAGAGAATAAAGGAGAAATAGTCAGGGAAAATCTCTGCCAAGCAACTTGTATCAAACTAACATTCCCTGCAGCTGTGCTTAGATAAGATGATCAACCCATAGTTACTGGCTCTGCTCCTCTCTGAACGTTCATCTGGGCTTGGCCTCCAAAGAAATTCCCCTGAACTAAAAGGCTGTATTTGTCAAATAGGGAGTAGAGAAGCGAATCTGAAATCCTTAAAAGAGATTTTGTTGGGAATAGAAGCCCTTAAAGTCAGCATATGTTTAGACAACATGGTGCTCAAATGGATATCCAGTATGAGACAGCAAAATTATGTCAGCCTTTGGGCATCCAGTGGGGGGTTATTAGCCAGCACAAAAGAGACTGATACCAGGTATTAAAGTAAACTGTTTACTTCAAAGTGAACGGATATGTAATCTGTTATATGACTGTATTTTCCAGAGCGCCACTTTTGTGTGATTCTGTATGAAGGTCGCTCTGAGGGTAGAGATTGGGTCTTCGTCTGGTCCTCCATCTCTGGGGGTCCACTTGTGTGCATCTATGTGCAAGCCTATGTTACTGTCTCTGTGTGGTCTACCTGCAGGAGACCTGCCTGTAGCAGCCTGTGCCTGGGTACTGCCACCTGCTGTTTGCCGAGCAACCTTGTCTGCTGAATAGCATGTCTTCTCTACCTGACGCTCCTCAAAGACTTGTCAAACTCCAGGTCTCCAATAACCCAACTTCTTTGCTGTCTTAGACCTCACACATGTGAACAATTTTTTTCCTCAAAACAAAGGTCCTTTGCAAAGATTATTTAACTGTTTTTCTTTGCAGGAAACTTGTGAGATCTATACTCATTCCCTAGTATGCTGCTACCTTAATTGGCAACTCACCTGGGAGATGGGCTTCTGGGCACACCTGCGGAGATTATATTGACTGGCTTTAACTGAGGTAGAAAGCCATATCCAATGTTCCTGGCACCCCTTCCTGTCTGGAAACTGTTGCAAGGAGGGAGGCTTGTTGGTTCCCTGCCTGCCTAGCTAGCTTAGCCCCGAAATAACCAAACAGAAATTGTATTAATTAAAACACTGCTTGGTCTATTAGCTCTAGCTTCTTATTGGCTAATTCTTACATCTTAATTTCACCCATTTCTATTAATTTATGTTTTGCTATGTGGCAGTGGCTTACCAAGTAAAATTCCCAACATCTGTCTCCAGTGAATCTACCCTTCCTTCTCTCAGCATTCAGTTCTGTCCTCCCTGCCTACTTAAGTTCTGCCCTATCAACAGGCCAAGGCAGTTTCTTTATTCATCAATGACAATGACAGCACACAGAGGGGACTAAAAGGGAATGGGGTGCTACAAGGGGAGTAAGAACCAAGCAGAGACAGACATTTTTCACTCTGATTTCTGAGTGTGCATGCAGTGTGACCAGCTGCTTCAAGTTCTTTCCATTGCAACTGACTTGAACTGCAAGATAAAGCAAACCCTTTCTCCCTTAAGCTACTTCTGTTGGGTTATTTTATCTTTTATCATAGCAATTGAAAAATAGCAAAGATAACAAGAAATTAGTTGTCTTTTTCTTCTTTTATTTTTATTATCTTGGGAAGTCCTGAAAATGTGTTCTGATTATAGATAGACCCTTAACCTAATGGATTCTTAAACTGAAACTTTTCTTTTTGGTTATCAGATAGTCTTTTATTAAAATATTTTCTCTTGTTGCTTCTTAACTATCTGGGCATGCCACTGTACCACTGTTGATGTCACCAATGATGTCATGAGGGTGGTGGCCATCCACACTGCAGCCCACAGACTGCATAGTACCTAGGATCTCTTTAATACTTCCAGAAAGTTCTATGGCTAAATTTAAACTTTTAATATGAATTTTAAATTCACACACACACACACACACACACACACAAAACTCCAACAAAATATGTGTATTTGGGAAGTTCTAAATGTTGTATAAAGAATACTCATAAAAAGAAAACTCAACATAGATTCTTATTCAAAATTAATAACACAGCTCATATCAGTGAAAACTGGTACTTGGGAATGTGCTTCAACTGGCAGAATGTTTGCTAATATACATGAAGTCCTGTGTTAGATCCCCAGCGTGGCATAAAACCAGGAATGATGGCACAAGCCTATACTCCCAGGACTTGGGATGTAAAGGCAAGATGATTGGAAGTTCAAGATTATCTTTGTTTATATAGCAAGCATGAGGCCAGCCTGGAGCAATGTCTAAAAAGGAAAATAAAAAAATTGTTTATATATAAGACATTACAAGGAAGATAAGAGATGTGTGGTAAAAACTCTGTGTGAGATTCTAAGCAATCATAAAAACTATGTCGATATAAAAATATGAAATGATGCAAATTATTAGAAAGGAATTAAAGCAAGTGATAAAATTTTACCATATCAATAAAATTGTCTTGAAAAATGTATCTTTAAAAGACATCACTGAGTTATGGCTAATTTTCAGTTTGTTAACTATAGACCATATGCCTGAGATTGTCTTACACATGTGAGCCCATTAGATTCTGAACACGTTTGAATAAACATTCATATCACGTATGACAATATGACAGCACACTTGCTTTAAAATACCCAGGTATTGATTTTGATATTGTGATTTTATGTCAAACTGACTGGGTGAAATTACACAGAGATTTGGACAGATGTTACTTCTGCCAAAGAGTTCTTATTCTTTGAAAATTAACATTATATTTTACATTATTTGCTTTTCATATGTGATACTGAGTTACATAAGTCAATTTTCATGAAAGTATGTGATGCACTAGCACATGTTTCTCTTTGAATAACATTTAAATCAGTTAAGTATTCATTCTGTGAAGCAAACTGCACTCCCTGCTTGCTGGTGGGACTTGTATACTCAGTCTGTAATGACTGAGCAGTCAGGAGGAAGAGGATATCTCATCAACACTAAGCTCCAACCTCAAATGACATTTTCATGAATGTGCAGCCCCCTGTGCTATCCTTCATAACCAGATACACTAATTCCTTAAAAGAAAGCCACTCCTCCCTCCCTCCCTCCCTCTCTCCCTCCTCCTCCCCCTCTGTGATGGTTAATATTAATTGTAAGCTTGATACCATCTAAAAGCACCTGGCAAAAGAAACCTCTGTGAGGTCTGTGAAGATGCTTCTGGTTTGGGTTAGCTGAGGTGGTAAGACTACCCTGAGTCTGTGAAGCACCATTCCCTGGGCTGGGGACCTGGACTGACCAAGAAGGAGAAAGTGAGCTAAACTCAGCGTGGATCACTCTCTGCTCCTGCTGTGGACACAGTGTCGCCAGCTGCCTTGCCTTTTCCACAGCGATGGACTGTACTTTCAAATAGCAAGTCTAAACAAGCCTTTCCTTTGCTTTTGTCAGGACGAGAAAAGCAATAATGTGGTCTCCTGCTGCCTTGTGGTCTTTCTGTCTTCCCTTCCTGCATACCTACACAAGAGATTTCTCAGCTTTCGAGGGATTTGTGTTCTAACAAAGCCATTGTAACACTGTGCTTGTTAATGCTCCCCAACTTGTCACAAGCTGGAGTCACTGGGAAGAGAAATTTCAACTGAGGAAGTGCCTCCATCAGACTGGCCTGTAGGCAAGTCTGTGGAGCATTTCCTTCATTAACAATTGATGTGATAGCATCCAGGATAGTATGCACAGTGTCATACCCGAGCAGATGGTCCAGAATGGCCTACAAACAATCAGTTGAGCAAGTCATAATGAGCAAACCAGTAAGGAGAATTCCCTGTGGCCTCTACTTCAGTTCCTGCCTCTAGGTTCCTACATTGAGGTCCTTCCCTGACTTCCCTCCTGGATAGATTGTACACTGTTTGGTAAAATAAACCCTTTATTCCCCAAGCTGCTTTTAGTGTTTGAGCACAGCAATGGAATGCAAGCTATGCCTAACACATATTTATTGTATCTAACTCGGTGAATAGCCCAGTTTCATCAGTCTACCTCAGAAATGCTCAGCTAGAGCTACTAAAAATGAAGATGAGACTTATGTGAACACGCTTTGAAATCATTATAAAGTCCAGTAATGTATTTGTTCACTGGAATCATAGTAAACTGATGTGTCCCATCTGGGTACATGTGTGTTGGCTTTGATTCCCTAGAGAATTTTGACTATTACAAATTTTGTTTCAGATAGTGGTCGCACACAAACAAAATCTTAAAACCAAGCATTTTAATTTTAATTGGCTCTGATCTTTCTGAAAGGCATTCCCTGTTCTAGTTAGGTTTAGAAATGTTGCTGATGCTTTTACAGTAATAAGAAGAATATGCATCGTGGCTCTGCATTTGATCTTTGTATCGTGAACATCGCTGTGAAATGGGCAGTAGAGTACACAGCGAGAAAACGTCTGTCACCAAGGTGGTATGGCGCATATCACAAAGGCTTAGACAGGCCAGGAAGGCAGAAGACCTTACATGAAGAAGCAGGTCTACTGCCCATGGTGCCCTAAACTTCCTCATAGCTTTTACATCTCCTAGTTCATAGCTGTGGCTTCCTGGGACATCTTCTAAAAATTGAGTGACAGAGAAGGAGAAAATGCAGACCTTTCCTCCAGGTGTCTCTGCATAATTTATAAGCTCCAGTGGGAACAGACAGATGTAGGAATTCTGGTTTCTGGGTCATACCTTAAAATCAAAGATGAGGGGATTCTTTGTAATAGGGAGAACTTCATGAAGTGTATGAAGATGCTTCTTTTGATTGGACTGTGAAACACCGGCATATAACCATCCTGGCAGTAATGCAGATATTCTAAAGCGACACGTGTGCTCTTCCTTTGGCTGTTAGAGTATTAACTTAAGGTTCCCTAAGAAAATGGAATTTCCCCAAGAATCTCATGCTGAAAGAAAGAAAAGGCTAAGGCTTGGTATCAAGCAGAGCAAGAGTTTGTTTCTTAGGCAGAGATTTCATATAGTTTAAACAACTTGTTAGATCACCTTCAGGAGAGACTAGAGCCCAGACAATGATGAATCAATGATGAGCAGGACCACACATTGGCCAGGACTGCTAAGTTATGCATTGCTTTTTCCTCTCTTAGAGCTAAACCTTGTGTTAGGGTGCAAAGATGGACTTGGAGCATAAATAGATTTATTTCCATTATCAGTGCCACCATATTGAATACTTTTCACTCTTGTTTATTGTTAAGGATGGATGGTTAAACCTATTATGGTAGAGCTGTCAGGTCTTAGGTGCTGACCATTGTTATAGGGAGCCTACCAAAGGAGACCACTCAGGCACAGTCTATAGTCAGTTGTGTCATTATGCCAACCAGCTCAGAACCGCACTCAGGAATTTGGAACCTAAGTGTCTGAGTATTTCAGAGCAAGAGGCTTTTAAAGGCACAAACCACAGCCTGGCATCTCACTCTGCAGCTGCAGGGAGAGGCTTGCAAGAGCAGGCAGCTTAACAGAAGTTAAGATAAGTTAACTGGGACATCTTGGCCTCCCAGCTCCCAGAAGAGAGTTAGATAATTTTTCACTGGATTCTCCATCAAGGAGATAAAATTCTAGTTAAACTGGAAATGGCCTCAGCAAGATTACAAGATGGAAGAAGCTCTGTCCTGTCTTGTCCTGTCATATCATGACAATATATGTAACAGGGATCTGGTTCTATATCAATTAATGGATTGTAGCCCACATTTGGTCAGGAAATTGGAAGGAACATGACCATAAATTTAATGCTAGTAGGTCTGTGGATGGGCCTCTTTGAATGAAGGAAACTGTAAAATATTTGTATATTATGTAAATATTCACGAAAGGGTGACCTTGGAAGAGGAACAATTTAATAGTGGGTGGATATTATCAAATCATGAGTCCTCATGTCTTATAGCCCAGCTGCCTATGCTGTTTTCTTTAGTTTCCCGCAGATCTTAGAAGAGGCGACCCTTCCTACCAAGGAGACAACCTGATCAAATATGTGTTGTATAGGCTACTTACTGGCTGCACTTGCTGCCTTATGGTGTAGGAACCCCATCTCTCTTGGAAACCTTTAAGAATGGACCTTAGTTTTGTCTGATGGTGTGAAACACTAGCTCCTCAGAATCGTACTGTTAACTGCAGAGTTAACAGCTCTCAGACACTCTCTGAAGGGTGGTCACCTCTATCAAACCTCCTCTCCTCTACTCCTAAAAGCTGAGTGATAAGGAGACCTGATAAGGGAATAGTGGCCCACTTTTCCTGTCATTGCTGCCATCACCTAGTAGGTTCTTAAGCAGTGTGGCCGTGTAGGCATGGCTGGAGGTATACAAGGGCTTAGTAACATGCTTTCATTCCATGTATTGGTTACTTTTCTTCATGCTGTAAGAAACACATAGTAAAAGCAACTTAATGAAAGAATTAATTGGGCTCACCGCTCAAATGTGGGACTAGGAGTTAGGCCAATCTTCTGATTAAAAAGAGAATACATTGGGTGATAAAGTTGGTAAATTTCCAAAATGGCTGGTTTCTTTCTAAGATGTCTGTTTTGTTCCTTATTCCCTGAGGTAAAAGCCTGGAAGTTTAACATGAAGATTGGGAGGTCTTTTTTTCCCTGTCCATTGGGTCCTCCTGCTGATAGACAGGACATATTTACAGCAAAACTGTAGGACAATCAGCCACTTTGCCCTATTTGTGTGCTAAAATACTGATCCTAAATTAGGAGCAGATTGCCCCTACTAGATCTTTAAAAGTCCCAGTTCTTGAGGAGAGACTGGATTTCAGGCACCCAAGTTCCTGCTATGATCAGCAGAAGTTCTCTCTCTGCTGCTCTCTGTATGTGTTTCTGTCTCTCCATCTCTGTCTCTCTGTTTCTCTCTCTCTCTCTCTCTCTGTATGTGTGTGTGATTCCTCTCTGTATGTGTGTGTGATTCCTCTGTATGTGTGTCTGAATCATTCTATCTGGTATGTCTGAGATTTTTTCTTCTGACTACCTGATATCCTCAAGACTTTTTCCAGCCTTTTAATTCTTTACCTGGCAGGACAAACTAACCAGAGCAAGACCCCAGAATGGTAAGACAAGGATAAAGTCCATCATGGTATGGTGGCAGGTGCATGAGCCCCATGACATCTGTAGTCAGGAATTAGAAAGAGATGAATACTGATACTCAATTTTTTTTTTTACTCAGTTTGGAATCATAGTCACTCAAGGTGAACCTAATCTAGATGCTTCATCACAGGCATACCTGGAAGCTTGTCTTCTAGGTAATTCTGGAGTCTTCTAATTGAGGAGCAATATTAAACATCACACTTACTTAGGCTGACTGGCTACAGAAGCTGCAAAGTGTAAAAATCTACCAGTAGCAAAGAAGGCTTATCGTAAGCTATGGGACCAGTCTTCAGCATTGTCATTAGGCTACTCAGTAGCTAATCAATGGCCTCAGAACACTTCTGTAATGCAAGGGCAACAATTTGGTTTTGATGAGTTAATTGATCTGCCTACACATTTCTTTTCTCTGCTAGCAATGCATGTTCACACTTTCCCAATGACCGCCATTATTAGCTTCATTCTCTAAACAAGGAAAAGAGAGATGAAATGAGATAGCCTTCCAACTTAGACACCAACAGAAGTGATTATTCTTTTCACCATCCTAGTATCTCCTGCTAATATGATTTTGTGCTCAGAACCTTCTCTATTGAATGTTTAAATTATGTTTAGAATAATTTGTGGTTTATCTCTCATCCTTATATATTGAAATTTCAAACCATTGCTCAAGAGATTCTATAAGCATGCTACAAGGATTTTGGAAATACATTACTTCAAAAACAATTAGCAATTTTATTGCAGAAGCATGAAATCTGTACACTAACAGAGATAATCAAAATTTGTGTTTGCTTTTATAATGCTCTAAGTCTGGGCCTGGGGTGTTCCTCACTTGGGAGAATACTTGCTTAGTATGCATAAAGTCTTGTGTTAAATTCTCAGGACAATATAAAGTAGGCATAGTTGTGCACATCTGTAATCCCAGCACTTGAGAGGTAGGAACAGAATGATCAGAAATTCAAGATCATCCTTAGCAAAATAAGGGATTTCTAGGTCAACCTGTGTACACGAGACCCTATCTCGAAAGAAAAGTATGCTGTAAGGCTTTATATTTTTGGAAGTCTTGGTTGGTGTGTTTATAAACTTTAGTCCCATTTCCAATAGAGGTGTTGTCTCAGGAGGCAGCACATCTCATAGTTTTTAAAACATTTCCTCCCTCCAAGTCATCCAGCAAGAGCTCTGAAACTTTCAGTTGTGGTACTGACAGAAAAAGGGACTCAGTGAAGGACTGTCTCCAATTACTTGAACAGTGAACATGTGTGTGAGGATTTTCTTAGTTGGGTCATTTGATGTGAGAAGACCCATCCCGAATGTGGACCCAGAGTTTAATGGACTGGGCCCTGGAATGATCGACAAGGAGACAGCAAGCTAAGCACAAACATGCAGCTTCAGTTCATTATTCTCTGCTCTTGACTGTGCTGGAGGTTGACCAGTTGCTCTAAGTTCGTCCACTGTGAATTCTCTACAGTGATGGACACTAATCTGTGAAACAGATAAGCCCTATCCCCATATGTTGCTTTCTGTCAGAATATTTCATCCCCTAAGCATAAGAGTGGGTGAAGACAAGCAGGAAGCTCTTCATTTCTACATAGTAAATATAGAACAAAGGTCTGAGACATTTTTTATCATTTCTCTACACTAGAAACATAACAAAGTCTGGTATATTTGTGTTGTTTCTACACTAAACACATAACAAAAGTCTGGGGCATTTTTGTTTTACTACAGATATGAGTTTTCTCATTGAATTTCATTGGTCTTTCAAGTATAAAATCATGTCTGCAAATGTCTTTATCTCCCATTGCTTATCTAATTTTTATATTTCTCACCTGTGTGGAGAATTTGCCCATAACTGCACCACCAGGACAAATAACAGTGGTGATAATGGAAGCTCCTGTCTGCTTCCTATTTTCTAATGGCGAGATTTGAATACTTTTTCATTAAAGCCTGAGGAAGACTTTTAAGTTTGGCATATTAAGTATATTTATACAACTCCTATGCATGTGGGTAAGGAGGGGACAGAAATGCCACCTCATGGGGTGTCGTGAGGATTAAAAGACATAATATATGGAAAGCACTCAGAAGAGTGCCTGGCTCCTAGTAAATTGTTTGCAATGATGGATTTATAGGTTCCAGTGCAGGAGGTATCCAGCTGTTCATTCCTCTTCAAAATTGCAGCCGTAAATGGTTGAGTTATAGACATAAAGCTCTTGGAATAAAACTCGGCATATAATGAGCTCAATATACATAGGCTGTTGATAGGCAGCAATATTGCAGGATTTCCTCCACAAGTAGATACTAATATTTATACAAAGATTTTGCTGAGTTTTCAAAATTGGTATGTAAACATTGTATGTATTCCTAAAGTAATGTTAGGTTTCAATGCATATATGTAGTGTGTTTTCTTTAAGTGTATATTGTTTTAAATTATGTGCATGTTTGTGTGTTATGTGTGAATATGTATATGTGTGTGCTACTTGTATTTATGTGCATGTGGAGGCCAGAAGAGTTGTCCCCTGAGTGGCTGTTGTGAGACACCCAATGTGGGTAGTGGTATCTGAACATGAGTTCCCTGAAAGAGTAGCCAACATTGTTAACCACTGAGCTATCTCTCCAGCCTCCAAAAGTTTGATGAAAGCCCCATAACTTGGGCCTTCATTTTGTATGACCTTTACTTCATCATAGAGATAAATCATTGTCTTTAATCTTTTCTCTTGAGTTACCTTGAACTCCTGGAAAAGCAGAATCAGAGGGTGACAATTCCTCATGAATGTGAAAGTGTGCTTGGAGTAGAAGTAGCCATCCTCTGAGACAACAACGTATCTCAGGACAATATAGAGGCTCACTCAGGAAACAAGATGCTTAATTGTGCTTACCCTTCACCCACTGCTTTAGTCCTTTCTCTGCTTGTTCCTAAAACCCATGTGAGTATACAGATCAACTTCTAGGCATCATTAGAACCCTCAATTTCTTCCTCTTCAGAATGGCCACGTTGAATACATCACCTTCTCCTATTTTTCACTATACTTGTTTCTTTAATTAGCATACTGGGATAGATACCTGTTGGGGCTGCTGGAGGCAGATCTTTACCCCTAATGCCTCACGTTATACTTGTCCTTGAAGTCACTATTGTTTTAGTTACATTTATTTTGGTTTGATTAAGCACTGTGATCAAAAGAAGCATACATGTAGCTAAAACAATAATTTAAGAAAAAGGAAGGAAGAGGTTTTTAATTTTTTTATTTGTTTGTTCACTTATCTATTTATTGGCTTATTGTTCCATAATGGAAGCAGGTAGACAGAGCAAGAAAGGTCAGAGCTCACATCTCAAATACACTCAGGAAGTCAAGAGAACGAGCAAGAACTTAGATCCATGCCCCTTGATGTGTATTTCCTGTAACTAGCCTCTACCTCCATAATCTCCCCCAAATAGTGTCACTGGGAAAGAAATAATGCCAACTGGGGGCTAAATGTTTGAATACCTGAGCCTACGGAGCCATTTCTCATTCAAACCTCTACAATATGGATCACAAGCTTCCTGTCTCAGCCCCACTAAATGCTGGGATTGCGTGTACTCACCACCATACCTGGCCTCCTCTTCTTTATCACCTCCAACTTTTTACATGACTATATTTTATGATTTTTTTCTGATTTATATATTTTCAATAATGTACATTATTTTTTTATCGCCACTAAGTACTCTTTTTTTTTTTTTGGTCCGGACTTGAATCCTAAAACTATCAACAACTACTTCATACCTCCTCTCCCTTGTGTAGCTCCTGAGACTTACATTCCTTTAGATTTTACACCTTGTAAACAACTGAAGTTTAAAAAAAAACCTTAGACTTCATTATTATCATTTATCAAGTGATATCAAATGGATTATGCAGCTTTTTGATGTGAGATTCCCCTCTGTATGCTGTGAATATCAATGGTTAATAAAGAATCTGTTTTGGCCAGTGACTCAGCAAAGTAGAGCTAGGTGGGAAAAACTAAATTGAATTCTGGGAGAAAGAGAGTAGAGTCAGAAGAAGCCTCGTGGCTTTCTGGGTAAAGATTAATAGAGATGGATTAATTTAAGATATGAGGATATGAGTTAGCCAGAAATACGCGCAAGCTATTGGCCAAACAGTATTGCAAATAAAATGATTTCTGTATGGTTATTTTGGGGCTGAGCAGCCAGAAACAAATAAGAGGCCTTTTACAACAGTTTTTTATTTTTTAATTTTATATTTAGTTTTCTTTCTCCCTCTCCCACCTCTCTCTCTCTCTCTCTCTCTCTCTCTCTCTCTCTTTCTCTCTCTCTATCTATCTATCTATCTTTCAATGCATGTGGCTGTCAGTGGCCAAATTCCAATGTTGCTCTGTAGAAGTCACCCACATCACCCACATTTTATCTTTTTGTTAATATTTTAAACTTATATGTGAACATCTAAATGTGTACAATGAGAACTAAAGAAAGCACAGAAGGTATCAACATGAAAATAAAATGAACCCCAGAAGAAACAGCGTGTAGCCATGTGAAAGCACCAGCCCCAGCAGTGGAGAGTGACTCGGCAGTTAAGGGCAGTGGACCTGGGATTGGGACCCGAACACTGGAAGAGCAGCAGACGATATGGGGTGTGCAGGGGCTAAAGGGAACACTAGAAGGGTCAGAGGCTAAAGATCGATCACCGAAGCACTTCAGCTGCACTAACTAATGGGATTAGCAACAACGAAGATGAGCAGAAGGCTTCCCAAAGGCAGTTATGAAAACTGGGAAAATGAGTCAAAACCATAATAAAGATGAAACCTCCTGCGCCATCAGCTCCCGGGGATTGCTGGCATCTTTTGGCCTCCACAGGCCCTGGATGCATATAGTGCACAAAATGCAGTGCTTCACCAATGCAAATAAATTTTTAAAAATTAAAAATGTTAAAAAATCCCACCAAATTGATCAGCATTATTAAACAGATGAGGATAAATAAATGAAAATAAATCCAAATAGCCAATTCATAACAGAAAAAGCCTGACATTTAATGTATGTCATATATGATCAGATGCTATTACCAAATTGAGAGAAAGATAGTTTCATTCAAAATAAAAATATTTTAAGTCAACTTAGGTATAACTATGGATGAATGGTGCTGGCTGGTGCCCTCAAGGCTGCCTGCCTCCTTGGTCGTCTGCCCCCATCCAAGCTTCTGCTAGTGTAACTAACACCCCACCCATAATCAGATTAAATATTCGTGCACCTAACAAGCTTTAAAATAAGCAGAATATAAAATGAATCCAGACACAGTTTGTGTTAAAGAACAGTGTAATGAAACAAAGGCAAGACCTGGGTGATGTACACAATTTCACTTCTTGACTACTCAACACAAACATAGGCAGAAGGGCTATTTTAGACCATGCTCAGAACTAGCTTTACACATTCATTTCAGAACCTGCAAGTTGGTTGCTTTGGGAATAGATTGTCATATAATTAGCCTTCAGGAATGAAGTTTATTAGTTGGAAGGACCTCAGTCAGTCTTCATCAAACCTTGGGGTAGAAGACCAAGAAAAAAGAATGGTACATTGCATTAGAAACAACTCAGCAGGGCCAGAAGGGGAGTGTGAAGGAGGCTTCAAAAACTACAGGACAGAATGGCTTCCTCTTTGTCTGTCTCAGTGACATGGCCAGGGAATCTTGCTTCCTTGAGTGGCTGGGCAGGCTGTGATCTAACATTGCCTTCCGAAACACCATCAAAATTGATGAACCTTTTCTTAGATAGTCTGGCATGGGTTCACTGATAATGGGGCATGGGCTCACTGACTTTGTGGCATGGGCTCACTGGTATTATGCTTTGGGTTCACTGACATTGTGGCATGGGCTCACTGGTATTGTGGCATGGGCTCACGGGTATTGTGGCATGGGCTCACTGGTATTGTGGCATGGGCTCACTGGTATTTTGGCATGCATTTGAGGCTTTATACCACTTAAGCACCAGGCTTCCTTTGCATTTTCAGCCTCATGATTTTTCAGTCACTTAAAAAAATGGCTTTCCTCCATTCCTTTCTTCACTGTACTGATTTTGAAGCCTGTCTCTGAAGAGTGTAGAAAGTAGTCTTTGTCCTTTCTTTGCTTCGCTTTTAGTGAGGCCTCACCCTAAACACCCAGGATGCTTATTGGAAGTTCTTCTGAGTTCACAGAAATCTGGAGCTAATGAGAGAACAGTTGCTTTTAGGGGGAATTTGCCTTGTGTACTATAATTCATAATGTGTTTATTTTTATAAATATGAAAAGAAAAGTAGACACTAAAGGAGTGAGGTCACAAGAGATGACAGGTCATTCACTACCATGATGGAGAGACAGGTTAGTGTATGAGTCTAAAACTAGCCCAGGAATCTATGTATTGAGCCCCAGGGCAGCCAAGGGCTGCATAGAGACATAGTCTCTCAGAGAAAGTGTATGTTTAAAAAGAGCACTGGATGGTGAAAGTGAGACGTCTATGTGAAGATCTCAGAAGGACACGGCAGAAACAGGGCAAAGCAAGAGCAAACTTCCTACACCCAAAAGTAAGGGGATGGGTGGGGAAGAGATAGAAAAGCTTTAGTCTTATAAAAAAATGAGTTTTGGAAAAAAGTTTCATACAATTTATTCTCATCACATTTCCCCTTCTGCTGTGCAATATTACTTTCAACAGTGTGAAGATGTGTCATTGTGAGTGGTTTAATAAAAAACCGAGTGGCCAATAATTTCTGGGCACAGAGAAAGCTGGGAAGAAGAAGGCTAGAGAAGCCAGTCAGACACAGAATGAGTCAGACACACAAAACGGGGTAGAAGTAAAAGCTACATCAAGAATGTAGATTAATAAAAATATGAGTTAAGTTATACAAGCTAGTGAAAAACAAGGCTAAAATAGCCTGAGTTTTCATAATTAATAAGAAATCTTGGTGTGGTTATTTGGGAGCTGGCAGGTAAAACAGAAAAATCTGCCTGTGTTCTTCCCCCAGTTCCTCCCAGATCCCCTCCACCTCCCACCCACCCAAATCCAAGAACCCTTCTCCTTATGTATGTACTTATTTTTGTAGAGAAGTCTCATGTAGCTCAGGCTAATCTCAAGTGGGGCTAATTAACTGTGGATGACCTTGAATTCCGGATATTCCTACTTCCACCTGCATGCTGAGGTACAGGGCTGGGTTTCTACTGTGTTGGGAATTGAACACAGCTTTAAGCATTTGAGGCAATGAACTGTACCAATTGAGTGAGCTACATCACCAGCTTCCTGAAGTCTAGTCTTGGAGGCAAGGTTAAGATCTAAGGTTTCTAGTGTAGTACGTAGAATGTTTAAACAGAAGCGACTTTTCTATAATATGTACTCTTGATTCACGTCAAGGTTAAGATCTCAGGTTTCTGGTGTACAACGTAGAATGTTTAAATAGAAGCGATTTCTAGCATACTACGTAGAATGTTTAAACAGAAGCAACATTTCTATAATGCATACTCTTGATTCACGTCAAGGTTAAGATCTCAGGTTTCTAGTGTACTACGTAGAATGTTTAAACAGAAGCGACATTTCTATAATGCATACTCTTGATTCATGCCTGTCATTTGAATGTGATTTATGCATTCAAGTGTACACAAATGTTCAGAGAAGCATATGTACACATGTGCAAGTGAACTTATATGTCAGAAGTTAACATCTTGTTTTCCTCAGCATCGCCTTTACTGTTTGAGACACCTCTATCATTGAATCTAAGTGTGCTGTCTTTTAAGAAGGTCTGGTGTGTTATCAAAAGCTCATGAGTAAATGCCTAAAGAAATGCTTCTCAGAGACAGGGTCTTGGGAAGACCTCTGGTTTGAATTTTATAACTCACCTGTAACAGGTTTAAATTGATTCTATTGTACAGTTGAAGAAATACACATTGAAAAATTTGTGGAATTTGGCGGTTGTGGAAATGGTTCAGTAGATAAAGTGCTTGCTGCACAAGCTTCAGGAACTGCATTCAATTTCTAGTATTCATGGTTTTCTTAAAAAAAAATAGGTTCAGCAGAGTGTGTCTGAAATCTCAGTGCTTCAGAAGTAGAGACACGTGGATACCTGGAGCTCACTGGCTGACTAGTTTTGCCAAATGTAAGACCCTGATTGAGAGAAAGACCCTGTCTCAGAAACGCAGGTCGAAGTGATTGAGGAAGACACTGAACATCTGAATCTGGCCTCCAAACTTCCCAACACACACACACACACATGCACACACAAACACACACACACACCAATACCACACACACATACTCTCACACACACTAAAAAAACACACCTTCACATATACACACATACAATCTCAGACACACTCACACACACACTCTTACACATACTTGCACACAAACATACCCACACAGTCACAACACTTACACACATAGTCACACACACTCACACATATTCTCACGTACACTCACATATGCTTTCACATACCTTCACATACACACACACACACACACACACAAACACATACATTCATATACACTTACCCATATACTCTTATACATGCTCTCACACACAAACACACTCACACAGTGACACACGCTGACACAGTTGCATACAGTCGTACACATAGTCACATACACTTTCTCTCACACACAGTCACACACCACTCTCTCTTACACTCACACATATACACTCTCTCACACAAATATATGTACACATATTTATAAAATTTTCACAAGTTTCAGAAATAGGAAATAACAGAGCTACCAAATAAACACAGGCATATTCATTGACCAACCTTTATCCTCCAACTATGCCCCCTACCGGAGAACCTGCAAGGCTTACAGAAGAGAGGTCTCAGGGCAGCAAGTACCTTTTGGCCTTTGTAAATTATTTCTTATTTATAGTTCCTGCCCTACCTATGCAAGAGTCTATTTGGGTGAATCCACTTATTTACCTGAATCAGATATTTGACTCTGCACAGCACTGTGGCTTAGACAGCCAGATCTGACAGCTGCTGGACACTGAGCTGCTTTGTTTTCACCAGGAGACACCAGAGAGCAAATGACTGGTGGCAGCCTTAGGACCTGAGGAGTTCAAGGCCCCAACAGGAGATTGCAAAGGGTTATCCTGGGTTGTTAGAAGATAGCCCTGCTCCGCTTTTTGATAACTATACTCTGAGAAGCGAATTGAGAAGTTTG
This sequence comes from Myodes glareolus, assembly GCF_982192425.1. Classification (NCBI taxonomy): domain Eukaryota; kingdom Metazoa; phylum Chordata; class Mammalia; order Rodentia; family Cricetidae; genus Myodes; species Myodes glareolus. The sequence continues at coordinate 63,644,414 of NC_142047.1, read as the reverse complement.
AAAGAAAAGTCATTTCCTGTAGCATTGCTTCCGAGAATTTTTATCTTCTCTCCTTGTGAGTGTTTGGAGACTGTACTCCAGCCCAGCTCATTTTTTGAAATAGGAATTCCTTCTTTCAATTGTACTAAAGAGATTTAATGTAAAATAAAACTGGATGTTTCTTTCCCAAGAATGCAGCCAGGGAAGCTATTGCTGACTGTCTTAGAGTTTCTATTGCTGCAAAGAGATACTATGGCCATGGCAACTTATAAACTCTTGTAAAGGAAAATGTTTAATTGGCATGGCTTATGGTTAAGAAGCTTAGTCCATTATCTTCATGGCAGGACATGGTGGCATACAGGCAGACACGGTGCTGGAGGAGACGAGAGTCTTTATATCTTGATCTGCAGACAGCAGGAAGTGAACTGGAATGCTGAGAGTGATTTGAGCAAATGAGACCTCAAAACCCACTGGCACAGTTACACACTTACTCTGACAAGGCCACACCTCTTAGCAATGCCACTCCTGATGAGCTCATTGGGGCAATGACATTCAAACCACCACACTGACCGTCTCTGTGTTACTAACATTCTTGTTCCTGTTTTCTTTCTTTGGTAAGTTGGAGTCAGGGATAGAAGGGGGTTCAGATCTCTGAATGTGATGTTTCCTTTCTACCAGATAGTGAATGCATTTAGTAGCTTTTGAAAGGAAATATAATTAATTTTATCAGGCAGTGTCTGCAGGGGCTATAATGAGCCTGGGATGGATGAAGAAATTCCCTTCTAGCATCACTCCTGTCTTCACGTGGATGGTCAGACTATGCAAACAATTGGCCCAAGAAATTGAAATTCCTTCAAGAATTTCATGCTGGTCAAAGTGAAGGCTTAAAAAGCTAACATAGTCAATGGGGAGACTTTTGTCTGTAAAGAAAGTTATAACTTGTTAGAGTTTTGGAGACCACACCTTGGGAGTTGACTGTGTACATATGCACAGCTCTGGCCCTCTACTTAAACTTTAACCTTGTTTCACAAACCTGGAAGATGAACTTGGAGGTCACTGGATTTCTTTGTCCTCTTTCCCAATGTGACTCTAGTGTCTCTCAATCTGACTACCAACTATTGAAACAGAGGACCCCAAAGGAATGGGAATTTCCCAAGAACTCTTTTCCTGGATAAAGGAAAATACACCAGCAGAAGGTGTCAAATACAAGGAAATTCCACTGCCCCAAGTTCTGGTGCCCTTCCCCTTTATCAAAGGAATCATTTCCTTATCAATGCCAGAAGGGACAAATGGCTCTCTGTGGCCTCATAGCACATCAAAGCACATGCTGATCTCCAGGCTCACCCACTATCACAACCATCTAGCTCTTCCTTCCACTTCTCTTACACATAGGAGGGTTCTTAGCCTTCCTAATGCAATGACCCTTTAATATATTTCCTCATGTCAAGATGAAATCCCACAAAATTATTTATGTCATAACTGTATTTTTGTTACTGTTATGAATCATAATATAAATTTCTGATTTACAACCCAAAAGAGGTCATGACCCACACTTTGAAAACCATTGCCCTAGATGTTCTCCCACACCCCTCAGCTTCTCATTCTTCTTATGTTTCAGCTCTCGCTCTCTTTTGTTTTCTCTCTTGCCCTTCTGTCTCATTAGTCTCTTTCTTTCACTCTTGATCTTCTCATCTCTCTCCTCTCATGGCCTAGTCAAGCCTGCTAGCCATGTTCAGACTACTATTTTCTCTTCCTGATCTATGCTTTCCAGATGCCTCTAACTATACTCTCTCACATCTAAAATAAGAACCTTCCCCTATACCATACTGTGTCTTGGGAAGAGATTTCACACAGTTCCAACAACTTGTCTGACCATTAGGCAGGAGGGGATGAAAGTCCCAACAATGACAGGTTAGCAGGGGGTCAGACCACATGTTGGCCAGCACTGCTTGGATGTGCATATTCTTGGACATCTGTTTAAACTTAAACATTAGCCTCACTTCTGGACTCTAAGATTTAGGGTTATAACTAGATCTCTTTTCCTTTCCCGATATGTGCACACTGAATAATTCTTTTTGTTCTGCTTTCCATTGTTAATTTGTCTCCTTTGATTGTCTTGCTGAGGATGGGTGGCTGGATCTGGCTTGTAGAAGTACAGACTGTGACCTGAAGTACAGGTGCTGTGAAGTCCAGTGACAGGTACTGGGATTCAGGGGATAAACAGAATGCTGGCTCTTTATCCACTTCACAAACGTACAGATACAGACAGACAGACAATAAGAAAGATAGATTATATATATATATATATATATATATATATATATATATATATATATATATAAAGCACAGAAAAGGAAAGACACTGGACAGAGTTACAAATATGTTGAGCATTCAGTAGTATACTAATTTTTCAGCATGTATCACTTTTTTGGGAAAGAGCTTTAAATAAGTATCATAATCACATAACACAGAAGAAACTTGAAAACAAGGTGTGGAGATTCATATGGTATTATCAAGGCCTTCAGCAGACTTTTGAGACAGACGTGGGTCAATGCTTCTATGTAACTTGTTCCCTCTATGCAGCTCAGATCTGACTGCTTAGGATGCTGAGGGGCAGGGAGTGTAGCCTTCAGGGCTGAACTTGTTGCTAAAACCCCTGGAACTTTCTATCACATGCTGCTTGAACCTGGCTTTTTATCTTGGGCTCTCTGGCTTTCTAAGTGACCTAGCCACAGGAACTGTGGTGTGGGATGTCGTTTGCCAGTGTGCTATGGAATGACTTCATTTTCTAGTTAGTGTTTTCTGAGATGATTCAATTGTCCTCCCTCACCCCCAGATCATCATAGAGAGTGGATTCTAGGCCATCCATTCCTCTTTTTTGGTTGGGTTTCTGCACTTTCCTGCTATCTGTATTGCTTTAGATTTTGGAAACTATAGCTCACCGAGTAAGGAAATAGGTGATACATGAGTTGTAGAAGGAATCAAGTCATATTAAATGTAAGTTTATAATATCAGACAAATAAGTGAAACAAGGCACTTCTGAACAAATAAAACAGCAGAAACAAAGGAAGAAGCATAATACACTAGTAGAGTATGGGAAAGATCCAGGAAGAGCCAGGTGACATCACATACTTTTCTTTTAGCCCCTCCCATGCATGTGTATTCATGCTCATATGTAAGTGCTAATATGCATACTCTACAGTGAACACCTGGAGCTTAAAGAACAACCTCCCTCCCAGGAGTAACAGCTACTTTGCTGGAAATAAACCAGAATGATGGTTGTGTATTCAAAGATGGAAAAGTTCCTTTATTGTTAAGCCTTTTGTCACGTTGACTAGAAACCCCTCCCCCCATGATTGGTTTAGAAAATTATTAGTTCAGTGAGAATATCGTAAGATAGGTTTTGATAATATTTACTCCCCTGCATCCAACCACCTCATTCTTGACACATCCAACTTTGTGCTCTTCATTTTATGATAACTCTGTGTCCTTTATCTTATTATCTAATATTCTTGGTTCTGGGATCTTCCACTGGAAGGTGACGGACTTACCAGAGGCTACATTCAGAGAAAACTGATTCTTACTCGTTCCGAAGCTGACGTTTGCCAATAGCTCCTTTATGTCCAATTCCCCTCTCATGCTGACACTTGGTCTAGCTTGGTCCATGGGTCACATGCCTGCTGTCACACTTCTGTGAGTTTCTATGTGTAGCTGCCCTGCTGTGTCAACAGAACAAGGATTCCTTGTAGTCCCTCATCACCTTTCGCTCATCTCCTCTTTCTATTGTCTCTCTATAATGACCCCTGAGCTTTGGGAGGAGGGGAGCAGCAAGGCAGCTCAGCAAGTAAAGACTTTTGCTATCAAACCTGAGTCTGAGTTCAATCTCCAGGAAACACATACTGAAGAAAAAGAACTGACCCACCAATTTTTTCTCTGACTTTCACATGTGCACTGTGACATGTGCACATTTACACAACCACACAATCAGTAAATAAATGTATAGAAAATTCTAAAATTTCTTATTTTTCATGAAATAAAACATCTTAATTTATAGAGATGGCTTATGGGAAAGATTTGGCAAAGTTCCTAGACTGTAATGTCTTCCTAATCAATGATTATTATGTTATCACCTTAACTGAGTACATTACACAACATTTCATTAGTAAAAGAAAACAGGTATTTTATATGCAAATCTGGACAGGTTTGCTACAGCAGACTCGCTACAGATTTTCCAAGTGTACACTCAACTTCTTAACAAGACATTTATCTCTAAAGAAGAGAAATGCATGAAAACAAAGCTCTGAGTAAATGGTTAAAGAAAGGTGTGGCAGGCAGCCGATGAGAACGATGTGCTTATGAACACAAGCTCTTAAACTGCTTCTCTGCCTCCTACAGTGATGCTAAGATGCGACTTTCTATAACTACAACTGATTCAGGTTTAAGATTTGGTTTTATTTATTAACCTATTATTTTTATTTTTTGTTGTTTGTGGTTGGTTTTTCACGACAGTATTTCTCTCTGTAACAATCATGGTTGTCCTGGAACTCACGTTGTAGACCAGGCTGACCATGGACTCACAGAGATTGGGATTGAAGGTGTGCATCACCACTTCTGGCTTGGTTTTATTGTAAACTATATATGCATGCATGTCTGTGTGGGGTATGCCCATATAAGAGCAGTCCCAGCAGAGGCCAAAGGAGAGCATCTGATTTCCCTAGAGCTGGACTTACAGGAAGCTGTGAGCAGCCAAAGATGGCTGCTGGAAACTAAACTGAGTTTCTTTGGAAGAGCTGCAAGTGTTCATAACTGTTGAACTGTATCCATAACTGATTTATATTGTATCACTGATGTATAGCAGTTCCTTGATTAAAATATTCAGTGATTTATTTTCAGACTTTGATGAGGAAGTGGAACACTTTAGGGACCAAAGGAGAAGAGTAGAGGGATGGGACAAACAGGGATGGGAGTTGGATATTCTCTGCAAACTATTTCTGCTGCAGAATAAGGTTCTCTGGGAATAACCACCATTAAGAGCTTGCATGATTTCAGGAGACCATCATGTGACCTGCTCATAGACGGAGAAGGTAGAGCTGGAGAGATGACTCAGAAGTCAAGAGATCTTGTGCTCATGCAAAGAACTAGAGTTCAGCTCCAAGCCTGTACCTCCAGCTTCAGAAGATCTGACATCTTCTGCCTTTCACTAACATGCAGCTTGTGTGACATTTACTCACACATACACACAAGCTTATGGATATGCCAACACACACACACACACACACACACACACACACACACACACACACAAATAAAGGAGAAGGCATGGAACATCACTGGACCCTAGAATGAGATTCAGATTCATTTCCAAGCCAACTGTACACAATACGGCACACAGTCTTGGGATTAGGGGAAGTGCTGCACTATAAAGGCTGTGGGAAATTAACTGAAATGGGCCTCATCTATGTAGTTATGGAAGAGCAAAGACTTCCCTGTGGGGTTTCTTTGGGGTTTATCCTTCTCTTCTTAGACCTGTAAACTCATTGGATCCCAAGAGTGAGTTATCTTGGGACCTTCTGAGAGGGTGGGTGCTAACCATATCTCTCAAGGGAAGGCTTCTCACAACAGTTACTCTAAGATTTTTCTTTGCTTTTTATTTGTCATAAAGTGTTTAAATACCTCATTTTATACAAATGTCTGTAATATTCCATTTTATTTCTAGATTTTTCCACTCGATTGATTTGATTTTCACTCATTTTCTGAGTATCACATCATACAATTATCTAGTCTTCCTATACAGTTAACAGCTCCTAAGACTGTACCCCTCATTGCTTCTTCCCTTCCAGTGTTATTATAGCTGCATTGCTCATTTTTATGTTGGTTTTAGAACAGTGTCTTTTTGGTTTTTTTCCCAAAGTTTATTAAATTATAAAAATTTCCATTTCCGCCCCCTCCTCCCAACACCCTCCTACTCCCCCGACTCCCTCTCCTCCTCCCTCTCCATCCCTAAGAGCAGTCAGGGTTTCCTGCCCTGTGGGAAGTTCAAGTACCTCCCCCCTCCCTCCAGGTCCAGGAAGGTGAGTATCCAGACAGACTGGATCCCAAAAATCCAGTATATGCAGAGGAAACAAGTCCCAGTGTCATCGTCAATGGCTTTTCAGAAAGACTCCGGGCCAGCCACATTCAGAGAATCCGGCCACATTCAGAGAATCTGGTTGGATCACGTGCTTGTTCAGTCCCAGTCCAACTGGCCTTGGTGAACTCTCATTAGATCAGTCCCCTTGTATCAGTGGGTGATCGCACACCTCGCAGTCCTGATTTCCTTTTTCATGATCTTCCTCCTTCTGCTCCTCATTTGGACCTTGGGGGGCTCAGTCCGGTGCTCCAATGTGGGTCTCTGCATCGCCATCCATCGTCGGATGAAGGTTCCCTCTGGTCTTGCCTTCTTGCTCACGTTCTCTTTCCTTCTGCTTCTCGTTTGGACCTAGGGAGTAAAGTTCAGTGTTCCAATGTGGGTCTCTGTCTCTATCTCCATCCGTTGGCAGATGAAGGTTCTATGGTGATAAGCAAAATATTCATCAGTAAGGTTATGGGCCAAGGCCGGTTCAGGCACGCTCTCCTCTGTCCAGAGAACAATCTGGGGATCTCTCCTTGGACCTGGGATCCCATTTATAATCAAGTCTCTTGTAAACCCTAAAATGACTCCCTTAGTTGAGATATATACTTGCCTGGTCCCATATCCATCCTTCCTCCCTCCCCACCATCCCAGTCCCCGAGCTTTCCCCATTCCTCCGCTAATCCCTTCTCTCTAAACCCCTCCCCTTCCAACAACCCTCCCACCCCCCCATGCACCCGAGGTTACCTGGCACTCTTGTCTATTTCCAATCTCCAGGAGGATAACTACATGATTTTCTTCAGGTTCATCTTCTTATTTATCTTCTCTAGGATCATGAATAATAGGCTCAAAGACCTTTAATTATGGTTTCAATCCACTTATGAGTGAATACATACCATATTCCTCTTTTTGGGTCTGGCTTACCTCACTCAGTAAAGCGTTTTCTATGTCCATCCATTTGCATGCAAAATTCAAGAAGTCATTGTTTTTTACCGCTGAGTAAAACTCTAATGTATATATGTTCCACACCTTTTTTAACCATTCTTCTATTGAGGGGCACCTAGGTTGTTTCCAGGTTCTGGCTATTACCAATAATGCTGCTATGAACATAGTTGAACAAATGCTTTTGTAGTATGATAGGGCATCTCTTGGGTATATTCCCAAGAGTGAAATTGCTGGGTCCTGAGGGAGGTTGACTCCCAGTTTCCTGAGAAACCGCCACACTGATTTCCACAGTGGCTGCACGAGTTTGCATTCCCACCAACAATGAATGAGTGTTCCCCTCACCCCACATCTTCTCCAGCATAGGCTATCGTTGGTGTTTTTGACTTTAGCTATAATGACCGGTATAAAATGGTATCTCATATTTGTTTTGATTTGCATTTCCCTGATCGCTAAAGATGTTGAGCATGACCTTAAGTGTCTTTTGGTCATTCGAAGTTCTTCTGTTGAGAATTATCTGTTCAGATCTGAACCCCATTTTTTAATTGGGTTAATTAGAGTTTTAGTATCTAGTTTCTTGAGTTCTTTGTATATTTTGGAGATCAGGCCTTTATCTGACGAGGGGTTGGTGAAGATCTTCTCCCAGTCAGAAGGTAGCCTTTTTGTCTTACTGAAGGTGTCCTTTGCTTTACAGAAGCTTCTCAGTTTCAGGAGGTCCCATTTATTCATTGATTCTCTTATTGTCTGTGCTACTGGGGTTCTACCCAGGAAGTGGTCTCCTGTACCTATGTCTTGTAGACCACTTCCCACTTTCTCTTCTATCAGGTTCAAAGTGGACAGATTAATGCTGATGTCTTTAATCCATTTGGACTTGATTTTTGTGCATGGTGACAGATATGGATCTACTTTCATTCTCCTACAGGTTGACATCCAGTTATGCCAGCACCATTTGTTAAAGATGCTTTCCTTCTTCCATTGCATACCTTTAGCCCCCTTTTCGAAAATCAAGTGTTCATAGGTTTGTGGGTTAATATCTGGGTCTTCTATTCGATTCCATAGGTCGACTTCTCTGTTCTTATGCCAGTACCAAGCTATTTTCAATACTGAATCTCTGTAATAGAGTTTGAAGTCAGGGATGGTTATACCTCTAGAAGTTCCTTTATTATATAAGATTGGTTTGGCTATCCTGGGTTTTTTGTTTTACCATATAAAATTAATTATTATTCTCTCAAGGTCTGTGAAGAAGTTTGATGGGATTTTGATGGGAATTGCATTGAATCTATAGATCGCTCTTGGTAGAATTGCCATTTTTACTATGTTGATCCTCCCAATCAACATAGAGCAAGGGAGATCTTTCCATTTTCTGGTATCCTCCTCAATTTCTTTCTTCAAAGACTTAAAGTTCTTGTCAAATAGGTCTTTCACTTCCTTGGTCAGAGTTATCCCAAGATATTTTATGCTCTTTGTCGCCATTGTGAAAAGTGAAGTTTCTCTGATTTCCCTCCCTGCCTCTTTATCCTTTGTATATAGAAGGGCAATTGATTTTTTGGAGTTGATCTTGTATCCTGCCACATTACTAAAGGTGTTTATCAGCTATAGGAGTTCTTTGGTAGAGTTTTTGGGGTCGCTCATGTATATTATCATATCGTCTGCAAATAACGAGAGTTTAACTTCCTCCTTTCCAATTCGAATCCCCTTGATTCCCTTATGTTGTATTATTGCTATTGCTAGAACTTCAAGCACTATATTGAAGAGGTATGGGGAGAGTGGACAGCCTTGTCTTGTTCCTGATTTCAGTGGAATGGCTTTGAGTTTCTCTCTGTTCAGTTTGATGTTAGCTGTCGGCTTGCTGTAAATAGCTTTTATTATATTTAGGTATGATCCTTGTATCCCCAATCTCTTCAACACCTTTATCATAAAGGGATGTTGGATTTTGTCAAATGCTTTTTCAGCATCTAATGAGATGACCATATGGTTTTTTTCTTTCAGTTTATTTATATGATGGATTACATTGATAGATTTGCATATGTTGAACCAGCCCTGCATCTCTGGAATGAAGCCTACTTGATCATAATGGATAATTTTTCTAATGTGTTCTTGGAATTGGTTTGCCAGGATTTTGTTGAGAATTTTTGCGTCAATATTCATGAGTGAGATTGGCCTGTAATTCTCTTTCTTGGTTGTGTCTTTGTCTGGTTTTTGTATTAGGGTAACTGTAGCTTCATAAAAGGAGTTTGGCAATGACTCTTCTGTTTCTATATTGTGGAATATATTAAGGAGTATAGGGATTAGCTCATCCTGGAAGTTCTGGTAGAATTCTGCATTGAAACCACACATTTGTAGGCTTTCTGGTGTTCGAATTGTTATAGAATTCTAATTTTATTCCATGGTGATCCGACAAGACACAGGTGGTTACTAGTATTTTTTTGTATCTGTGGAAGTTTGCTTTGTTACCGAGTATGTGGTCAATTTTCGAGAAGGTTCCATGAGCTGCAGAGAAGAAGGTGTTATTCTTTCCTATTTGGGTGTAATGTTCCATAGATATCTGTTAAGTCCATTTGATTCATTACCTCTAGTAATTCTCTTATTTCTCTGTTGAGTTTCTGTTTGATTGACCTGTCCATTGGTGAGGGACATGTGTTGAAGTCTCCTACTATTTTTCTTTTACATAAGTGGGTGCTTTTATATTAGGGGCATAGATATTCAGGCTTGAGACTTCCTTCTGATGAATTGTTCCTGTTATGAGTATGAAATGTCCATCTCCATCTCTTCTGATTTATTTTAGTTTGAAGTCAATTTTGTTAGATATTAGAATGGGCACACCTGCTTGTTTCTTAGGTCCATTTGCTTGGAAAACCTTTTCCCAACTCTTTACTCTGAGTAGATGTCTATCTTTGTGGTTGAGGTGTTTCTTGTAAACAACAGAATGTTGGATCCTGTTTTCGTGTCCAATCTCTTAGTCTGTGCCTTTTTATAGGTGAGTTGAGTCCATTAATATTAAGTGATATTAATGACCAGTGGTTGTTGATTCCGGTTATTATTTGTGTGTGTGTGTGTGTGTGTGTGTGTGTGTATAGTAGAGTTTGTGTGTTTCTCTTCTTTGAGTTGTGGTTGTGAAGGGTTGCTAGATGTCTGGGTTATTGTAGGCAGTGCTGGGAATGTTGTATTCCTTGGGTTGCAATTTTCCTTCTATTACTTTCTGTAAGGCTGGATTTGTTGCTACGAATTGTTTAAATTGATTTTTATCCTGGAATATTTTATTTTCTCCGTTGATAGTGAACGATAGCTTGGCTGGGTATAGTAGTCTGGGTTCGCATCCATGGTCGCTTAGTTTCTGCAGTACCTCTATCCAGGATCTTCTGGCTTTCATGGTTTCCATAGAGAAGTCTGGTGTAAGCCTGATAGGTTTACCTTTATAAGTTACTTGACCTTTTTCCTTTGCAGCTCTTAATATTTTTTCTTTAATCTGTATCTTTTGTGTTTTGATTATTATATGGCGAGGGGATGTTTTTTTTTTTTTTGATCCAGCCTATTTGGTGTTCTGTGTACTTCTTGAACCTTCATAGGAATATCATTCTTTAGATTGGGAAAATTTTCTTCTATAATTTTGTTAAATATATTTTCTGTTGAATATAGTGCCTTTGATCTGCAGTTCTTCTCCTTCTTCAATCCCTATTATTCTTAGATTTGGTTTTTTTTATTGTGTCCCAGATTTCTTAAATGTTTTGTGAAGAGAATTTGTTGGATTTGTTGTTTTCTTTGACCAGAGCGTTTATTTTTTCTATGGTATCTTCAGAATCTGAGATTTGTTCTTTTATCTCTTGTATTCTATTGGTTATGCTTGATTCTATAGTCTTCTTTTGTTTACCTAGGTTTCCCATATCCAGCCGGTCTCGGTTTGTGTTTTCTTCATTGCCTCCATTTCAGTTTTCAATTCTTGAACTGTTTCCTTTACCTGTTTGATTGTTTTTTCTTAGTTTCTCAGGGTATCATTCACATATTTACTTAATTCTTTAATCTCTTTGTTATACTTCTCATCCATTTCTATACTTATTTCTTCAAACTTTTTGTTATACTTCTCATACAGTTCTTTAAGGGAGTTATTTATATCCTGTTTAAGGGACTCCATTGCTTTCATAATGGCACTTTTTTTCCACTTCTTCTGTATTAAGGTGTTCAAGTCCTTCTATTATAGTGTCGTTGGGATCTGGTGTTTTCATGTTGTTTTTCAGATTGTTGGATGAGGTCTTGCCTTGGCGTCTGCCCATCTCTTCCTTCAAATGTTCTCTATTGGATATTCTGGTACCGGGTCAGGTTCCCTTGTTGGGCAGGGACTTCACTGACAGAATGCCCACCTGTCCTCAGGCAGGCATTTAAGACACTGGGACTTAAGTTCCTCCTGCCGGGAAGCAACTACAGCCCAGGCCCAGCGTGCAAGGCAGCTGAGCTGGGGAAATTTTATGGCCCCAGGGGGAAGGGAGAAATATAGGAATTTGTACCTGGATGAAAGCTGGAATGGCAGGCGGGAGAGCTTAGCAGGGTGGAGCCAGCAGTGCAGAGTGACCTGGGAGTCTATGGGGTCGGGGAAAGTCCGAGCTCCCCCTCGCTGGGCCCCTGCCGCGGGCCAGAAGCCAACAGTGTCTTTTTGATTCATAATTAACTCTGGGTTTTCATTGCACAATGCTGGTTAGTAAGTAACCCAGCAACTGCTGCATCATCACGAGACAGCGTCATTCTTTTACAGCATCTCCTTTTCCAGTCTGGACAAGTGTACTCTTGAGTTTATAAGGAGTTTAGTTTTAAATTTCTTCATTCAGCTATCTTCAGCAAACGTATTGTTATATTTGTTCCTAAGCTTGCTTTTTCCTCTTTTATGTGATTGGAGTCAGTTTTCTATTATTCATCTTTTTAATTAATAAATGTTCTGATCATGTGGATAGGTGTGCGCCTGTGTGTGGGTTGCTGCACACGAGAATGGTGCTAGGGTTAGCTATAAGAGGGCATCTTAATCCCTGGAGCTGGAGTTGTTGGCAGTTGTGGTCACTTGATGTGGGTGCTGAAAACTGAGTAGGGTCCTCTGCCAGGAAAGTGTGTGCTCTGAATCACTGAGGTATCGTCCTGAGCTCTATTCTGAGTCCTATTCTTTCTCATTATTTTCATTTTAGGTTCGAATTTTATTCAATATAGTTACTTTTTATTAAACTTACCTTTTCTATTTTTTAAAAATTTGGATCTATTATATTCAAATCTATTTAAGAATGAATATAAGTGTCTATCTCTAATTTAGCATTCCAGGCTATTCCTCTCTCCATACTCCATTCCATTCTACTTAGCTAAATTTTATCCCTCCAAGGCCCTCATCCTTTATAATACCTCTATTCACTTATCATCTTTTGAAGTAAGATGAAATCATGTGATGTGTTTCTCTGGAAAGGGCCAAGAACTGCTCTCCACACACTTCTGTGGGTAACTCACTGAGCCTCAAGTGTAACTGAAGGTAAGTGATAAATTTCATGACCGATTGGGTGACCAAATTCCTTCTAATTATGACAATGGGACATCTGTTTCATTAAAAGCTGATTTTATGAATTTGATTACCAAGTTTGATAGTGGGAACGCTTTTAAATCTATTCTCTTTATATAGAATTACTTTGAAATATATGTTCTTTCTTATTTTTATTGGTTATTTATTTGCTTGGTGTGTGTGTGTGTGTGTGCATGCACATGTGCACACATGCACGAATGCATGTGTGACCACACGCTATGCTGTATGTGTTCATCAGAAGGCAATTGCAGGAGTCAGTCCCCTTTTCTGCCATGTGGGTCTCAGGGACTGAAGTCAGGTTGAACTTAAGCTTAGTGGCAAATGCCTTTGCCTGCTGAGCTATCTCACCAGCCTGACTTTATTTCTTTAATGTTTTTAGGTTTCTTTATAACATTTCTAAGGATATGTAAGATATTTTGATTGCATTCACTCCATGGTGTCTGTTTTATTTGTATGTGTGTTGTAAGGTGAATTTTAGACACATGAAAAAGCCCTCTCTGAACAGCGGGAAAAGGATGGCAGGGAAGCAGCCTGGGGAACCGCTCTGCATATCTGTTGACTGAAGCTAAGAGGACACGGTGTGCCAGTTGCGCATGAAATATGCAAAGGGAACATGCCAAGTTCCAGGGCACTCACCACTCACCAAGCTTTGTGCATAGTGCTGAGCATGGGGTTCACCGAGCACAAGGCATTCTACAAGAGGTTGAGTGTAGGGGTACATTACGCACAGGGCATTCTGAGAGAGGCTGAGCATAGGGGTATACTGTGCACAGGGCATTCTGCATGAGGCTGCGCAGAGGGGTACCCTGTGTACAGGGCATATTGCATGAGGCTGAGTGGAGGGATAAACTGAGCACAGGTACTGAGGAGGAGGCAGTGGGGTTTGTTTTGTCTTTTCTTGCAGGAAGAAAGGAGAAGAATGAGGTATAATGAAGAGATACTTGAGACAGCTGAATAAATGAGAATGTTAGGTGCTGGTGATGTGTCTCAGTTGACAGAGTGCTTGCCCTAGCATGTACTAAGTCCTGTGTATGATTGCTAGTACTGCATAAACTGTGCAGTGGTAAACACTTGTTCTTTCTGCCTCTACCTTCTTGTACTGGGATTGCAGACATGTGCCATCATACTTGCAGAATGCCAGACAAGCCGTCTACCACATGAGCTACATCCTGCACCCTCCTCAACTCTGCATAGAGTGACTCCATTATTGCAGTCTTCACCCAGCAACACACACAGCTCTTCTCAGTCTCTCCTCTCTGCTTTAACACCCAACCACATGATCACTCTGACAGTTGCCTAACCCAGTCATCAGTGAGCAGGCGAGAGCCCTTGGTTAAGTAAAAATGTCATATTAATGGTCCATACAGACGTTCTCTGCTAAGATTTATGACATAAGAAAGGGGGAAATAGTAAACAGAGCAACCGTTTCCTGTGTGTGACAGATGTGGCATCCATCTAAAGAGAAAATAGTGCGTAGTGAATGGAAATTGCCACCAAGACTCAGCAAATTTCCGCTAATAGCTTTGAAAGAAAACTCAAATTAGACCAACCTGATCCCAGTGATTAAATCACACAGATCTGAAATGTCTATGGAAGAGAATTAGAAACATGAATAGAGATTGGGTATCTTGTGAAGCAGCCCTTGTACACTGTTATAATTTGTATGTGTTGTTGTGTTTTCTTTGATCTAGAGAAATATCCCAGATTGGGTTTTTCATTGGAAAATTGTATTTGTAGTCAGACTTTCTTTTCTTCTATTAGCTCCAAATAATGACACAGAGACTTATTATTAATTATGAAATTTAGCCTATAGCTTAGGATTATTCATAACTAGTTCTTATAACTTGAATTAATCCATTTATATTAAATTATGTTTTGCCTTGATAAATTTTACCTTTCTACATGTCTGACTCCCTCCATGTCTTGTGGGCATCTCCCTGCTATTTGACTATCTCCTCCTACTTCCTCTTTTTGTGCTAAGAATTCCCGCCTGTACTTCCTGCATAACTCTTTGACATTCAGATTTTATTGCACCAAACTGAGCAATGAATTTTCACACAGGGTACAAATATCCCACAACATGTTCTTTTGTTTGTTTGTTTCAAATTATATGGCAAGAAGCCATCTGGCCCAAACTGGGTATAACTGCATCTCAAATGCAACACAAATATACATTTTAGAGTCTACCATATAGGCCTGGAGAGATAACTCAGTCTTTTAAGCGTTTGCTTAGTACACATGAAGACCTCAGTTTGATCCCCAGAGCCTGTGTGAAAATCCAGGTATGGTGTGCGGCACGCTGCTGAGAAGGCAGAGACAAGAAGACACTAGGGTCAGACTAGGCATATCAGTGAGCTTCAGATAAAATGTAGCCTGTCTCACAGTACAAGATGTACAGCATCCTGGAAAACAACTGACATACAAACACATACATCACCATAAAACACATGTGCACAGGCACCTATCTACATGCATGAATGTATTTTAACCACACAAGAAAAGAAAACTACCACATACGGTCTCTACATCAGAATGGAGTGTCCTTTGTTTCTGTTGGTAAAAACCAACCAAAATACAGGAATACCTACCTATTTGGCAAAATTGTCCAGTATCTTCATTTCTACTGTGTTATTGGGCCATAGTTTTGATTTATGGCTTTATTATTATGTGACAGATGATTATATTTTTCCTAATAAGAGTGCTAATATTTTGTGGTTAATTTTTCTCTTTTCTTTTTGTGTGCGGTGTACATATTGCGTACTTTTTATGTGTGTGTGTGTGCTTGCCCAGGCAAGCACGTGTGGAATCCAGAGACTGACATCAGCACATCTTGTCTCAGTCACTGGTCTGTCCCATTTTCTTACTGCACCCAAAGATCACTAGTTTGGCAAGACTGGCTGGCCAGCAAGCCCCAGTATGGTTGTTGTCTATCTCTCCAGAACTACACAGCATCTTGCTTGATTTTCTTTGGGATCCGGGGATTAAACTCAAGTCTTCATTCTTGCACAGCAAGTGTTTTCTCCACTACATTCTCTCCTCTGCCTTGTGTGGGATTTGTCTTGTTTTTCCTCAGTGTGTTGTTATTCTTATTGTCCAGGAACACTCAATTACCTCTGAGTCTGTGTATGAGGAAAACTAAGTGGTTCCCTACATCACAAGAGCCTGGCTGTATTTTGGCTTCATTCTTCTCTTTTGCCTTTCTTCTGACATCATGTTTTTAATTTTTTGCTCTAAACAAATTATTTGCAAGATCATAGCTCCCTCCACATCAGTAGCTTCTGCTGGGATTAGTTGTTCAAGCATCTTTGACTTTGGTCTTGATTCCATATCAAGTGGAGTGACCATCATGCAGATGGTGTCTTTTCGTTTGCTAATACAGGAAAATCAATCTGAATGCACAGTTGCATTTTAATTGCCAGTATTTAGTTGTTTTCAATATCTCCAATAAATATCTAATTAGAATAAATTTTATTTTACTAAGAAATAAGTTAAAACATTCTGAACATGTTTACTGCAATGAAAAACACTCTATGACTAATTTCAGTGGCAGAACAGTGCATGAAATGACGCTCTTGAACATGTCCTGCAGGTGTTCCATTTCTTAAGAACCTGAGAAAGATTCCTATAGGCACTTACAGGGAAACTCCTAGTGAACCTACTGCACCACAGACCCAGTTCTGCTGGAAGTTCAGTGCATCTTCCCTGTGCCAGAGACCCCTCATGGTCCCTCCCAAGTCTTTCCCTACCAACCGATGAGGGCTCTGTTATTAAAAAATAGTTGCAGGGTTTATCTGGAAAAGTGTCTGTGAATATAAAATATTTTTCAGGTTCAGGATAGGTATATATATTATAATTTACATTATAAATATTCTTTACTTATAAATTCTGAAAAAAAGATTTTGGATTAATGTCCAAAAAGTCGTTGGCTTACAGCATGAAGATCCAAATTTGATTCCCAGAAGACCTATATTAAAAACACTAGACATGAAGGCATATGCTTCTCATTTCAGCACTGAGGAGGAAGTTCTGTCTGGTTTGGCTGAACCCACCAGTGCCAGGTTTAAATAGACCCTGTCTTATAAACAAAACAACCAAGAATAATGTCGACAATGTCTGAGATAAACACTCCAGGTTGCCCTAGGTCATTCACATATACATGCACACACTTGCACATGCATTCACACACTCATGTACCCTCAGGCATGAACCAGTAAATAATATGTTCAGAAAGAGACAATGTCTTAAGAAAAGTAGCAAGGTGTAGATCAACTGAAAGTGACAGTTTGTGTACATCTCTTCTCCACATGCAAGTGCACACACACGTCACACAGCACAGCATACATTACATCCTGAAGGCTGACACACATCTAGGTAAGGAGAGATGACTCACATGCTGCAGAGGCACAAGTCAGAAGTGAAGCAGTGTGAAAGTTAAAAGTTGATATTAAAAATAAAGACAAATAGCAGATACACTCAATAGAGTGAGGTGGAGCTTCAACAAAAGCAAGCCTGTATGTTTTCTATGTCATTTTATAAGTGCCCAGTCATGCTTTCTAACCATGCATATAAGCATGTTTTCCAGGTGCTCATCATATTAGCAACACATGTGTATAACCTATGATGATGTGAGAGAGGAAGTGACCGTACTCACGTAAGTGAATTGGGTAGAGGTAATACAGATTCAGAGACAGCAACACAGCCACAGCCTCCTTGTCTATTCTGTCATCCCTCAGTGAATCTGCTCATGCATGATCATACCTAATGATCTGTTGACCATCCTCTTCTTTTCCTTGTACCTATGGCATCCATTCAGAAACCTGGAAACTTCTTCCATTGAAACACCATGATGTACCCAAGTTCCCAGGCCCTAACCATGCACATACACACAGCAGTGTTCTGAACACTCCCGAGTATCACCCTACTCAGCTTGACCAAGGGTTAACAGCTAGCAGGTGCAAGATTCAGTATTTAACTTTGTTATGTTTAGCCTTGCCAGCTTGACATAACTTAGAATCAATCACTGGAGAATGAGGGGTCAATTAGGGATTGTCTATACTAAGTAATTGGTGTGGGAAAACTTGGTGTTACTCCAAAATGTACAGAGTTGGAAACTGCACAGGTGGGGTATGGAGCTGAGCACAGACAAGCAAGTCAGCATGCATCTGCTCTTTCTGCTCCGGACTGTGGTTGAGGTTGGCAGTTTTTGTTTTACCTTCACTACAGTCATGGGCAGTGACCTGGAATCTTAAGCTGAAATCACTCTCTTTGCATTTAAGTTGCTTCTTGTCAGATTATTTTATCATAGCAAAAATAAATAAATAAATAAAAACATAAATAAATAGATAGATAAATAAATAAATAATAAAATAAACGAGAAAAGAAGCTCAGAAGGCCAGCCACAACCTGGAGTCTTGCACTGTACACCGTATTCCTCTTGGATGCACCCTGTCATATGATGTGTTACTGACTTACTTTTGTGAACTCTCTCTTCCTTAAAACTTGCAGAACTTCCTATGGCTCCTTTCAAACACAGTTCACTATTTTTTGACCTTAAATTGGGGATATTTAGAGTATCATTCCTGAGTTTTTCACATTTAAAAGGTATACTTTCAACACCATATGATCTCAGCAGAGATGTCTTAAAGTAACATTGACCAGAATTTATAACAGAACTAATAATCCTACATGCAACCTGTAAAGAAGAATTCTAAATTATCTCATTTTCTTGTTTCACTTTTTAAATGTTTCCATATGACAAATATTTTATAGTCACTGAAATGATAAGATTTCATAATTTCTTATTCCTTTTTTTGATATTTTGGGACAGGGTTTCTCTGTATATCTCTGGCTGTTCTGAAACTAATTCTATACACCAGGCTGTTCTTGAACTCAGAAATCTGCCTCCAGAACACTGGGATTAAAGTTTTGTATCACCATCATTCAACCCACTTTGTTTAATTGAAAAACGTGTACAGTATGTTTGGATCATGCATATTTTTACCCCCACAGCTCTTCTCATATCCTATCCACCTCCCTATCTATTCAACTTTATATTCTTTCTCTCTCTTTCAAAAGGAAATGAAAAGGTAAACAGAAAGTTGGGTGGTGGTGGCACATGCCCTTTAATCCCAGCACTTGGGGAGTCAGAGATAGGTGAATCTTTTTGAGATCAAAGCCACCTGGGCTGCATGGCAATTTCCAGCAGAAGTTACACAGAGAAACCCTGTCTCAAGCAAACAAACTAAACCAACCAACCAGCCAAATAACAAAAATACAAGAAGCACATGCACACACACAAATTCACTACACAAACAAAAATAAAAACCAAAAGTCCAAACAACAAATAACAACCAAAACAAAGAAAAATTAAAAAAATGTCCACCAAACAAACAAACAAACAAAAAAAAACTGAATTCATTTCATGTGGACTAACTACTCCTGGGCATGGGACCTGCCTGAACTATGTCTGATATACCCAATAACACTGCACAATCCATGTGCAGTGATTGGATAACAATCCATGGAAAACATGGATACTTCCATTGCTAGAGAGTATCAATGGCAGAATAGCTGCTTGGTCAGGGTTAGGACCCTGTGTCTATTGCCTTCTCTCAGTGTTAACAGTCCATCCTTAACCTTTGATGGGTTTTGTGACTCTTGCCACCTTGCCTGTGAATGTGTATCAGTCCTTTCCTATCTGTTTCCTTGGAGTCATTCATCACCTGTAGCCAGTATTACCTTTCATCTGTTTCTTCAACTGAAATCCCAGAGTGGAGTGCTTTGAAGACATTCATTTTAGAACTGAGCTCTCCAACGTCCTCACTGTGTGCACCTTGTCCAGTTGTGGACCTCTGCATTAATTCCCATTAAGCTACAGGAAGAAGCTTCTCTAATGTGGATTGAGCAAGGTACTAATCTAAGGATATAGCTTTATATCACTAGGAGTCATTTTATAGTTATGTTCCTTTAGTATTAGGTTTTTCCCTAGGCTATTCCCTATCTAGTCTCAGGTTCTTGACCACTTAACATGGTATACAAGAATGAGTTCCATCTCATGAAGTAGGCTCAAATCCCATTAAAAAGATGTCCCATAATATTTGCGCCACTATTCCAGTGTATCTTTGCAGGCGGGTCACTGTTGAAGGTCGTACGGTTTTGCAAGGGTGATATTGATGAGTCCTTTTCTTCTCCAGCCATGTGCAGAGCGCCTTCCAGTTCTTTGAACTTTAGTCAGTAGGAGTGAAGCTTCTAGTTAGGCACCACTGCCCCGTTTCCTGCTTGATGATCGAACTGTTTTTTCAGCAATATGACTTTGGAGAGCTTATCAATAGCCTGTGATGTTTGAAGATTTCCATGGGAGCTCTTGGTTAATGACTCAACAAGACTGACTCATTCTTGGAACTGGAGATTTTTCTGGGTGCAATGAGATGTCTAGTTGAGCCAGTGTCTCTCCTATTATTTGGTGACAGTATTTAGATTCCTTTCATATATATATTAGGAAGCGTCTACAGTAGTAGGTTTCCATAAGGTTTTCTCAAATGGCCTTTAGTTTCAGCTGTCCTTCCCTATAGTCCTTTCTTTACTCTTCTTCCCCATTTTAGTTCCCTGCCTTTTATAACAATATATTCCATTTTCTCTTCCTTTAGAGAGCCTCTCCTTACTCTCGGTTCCTACAAGGCACCTTATTGGAAACCAGATTCACCAAGTATACCACTTACTAGGGTAGGAGCATGGCAATTAGAAAAATAAGTAAAGAGAATGAAGACACAAGTGAAAATAGTGAAACGGAAGCACAGGATAGTATTGGGAGGAAGTTCCAGTGAATGCTGAAATTCCCCCGTGTTTAATTTTTATACACTTTTATACCCCAATACAAAGGGGGTAGAGGACTAGAGACTGCTTTAACATGATACAAAGGATAACTAAAATGGTTACAGACTTCAGTACTTGTCACATCAAATCATTAATTCTTTAGAAAACATTCTGTTGTTTAGACAGTGAACCCACCCTAGATCAAGCATCCTGATGGCAGTCACTCCCTAAGTCAAACATCTTAACTCAAATGAAGGAGCATAAGTATGCATGAATTCTTTGACCTTTGGTCAGGGTGGAGTGGATCTACCTGTATGGGCCGTCTTAAAATTTAAAACACCAAGTAACCACAACCTAGGTCAGGGTATATAGCCACACTTGTTGTCAACAACTTTGAACAACCTGAATCTCTCTGGCCTTCAGACAAGGTGGAAAAGGCTCATATTTTTGGAGCTCCACGGAACCTGATCTCCGTGGGTTATTTGGATTTTAACACATGTATCTAAAGCAAAGCTAATATCCACTATAGGAGAAAAATATAATGTTTGTATTTTTGATTCTGGGTTATATCCTTCAGGATGATGTTTTCTATTTCCATCCATTTACCTATGGATTTCATAATTTTAATTTTTCGTAACTGTAATGATTGTTCTGTCTTTTTAAGAGACAAGCCACACCCACTCCCTCCTACATCTGCCCGAGTTCTCTCTCTTATCCATCTCCCTCTCGAAAAGGCAGTTTCTACTTCTCTCTCTCTCTCTCCTTCTCTCTGCTCTTCTCCTTTTCCCCCTTCCTTTCCATAACCCACTTAATAAATATCTAACCTCACTCTGCATGGCATGCCTATCCATCTGTCTCTCACCCACCATCCACACATAGGTTGCCGCAGGGGACCAGCCACCTTCAGAGATCTGCCACATGGTCTTGTGCACCGTCCCTGCCTGGGACTAGCTGCTTTTGGGACTTACTGTCTTCTGCCACATGGCCCTCTGCCACTGCTTGGGGACCTACAGCATTTCTGCTGCCTGCCACTGTGGGGATCCTGAAGCAGTTTTATTTTTTCATTACAATAGCAACTGAATAATATTCCATTGTAGAAATGTACCACATTTTCAGTTTCTATTTATCTGTTGGTGTATATGTAGGCTTGTATCCAGTTTCTGGCTATTGTGAATAGAGTGGTAGTGAACATGCATGGGCAAGTACCTCTGTAATAGGATGTAGGGAACTTTGGGTATAAACCCAAAAGTGGGATAGCTGAATATTAGGTAGATCTATTCCCAGCCTCTTGAGGAAACTACACTGATTTCTATAGTGATTGTAGAAGTATGCCCTTCCACCAGCTATGACCAAAGGTTCTCCTTTCTGGACTGTACATATTTATGAATGCCATCCTTTTCTTGATCTTGATTTGAATAAAAAGATGTAAACTGAATTGGACTAATTGGACTGGCTTTTGGTTAATTTCTTTTAGTATCATGTGTGTGTATGTGTGTGTTTGTGTGTTGTGTACCTGTGTACATGCAAGAACCAGGAAAAGCATTGAACTTCAGCTTCATCCAGGTAATTTTTGGGTATCCTGTCCTGTATCACATAGGTCATTCTTTCCTGACTGCCTTGAAGCTGTCTAGTGAGTTCTCTGTGAGGATCCCATGTTTAAAGTCTTATTACTATTCTTACAGATGAAAGTTTAAAATACAGTATTAAGGAAGGCTGATCTTGTCCTTGTATTATTATTGTTTAACTTGCTATTTAAAGATACATTTATTAACAAAGCCCAGATTTTGACAATTAATCACAACTTTTACCTGAAATTTGTGCTCTTGCGTGGTTCTTGAAATGCTTTCTAGAATTCGACTATATCCAAGCCTTTATGCCTTGTTTTTTTCGATGCAAACACTGTTCACTAAGAATACTTATGAACTGTTTCATGACTTGCTAACTCAGATAATTAAAATTCTGTATTTATTTACTTTTGGCAATTCTGTACATATCTGAAATAAATCTTGATCAATCTTGTATGCCTAGCACCCTTTCTTTGCCCCTCTTTAAACTCACTAAACCCCTTCTTTCCAAGGAGCATTCTTCCTATTTTTTTTATGGCCTAACTAGTCTAATTAGATTTGATTATCTAAGCTTGGGTCAGGAGTTATTTACTGGGGCATGGGAAGCTAACAATCGCTGTATAACAGAGGAAAATAATAGTCCTTCTTTCCCTTACAAACAAGAGTCAAATCAATCCCAGGCTGACGTTGAATTCATGATCCTCCTGCCTCATATTCTTGACTATTGAAGTTATAGGTACATGACACTATCCTAGCTTTCAAAGGAACTTCTTTAATACTTATTAAGGTTTAACCTCTGTTTAGGTAGCCTATTTGTTTTGCTTGGCATGTAATGATTTTGTCCTCTAAGTTCTCAAGCTAAACCAATAATATAATATTGCTAAGATTTGAAAATCTGGTTTAACAAAAGCAAATATGAGAGCAATGTTAGCCTAATAAATGCATTTGTTTCCTACATGGTGACAGCGGCTGTCAAATCCAGCTCCTGGTTGATGGCGTAATTAGAAAACAACCAGACAAATGTAATAGATGGAAGAGCAGGAGTTCCATGTGTAGATTTTGGGAGGCAAATGATAAGTTCTCCCCACAACTGTGTTCTAATCAGATGCAGAACATGGTATTATGATACTACTTGATAGGACTACATAACCCTGGCACCACAAAACTCCAATGTCAGACTGAGCTGATGCCTCTGTCCTTTAAGTTCTTGCCATGCAAGCTTGAAGTTCTGAGTTCTTTTGCCATTGTATTGTCTGTGTAGGTTGTGTTTATTTATTTAGGACTTAGGACTACACACACACACACACACACACACACACACCACAAAAAACAGCAACAAAGGTTATGAACCTGAATGAAAGCGAGGTGTGGGTGCATGAGAAGGTTTGGCGGTAGGAAAGCAGAGGAAGCAAATGGCATACTTGTATCATAATGTCAAAGAAAAATGCTTAAATATTGACAAAAATGTAGTAGCTATTGAAACTTTTGCTTCTTATTTAACACATTTAATAAAATACAACACAAAGGTTTTTTTTTTGCTTTTGTTTTATTTTTGTTTTAAAGTCAGGGCAAGTGATGAACACTTGTGCCTTCATGTGTATTCCCAGTGCACATTTGCAATCTCAGCCCTGGGAGGGATAACTAAGGCTCATGGGCCAGATAGATTAGTCTAATTAGTGAACTCCAGCTCAGTGAAAGATCTTTTTGGAAAAAGAAAGAAAAAGGAGAGGAAGGATGGAAAGAAGGAAAGAACGAAGGAGGAAAGGGAGGGTGTGCAGTGTCTGAAGAATGACTTCTGGGGACATTCATTGGCCTCCACATGCATATGCATACATGTACACCCCCCCCACACACGCAAGGGTTACAACAAAACTCTCATATCCTGAAATCCATTAAACAGTGTAACGTGTGCTGGCCAGCAGGACAATCAGGCCCCTCTCCTCAGGCCTCGGTTGCCTTCACTGCTATACTAAGCAATAGGTCTTCTCATCTCTAATGTGTTTGTTTTATTCTGTACTGGGATTTCACATGAGACTCCCTTCAGCAAGCATGCCACTGAAAGCTGTATTTGGGTGCTTTATTGTTTTGCTCTTTTCATTTAGTAGAAAGGGTCTACAAATAAATTTTTCCTTATCTAATACTGAAAAATTATGAGGACTTAGGAGATTCAAATTCCAGTCATATTTGCTTTTCCTTTCCTCCATAGGGAACACACACATGTGCAAATGCTTGCATCCTTCCAGGTCTGCTTTGTGGCTCAGCGGAAATAGTTGACTGTGAGCCATATCACAGTTGACTGCTCCATATCAAGTGTGAGGAGCACAAAGACCGGCCTGTGCAGAGGAGACTATCTTCACAGGGTTTTCACATGCAAATTTCACAATATTTTTATAGCTGTGTATGTTGTCAGAAGTGTCCTCACCCTTTGCTGCAGGAGAAAGTCAGGTATACACTGACATCTGAGCCACCCTGTGAAAGGCACAAGTGCCTGAATGCAGCCCATCAGAGCTTGCTGCCTTCTGCATCAGTTCCTTCCTCCGTTCTGTGATAGACTATCCTGACAAAAGAGGCTTAGCTTTTATTATCTACTCAACACAAAGTAACCACCTGGGAAGTCATTGGAAGAACTCTTTGGTCAGATTGGTCTGTGGTCATTGTCTTCACAGAAGATGGATGCAGGAGGTCCCAGCACACAGTGGGCAGCACCACCCCCAGGCAGATGAGCTTATGCTATAAAAGACAGCTAGCTGAATGCAGGCCTGGGAGTGAGCCAGGAAAGAGCATTCCTGGAAGGTGTTTGCATCAGCTCCTGCTGGTGCTCCTGCCCTGACTTCCCTCAGTAACGGACCTGCAAGTGTCAGACAAATAAACCTCTTTCTTCCCAAGCTGCATTTGGTCACGATGTTTATCACAGCATTAGAAAGAAAACCAGACCATGGAGAAAGAGAGTCTTTGGGCTTGGAGTTCTGAAGTTCAGTGCAACAGGGTAGGGGAGCCAGGGCAGCAGGAACGTGAGGCAGCTGCTCAGATTCCATCCACAGGAAGCAGGGAACAAAGAATGTTGTGGCTCCACTTATTTTCTCCTTCATGTTTAGTGTGGGATTCTACTGTATGGGACGATGTCATCTACAATGGGCAGGTCTTCCCACTTTAATTCACTTGATCTTTGTAATTCCTCATGTCCGGCAGCTAATCTAGTCCAGATATCATGATAAAAACATCCCTCCCTGTGGGTTCATTTATAAGGGATTTTCTGTATTAGGTCAACTGAAATAGACAGAGCTAACTATGAGCATCACCATTATCATAGGTTGTGGTCCTAAATAAACATAAAGGAGGTAAACTGAGTATGAACACGCATGTTTCTCTGATTCCTGACTCTAGGTACAATATGGCCAGCTGTCTCACACTCCTGCTACCATGCCTTCCCCATCCTAGTTAACACTTCAGACCACGAGCTAGAATCAGACTTTTCACCCTAGAACTGTGGTTTGTCTAGTACTTGTCTACAGAAGCAAGAAAAGTTACTAACACATTTTCCCATGGATGCTTCCTGGGCTCTGTTGTTTACTTGCTGGCTCAGAAGACTTCCCACTCTACTGAGTATGTTCCCCACATCAAGGATATCTCTCGTTCTTCACAGACACAAAGGCTGTGCTCTCCCCCATGCCTAAACTCCCACATCTACTTCCTGGACTTGCAGGGGTTAGGTCTGTAAGACTGCCCTTACAGACCTAGACCCATCTCATCCTAGATGGCTGTCCCAAACCCTGCATGACAATGCACTTTGTGGGAAATGAGCCCCCCAGTCTCTTATCATAGTTGGATCACTGGTTTTAAAGACTTGTGAAACCCAGGGATTCAGTTCCTCATTAAGAATATTGCAAGAACCTACAGGAAAATGACTGTAAGCTAAGCATGGGTTGAGGCAACTCCCTCCTGATGAACCATCAGTGTCTCTCTATCTTCATCAACCTAGAAGTTTGACTATCCTGCTGCTGAAGATTCTCGTGGATAATTTTGGCAGATAAATAAATGACTGATCAAGCCATCAGCCTCAGGTGAATGAGTCAATCTCCATCCCTCATCCCTTCACAGGTAGCAGGAGAAGAGATTTGCAAGTTTTAACCCTGTAAAGCTTAAGTCTCCCCAGTAACCATAATTCGTCCTTTGAAAATCAGTTTGCTAGAATCAATTCAGGTATAATCAAAAAGAGCTAAATAGCAAATATGATACTCTCACCCCTGTTATTCGGGAACTTCTAATGAGTTTATGAGTCCTATATCATGAGCTGTGGGCAAAGACAAAGTATATATCTCTTACACATTTGTCAACACTCAGTCACATGTGGATATGAGACTCACACATGTACAGAAGGAAAGCATAGATTCACCACCTATAAAATCACTTACTCCAGGACAATTGAAAATAACAACAGAGTCCATAAATTGGAAAAGCAATGAATATTTAACTAGAGACAACATAACGGCAATCATTAATTGTACCTCTTTGCTCACATTTAAGATATAATAAAGCCTACATGGGTGTATGTATGCAGGAAAATTACCAAATAATTAATGCCATGGGTTATCACATATTGATAGCTTCCTTCCTTTAGCAATTTGGGGCAGGTAAGCATCAGAAATTGTTTAGCAACGTGGAATTCCACCTTGACTTGTACTGTGAAAGACACCTTCCAAACAATGCGCCTAAAATCTTAGAGTACCCCCACCCACACACCTACATACAACTGCATGTATACCTGCTTTAAACAAGGGATGAGTTATTTCTCATAGAAACTTCTAGATGATAGCTAGTTTCTATTCAAACACATCCTGAAATACAATCCAGGAACTAGAGGCAATGGGATGATCTTCCCTAGGTTGGTTAGGAATTAATGTGGAGTAAGTCAAACTCTATGATCAAAGTAAACTTTTGGAGAAAATCACCTGCTTACTATTCTATGCCTTTGTGTAAAAGGGCTTGCATATGATTAAAATCATACGTACATGGGACATGCAAAGTTAGCAGAAGCTGGCATAATCTGCCAATCAAAATACAGAAGCACTGAAGTAAAACCCTTATCAATCAAACTCTTCATCCTATTAAACTCCAAGAACAATAAAGGAAGACCCAAATAACATTTGGAGCTCTTTAACCCCTCATTCATGTAGCCTCTGTTAGTCTCGGCAAAGACTCATTTCTAATATGCTCTTGTTTCTTTCTCGAATAAGAGATCAAGAAACTGAACACACAAGGCCCATAACCTAACTAGTGGTAACAGTTGTGGCTCTCACAGTGCAGGATTCTGGGTAATTCTTCCATCACACCATTGAGTCCCTAATCATCCATCAATCCCTAAGCATCAATGGCAACAGTCAACAAAGGCTGGATTCTTTCCCTCTGACTATGTAACCTGTGAGTATAGCTGAGTTTCCACAACCCCTGAGTCATAGAGTCTGGTGAAGGAAAATTCCTGTTTAGGATGTACCAGTTTCAGAGCACAGAAAAGCAAGCGAGGTGATGAACACCAGTGGCTGTTTTATACATTTCTCCTGAGAGGTTGGTAATGTCTCCCCTGCTCTATTGGAAAAAGCAAGTCAGGCACCCCAAGGCTGTGTCAAGGGACAGGAAGAACAACTGTTGCCCACACAGACACATCCAATATTTAATGTTAGTAATCTCCCTAACGACCAGGCTTTTAAGAGGTTGTAATTGCTTCCTTGTCAGAAATTGATTACAAACCTCAGTTCCTTACTTATTCATTTGTTCACTCATTTATCTATCACTAAGCAGGTGCTCTTTGAAAAATTTGTATCCTATGCCATGTGTTACATGTTATATATGGTAAAGAGGGAAAAATATGATGGAAATACAACTAGAAGTTTGATAGCAGGAAAAATAATGTATTAGGAAAATTTCTCTCTCATTACATCTTGTCCCTGTGTGTGTGTGTGTGTGTGTGTGTGTGTGTGTGTGTGTGTGTGTTGGGAAGGTGGTGGATGTAGAGTCAAAACTACACAGGAATGTACATACAGATACTATGACGGTAATGAAAATTCATGCTTTGAATTTCTAAGAACCAGGCAACTGGAAAGCTTGCAATGTAGGTCCAAAGACTGCAAACTCCACAAGCTGAGGTCTTGTTTCCTCATTTGTCTGTCTGAACTCAATTACTGTCCTTTGAAGAAAACAGCATAGGATTCAATATGTGGACTCAGAGTGAGCTCAGAAGTGATAAGTATCCTGCTGTGGAACTAAAGAGTTTTGTAGAACGCCAGGTCTAAACTGGTGACAGAGATGCACTCAGAGGCACAGGCTGTTGAAAATGCTGCTTCCTCTTAGGACAACTGTGATACCCACAAAATACCCCAAACAGTGGGTCTGTTGATGCTGTCTCAGACAAGGGACAGAGAAGGTCGTTAGACTCTTGGCTGAGACTCCATGCAGGTCCTCTGGCACATCCCTCCATGATGTGTATAGCTCTGATCCATCTGCATGTGGTCTTGGCAGGATCTAGAGTCTATGGATAGTAGGCATCTATTGAAGAGATCACGCCATCTCTGCATCATAGGGAAGTCATTATACAGGCTGGACAAGGCTTTACAGTGTTATAACTGTTTGAGTGTCTCCATACTCTTATAAATAGCCCATCTCCCATGTTGCTATGTATAAAACCAATAACTTCATTGGCCCACAAAGGCAGATTTGGGTGAAACTGTTACTGTGATCTGGTTTTGATGGCCTATGTGGGTTGAGCAGATGCTCATTCATACTTCCCGAGGAAAAGGTCCTGCAACATAGATCATCAGAGTCAATTCAGCCAACAAGATGGGGCAGAGTCATCTTACAGAGATTGGTATGCCAGGCACCATATGAGAATGCATTGCTTGCCAATTCCAGAGGCCAAGAAGAAGAGACCTGGCAGCCCTGGGGGATGTGGAGTTCTTGTCTGAAAAGAGGTACCACAGTCTCTTTGGGCTGTTAGACAAGCCATGTTTGAGAAAGAAGAAAGCTGGGAAGTATGAGGCTTACCAAAGACTTTTAGTGTTGTTCAAGACTTGTGTTCATACATTTTTATAATTAATTTGAATTCATGTGATTTTGACCTAGGATGCACGTGAAAAATGATGTGTGACAGGAAGAAACAGGAATCCATTACATTTTTATGTCCTACATACAGTGGTCAAATTTTAAATTTCATATTAAAATATGAATATTTAAATGTCATATTTGAAAAAGGCATGTTTCAGGGCTGGGATTATAGCTCAGCTTGTGGAGTGCTTACTGAGGATGGGCAGCCCCAGGTTCCAACTCCAACACAGAAAAAACAGACTGTCATGGTGCCTACTTGTCGTCACGGCACTGAGGCTGTGGAGGCAAGAAAATTAGGAGTTCAAGACAACTGTGGCTACATAACATCAAGACTAGCTGGAGAAACAGACACTGTCTCAAAATGAAAAGAGAAAGTAATAAAATAATAATAAATAAATAAAAATAATAAATTAAAAAGTGCATAAAAATAATAAAAAATATAAAGAGAAGATGGGACAGATTTTAAGGAAGAGAGACTCATGATTCAGCACTGTCAGAAATGGTCTTAGTATTCTGCATGCACCAGTGAGTTGTTAGGGAGAATAAGTGATAGTGGTTCTTGTTGATGAGGGTTTTCTTACATCTTATCCTTCCCGTCACTAAAGTTTAAAAGCTATTTATTGTTCTAACTCTACAGGCTTTAGCTTGCCTCTTTTCCATGGAGATTAATCTCCCTTTCTCCCTCTCTCCTGCCTTCCCTTCCTTCCTTCCTTTCTTGCTTGGTGTGTGTGTGCGTGCGTGTGCGTCTGTGCATGTGTGTGTGTGTGTGTGTGTGTGTGTGTGTGTGTGTGTGTGAGAGAGAGAGAGAGAGAGAGAGAGACAGACAGAAAGACAGAGAGAGAGAGAGAGAGAGAGAGAGAGAGAGAGAGAGAGAGAGACTTGTATGGTGTTTCTGTTTGCATGAACACTGGACTTGTAGAGGCCTGAG
Organism: Myodes glareolus; assembly: GCF_982192425.1. Taxonomy (NCBI): domain Eukaryota; kingdom Metazoa; phylum Chordata; class Mammalia; order Rodentia; family Cricetidae; genus Myodes; species Myodes glareolus. The sequence continues at coordinate 63,614,439 of NC_142047.1, read as the reverse complement.
GTTGGCACAGAAATATTCCATGATCACTCTGCAACTCCTTTTTAGAGACAATGGCTCTCACTGAACACAGAACTCACTGATTCAGTTACAGTGCCTAGTGAGTGAGCTTTGGGTTCTGCTTGTGTCTGTATCCCCAGTACTGAGAATAAAGGTGTGAGTCAGAGTCTGTGCAAACTGACAAAGCTCTTTCCTGCATAAGAAGCATTACTGACTGAGCTTTCTTTGTAGCCCAGTCTGTTATAGATTAATCTGTAATAAATACTTTGGATGTGAGCATTTTTTTCTGTGCCCTTGTACTTTTAATATTTATTTGTATTTCTAGTTGTCTGAATGTGTGTGTGTGTGTGTGTGTGTGTGTAGGGATATGCGCATGTGATTGCAATTGTGCATAAAAGAAGCTATCACACTCCCTAGAACTGTAGTTACAAACAGTTGTGAGCTATCTAATGTGTATGCTGGGAAATGAACTCAGGCCCTCTTCAAATGTACCATGTTCTCTTAACCACTGAGTCCTCTCTCCAACCCTATGTTCTGTGCCTTTAAGAGATAGCAAGGAAGCAAGAAATGAATTATGTAACGTTGTGAAATTTTGATACTGTCTTAAATTTATATAGCTGCTGACATAAGTAGTTGAAAATTATAACTTTAAAATATAAAAACAAAACACCATCAATTGTTTTGCTATTGACTCACTCTGTAATTGTAATGCATACACTATAAATTTGATGTTCACGTTTTACTGTATTCTCAGGCAATTACATTTTACTGCAAATTTGGAGGATTTACTTGATATAATCATTGAGTACAAGTGTAGTGCTAAGTATTTAAATGAGGATGTTATCAAATGAAGCTAATTTTTCTTGTCCTGTTTCAACCAGATTATTTTTAATATGTAAGACTTATTAAAACAGTTCAATTATACTGGGAAATTTAAATCAAGCAAGCTTTTACATATAATATCACCTCCCAATATGGTTGGCATTTACAAGATGGAAAGTAACATTTTGTATGCTTATTACTTAAGCACTTTTGATTTTGTCAATACAAGATAAATTAGCTAAGATCAGGCAAACTATGTTTAGGTATTTGGATTAATCAGGTGCTCCGTCTTGTCTGCAATATTGATAGGAATGTTTAGCAACTGTACCAAGTAGGCTGAGTGGCAAAAATGAATACAAATTTTGCTATAAATTGCAAATAAGTGCAAAATTAATCTGGTTGACTTAATCAGAAGTATAGAATACCATTAGCATTTCAAATCACTTCATTCTGATTTTCAGACATCATTGGCAATGTAAAATAGCAATGTTATAAATCATGTTGAAAAATATAGAAAACTTAGAATATTTATTTATTTACTTATTTATTTATCTTTTGAGTATACATATACGTGCATGCCAAGTTGTGTGTGGAGAACAACTTTTGCAAGGCAGTTCTCTCTTTTCACCATGTGGGTCCTCAGGGATTGAACTCAGACCATTGGGCTTGATTTTTTATGCCTTTACTGACCCTGGCTTATATTTTGGAAACTTATTTCAAATACTACTCATGTAGTTAAATATAACAATTCATCCATCACAAGGATGACTTGATATCTAGATTTAAATTTTGGTTGATGAGTAGAAAATTAATGCCATCAATTTTCTTCCTGCAAGTTTTGTTTATATTCTTTAGACAGAAACTCATAAATCCTATACAGGCCTAGAAGTCACTAGGTAGCAGAGGATAACCTTGAGATTCTGATGTACCTGTTTCTACCCTTCAAGTCCTACTACTATAAGTGTGCACCACCATGCTGGTTTATGTGTCACTGGAGGTGAAACCCAGGGATTCCAACATGCTTGACAAGGGTTATAATTAACTGAGTTATATTCCCTGCCCAACTTGACATCTTTTGATATACCTTACCAAGTTTTCACCTTGCCATGCTGTATGTGTAATTTCCCTGTCCTATAAGCCTGCTCCTAAATTACCTCACAGAAAGACTTAATATTAATTACAAATGCTTGACTTATAGCTCAGGCTTACTACTAAGTAGCTCTTACAATTTAAATGAACTCATTTCTAATAATCTATCTGCTGCCCCAAAACTCATGGCATTTATCTCTCTGTCATGTCTTTCTTACTCTCCATTTGACTGGTGACTCTCTCCCTGACTCTGCCTTCCTTCTTCCCAGTACCATGTGTCTGACTGTCCTACCTATGTTTCCTCCTGTCTGGCTACCAGTCAGTCAGATTTTTATTAAACCAATCCAAGTGACAAATCTTCACTGTGTACAAAAGGATTATTTCATAACACCGTCCCCCTTTCCAGGCTCTGATAAAAAAAAATTTACGATCAACTTTTGTGGTATCAGCTTTTTACATTCCACATGTGAGTGAGCTCATGCATGCAATAAGTTTTCAAATATTTTTAAATAGCAGTAAGTTGAATTTATAGATGCAGAAGTGTCACAAAGGCCAAGTAAGTTTTTTTTTTTTTAGTTAGGTGTCCCAACAATCAGTATCTGTGTCTACAGAAAATGACTTTTTACAAAACTCACTAAGCCCTACAAACCAGCATTTATGTTACAGTTTTCATTTTTTCTTTAATCTCTTTCTGTAAATATTAGTTCTCACATTCACAACACACACATGGGCACATATAATATCCATTGATCATATTGTTCTCCTTATCTTCCCTCCCAATCAGCTGAATCCTTCTTTGTCTTTCCAGCAATCCCCTCCAAATATCATATCATTTTGCTTATTTGTGGCCCATTTAATTTAGTTGGTGTTCTTCATGAACATGAGAAGACAGGCTTCTTTACCTGAGCAAAAGCAACTTCTCCGTGGCTACACAACTAAGGAGACCCCATTCTTAAGCAACCACCAACTACTTGTTTCTATAATGGGAACAGAGAAGATCCTTTACCATTCCCTCCTTCCTCCATGATGGGATGCTGATGGGACCTGTCTTTTCATCTTATCGGGATCTTCTGCACATAACAGCAGCTGTGAGTTCATAGTTACCCTTTGTCTTGCTGTAACTAAACTTTGTAAGTGAGTATGCCTTGTATATTCAATTCTAATTTACTCCAATTTCCTCAATTATTCTAATTAGGTCATGATTGTTATCCAGCTGATTTGGATTTGATCAATTTTTTTTCATATACTTTTGGAAGAGACAATTTTAGTCTGTTTTTCTTATTTTTAACTTCCAATTTTTTAAAAGAATATATTTGTCTTTGAAATAAAAGCTACATCCAGTTTTACCCATTGTGTACTTGAGGAATTACGTAGCTAAATCAAATAAGAAAAAAAAAACATACATTGCACACGGATAGAGAAGGAGAATGTTATTCTTTCCCCAGATCTGTGGGGGGGGGGGGTGGGATCTGTGAGTCCTCATAAAAGACCAATTTTTAATCTCTGCATCTTTAGGGTCTCGAATGATGTAGGATATGTGGTAGATTCCTGACACAATCTTAGAGCAAAATTTACTATTATATAAGAAGTTTTGTTCTGAGAAATGGGCAGATTCTGAGAAAAAAAATGCCTGTCTCGGGCTTGGAATGACTTTGATAGAGAGAAATCTCAAGCCCCACAAAGAAGCACAAATACAGGGCTGGTGAAATGACTTAGCAGTTAGGAACCCTCGTGGTTCTCACAGAGGAGACAGGTTTGATTCCTAGAACAAGTTCCAGGGGACGGAGCATCCTGTTTTGGCCTCCAGGAGTTCTAAGCATGCATTAGGAAACTCTTATACAGGTAAAATAAAAATAAATATTCTTAAATTGAAAAAGAAACATAAATGTATTTCTGATTGAAACATTTCAGGAATGATGATGAAGCAGGTACAGCTACGCATCTATATCATAGGACGCAGCAGAGAGTGAATGACATTACAAGTTTATCTTGGGTGTGTGTGAAATTTCAAGGACAACTTACAGAGTCACTTGTCTTTCCGAATCATTCTGGTCCTGGGGATCGAACTACATCAAGTGGCAGGTGCCTGGACCTGTGAGGATATCTTGATAGCATCAGACCTAATTCTTAAGGGAGATTTAGCCAGATGTCAGCAAAGCTTTGTAAGGAGAGAACAATCGGAAGAGCATAGTGGTGGCCTGTCTTCCCGCTGGCCTGAGCTCAGGAAGAAAGAGATCAATGAAGAAAACGACGTGAGTGGATCCCAGACACGGAAGGCCTTAGCCTACAGGAAGTGGAGTGTCCAATGGGCCCTTTAGAGATGTGCTAGCCCCATTAAAATTCTAATGGTTTTGCTCACGGGAGTAGAAACAGGTAACCTTAAAATTCATGAGGAAGCCTCAAAGCTCAGAGGCTGGTGCCATGGCAAGCTAACTGCAAGTCTCTGGAAAACTGATTGTCCTGGACTCGCTCGCCCTTCTGACTTATGGGAACTCCTAAGTGTTCTGACACTCGGGATGTTTCTGCAGCAAAGATATCAGCACCTCTTTACACACTTCAGGTATTCCCTACTCTGAGTGACTTAATATCAAATCCTATGAATGGCTGAAGGAGGACATCCCAACAGTCAAGAACACTTGCTGCTTTTTCCAGAGCATCAGAGTTCAGTTTTCAGAAAACACATCAGACAGTTCACACACTCTAGCTTCAGGAGATGCAAGGCCTTCTTAGGATCTCCATGGGTAGCACGTGTACAAACACGCATACAAACTTAACTTAAAATAAAGTAAATCACTTTAGCGAGGTGCTTACCTCACAGTGCTACTAAATAGAATTGTGGCTGAAGCTACAGCACAGAAGCAGCGTCTAAGTCATTAATCTTTTTGTATTTGTCAGGACAGAGCACAGAGTTTTAATGTAGTCAGTTCTGCATTTAATGTAGTCAATTTTGTGGTGATCATTTGAGGAAAGAGGCAGAACGATGTACAACAGTGAAGATATTACAATCCACAGAAGTAAGAAATTAACTCTGCAGGGAGTTACCATGGTGCTGGATCAATACGGCCACTAAATAGATGTGAGTCGACAGGGCACCTTTTCATATTCTTCAAGCAATCTAGAATAAGTTTTTTCTTGTTGATGGATATGATACACAATTTTGGCAGGGGCCCAATTCAATTAAACAAGTTTTATGGCACCCTATGGCATATCCAGCATATTTTTATGACTCCCAATGACATCATTCATGTATCTTTTCCAACATGGAGATTTATATGAACTAAACTGGCTTCAACTTTGTTTGTTTTATTCAGTAGCAGATTGACTCTTTGTAAAAATGATCAGTTCCATCTGACAAAGTCTATACCAAATTCCCAAGCCAAGGTTTGCTTGAAAACTTTTTTTTATTGACCTTTATTTGCTCTGCAGTAGAAAGCAAGAGTTTATGAATTTCCCACTTTTCTCTGCTTCTGCTACCATATTTATAGGTTTTCACCACAAACCTTGCAGCTGTAGGGACCAAGAGTGAAGTCATGGCATTGTGTTCAGGCAGGTGAAACTTAATAGCTGAATTCAGTGTGACATTTGCTGCAGTTGAGGTCCTGGACTAAACCAACTGAAAGTCCTTTGTGAGCTGGGAAGATGGCTTGGTTAGTAATGTGTTTTACCTTGTAAATGCTCAGAGCTGTGTTTTCCCCTGGAACATGTGTAAAAAGCCATTTATGATGGGGCACACCCGTAATTCTATAACGGTGAGAGGAGGCAGAAATAGGCAGAACCCTGCATGCTGACAGCCCAGGTATCCTAGCTTTCAATCTGAAGTTCTAGGCTATTAAAAGATGCTGTCACAGGCTAATATCGAAGGGTATGTCAGTCCGGGCATCCAAAGTTTTTCTCTAACTGCTATCATGTACTGTACTGTGCACACACACGTGTGTGCACACATGCACACACATGCAAACACACACTCACATTCACACACTACTTTCCATTGTCACTTCTGTGGCCTGCCCAACACTGCATTAAGACTACAGCACCTTGTCCATTATGACCAAGCAGGTAAAAGACACACACATGTCGACCTGGGGCCGCTTGCCCTGGTTAGGGAGAAAAAATGGCAGGCAGTGGATACCATCCACAGTGGGTGAATATATGTTGAAGTATGGAGAAAGTGAAAGGTGGACTAGTTCTGGTCCTGTAGACAGAGGCAAGTCTGAAGACATGAATGTGGTGAGAAACGGGCTGATGGGGTGGTCTGCTTGCCACCTAGGACCCTGGTGACATCTGGGCTTGAGCTGCTGTCAAGGGCCACGTCTGGGTCTCTGGCTCTGCTTGAAACTGTGGTCTGTGCTGATGTCTGTGGCTTCTGTTAGCACTGAAGTGCATGAGGATGCCTGGCCTCATTAAGGTCTGAAGGATAAGCTGCCACCAGGGCCATGCCGATCTGAGTGGCCTGCACTGCCATCCATGGCCATGGTGTTGTCCAGGCAACACTGCTGCTGAGTGCCGTGTCTGTGACAATGTACAACAGAGGAGAGCAACCCCTTTCCACATAGGAGAGCTGACACCCCCAACTTGGGGAAAATGGCTTGGCTCCTCTTCTGAGGAACTTGGGGGATAGTCCCAGTAGCCGAGACTCATCAACTCAGCTACTGTCCAGGCACACATCCAGGGCTTTGAGTTGCCACTCCCCAACATCTGCCCCATCTATGAACTGTTGGAGTATGTGAAGGGACTGGTCCTAGCCACAGGATCTCCATGACTGGGGCAACAGCAGGATATCTGAGAGGAGTGTTCATGAGGGTCCAAGGTTGTTGGTGTACCAGGAGTTAGAGGCCTTGAATCTGACCCAAAACACATTACACAATGAGCAATTGCAAGGAGAGCTGTCTGGGCAAAAGGACACAGCAGTTCCGATGGCCAGTAACATGAATGAAGAGACGAGAGATGAGGAAGAGGTGGGAAAGACAGAGCAGCCTAGGAGCTAGGTAGGTTTTTTGTTTATTTGCTGCTTTTATTTTTATCTGTTGTTTTTGTTTTGTTTCATAATTAACATTCTTTTTGTTTGTTTGTTTCCCGAGACAGGGTTTCTTAATGTTGCGTTGGCTGTCCTGGAACTTGCTCTGTAGACCAGGCTGGCCTTGAAACACCGAGATCTGCCTGTCTCTGGCTCCTGAGTGCTGGAATTAAATGCATGTACCAGCACCACAAGTTGCATTTTTTAAGGCTTTGAGTGGAAACTACAGGTGCAGATGGACTGGAAAATGAGTGGGATTTCCCAGTGCATGATGAAAAATTCCAAAGAATGAATTAAAAAATTACATTTAAAATAAATAATTAAGTACTTTACTACATTAATTCGAGGATAGACTGTTATCTTTTCTTAACTTTCCAAATGCATAGAAAGTGAAATACTGTTAAAAATCTAAAGCAGTGTGTTTTATTCCTTTGCTCTAAGCCCTGCTGTTGAACTCCATGTCACAGAAAAGGCCCAGCTCCTTCGCTATGCCGTGCACCCCACTCCGTTCCCCTGGTCTCCCCGTCCTCTGCTAAGGTGCTCATCTTCTCATCGTACCCCAGAGGCCTCCCTGCCACCCAGAAAATCCCTTCCCATCGGGCGGCCTTTGTACTTTCTTTCCTCGGACTGAATTACCTTTTCTTCTGTTGTTCACACAGATCGTGGGCTCATTTCCTTCCATCTTGATTCCAGTAACGCTTTCTCATTGAGACGGCTCTGCCAATCAGAATCACAGGCGCAGGGCCTCATTCCATCAGTGCCTGGGTGGCCAGCTTAAAAAGAAAGATCTACACACTTTCCTCAGCTTTAGTTGCTACTTCATCTACCAGTTTGAGTGTTATGATTCTAAATAACACCAACATTAACCTTTCAGGCCACAATAAACATGAAGTAGTCTCTCACTAGAAGTCTCTCCTGTACAAATGCCCAGGAAGGATGTTTTATATATAAAAGGCATTTCAAAATGTGTGACTACGAGGAAGTTAGAATACATAAAATGTGGCGAGAACAGAATTACATGCCCATGATTCTGTCCTCCAGGCATCATGCTCCTCCTTTCCACCCCTCTTTCTTTCATGACAGTTGACTCATCCCTGGACCATTCTGGAATTACCATGAAAGAGCCAATATTAAATCTTCAGAGATAGGTAAGGAATTGTGTCAAAGACAAAAAAATGAGAAAAAAAATATGGAAAAGCTACACTAGCAATAGAATGGACTTGAGGACTAGAAGACATATGTAAGGTAGACAGATCAAAGTTCGTATTATTGGGAAAGACAGCTAATAGTGACTTGGGGCTTCCTATGGTTTGTACAAGGCACTGTGCTAAGTGTGCTGGGAGACAGCTCAGTGGGTGGGAGGCACAAAGACCTGAGTTCGGATCCCAGAACTCATGTGAAAAGGTAGCATGTTGGCAGGTGCCTGCAGTCTCAGTACTGAGGAGACGAGGTGACAGTGGGATCTGACACTTGCTGACCAGCAGACTAACCAAGTTTGGAGATTTCATGATCAGCAAGAGACCTCCATTCTAGAAAGAAAGAACAGTAGAGGAAGACACATAACATTGCCCTCTGACCTCTACACATAGAGGCATGTATGCCAACACACAAATGCACACACAGGCATACGCATACATACACAGAGCTAATATATACACCACATACATGTAATACATGTATGTCGCACACATAACACACACACACATGCGTATATGTGCTTAAGAGCGCAACATGCACAGGGGCAAGATGTCTTTGCTGGGGCAGTATAGTAGAGAATTAAACACAAAAGCTACATCAATATTAAGACGTAAGAGTAACCAGTTTGGGGTCTCCTACATGGTTCTGTGGGTACGGTGCTTCATTTATGAATGAGAATTCCTGGAAAGAAGCTAGATCTGCAAAGCCTGACTGGTTAGAACTTCAGTGATATGGAGAGGTGGGAATGTTGTCAAGCTTGATTTCCCTGTCTCCAGCTAGTTTAAAACCCTTGGGTCCCTCTACATCATAACTAATATCTTCTTACGAATAGATAGAAATTTTCTATTAAGTTAGTAGACCACTAGCTTCTACCAGTCAAAAAACCAAAAATCTACTCAGATAGCTTCTTGGGCCCGTAGAAAACCTCTCCCCATATTGCCATAAATGCCTCTCTGATGTAACCACCAATATATTTCAAACTTGTCTTGATTTGATTCTCTTCGTTCGGTGTAACTATGTAACTCTATGAAAGAGATTCCATGGTTATGATCACTTAAAATTATCCCAGAACAAATGTTCTTATGTCCTTTAAGGTCAGAGTTGTGCTGAGAGTTATTTTGTTTTGTTTTGCATCAACACCAAGTATTATGACATGAGTTTGATTCCCAAGTTTCACATGATGGGAGAAGGGGTTCTCTTTAGTTGTCCTCTGACTTTCACACATCTGCTGTAGTACACACCACTAGCACACTAAATAAAAATAATGTAATTAAAAATATTAAAACAAACACTTGCCAGAGAAGGACAGGCAGTTCCCCCCCGCCCCAATAAGTCATACACAGTATGCTCAGGCCAGTTTCTGGAGAACGACTGGATGTCTTTTCTCAACTGAGCTTAGTGGAATGAGTAAAATGCATACAAGAAAGGCCAGCCATGCACAAATGTGGGAGAGGCAGGCAGGGGCTTTGTAAAGGTCCATGAGGATCAAACACACTGGCCCCACCTTGGTCTGTGTCCCACAGCACACTCGCTAGCTATTCCTCTTCCTGGAAGTGCTAGCCTCTTCTTAGGATGCTGGATCTGGATGGATTTCACCATGTGCAGACCTCCAGAGCTGCTGTGAATGCACGGGAGCAATGGCCCTGCCGCATCCACCAGAGCTGCTGTGAATGCACAGGAGCGAAGACCCTGCTGCACCCACAGGATGGCATTTCACAACACTCCTTTCCCTCCTTCCTAACACCCCTTCATTGGTGGTCCTTCAGCCTTGGCACATTAAAAAAAAAGGAGATGGAAATGAGGGCGTGATATGCTGGGGAAATGCTGGGGAAGTGGAGGGAGACCCTCTGTACATTGTCCAGCTTTCTCTGAGGCCCCTCTCTTGCTTCTGCTATTTAGCTTCTTTGGTAACCTTGCTCCTGTGATTTTCTTGTCCTTTCCATCTCTTCCCTCCAGGCAGCTGCCAAGACTTTCTGCTTTCCTGTGCTGTAGTCCTCTCAAACTCTGTCAAAATGGTCCTTGACTCAGTTTTTGACTTTTTTTTTTTTTACAAGACTAAGAACCTACAGAAAAAAATCCTCAAATTCTCCAGCAATAGTACCAAAGGCATTGCTAGCATGTTTTGTTTTGTTAATGCAATGTAACAAAGACTTCACTTACTGAAGAGAGAAATGGGGGTTGAGAGAGCCTGAGCCCTCACTGTGGCCACACGGGGAGTGTGAAAAGGAAAAAGAAAAAAAATACCACCCTTGATGCTGGAATGCAGGGCCTTAGAAATAAACAATTCAGGCCCCTTGCTGTAAGGGAGGGGAAGGGAGCCTTTTGTCCTGTGACAGGATGTGAGTCAGGATATTTACAGTCGGCCATCGGGTCTCCAGCTAGGAAGGCAGGAAGAGATAAGAAAAACAGGTAGCACAACCCCCTCCTTGGTATCCAGGTGGGTCTCCAGCCAGGACAGGAAGCCCCTGGACAACCCCCTCCTTGGTATTTAGGTGAAAGGTCAAGAATGTGCCACTCAGCTTAGCCTTATTTGAATTGACCAATGAAATGAATCCCCGTAACCACGCTTTTTTTGCTTCTGTACCCGCGCTTTTGCTCTCCTATAAGAACCCCTCACCCCCAACCTGCAGGCGCGAGAGACCTTGTTGCCCCAGGTACCTGTGTATTCGAATAAACCTCGTGCTGTTTGCATCCGTAAGTGTGGCTTCATCGGGTTCGTGGGTTAGGGGCCTCTCTCGCTAGGAAGACATCCCTCGGGGGTCTTTCAAGTGCAGGATAGAACTCCAGCTGAAGTTGCCATCTGCCCCAGTCCACAGCCAGAGTTTTAAAGACACTACTGCCCCACTAAAAGACAGGCCCAGAAGTGAAATGCGTGAGGCGGTTGACACGTGGTTTATGTGTTTCAGCATTTAAATGCTGCCATTTGTTAGAATCAGGCTGCCAGATATCCAGTGAGCAACATTTTCTGTTCGTGAGACAAATGTTCAAAACATGAACTGATTTTCAGTCCTTTAAGTACCTCCATTTTGTGTAGCAAAATACTAAATGAGACAGGATGGAAGGGAAAGGAGATTATAAAACAAGAGGTGGGAAAGAGTCCACCTCCCCAGAGAGCTGTTAAACCTCCCACCAGCTGACAGTCCCAGCAATAGCAACCCTGTCAGGTATCTCAGGAATCACACTGTGGTCTCATGCAAATTCCTTAGCAACTCTTTGAAGACAATGATTTAAAAAAAAATCTCATTCCTACTCACATCTAAAGACCACAGGGGTCCCTCTCTGTGAGAAGTGTGAGGAGCCCACACCAGGGCATGAGTTCAGAAGGCTTCTTTTGCAAATGCCTCTGTTTCTTATAACCCTCTTTAAAAAATCTATATTGAAATTTATTTTTGTGCAGTCTTCAACTCTGTTTCATGCTGTCTTCCAGATATTATTATTGTTGTTGTATATAAGCCAGAAATCTGGTTTAATCTCATCCATGTCTCCTAAAAGATTAAAAAGATTTCTCAGGCAGGTGACAAGTGACAAGCTGGAGCCCTGTCTCCATTCCAAACTTGTAGGTACACAGGTCTTTCCCCCTTTTGCTCGAGGCGCTATGCAGGGCCGTTCTTCCTCTGTTTCCTGGTTCCTCTGCTCCCTGCGCCAGCCTGAGGGTGTAGCTTAGAGAGAACTCGCCCTCTCCTGTTATGGTAATTCCACCTGCAAGCAAGGTTCTCGCAGCAGGCAAGGTTCCCGGGTCAGCTGCTCTCTGACCCTGAGCACGGCCACCTGGCTTCCTCTTTCCCTGATCAGCTGCTCTCTGACCTTGGGTGCGGCCACCTGATTTTTTCCTTTGCCTGTTCCTGATGGGGGGCTGGTGTCCTTCTGCCCCACAGTATATATACCCAACTTATGCTTAATAAAGTTGCCATTTGCCATTTGTTCTTTTGGTGAATGAGCCGATCTCCTATGTCTGTATGTTTCAACCCTTAGGATATTAATCCATTCTTGTGGGCTCGGTTCGGGAAAGCACACACCTGTTTCGAGGTCCGGGTGTTCACAGAAAAGTGCAGGAAACACAAACTGAATAACTTTGACCCAAATTGTAAGCCTATTGTCCTTACTGTTATTCTTATGCTCTGGTCCCTTTAAGAGCTAACCACGCCCACTCCCAGCCACTTCTGACCTCCCTCACCACCATCTTAACTCTCCCTCTCTGTCCCCTGTCTCCTGGCGTACGCACACGTGTTTTTCTCTCTCTGTTCTCTTTTTCATTTCTGCCTTTCTTTCTCTCCTTTTTCTTTAAGTAATAAATGCTTATCCTTATTCTTAGCCTTATGTCTATTTACTATGTCCTATGAGTCTTTTATCCGCCGTAACTGCCCGCCTGACTCACCCGGCCGCATGGCGCTTCCACCCTGGAGATCTTGCAGGGACCCACAGCCATCCTTGTTGGACTAGCGGCTGCTCAGCAAGCCTACAGGGAACACACCCACCCTTTTTAAAGAACAATGCTTACTGCTCTCCAGCCTCTGTATCCTTGTAAACGTGCCTGCTAAGATTAGTCCACAGAAGTTCAGAATTTTTATAAAGATTATCAACTTGAGAATCCACTCATTACTCAGTATTCTCTCTATGACCTTGAGTTTAGCAGTTGTACACCCTGTAAGAACCTTTTCTACCAAATATTATGAAACTTATGTTTATGACAAGGAATTTAAGTAGTTTTATCTTCCCAACCTTGTAAGACATTTGTGCAAATATTTTAATTCCCCATCCAGTTAAATCTGAGTTCACACAGAGGCCCTGTGCATTCTCAGATTACAGTGACTGGCCCCTTCCTCCTCTGTTTCCTCTGTGCCTATTCTTTTAAGCCCAGTCAATCAGAAAAGGATTGTGATGGTGGACTCCTGCCAATGGTACAAACAGTCAGTCACCACCAGCCTTAGACGAAAATCTAAGTGCACTTCCTGTCCCCAGTGCTTGTTGGTCTGCTCTAGTGAGCAACACCTCTTCTCCATCCAGAGTACATTTGCCTTGTTTGGACTCTTCTGTTGGAGTGGTGTGGCTCTTTGCAATCCCAGTCATATTTCTAGCAAGCCCTTTCCATTTGCCCACAAGGTCTGTATGGGTTTCTATTGCAGATTCCATCTTCATATTTAATTTTGGCTGAGCTATCATGAATCCCTCCAGGATATTTTCCGAGATCCTCTTCCCGGATCCAGTGATGTCCATACCCACACCTCTCTAGCAGCATGGCACTTGTTGGAAACCTATTTTGTGCCATGCCTGGAACCAGCACTTCACATTTGTCATTTTTATCACCTACTGGCACAAATTCCTCATTTTGCCCATGGAAGAAAAATGACTAAGAGCTCAAGCAATTTCCATATGATAATTGCTCATTTACCAAGCAATATCGTCACAACTGATCTTCATTTTCAACTTGACTATGTTGCATTCATTCACCTAAGAGAGAGATGGAGTATACCTTTAGATGCCTGTGAAGGTGCCCACAGAGGATTAACTGAGCACGTAAGGTCACGTCATGAGTATGAGTAGAAAGAGTCCTGTGGGCTGGGAGCAGGTGGAGCGATGCATGTACTGTTTTTCTTGAAGACCCGGGCTCAGTTTTCAGTGCCCATGTGGTAGAGCTTACCGCACCATGCAACTTTGTCTCCAGGAGATCCCACACCCTCTTCTGGTCTCTGTGGGCACTGAAGTAGACATACCCATACTCAGACACATACACTAGAACATCATTTTATAAGATTGGGGGAAGCAAGGAGAAAACCAACTGAATGATAAACTCCCCCGTTTCAGCCCTGTCCTAATAAGGTACCTCTGACACCACGAGTCAATATAAATGCCTCCTGCCATATAGTGTTTCTGTTCGGCATTTCATCACAGCAAAAAGAGAGTGACAGAAGTGGTTGCACAGCTGTCTCCTCTACGTGTTGGGAAGAGCTGGGAATTAGATGATCTTTCTTCTCCTGTGTAGTTTACTTCCAGCTGATGCAGGTGATATCCCAAACACTTTTTTTGCTTCGTGATGAACGTCCACACAGTACCTCAAACCCTCCTGCCAACACTCTTTGCTCCATCATATACTCACCTCCAGATGTATTTCTTTTTTTAATGTACATGTCCCCATGCTGCTTAGGTGCCAGTTTGACACAACATAGATATTCTCATTGGGACTCTATTAGATTGACCTATGGCCATTTCTGCAAGCCATTTTCTTAATTGCTAATTGATTTATGAGGGCTCAGTTCACTGTGGGTTTCCATCCCTTGGCAGGCAGGACTGGATTGTGTAAGAAAGGAAGCTAAACATGTCAGAAAAAGAGAGCCAGTAGCAGTGTTCCTACATGGTCTCTACTTCAGTTCCTTCCTTCAGGTTTCCTTCCTGAGCTCCTGCTCTGGCTCCCCTGAGTGACAGATGATAACTTGGAAGACAAAATGAACCCTTTCCTCACAGGCTGCTTTTGTCCAGAGTTTTCTCATAGCAGCAGAAATGCAAATGAGGACAGATCCCAATTGTAATGCTCATGGAGGGGGGATGAGGTTGTCTCAGTAAGGATTAACATGTGAGCTAACCCAACTATTGACAGAGTTAACTTAATTTCTGAGAAGGAGAAGGATGAAGGATAATTCAAATGTATTATAGTTGCGTGGTACCTGTTAGCCTTTTTTTTTGCCATCAAATGTGTTTTTCTTTGTACATTTACTGGAAAATTCTTCATCTCTACTTAGTAATAGCATAAAGTTTACCTACCAGTAGGATCTTTTCCTGAGCCTATGAGGTGGCTTAGTGAGGTGAGTAAAGGCACTGGCCACCATGCCTGACAACCTGAGATTGTTCCCTAGGAATCACACGGTAGAAGGAAGAAACTGCTCTGGGATAATTTGTCTGTGTACTGGGAACTTCTGCTCTTCTCAGAGGTTGATAATAAAAGTTGACTTGTCCTATAGGCAGACAGAATAAGGCTGAGCTGGAAAACCAAACAGAGATCTACGGAAGAAAAGGGTAGAGTGGGAGAGAGACATGAGCCAGGTGCCCAAGAAGCAAGAAGCTAGCAGATCAGTAAAACCACGAAGCCATGTGGCAATACAGAGATAAATAGAAATGGGCTAATTTAAATGTTGAAGCTTGTGAGTAATTAGCCTGAGCCACAGACCAAGTATTCTGTAGTTAACATTAAGCCTCTGAGTGAGTATTTTAGAGTGACTGCCCATAATAAGGAGGGAGGCCGCTTATTTGTTCCAGCAGCCTGGCTAGCTTACACACAGAGGGGATCCCACATCAGGCTGCTGGATGGGGTGGGACAGAGAAACCTCTGTTCCAAGAATCCAAGTCCCCTAATTGTCCTCTGTGTGATGTCCCCCTACACACAAATAAAGTACTACATTTTAATTTTTAAAAAAGAGGACCTATTTTCCAATTGTGTTTATCTCCCAGAAAATTCCTGATGACTTAATACCCTAGACTCTGGTCTATTTTTGCATATGCCTAATTACTGTGGGAGATAAGTGAGAGGCTTGCATTTCCTTGTCCATGTGCGAAAATGAGAATGGATTTTAGTATTGGGGCTCTTTCGGATTAGCATAAGCAGGAGAATGTAAAAGGAAAGTTTCCAGCCTTTCCACAAGGAAGTACTCAAGGTTGTTCCTGGTGACTTCAACACCCCTTAAACCCTGTCTTATCATAGTCTCACTCCCACAATGCATTTCACTCCTCATTAGCAATAGGACTCTTCCTTATGGCTTCCTCAAAAGCTACTGTCAAGAAAGTGCTCAATAACCTTCCAAACCCTGATCTTTAGGGATCTTATTGGATGAACCAAAAGAAAAGTGACTATTAATGAACCACCAAAAAGATGAATGCATGATAAGAAATTATATTCCAAAAGGGTTCTTTTCAACTGTGTTTCTCCATCTTTCACAAAGGATGAGTGGATTAGAGATTTCCATCTGCTAAGGACTACCTGGGCTTCACCTAATACCCTCATCCAATTAGCTGTGCAATCAGCATTTTGTTTTCTGCAATGAAACTAAGTTTCAGAGCTCAAAAGATTGACATATACAGCCAGTGCTCAGCCCAAGGAAGGAAGTCACACCCTTCCTCTAAGCTACGCGGCCCATCTGTCAGTGAAGCATATGAGGGCTGACCATTGATTCAGCACCACACTACCAAGATGCTCCCAGTCCATGGACTGACCTAGGCTCCAGAAAAGCCCCATCTTTGACCTTGTTTACCTGGATAGTTTCACTTCTTCCTGATGTCTCTGGGACCCACGTGTGGGAGGAAAGAATTAACTTCCATAAAGTCAGAACCTCACTTTTTAAACAAGCAATTGCTTTGGTAACAAGTGAGCAAATGGGAACATAATCACAAGGTTCTGGATGCGCCGTCTAATCACGTGTTCAGGAACTGAAGACTGCTTATATCCTTTATGCAGGAAGTGGGCTCAAGTGGGATGACGACACTACTCCCTCAGACAGAACATGATGAGTACAGAGTGCCAGATGCAGCTGAGGGCCCCAGAGACAGAACGCAAATGAAGCTAGGTAATAGGCAACACTCGCTGAGTCAGGCCCAATCATCTTCAGAGACTTCCTACTCCTGGGAGCATGCACAGCTTGCTCTCATCCTTCACTCTAGTGGAACTTTCAACCTTCAAAGTGTTTATACATGTATGGAAGCAAAAAGTCTTGCATTTCATGCATCTCCTTATAGCACGCTGAATTCTGTGTGAAATGGCCTTCTAGGAAATGTATGCCCCTTTGGAACTTAAAAGTTGTTTTTATGCATTTCCTTATTTTATGTTGGACTTGCCACTTCCACTGTTTCGAGGTCAGGAGACAATCTGAAAGGTTCAAGACTCTGTTTTATCCTTCTACAGTGTGAGTCTTGGAAGTCAAATTCAGTTCTTCACACTTGGAAGCAAGTGTCTTTACTTGATGAACCCTTTTGGCAGCCCCCATGCCTCTTTCTTGGAAGTTCCAACCTGGGGGAGATGCAGGAATGGGTACGAGAAGGAGAGGCATACATGTTTCTCATGTTTTCTAGAAGTGCAGTTGTTGCTGCTCCACCCACTCTGGTCCTTTCCTGTAAAGAGTATCTTTATTTCTTAGTCATGCTCCTTACACTCGGCTCGGTCTGCTTCTGTGTCCTTTCTGAATTCTTCTCTTTCATAATCACAAGAATCAGAACCAGATTCCTCATAATACAGGAGACTTCCTCCTAATAGACCCATGGTGAACGGAATAAAGGACCTTGAAAACTTTAACTCTTTCATCAGGAAAGTACAGTTTTCCAACCCATGTTTATCCAGCAAGTGTGCCGTGCGTGTCATAGATTCCCTGACTCCAGGCTTGAGGAGTTTCTGAAAAGAACACTGTAAACCAAATGGCAGGAAAGTAATGGGCAGGGCACAGATCACCTTTACCCCAAAGGAGATGAATCCAGGGGCTTTAGGGTGCCTGGCTATGCCCTGCTTCTCACCCCTTCTCCAGATGTTTGCAGAGAAGATGGCTTCCCGACTATTAGCATGCTTCTATCCTCAGCAATGACAGGCTGAAGCTCATCCTACCCATATGGAAACAAACTGCCTCTTGACTCTGCCGCTTGAACGGCAGCCAGGATAACACTAGGGTTCTGGTAGAAATTCCAATGCAGAGGCCAAGTCATCAGCTGAAAGGCAAAATACTCATCATCTATCTTATTGGTGCCAATCAGGAAAAAGGATAAACAAGATAACAAAACTGTGTATCTGTACATCTAGCTATTGACTAACCAAGTTAAGAAAACTTATTTATTAAGAGTTTTTAACATAAAAGTAATTATTGTAAAATTTTAGTAAATCTTCTCTGTATATGTGTTTGTGCTTGTATTATTCAATGGTCTCTAGAGTAACAGAACTTAAAGAATGTAACATGAGGGGGGCCGGCTTGTTTGTGTTTTTCTGTCCCGCCCAGTCCCCCAGCTGTTTAGCCCCAAAGAAAATAACACAGAGGAAGTTATAAGAATGAATCTTTCTCATTATATATGGCATATATATATATATATAAAATACCATATATAATGAATACATGTATGTGTGTGTGTATGCATGTGTATGAGTTTTATAAAAATGACTTACAAGCTACAGTCCCAGGTAATCCAGGTAATCCAACAAAGGTTGGTTGTGAGTTGATGGGGAACCTCAGCTAATCACATTTTGCTTAGGGTGTGTCCCCCCTGGGGCCACACAAAACAAATAAAAGATCGAAGTGCTCTTGCTGCTTCCTCTTTGTCCCCTGTGTTCTCAGATTGTTGGATTTGTAAGTTTTCCTTTCTTCTGTTTATTAAAGCTAAATTTTTTATATTAAGCTAGTCTGGTTAATGAGTGGATAATCCGTGAATTCAGTAGTTGCTCAGTCTACAAGTCTGAATGTCTCAACTGTTCTTCAGTATATGCTCAAACCCCAAAATAGGCTCTAATGCCACTGACAAAATGGACGTCCTAGCAAGGAGAGGGCAAGAAGGCAAAGAGAAAAACCTTCCTTCATCTATGTCCCTTTATAGACGTCCAGCACAAGACATGGCCCAAATTAAAAGCATGTCTTCCCACCTCAAGATCCAGTTCAAAGGTCTGTGTCTTCCTTCTGCATAGGTCAGGATTAGGAGTGGATTCATCCACTTCAAACCAAGAAAAATTTCCCAGAGCTGTGTCCTCAATATCTGGATTGTAGTTCATTCCAGATGTAGTCAAGTTGACAATCAAGAAAGCCATCACTGTGCTTATGGAACAGGTAGGACCATCAGAGGTAAACTCAACTTAATGATAAGAAAAGAAAAATTTTCTCTTTTCCAAAATTAGAACAAAGGATAGCATAGTTTTCCTGTACATGCAACTTTCTCGCTTTGATTCTATAGATGACAAAAGCTTGAGTAAGGAAAGGCATGACTACAATCTTGACAGATTGACGCCTCACTAGAAACAGGCAGTCATTGGAAAGGGCTTCAGCACCATGCTCTCCACTGAGCAGGACGCAGGTTGTCTCAGTGGAGGACAACCTAAGGCAAACAAGAAGGGGCTGGGGAAATACAACTGCAGCTTATTACCAAGTACAGAGCACCCTGGATTATAAGCTTATACTTGATTGGAGTAGCAAGTAAAACCAGAAGGAATTAAACAGGCTACAACTATCAGAACCAGCTCTAAAGTGTGTGGAACAGAACTGTTCCTGAGTGAAAAAGAGGCGTGACCTTTGTTAAATTTGCTACATGATGTTCATGGAATGACCTGTTACTGTAACCCACACTATATCCTTCTGCATGTAACTGGCCATGGAAAAGGATCATTTAGGGAACAACTGTATTGAACAAGTACAGACATTTTTTCCTGGTTATTATTCCCTAAACAATAGAAATGTGAAGAATGTTCTCCCACCCCAGTACCCACTAGACCCCACACTGTTGAAGTGAGAGCAGATGAAATCTGGCTTGCACAGAGAGGTATTGCCATATATAGTTTCAGGAATTATAAGTAATTCAGACAGCCTCACAGTGATGATGTATACATCTGCATGTGTAAAATTTATGCCATTTTATGTAAAGGTCATGTGTATCCCAGGCTAGTGGGTTCCAGGGGACAATTCAATGATTAAACGCCCAGCAAGGGAATGAGGAAAGCTCACATATCCATGAAGAGAGAGCTGGTAAAGAGTGGAGCTGAGAAGCAGTGTGTGATGGTAAAATATTGTCCACTTGACAAGATATAGAAGCACCTTAGAAACAAGCGTCTGAGCATCTCTGTGGAGGGGTTTTCAAACTAAGTTAACTGAGGTAAGGAGATCTACCTTGAATGAGAGTGACACCATAGGTTGGGGCTGGAACTGCGTCAAAAGGGGAAGCAAAGCTGAGCAGGAGGTGCTCATTTCCCTAGGTTTCCTGTCAGCAGGTCCCATGTGCCCAGGAGGCTCTCATCTCCCTCTGCTTCCTGACTGCAGGTCCCATGTGCCCAGGAGGTGTTCATCTCCCTCTGCTTCCTGACTGCAGGTCCCATTTACCCAGTGGCTTCTTCTCCTGAGGCTATGTCTTCCCTGCCAGGGTGGACTGCACCTTCAACCTGGGAGTCAGAATAAACTTTCTTCCCTAAGGTGTGATTGTCACGTGTTTTGTCACAGCCGCGAGAAAGTCGGGAACACAATAGTCAGTGCTAGTGATTCTTGAAGTTGAAGCAGGTTCTGTTTGTCTCCAAACTATACGGACCAGGCCGAATAATGTAGTAACCAGAAAAAGCATATCATGAAGTCTAAATAATCTCCTTTAGTTTGTTTAGATTAATTTTGAAGGTATTTATATCTATGGATTAAAAAATAAGATTAAAATTATTTATTTCAACTTATACTCTTCCAATTAATAATTAATTAATTAATGAGCATATGCCAGACTACTTCTCTTATTTCACTGTGCTAGAGAAAGAACCTAGGCCCTTGGCAAACTAAGCACACACGTAAAACACACAATACACAAACACCAAACATATGGTTAAACATATGCATCAAACATACAGACTTATACCCAAACACATACACATGCACACACCCCCCACAATGTTATGCGTTTGTGCAGCATTTGGATATATTCGCATGTTGTGTATGTACATGTGCATGTGTCTTTTTTTTCTCTCTACCTTATTTGATCTTGAGAACAGGGTTTCTCACTGAATCCAGAGTTTACTGAATGGCAAGGTTGACAAACTTTGAACTTCATGCAGCATCTTGTTCTCACCCACTCCCACCAAGTATCCAGGTTGCAGACATGTGCCACCACTCCCAGGGTTTCATACATGTCCACCATGCCCAGAATTGTAGATAAGTGCCACCACACCCAGATTTTCCATGTATACTGGGGTCTGATTCAGATGATCATGTTCCTATAACAGATACTTTTGTGACCTAAATGTATCCTCAGACCCCAGGGTTATCTTTTAAGCATATACATGTCAATTATGTGTTTCTTTGCATCTATGTTGTGGAAGTGTGAGGTAGTGGTTTGCAATGTGACAGTCACAGCAGTTTGTCCATCTTCCCTTTAATTTTTCTTTGTTCTAAGACTCTCAAATCTTGAGAGAATTTTAATTCTTCTTCTTTGTTACCTTCTTCTTCTTCTTCTTCTTCTTCTTCTTCTTCTTCTTCTTCTTCTTCTTCTTCTTCTTCTTCTTCTCCTCCTCCTTCTCCTTCTCCTCCTTCTCCTCCTTCTTTTTCTGTTTAATATGAGTGCTCTATTGACTTTATCCCAAAAGAGGGCACCCAATTCCACTATTGATCCCTGTAAGCCACCATGTCATGGCTGGGAATTGAACTCAGGAACCTCTGTACGAGCAGCCAGTGCAACTGTTGATCGTTCTCTTCAGCCCTTTTTTGTTATTAAATTTTTTCATTTATTTTAAATACCAATCACAATTTCCCCCTCTTCTCTCCTCCCCTCTCCTCCCTTTTACCCTCCCCCCCATCCACTCTTCCTCAGTCTCTACACAGACAGGGGCAGTCCTTCCATATAATTAACATCAAGTTGAGGCAGGACCAAGTTCCTTTCCCTGTATCAAGGTTGGGCAGCGAGTCAACTCAGCATGGGAAATGGGTTCCTCCCAACCAGATAAAGCACCAGGGACAGGTCCTGATTTCACTGCTAGGAATCCCATGAACAGGCCGAGTTGCACAACTGTCACACACATGCAGAGGGTCAAGTTCAGTCCCATGCAGACTCCCCAGTTCTCAGTCTTGAGCCAGTGAGCTTCCATTAGCTCAGGTCAGCTGTCTAGGTGTGTTCACATGTCACAACTTTGACCCCTGTGGCTCATACAATCTGCCTTCTCTCTCTGCAATGGGATTCCCAGAACTTGACCTGGTGCTGGGCTGTGGAGACAGAATTATTCTTTTGGATACCACCTCAGATACTTTTTTAAATCATGTATTCAGGAAAGCCCTAACAACAACAACAACAACAACAACAACAACAACAACGAACTGCATAAACCCCGGCCATCTAGAGAAAATCACATGTCTTCAGGACTTGTGAGAGCAGGCTATTGTCAGTCTTATCATCTTATTGCTCAATAAGGCATCTTTAAGGAGATAGGAGTCTATTTCTTGGAACTTTCTTAGATATCTGTGCTGGCTAGATTTATGTCTACTTGACACAACTATAGTCATCTGAGAGGAGGAAACTTTGATTGAGACAATGCCTTCACAAGACTGGGCTGTGGACCAGTCTGTAGGACATTTTATTAAATTAGTGATTGATGTGGGAGGGGTCTTTGTGTGTGACGTCCCTGGACTTGTGGTTCTGTGCTCTGTAAGAAAGCACACTGAACAAGCCGGCAAGCAAGCCAATAAGACGGTAAGAGACCTCTGCTTCAATTCTTGCCTCTGTGTCCCTGCCCTCTTTGAGTTTCCCTTCTAGCTTCCCCCAGTGATGGACAATAGTAAAAATGTGCAAGCCAAAAACATTCTTTACTCTCCAACTTGCCTTTTGGCTATGGTGTTGTTGCAGCAATAGAAACTGTAAGTAAGACAATATCCATCTCAAACCATGCCAAATTTAAAGCCCATCCGTGAGACAAAGTGTAGACAGAGGTGATTACATCAGCAGTTAGGACCTATGTGAGTAACAGAAGTCATGGAAACTGCAGGTACTAAAAGATGTCGGGACAAAGTAGGTTGAGGTTAAGAAAAGAATGAGGATAGGGCCAGTGGACTATACTCTAACACAACCCCGGAGCTGGGTGCTCAAAATAACACTACCAAAAAGTTTTGCATCCCAACAAACCTCTCCACCAATACAATAATCCAAATCAGACCAAATGAAACTGAATTAGAAAAAAAAAACCAAGTTTAATGGATACCAGAGCTCCCTGGTGGCTTTCCAGGCCCTCAGAGAGGAGATGGGGAAGGAAGACCAGAAAACCATATGTTTGTTCTCTGGGGGCATCTTAAATAGCCTGTGGGAGTGGTCTTGAGCATCTCTGGGGAAGGGTTATCATTTGGGGGGCTTTCTTTGAGGGGGAGTCAGGACTGAGGCAACTCCCAGGGGAGGGGAGCTAGGGACAGAATTTTTCACCTAAACAACTACTCTCTATAATATTTTTTAATTATTGGAGACAGGATATCATGTAGCTTAAACTGTCCTCAAACTTTCCATGTAACCCTAGGCACCCCTGTATTTCTGATTGGTCATGCCTCTATCTCCCAAGTGCTGAGATTACTGTCATATACTATCATGCCTAGCCTATGTGATGCTGAGGATTGGACCCAGGTCTATTTGTAAATTAGAAAAGCCTTTATCAAATGAACTACATTGTAACTTTGACCTCAGTTGTAACAAATTGTGGATCTTTTGAAAGACAGTGGGTGAATTGATAGTTGACCCCTGAATAAGGTTTTATTTCATGCTCTTCTATGAATATTTTTAAAGACTCTACCAAAGACACATTTCTATTTGAAATTTAGTAACATATTGCCTGGCTCTGATTCTTTTCCCAATTCCTGTCCTTCTACATCATTTTTGAGAGCTAATTAGCCTGAGAGCCATTTTCAACTGCTACTTTGGAAGATAAGGTGCAAGCCTACATAGTGTGCACTTACTGCTGAGCACATCTGTGCTCGAGATCAATCTGCAGGGAGTTTGAAAATTAGCATCCTTTTAAAGGCAAATGGGGTTATAAGCAAAGCCAAGTATTTAATTGGTCTTTGAGCTCATTGATTCTACCTGAGATGCAGTCAAAATATTGGAGTAATGGAAAAAAAAGGTCCTTCTTGGTTTCACAAAGATTCAACTTGTTCATAAACACATACAAGTAGAAAAACATATCAGGAAAATATATATACTAAAAAGCAAGCATGGTTTGGCATTAAAGTTTTAAATTCACATTTTGAAAGTTATATCAACATAAACTACAAATTTATATTGAAGAGAACTACAAATTATTTTATACCAATTTTGATACTTGTATAATATAAATCAAGAAAAATAAATTTTGCTTTTCTGGTTCTTTTTTTAGAGATTAATATGATTCTAATGTTTTTTTTCTTTACTTCCTCCAAATCCTCCCCAAACCCCTTTCAACTCTCCTTCAAGTTCAGTCTCATTTTTCATCAATTGTTATTGCATGTACATATGTATTAATATATCCATATGTTTATCACATCAATATTCCTAAATATATCCCATTGAGTCCATATAATGCTATTTTTCTGTATGTTTTCAGTGCTGACTTTTTAGTGCACAACCAATTGATGTGCTCCTCCCTAGGAGAGATTAGCCATCCCACTTCCAGCTCTCCTAAGTTGTCTAAAGTTCTTGGTGAAGGATTGAGGCCTTACAGGCTTTTCTCTGTTCATTTCGGGGTACTCATTGGTCTCACCCCATGTACAGCTCACATTTGGGCAGTCATTTGGCAAGATTTTATAGACGTGCTATTTGAGAAGAATATACAATCACAAACTTACTAAACCAGCACAATCCCTAACAACAATCTATAAAGAAATAGTCAATCTATTTATTTGCCAAATGGAGGCATATGGTACCTGGTAAACATGGGGTGGCCAGAGTGGCGGTAAAGTAGCCACTCTGAGTGGCAGTTCTTCTTCAACCCAGAGGAGCTGTCTGAAGGTATAACCTCTGCAGTCTCCTGAGCTCTGATAAGGACAAGGGAGGGGAAAAGAGAAAGATCTCAAAACAGAATTTACACATTTTGATGGTTCTTTTCTGCCCCACACATGACATACTTAACTGGCCACCAATGTGATTAATACAACACAAACTGAAATTAAGATACTCAGATAACTTCTTGAATGCTAAAGGTGCTAGGTATGCCAAGGCCAAATAGGAAATAGCTGGAGTCAAACAGGAAGAACAGAATCCAAAAGGGTAGAGGTAGAAGCCAAATAGGTGCAGCATGGGGTATTTTGAGGAGATTCTGGGTTGTTGTGATATTTTATTTGTATTTTAATAAGTAAAGATGGCCCTAAAGGTCATAGAAACAAAGCAGTAAGCCACTAGAGAGACCTTTTCCTTCTGCTGATGCCCACACTGAAGGGGCAATCCTCAGACTGCCCAGACTGCACTGTGTCTCCGTCAAACCTCAGACTACACACTCCAATGGGTTTCTGTCTCTTCCCCTTTATTTTCCTCTATCTGCCCAGCCATAACACCCCTGTCTCCACCTCCCTAATACTGGCATTAAAGATTTGAGACACCACCACCTGGATCTGTTTCTGTATTGATTTTGTATAGCCCAGTATAGCCTTGAATTCACAGAGATTCCTCTGCCGCTGTCTCCCCAGTCCTGGGATTAAAGGTGTCCATCACTCGCTGACTTCTAGTGGCTTAGCTTTGCACTCTGATCTTCAGCCAAGATTCAGTTGCTAAATTACAAATAAATTATCACCATACTTGACCTCAGGAAGGAAGTTGTCTACTTTTCTTTTCTTTCAAAGACAGTAGTAAAGACTGTAGGCTTAGCAATTAATTCCTCAATTCTTCTCTGTGACAGCAAGAAGATGTGCTCACAAACAATATATTAACTAGGGAGCCAGATTTTTATGCCCAAAGTCCTTTATTTTTAGAGATTGAAATTGTAATTATATTTGATTTCAAATGTCAGGAAACCAGCTTTCTCTCAGGTAGTAAACAAATGAAGCCAATTCAAATGTTACTAGGCAGAGGCCTGGAGTTCAGTTCCCAGCACCCTTGTTGGCAAGTTCACCAAACAAAGAGGATTCCATATTCATGTCCACAAGTATGAACATACACACACACACACACACACACACACACATACACACACACACACACACTCACTCACATCCCAATGCATTAATTAAATATTAAAACTACATTTCCTTTGAAAATGCTTTTCATTCCCTAAAAATTCTGCCTGCAAATTTAGAGATGAATTCGACAATCCAACTGATGACAGAGAATAGTGAATTATTTTTTCATTTGAAGGTTCTAAATATAAACAAAACCAATTTTGATTAGCATTGCTGAACATACCAAGACTTATTTTTGGCAGATTAAAACGTCAAATGCTATTTTCTATGAAATTGAGATTGACATATACATTAGACTGACTTGGTACTTCTAATGTGGAAAATGCCAAAGACTCAATAAAACTGATTATTTCTGTTTGTCTTCATGGTAGGTCACCTAATTCATCCATCTTCACACAAGCAAATGGATGTCCCAACGCTTGGTGCTAGGGTGGCATTAAGTGTTTCCATTTACTCTTTATTATACTGACAGGAAAACAAAGCAATATGAAGGTTGAGTAAAAGTCTCTTTTCTCCATTCAGAATTGCAGTGGGGCTTATTTGCATTTCTGTCATCTTCAAAGTAAAGGTGAGTTAATTTTTATATTTTAAAAATTAGCTTATATGGAGATTTTGTTTAGCATCAGCTGTAAGTAGAATAGAAATGTCTTTATGAAAACAATTGTAGATTCTGTGATGTCTATTTATCCAGGCAGCAATGAACAATGGGAGACATCTTTGTAAGTCACATAACCTTCCAATAGAAAGATAAACAATTGTTACTTCCACCTTAAAAGTGTATTGCATTACAAGAAACAACAAGCCACCCTCCACCTATTGTATAGCTTGGTTCTTGATACTTCTCAACAGCTGTAGGTTTCAGATTTGCTTATCAGGGAGATGCTATTATGAGCTGATGGAACCATTACTTATAAGATGTAATGTGCAGTGTTTGGTTTGGAAAAGGGGTGCACTTGAATGGGATGACCGTACTTCCTCTGTTTGTCTTGACATCTCTATAGGGAGATATTTTGCTCCTTGTTGAAATTCAAATACTGCCACTTGGAAAGCACACCAGTGGCCACTTCTAAAATTGTAAGCCAAAGTAAAACTCTTTACGATTTGATAATTTTTTGTCATTTATTAATAGTAACCACAGTCCGAGGAACACAATGTATCATAACCAGATCAGGTTAGAGAGTTTCTTTAGATGTTCAATGACATATCCTCAAAAATTCCTTAATAAAACCTTCATTTTCTTAAGACTTTCAAGAACTTTCTAAACTTTGCTATTTTTCCTCCAGCAATCTAATCACAGTCATGCAAATATCACTGGTTACCTTCCACCATGTCATGATATACATCTGAGTGTGGCCGTATGTGCAGACAGAGAGACCCTCACAACCATTGTTAACTTACTAAGTGTGGTTTCTCACCACACACTCCAAGTCACAAAAGCACACTTCAGATGTTGTAGAATGAAATCCAAGCAAGAAACAAACTGCATATCTTAAAGATTTACTTTATTTTTTTTAAAAAAATAAATGTATACAACTCTATATGCATGTGTGTACAGGTGCTCATGGAGGCCAGCGGCATCAGATCCCATGGAGCTGGATTTAGAGGTGGTTGTGAGTTGCCCAACATGGGGGTCATTCCTAAAGGGTGTCAGCTCCCTTCAAAAGCCAACTAATACACTCTTCAATCTATTTAGCAATAAATTCTGATGTCATGAATTTGAGGCAAAGACAGGACTAATAAATGATTGAATGGCTATTCCTGATTGTGGATTCAGTTTAATTAAGGACAAAGACTAAAAGAAGTATACCTCTTCAGTTTCACTACAAAATGTGAAAGCGATCAGCTATGATGAGGAAAAGTTATATTTGGGGCCTATGAGAGAGGGAAACATCACATTCAGCTAAAAATTACTTTATGGGACCACAAGATACCTTAGGTAGAGATGAGGAAGGTGCTGCCCTAGGATCCCCTGGCAGTCTAGCCTGCTGGGATAGTTGCAGGTCAGAGAAAATCTGTCTAATAAGACAAGATAGGTGGCATCTAAGGGGCAAGAGCTGAGGTTTTCCTCTGGACTGCATAGGTATATAATGCTATATTATTTGTGTTGTAATAAATAAAGCTAACCTGAAGATCAACGCAAAGTAGACACACTAGTCAGCCTTAAAGGCCCGGTTATAGTTACACACACCTTTAATCCCAGTAGCCACACTAGTTAGTCATAGAGGCCTGGTGGTGGTGATGCAAACCATTAATCCCAACATTAGAAAGGAATATTAAACATGAGGAGACAGGTCTCACTCTCAATCTCAATCTGAGGATTTGTGGAGGCAGAATCACACATTTTCAGTCTGAGGGAGAGTTAAGAGCCAGTGGCTGACTTTTCTGATTTTCAAGTTGAACCCCAATATCTGTCTTTAAATTTTTATTTTTCCCACAACATTTGGTGCCCAATATTTATGGTACAAATTCATGAAAAAGCTATCGGCCTATGGCTTTACAGTCACCAGTATAGGCCAGAACTTCTTGTGCCTGGAGTTACCGCCCTACTGACTTGGTTTTTCTTTCATTTCTCCTGGCAGCTCTCTCTGATCTCTCTTTCTGAGCTGCTGCCAAAGAAGGTAGCTGCCTTGAAATACAGTCAGGCTTTTATTGTTCTACACAGCAGCAATAAACCTCACATTTTCATCATCATTGGTGGCAGAATTGGTAAACAATTGGAAATATTTAAAGGGATGAATTATTTAAAAGAAATATTTTTTATCATATTAAAATGAAAAAATTACAATGGGGGAAATTGGGTTTCTGTATCATTATGATAATATGCATATTATCTGTATGATAATATGCTAGAAAGCTTGAAATTGGAATTATTAAATGAGAGGATAAGTATTTTAGATGGGATTTATGTAAAGACACTTGTAAACATTATTAGCATTATCATTTTTGTTTTAACCCTAAAGAAGTTGGGCAAACAGAGTGCCTAAAATACAGGCCTTAGAAAAGCTTAATTAAACAGATCATAGAGATTTTCAAATCCAGACAGAGGAATTTAATGGAGAACAAATTTTAGCATTGCACTATAAGAATAAATAGGAACAATCTAAGGTTTTCAAACAACCAATCTTAATATACCCAGTTTCCATACAGGAATTGCTAAATGCTAGAGTAAGAAATGAATAAACTCCTGTACCAATGTTAGATTTATGGGGATTCAATAAAGCAATAGACTCATATGGCATGCTCTCACCTTTAGTGAAGCAAATGTTAAACTTGTGATCAGTTTGTAATAGAATTATCCCTTAACTACTGGATAGAATTGATTAAAGCTGTTTTAGAGTCAGGTCCATAATTACAATGGAGTATCTGGTTCAGAGACTAGGATAAGACTATTGAACAATAGAATAAAGATAGAGCTATGGAAATCACACAAGACCAAATTCATGGAGAAGGAAATTGAGCTACTATAGAAAGGCAATGTCTACATGATAGTCACATTCTGGCTTTATGCCATGTAGCAGTTTTGAATGATTGGTCCATAATTGAAGGAGTCAGAGAGAAGATTGAATCATTTTCTAAAGTTATACAGTGCCAAAGAGAAACCTTCATAGATTTCTTACAAAGATTGACATCATCAGTAAATAGAATAATACCAAATTCAGAAGCTAGACAAATAATAATTGAATCTCTGACTTTTGAAATGGCCAATTCTCTCTTGGATCCATCAAACACTAATTAATGGATTGCACAACTTAGTAAATATGTACCTTATTTATGCATTATGAATAACCTTACTTAGTTAATATGCAATTTAATGGATTTCTTATTTTAGTCAATATGAAAAGGGTTGATTGTGGACCAGTGCAACAGAACTTCAGTATGTTATAAAACAGAAAAGAACAAAAACAGAACAACAGAACAAAATGTGTGATTTTAAAGTATAGAAATAAAAGAATCAAATCTATGCCTAATTTGTTAGAGGGGGCAAGTGTTATGAGGAAAATGAATTATTTGATAGACTGTCACAGACCAGGAATGTGAGATACAAGCAAAGAACTGATCAAAAACAATGTGGATACATTTATTTAGAGTTTCTACCATTATAGACTGCAAAATTGTGCATAAGATGCATTGTGGGCTTTGTTTTTTTTTCACTTATTTTCTGATTTTTATTTTTACTAAAAATTTCCACCTCCTCCCTTACTCCCTTTCCCCTCCCCCTTTCCCCTCCCCCTCCCTCTCCTGTCCAAAGAGCAGTCAGGGTTCCCTGTCCCGTGGGAAGTCCAAGGTCCTCCCCCCTCCATCCAGGTCTAGGAAGGTGCACATCCAAACAATCCAGGCTCTCACAAAGTCAGTCCATGCAGTAGAATCAAAACCCAGTGCCATTGTCCTTGGCTTCTCAGTCAGCCTTCACTGACAGCCACATTCAGAGAGTCTGGTTTGATCACATGCTCCATCACTCCCAGTCCAGCTGGTCTTGGTGAGCTCCCATCAGATCAAATCAGTCCCACTGTCTCAGTGGGTGGACGCACCCCTCGTGGTCCTTGCTCATGTTCTCCCTCCTTCTGCTCCTCATTTGGACCTTGGGAGTTAACTCATAGTTTCTAAGTATCATTTATACTTATTCATGTTTTCAATGGAAAGCTGCTCTGAGTTTGGAAAAGGCTCATTTAGTAATCACACATTTGTTAGAAATTATGGATATCATGGGTATACCTGAACAAATAAAAACGGACAATGCTTTAGTATAGGTCTCTAAGAAAATGAAAGAGTTTCTTTGCTTATTATATAAAGCACATTAAAGGTACACCACACAATCATTCAGGGCAGGCAATTATAGAAAGATCAAATTGAACTCTAAACGATATGTGAAATAAACAGAAGGTGATAAAAAATACCCCCAAAATAGATTGCCTAATGCTTTATTGCCTTTGAGATTTCTTAATGTAATGAGAAAGGAACAGCAGCTGTGGAGAGACGTTGTATAGAAGAATTAAATCAGCTGCTATACTTTAATGATGTACTTACCTCAGATTGGAAATCAGGACCTGTACCACATTGGGGAAGGGGTATTGCTTTTTTTCCACAGTAAAAAAAACAGCTATGGATACTGACAAAATTGATAAAGATTCTATTTGAACAAAAAACACCTCTTAATGAGATGAGAAGATAGTTCATTAAGCACCATGGCCGTATAGTCTAAACTAATCTATAAAAAGAGAAAATTCTTTCCATTTGATCGGATATAACTTGGCAAAAGAGAATCTCCCCAAAATTAAGGTTGGGGAAGGGTTTTGTTTCAGACTTTCCAGGAGATTAAAAGTATCCAGCTGAGGATACTTTTAAAATTTAAAGACCACTGGACAAATGAGACATCTGAATATAAAAGGCAAATTATCCAGAAAAAAAGTGTCTTGAGAAAAAGAGTAAATTGATCACATTTCCAGCTATGAGGATAAAATTTCATAAATCTTTCCAAATGCTTATTTATGCTGTTTTCTAAAGACATACAATGAAAATGGTTTTTTGGTAGTTCAGTCCAATTAAAGATTAAAACTGGCTTTTGAGTTGGAGAGTGGCCCTCTGCTTCTCTAAACCCAAGCATGCTTATTAAAGTGAATTGCAAAATCTCTGTCTCATATCAGAAGAGTCATTTGATATGGGACAGAAGAAGAATAGGTATTTAAAGTTGTGTTATTGCCACTAATCTTATAATTCTTTGGTTTTATACTGACTCTTTTGTATATGCATTAAACTTTTGTCATGATATTGATAATCATATAGAGTACTAATTCTAGAAAAAAATTCATCTACCTTCCTGTACATGATTTTGGGGTTGAGTCTCTATTAATTTTCTGCAGTGAACCATGAGTATGCCTAACAGCAACCTTTGAAGTTTCCAGAGGGAGGATGAGTCCCCACAAAGATGGTTCCTCCAGAACTATAGTAACACCACTAAACTGAAAAACACCAGCTACAGATTAAATTTGTACTGAGAACAATTTTGAGGTTGGTAGTTGAGATGATTCAGCCTCACAGCCCACTCTAGCGAGGATTTATGACAAGTCCTGCAGTTTCCCATTACACAGAGTTTGGACAACACGTGACACAGCTGCCTCTCCCAGGATGTAACAGTTAACGCAAATTTTTCTTTTTAAGATTCCCGAAAGATACCATTACACTTAGGCAGCATGAAGTAAATTTAAGAACATGATAACAACAATCTCAAGAGGTAGGATGGGTGGTTTCTGGTCTTTCACTGGGTAATAGGTATTCATCATATTTTAGGGGGGTTGGCTGCAAGTTGTTAAAGCTGTTATTGGTAATCATCAGCAAAAAAGCTAAACAAAGGAAATTACATTCAAAGTTTTGTTTAGAAAAGAAAAGAAGGTGATATATATATATATATACACATATATATGATAGGATAAAGGGGTAGATTATTGAATCTTTTCTAAAAAGAAAAAAGGGAGGATATAGATATGACAAACTAAAAATTTAGATTATTGAGTCTACTTTGAAAAGGCAATTACTAGTTTTAAATGTTTTATATTGGTTGAACATTCATATATACTATACTAATTTTGTACATTGATACAAATTTGAGATTTGTTTCGTTAGAACATATCATTCATGCATTTCTACTCTTGTTAAAGATATTTATACATTTCATTTAAAAATGAAATACAAATTTCTAGTCCCTGAAAATTATGATTTATCAACTGTTTAGGATAATAAGGAAATGCATTATCTATTACAATTGAGCTTGTAGTCACATTAGATATGTTTTCAAGAAGAAGATCCACATGGAGTTTACTTTCTTTGTGGCAAAAATATGTCAACTGGCAAGAAAATGCCCTTCCCTCAACTGCTGACAATATGCTGTCTTAATTGGACAAGTAGGACACAAAAGAAAGTGATTGCCAAATACTGTCAAGACAAGGAGGGCCAAATACTGTCAAGACAAGGAGGGACAGCCCTTCAGAGTATCCTGCTTCACAGGAAAGTCTGTAGAATGTGCTAGGCCTGTAGGTTGAAGATGGATGACCCAATGTTGCAGAGAAATGTTGGGTGACTGTCCAGGAAGCTAGTTGGTTTTGTCATTTCTTGCATTTTTTGAAAGTCACTTGCTCACACTTCCTGCTTATTCAGTTAATAATATTTCCTGATTGGGTCTCTGAGGAAGTTGAAGACTAGGTAGTTATAGTTTAGTTTTCCTCATTTACCAGATGTGGATATCAAGTTATAATAGAAAGTAAATTAGATATAAGACTTAGAACTCACAAAGATATGATAGATAGGGAGTATTTTCTCTGAGTTTGTCAAATGCAAATGGACCAGACATTGTTGATGTATTTATTGCCAATATTATTACATATAGGTATTGTATTTGTTTTATATAGTTTTTCTTTTTTCTTTTAGAAAAAAGAGGAAATATAGTGCTATATTATTTGTGTTTTCATAAGCAAAGTTTGCCTGAATATCAGTCAAAGCAGCCACTAGTCAGTCATACAGGTCAGGCAGTGGTTGCACACACTTTTAACCCCAGCAAGCATACTAGTTAGCTACTGAGGTCAGGTAGTGTTGGTTTAAGCCTTTAATTGCAGCTCTGGAGAGGAATATAAGGTGAGAGGAGACAGGTCTCACTCTCAGTCTCAGTATGAGGATTCTTGGAGGTAGTATCACCCATCTTTGGTCTCAGGTAGAGGTAAGAGTCAGTGGTTGGCTTTTCTCATCTTCAGGTTGAACCACAATGTCTGCCCCGGGTTTTTATTACTTGTACTACATATGTACATGTCTACATCACACCAGCATAAACAAGAGCATGGAAAAGAAGAAAAATGTATCATAACACATTCCATGACCATTCATTAGAACTTGCATTTTTCCATTAAAACATTCGGCTTCAGTCAAGACTGTGCACTGCTCTTCAGAGAACCCGAGTTTGGTTCCAAGCTCCTACATCAGGAAATTCACAGCCACCTGCAACTCTCTGTCTATGTCTAATGTTTTCCATGTCCAAGGAGCCCATTCTTTACTTTGGTGGCAAAGAGGTTCTCTGAAACTTTCACTTTCATTTTCATTGTCTGAAATTTTTTAAAGATTAAAGATTCATTTTTATTTTAAACTATATGTATGTATGCATCTCCATGTGTGGGTATATGCACAAGAGGGGTGTTCTCTCTCTCTCTCTCTCTCTCTCTCTCTCTCTCTCTCTCTCTCTCTCTCTCCCTCTTTCTCTGTGTTTTTTTTTGTGTGTATAAGCATGTGTGAATATGTGTATGTGTGTGTGTGTGTGTGTGTGTGTGTGTGTGTTAGTGAGTGTGTGTGCATTTGGGTATGTGTGGTAGTAAAGGCAAGAAAACAATTTGAATGCTGCATGTCAGTAGACAGCCACCTTTCTTTTTGAGATAGCATTTCAGGTAACTGATTCACCCTCATCCAGTAAGGCATAGTGGCTCTGGCAATCCACCTGTCTCTACCTTGCTGGTGCTGGCATTAAAATTACCACACACTCAACCAGGTATTTTTCCAATGGGTTCTAGAGTTCAAAGCTTGGGCCTTCATGCTTGCAAGGCAAGTACTAAAGTTGCTAGATGATCTCCCCAGCCTTCTGTTTTTAAGGAGAATTTAGATGGTTTGGGAGACTTGGGGATGGTCTTTGGGAAGGGAAATGTGTTCTAGATGAAATTTAATTACAAGTAACCTTTATACAAACAATTGAAAGTATTTTCCATGTCTGTGAGGTACAGAAGAGAAAATCACCAACTATGCCTGGTAAGGATTGAGCTATATTATCTTTTTACTGTTTTAGGGAGGGATGGGGGTGGTGGTGAAGTGTATATTGTGTTACTCAGTTTTTGTACTTGTTAACATAGGTGCATCCAGTCCATATGGTGCATCCAGATATATGCATGTGTGCGTGTGTGTGTGTGTGTGTGTGTGTGTGTGTGTGTGTGTGTGGTGTTTAAACATGCAAACATCGAGGCCAGAAGTAGATAGTGGGTATCTTTCCTTTCTCACTCTCCACCTTTAAGTTTTGAGTCAGAGATTTTACTGAACATGGAGCTCATGAATTCTCATTGGATGTCTAATCAATGAACTTCAGGCCTCTACCTGTCTTTGCTGCTTGATTCCATGCACTTCTGGGTTTCCAGGCACGGACCATCTGTGATTGGCTTTTTACAGGGATTCTGAGGATCCAAACCCAGGTTCTTGAACTTTTGCAGCAAGCGCTGTTTTCCACCCCCTTATTTTGTTTTTATGACAGGACTTTCCTTAAACTTTCTAGATATTTATAGCTAGCCTTGAACTTCTGGTGTTTTCACTTCCATCTCAAGTGTTATGATTACAGATATGTCACTTGAACTGGATTTTAGGTCGTTTTTAATATTCCAAGAAAGGAAGGGCAAGGCAAACACCAGGGGAAACATGTGTAATGGATGACTTTTTAGTCACCTGGACTCCTGCCTCCTTCCTCTCCATCCAACTGATTCAGAATGATTACTCAATAATCACCCAGAAAATGAATTCGATAAGTGCAAGAAATGTTAAAATCTTAAGAAGCAGCAGAGTTTTGAAATACATAGATTTCTTTATTTCCTCAATTTTGGCTAAAATTTTGGGTTAAAGTTAATGATGTGTACGAGGTGTTTCTTAAATATCACAAATGAAATATTTAAGATGAAGCAGTATTGTGTCAAAGTAACATGAAGATTGATCGAAGACTCTTTGGAATTACAGCAGCGCTCACACATCTTACAACAGCTTAGTAGATTTAGAAATGTGTTATTTGTTGGACAAATGAGTGAAATAAAAGGTTGAGAGTCATAGTAAGTAGTCTGTTGGAAATCAATGATATTTACTGTGGTGCCCATGACCCCGACTCTCAACAAAATGATTTCAGGAATTTCAATAAGATTTTTTGTCATGGTGCAGGAATATAGAATGTGTTTATTCTTTAAATCAATGATACATGCTTGCCTGTGTCATAAATTTTAAGCAATAGAAATTGCTCAAAAACAGCTCAAAGGTGGAGGCATTTTCCTTTACTTCCCTATTTTCAGTGTCCCTGGAGTGTAGGTGATGATTCAATGGGTAAAGTGCTTGCTTTATAAGCACAAGGACCTGAGTTCAAATCCCCAGCATCCATGTGAAACTGCTCAACTCAGATTTGGAGGAAGAGTAAAGAAAGAAGGGGATACTTGGGGTTCAGTGGTCAGGCAGTCCAGCTGCAATGGCTAGCTTCAATTTTAGTGAAAAATCCTCTTTCAAAAAATAAGCTAGAAATGTCATCCAAAAGTCATCCACTGACTGGGCTCCCTGGACATGCACACATAGGTGAGTAATCTGGCAAACTCATGTGCACACACATTCATGCATTATACACACATCACCACACACACACACACACACTTCAAAGTTGTAGGAGCTTTCTGTATTCCTTTCATATTATAAAAGTCCCTGAATGAGAGCCAAGAAGATTACTCAGTGGGTCAAGTTGATTTCATCAAGTATGAGTACTTGAAGCTGATCCTTAGAATCCACATGGTGGAAAGAACCAACTCCAGCGTGTTTCCCCTTGATCTCCTCATGTCCTCCACAGAGGTACCCACTACCACACTAAATAACTAAATAAGTAAAAACATAGATAAATGTGACTCCTTCCAATAAAGCAGGAGAACAAACAGAAATAGGATGAAAAATTAGTTAAACCCAGATGCTCAAAGGATAAGGTTAGGTCATTTTAAGGAAACTGCATCTCCTTGCAAGTCTTCTGCTTTGATATTTGATTTATACTTTTTTCTTGTCATAATGTGACTTAAGATTCTATATGGAAATTATCTTTACCCAAAAGGCAAAATTTGTTTTACATTTTTTCCATGGTTAGTTATTTATTTTCCCCACTAACACACGGGTATCACAGATATCAGCTGAACTGTTTCAGAGAAAATTATGCATAACATTGCCTGATATAGAAAATAATGCACATTAATGATGGTAATACATAGAAATTTAATAGGGTAAAATATAGACAAAGCATTGTGTCAGTGGAATCACGTGTTGTCTTCGCAAGTGGATGCTAGGAATCACCCCTTCTCCCATCCCTTTAATCCTTTTACCTTAGCAAGCTGTCACATGACTTTCCAAATGCTTTCATTTGAACTGCTGCAGCTGATAGTGACGATCTTAAAGGTTTCCTATAGGAAGAGCAGGAACAGACAGGAATCCACAAAGTTATCTCCCCTTTTATAAGTGAAACAACTGTTAAATATCTTAACCCATTTTACCTCTGATGACAGACACAAACTAATGGAACTGAGTCCAGAAATATTACTGTCTGAATATACCTATCACAAAAGGGTTCAGTTCATAGGCAGTAAACTCCTCACAGAAGCTTACATGGTCAAAGATTCAGTAGCTTCCATTTACTGAGTACACAAAATAGAATTAATATGCATACATGCAGTGTTGAAAGAAAATGGTCCCCAAATGGAGTGGCACTATTAGGAGGTATGGCCTTGTTGGGTAGGTGTGGTCTTGTTGGAGGAAGTTTGAAGGCAAGCTTTGAGGTCTTATATATGTTCAAGCCATGTGCAGTAAGACAGCCCACTTCCTGTTGCCTGCTGGTCAAGATGTAGGGGTCTAAGCTACTTCTCCAGCATTACATCTGCCTGCATGCCACCATGTCTCACCATGATGAAAATGGATCAAACCTCTGAAAATGTTAACCACCCCAACTGAATATTTTTCATTTATAAGAGTTGCTGTGGTCATGGTGTCTCTTCACAGCAATAGAAACCCTAGCTAAAATAATGCTGCATCAAGCCTTAGATCACACAAGTAGGAGATGTTGACCAACTGATTCAATAATTGTACTACTATCCCAGCATTAAAACAGAAAGACCTTATAAGACACCTCCACGTGTCCACCAGCAATTACTATGAATGCAAATGCATGTCCCCATAAAATATTAGCAGATTGATTCCAGCAACATCTCAAACTCATTCTCCACCACAGCAAGGAAGTGTTTATCTTAGGAACAGTTTGACATATGAGAATTAATAAATACACTGTTCTCCAAAGAATAAACCAATAGAACTCTGTCATTACAGGAAGTGGCCTTTGATATATATATATATATATATATATATATATATATATATATATATATATATATATAATCCTTTTATAAAAATATCTACACTTGACGCTAAGGACTTGATGTTATATATCTTTCTTTAATTCATATGTCAAATCTTTAACACTGAGATTTTACTGCACTTGAAGATTGTTTTTTTTATAAAATGTAATTGATATTCAAAGAGTTAAGAGGTGTGGATCTTATAATGAAGAAAATATGGCCTTATCAAAAGAGACTGGAGAAATATCCTCCAGCTCCCCTTCTCGCTTTCCAAGTGAACACAATAGGAAAGATCGTGCTGGAACACAGCAAGAAGACAATCATTTACAAGGCAGGAGAAGAGATTATTTCTGAACCTGGCCAAACCAACTCACTGAGCTAGGACTCCAGCCTTCAGCAGGGAGATAATGAATTTCTAAATCCTTACTAATTAAAATGGGAAATACGCTACACAATTTTGTGATGGCAGTCCAGTGTTGCCTAGCATACTTGTCAACTATCAATTGAAGGCAGCTTCCTCAGTTAAGCATGGGGAATAGCACCATAGGTAACTTCACACCCAATGATGAAACATGGATAGATTTTTCTGTGAGGGCAATGAAACTGTTTTGTTGTTGTCTTAATTTACATTCTCCTAGTAACTGAGTGTCCCCGAATGAAAATTAAACTATTTGAACAAAAAGGAAATCTACATTTATCTTAAAATAGCACAATGTTATATAAGCCATGCTATAAAGAATACACATTTAGAACTTTTAGTCTAGTGAACTGGTCTAATCAGAATGCAGACAATGATGCCTAGGCACAACATAATTTTACTTTTTTTGGCAGTGTAAAATCTATAAATTTATTAACTGGACAATTTCAACCATCACAGCACAAGATGAAGAAAATAGGAATAAATTTAGCAGAGTAGCAGAATTTCTGAAAGAAATGAAATTATACCTAATCAAATGAAGTGGTATTTACAGTCAAAGATTAGAACGTTGATGTCTTTAGATATTCTATTGACTCAGTGCCATCCTATTGAAATCCTAAGTGCACTTCCCTCTTGAGTTTGTTTGCTGATTCTAAAGTTCATAAGAATGTATAAAGGATCAGAAACAACTAACAAGCTTTAGAATTGTACCTGAAGATTTAATCTGTGCTGCATGGGTTTGTAACCAAGTCTGTGTGGTGGTAGTGTAAGGATCTGCAAGAAGAACTACAACATGTCTGCATGAGTTGAGAAATAAATCCTCCCATCTTTATGGCTGATGTCTTCTTTAACAAGGGCATGATGGCTAATGTTAACCATTAGTTTAACAGAATTTAGACACACTATGGAAAAAAAGTTCTAATATGTCCATGACGGCATTTCTAGACAAGGTTGCTTGAGCTAGAGAGAGGAACTTACATATTGGCACCACTATCATATGGACTGTGGTCCTGAACTGAACAGAATTTGCGTCCGCAGCTTGTTGGCTGTGGGTGCCAGATGACCAGCTGTCTCACACTCCCGCCACTAGGACTACCACCAAGACAGTCTGTGTCCCCAACCTGTGATCCATGACAAACCCTTTTATCTGTTTGATGTGTGATGTTAGAAATACAAAGAATTTCAGTAT
Organism: Myodes glareolus; assembly: GCF_982192425.1. Taxonomy (NCBI): domain Eukaryota; kingdom Metazoa; phylum Chordata; class Mammalia; order Rodentia; family Cricetidae; genus Myodes; species Myodes glareolus. The sequence goes on along the minus strand of NC_142047.1, from coordinate 63,574,766 downwards.
AATTCAAAAGGAAAACAGTCTTTCTTGATAAATGACATGGAAAGTAGAATACTTTCTCAAAAACCATGGAATTGGAGTCACATTTCTTTCCATATGCTAAAATTAGCTCTTGAACTTGGACCAGGAAAATGGCTAGTCAGAAAACTACTTACCATAGGAACCTGACAGCTTGAGTTTGAATCCTCAGAACCCATATAAAAATAAGAAGGTAGTTCACATCTATCATTTCAGTGACTCCACAACAAGATGAGAAGTACAGACAAGATTAAGTTCAGGATCCAACTAGCCTGGATATGCCTCAAGGTGGCAAACAGAGAACGATCCTATCTCAAACAAGGGTATGAGGATTGATACCTGAGACCATCTTCTGAGTTCTACATGTGCAGAGTGAAGTGTAGATAACATTACACACAAATGTGCACACTCATGTAGACACACACACACACACACACTCATACATAGAGCATAGAAACATGCACAAAAATAAATAAAGTAAATCTAATTTAACACTTATGAGTAAAAACAAAAGAAGTCTTCTTAGAAGAAATCACAGAAGCAAACTTTCATATGTCTTAGGCATTATATTCATAGACACTACACCAAGCACAATCAACACAAAGAAAAAGTAGATAAAAATCATTGACAAAATATTTCTAAAATGTATCCAAAATCAAACTGTCAAGTATGTGAAAATATATCCCAAAATGAAGGTAAACATTTGCTGACACAAAACAAAAAGAAGTAGAAGATAAATCATCTACCTAAAAATTTGATGAATAATTTGAATAAAGCTTTTCTTGAAAGAAAATGTAAACCTGACTAATAAACATGGAAATATGTTTGATTTCATTAAAAATCAAAACATTAATGAGATATTAATTTACAGCATCTACAGTAGTTAAAAATTTAAAAATATGGTAAGTATTGGCAGGTATGTGAAGAAACCATCATCACAAATATTGTTTGTAGCAGTGGGGTATGATGGAGTTGCTATAGTAACCATTTTATGATACCTCAGATATTTCATAAAATTACTTTATATCTTAGCTACTTTATCCCCAGGTATACCAAATAAAAGTGAAAATGTATCGGGACACAGAACTTATAATCTTTGGGTGCATGTATGTGTTTACATATACATGATGTACATGTATGTGCATGAATGTATTTGTGTATCCATGTGGAGGCCACAAGTCCATGTTGGGTATCTCCTGTAACTTCTTTTAACTTTCTATTTTGGACAAGATATCTCCCTAAACCTGGAACTTACCAATTATGCCAGTCAAGATGGACAATGAGTTCTATAAATGTCCTTCTCTGCCCTCTCTGCTCTAGACTCCTAAGGTAGGAGCCATCCCTCCAGCCCCCATACCTAGCTTTTATGTGGAGACTTGGAAACTGAAATCGAATCCCAGTACCTTTATGGCAATAATTTTATGGATTGAACCATCTCCTAAGTCCAAGTACTTTATAATTTTTCAAAGATTATTTGTAGTAGTTAAATGGAGATAAAAAGTTACCATTGATTGATAAATGTATAGATATAGATATAACATGCATTATTTAGATTTAATAAAAAATGCAGACTAAAACATGTACACAGATGAATTTTGGACATGTGGCAAATAAGAAAGTGCTTATCACAAAAATCGTGTACTATATCATACCATTACATGAAAGGTTTAGAACAGAGAAACCCATAGAGACAGGAAAGGTGAAGGCTATTGCTGGGGCCCAGAAGACCAGAAAGTGGAGAATGACCATTAATGGCATGCAATTTATTTTGAGGGTATGAAAAAGTGTCATTGGTGACAGCTGAATTATTTCATGGCTATGCTAAAGACCACTAAATTATATATATTAAAAAGTGACTTTTACAGTGTATTAATTGCATCTCAAATGATTTTATAAGCAGTAGCAGTATGAATAGGTGTGAACAGGGTTCTAATTGCTTCATATCAATTAGTTGATTTAACCATAAAAGCCTATGAAGTAGTTGCTATTTTTAGTGTGTTTTGCAAGCATGTAGTTAGAGAATTGAATAGTTTAACTCTTCTGAGGTCTCTTTAACAGGCAATGATGAGACTGATATGTAACAACTGAGTTACAGTGCACACTGCCTTCTTTATTTCCTCACCCACAGTGGGAGGTGAACATAGTGGGTAGAGCTAGGTGACCCAAAAAGCTGAATGATGTTAGTAGGTCTAATTAACTGCATAGACTTATGAGGAAAGCAGAGGACAGAAAATGAAAGAACTATTTTGGAGTGAAATGGCATGCTGATGTGAACTTACTTCAGGTACTTTGTTCTGTGAACATGTTCTGGGGATACCTGAATCAAATGTCTGTCCCCTAGATAAGACTCCCAGGACAGAAACAGAAACGTGTCCAGCTGTGTGCACCTCGGAGAGCCAATGAGTTTACCTGAGGTTTCTTCCAAAGCATGGGCAACTTATTGGTGGCCACACTGCTAAAGGAAGTGAGAATTCCCTCTCCCAACAACTGTTAATTGCCTTTATATCCTCCCAGGGAGATGCAGGGCCCCAGGATCCCTACCTCAGTCTCTTGTGGAAAGTCAATAAGCCTCATCTTGTGCAAGTTTTCCATAGGTAGTTACGATGACATTTCAGGAGGGCCATTGGCATGTCCAGAGGATAACATTCAACAGCACACGTGAATCATAATTGCCAGGGTTCAAGAGAGAACCTCTAGCAAGGTGAACTGAGCATGACCCTCAACATTTAGGTTTCAGTTTCCCCAAATGTAAAACCCAGCACACGGGCATACTAATATCGGCTAGGGTGTAGGATTCAACCCTGTCACAGGGAGACCTCCACATTTAGCCATTGTACTGTAATTTCTGGAAACCTCTCTGACACACTTGTCTCTAAATTACTCCACCATTCCTCTCCTCATATGTCGGTTTTAGCAGAAAGGATTTCTCTTCCTCGAGCTTCTCATCCTGTTCATGATATCCAACAACACAACTCATGTTTCCACTTTTGTGGCTAATAATTCCCACTTGGGTGGTTAATAAGCCAAATTCTGGGGAAGTGAGATTCCTTAGTTGGTAAAGGTGCTTTCTACCAAGCTTAACAAGCTGCGTTCAGTCTCTGGGGTCCACATGGTGGAAGAACAGCACTGATTCCAACAGGTTGTTCTCTTCAGTAAAGGAAGATACTGTGGTACAGGCATGTCACACACACACACTCACACGTGCGCACGCATGTACATGCACACACACTAAATTAACACAATTAAAAAAACACAAGTTCTCTATTGTATCTTCTCAGTTAATGATGAGTTTCTGTGTGCTGCTTTGGCCAAAACCACAGACACAACCTTCCAATCACCCTCTTGTAGCGGGAGTAATAAAAATCCAAAGACAGATATTGGAGTTCAACAATAAGGTCAGAAAAGAAAAACAGCCAGTCACTGGCTCTTACCCCTACATCAGTCTGAAATGGTGATCCTGACTCCAGAAATCTCAGAATGAGACTGTGTGAGAGCTGTGTCCTCCTGTCTCATATTCCTCTCTAGGGCTGGTGTTAAATGCATGCACCACTACTGCCTGGTTTCCATAGCAAACTAGTGTGGCTACTGGGATTAAAGGTGTGTGTCACCACTGCCTGGACTGTAAGGCTGACCAGTGTGGCTGTTTTACTCTCTGATCTTCAGGCAAGCTTTATTTATTAAAATACAAATGGAATGCCATTACACTCTCTCTTTCAAATCCTGTATTAGCTACACATCACTTCCTTATAAGTGCTGAAATCACTATTTGAATAACCAGCTATTAATCAACTTTTTATTAAAGCCCTTTTCAAGTTGTGTTTCTGGAGAAGTGTGTTCTAAAATGATGATTTGTTTCCAGGAGAAATTTATTCCTGTTTAAATTAATTTTAAGAAACTGTTTTACTCTGAGAGACAGAATTCCAAAAGAGAATACTTGGGCCAGAGTCTGTCTAGCACTCTGTATCTCAGAGTTCTCCGTAGTGCATCTAGCCCAATGCGCTCTTCGCTTCATGTTTTCTGTGTGAATAGACTGTATTTACCACTAACAGACAAACCTGACATGTAAATATCTTCTAACTTCCAGGTATTCTTGCATTAGCCTATCCAGTTAACTCACAGTTTTAATTCACTGAGTTCTAAGAGCAACTTCTCATCTCCAAACAAAGTATCCATTATTCTTAGTAAGATAGAAAAGGAATAAGGGAAGTTCTTGTAATTTTGATGGAGTGTGCATTATACAGAATTACTCAGAGATTGCTGGAATATAAAATTTTGTTCACTGGTGTGTATAAACACCTTTATTATAATATTCCGTGATATATGTACCAATAGAGACATTATCACAAACAGAAATCCCATCTCTCACTAAATTATGTCTTTAATGTCAGAGGTTTTATAGGTGTCTCCTTTCAAATAACAAACTAAATTTATTTGTTCACTTTTAAGGCTCTATTTTTTTTGTTAAAATATAGTACTTAGTCTTTCTAAAGGATAGCACTTGTACACATACAACTCATGCCATTTATACACAGCCTGGTCTTTGTACTTACCTGAAATGGCATTTGTTCTCAGGCGTTTTACCAAACATTTCTCTATAAGTCTACACCAATACATACCTAACACATCGCCAAACAGACAGTGAATTTGACTAGCATGTAAGGTAAGTTTATCTTCCCAAAGTTCTTAGCAGGATGTGTCCATGAAAAAAAGATGATAGATATAATATACATTGGTTTGTCAAGAACCACTAACTTTTTATTTAACACTTTAATTGTATTATATCATATGGCTCTACATTGACTTTTTCTTCTCCCGGGAATGCATGTAACAGGTGTATAGCTTGTGTGTTTGCAGGTGTAGATAAACATGTACCAGGGTACTAAGGAAGTCAGAGGTCAACCTCATTGTTGGCTATAACCTTATTTGAGACAAACTCTGTCTTTATTCACAGTTGCATGTAGCAGTCTAGCTGGATCAAAAGCTTTCGGTAGCTTTCACCTCATTGTAAGAGCTCAGGGATTCTGGAAGGTTGCCATTGTGGCCGGCTTTTATGTAGGATCTGGGAATTCAAACTCAGTTCCTTGTACATGATGCTTAACAAGCTCTTTCCTCTGCAGAGCCATCTTCCCCACCTCTACTCCAACTTTTTAACTTTCTACACAGAGATTATTTTAAGAACCTTTTGTCTGTATTGTATTATAAATGGTGCTTTAGATCATGCCCTCGTGTGCTTGTCAAGATTTTTGAAAAGACAAAACATTAGTAGTCTGATTTTGGAGTTTAAAAGTCATGAACTTTACACTTAGGCAACAGAGTGCCTTAATACTTTAACATTGTATAAGTACCTCTAATTTTTGGTGGTTTGTGCTTCAGGCAGTGGATGAAGACAATTGTAAATATTTTATTTTTCTATTCTGTTAGACAAACAGGATTTTCAGACAGGTGTCTTTTCATCACAGTCATTGTTTGTGCTCTAAAAAGAATTCTTTGTTTAGATATTTTGCTCTGTTCACATCAAATTACTTATATATATATACTTTTTATTTATGAAAGAGTTCATGCATTATGGAAACTAATTTTGCTCTCTGTCTTTGAAATCATCTGCATTTTATTCTCTGATAGGGTATGACATTTTGATATATTCAAATTATAGATTTTTGTTTTGTTTATTTGATACATGATTTCTCTGTAACTTTGGAGGCTGTCCTTGAACTTAGTCTCTAGACCAGGCTGACCTCACACTGGCAGACATCCACCTGTCTCTGACTCTCAAGCACTGGGATTAAAGGTGTATTTTATTTTAATATAATTTTAAATTTTAATTGTAACTTTCATTTATTCATAAAATAATTTATGTTACAAAATGATAGACTCCACTATGACAATTTTCTACATGTTTATCATGTTTTTAGATTAGTTTAGTACCTGAAATATTAACTTTTCTTCTAAAATACTTGTAAACAATCTTCTTATAATTTTAATTGAATAAACTTAAATGTATTAAGGGAATATTATATATTATAGACTAAATCAAGGTAGCTAAAGTAGCCATCACTTCACATATTTATTGCATTAATGGTGAGACCATTTCCTTAGAAAGTTCCAGACTTGGGACTGGTTACTTCAGGGGCCGCAGTGGTCCCATCTGGCCTCCGTTGCACTCTCAGATGATCACATACACATACTAAAGCTAGAAAACAGCAAATCCCCAGTTATGTGCCAGTATCTTCTGTGCCCATCATGCTGGAGTTGATACCCAGAAGTCATTTCTTTGTCTAATCAATGCTTTCCATTCTCTCAACAGCAACTTCTGTCTCTCATACCCACTCTCCACCTGTCTCTATCCTTTTGAATCTCCAATGCTTTTATGAGTTCAGCATTATGGAGCCCTTATGCAAGTGTATTTGGCTTATTTTACTTAACCTATGCCTTCTAAGGTTATTCACACCATAACAAATGGTCAGATTGCACTTCTATTACAACAGTGCATACTGTTCTTCTATGAGTGTGTGAGAAGGATGGATACATATTTGAATAACTCAGAAATACTTAGCATTTGATCCCTTCTGAAGGCTGTGATTATTTGTATACAAATTTGTTGTTTGAGTGTGGAGAAAGAAGGCAGATGTCTCCTCCACTACCATGTTATTTACTAGTATGCTTCTTGTTGTTCATGTATTCCCCCCCCTCTCTGTGTGTGTGTGTGTGCATGTGTGTGCGTGTGTGTGTGCACCTGCTTATTTTTGTTACACATTTGGAACTTAAAAGATGATGCTGGAAGAAATTCTGCCCCTCAAATCTCGCCTTTGTTATGAAGCAATACCTTCTTGAAGCCTCAAAAATTACCTGTTTTCCTGATCAGTTTTAACTATGAAATTATAAATATTCACTTACACAACTAATTTTATCTGTTCCCAAGCCATGCCTTTCTTTCTCCACGTATTTCTTTTTCAGTTATAAAACTTGTTCATAAACCTATTGAAACTGTTTTTGTCTGTTTCTTTTTGTCTTTATTTTGGGAGACAGGGCTTCTCTGTGTAGCTCTGGCTATCCTGGAACTCTCTCTATAGATCATGCTGGTCTTGAACTCCCTGAGATCTAATCCCCTTTTGCCTCCTGAGTTCTGGAATTAAAGACAGGCACCACCACTGCTGAGCTGAGACTGGGTTTTATTTACCAAGAACACTTAAATACTGTGTAACAAAAATGTTTATTCACTGATTTTTGTTTAACGTTTGCTGAGAGATGGGACAGTGGTTAGACACTCATCTACAAGTCAAAGGAACAGAGTTTGGTCCCTTAGCATATATACACACATGATAAGTGTTTTTTAATTCCAACCTTGGAAGGCAGAAACAAGCAAGCTGGATATCAACTAGCTATATCAATGAGTGCTGGAGGAGATCCTTCCTTAGTCAACAAGGTAGAGAGATAGATACAGGATGATTTGTGATATCTACCTTGGGTCTCCATGTAAATGCTCACTCATGTGCACATTTATCCCTCCACACATGTGCCTAAACACATTCATACAATGAATATCATACACACTCACACATAAAGGAAAACAAGAAAAGGAACACAACCTTTACTTTTCAGAGGTATTTATTTACTGAATTAATTTAAAATTAGCCTTTATTCTTCTTTCTGATAAATTGATTGCAAATATATGAATATTAAAAGCTAAATTAAGTTTTAATCCATATATGCATTAATACGTCATTTGTTTTGCTAATTAGTCCATGCTTACATGGCAGTCAAACAGCAGAGACCATTATAAATCAGTGACAATAGATCTATGAACAAGTAATTGTCATTTTATTATTTCTATGGATAAAGTTTTAACCCTTAAAGTCGATAACTAGACTATTAATTAGCTTCCAAATTATTTATATTATTCTAGTAAGGTTTCTATATCAGAATTCAATGGAATTGTTAGTAAATTTTTCTCTCCCTTCCCCGAATGTGACATCCAAATGCTTTTCATCATTTGCCACTTTGCTGTGCACAAATACCCACTCCTCTCATTCTTTTCTTCTCTTTCTACATTCCCCGTCAAGTTGTCATCATTCTCCACAGCTTCACACTTTCCTTAAGAGTTTTAAGAATAAGGCCGAGATGTGCCACAGACCTCAATTACCTGCATGAGGCCCTTCATGACAGCCCCAGCATCAAACATGGTAAAGTGGCACTGGACTATAATCCCAGCTCTTGAGAAGAGACAGGAGGATCAGTATTTCAAGGCCATCCCAAGCCACATAGTCAGTTCAAGTGCCGTAATAACTTTTCTTTGGCTGTGATAAAACACCATGGTCAACACAACTTCTTAAGATAAAACTTTAATTTGGGGTTGAGAGTTTCAAACGGTCATCAGAGCAGGGAGCATGTGTGAAGGCTGGCAGGCATAGAACTGTACCAATAACTGAGAGCTCACATTTTGAGATACTATTATGAGGCATCACCCTAAATGTCTGACCCCCAATAACTCATCCTCTCCAAGGTTTCACCTCCTAATCCCTTCATAACAATTCAGACAGAATAGTCTACAGGGGCCATTTTCTCCTAAAGAATCACAACCAGTAAATGACACTGACTCTGAGGAAAGAATAGATAAGCTGATTCTGTTTGTAAACTGTCAAGAATGGGGTCATCTTTGTGGATTCCTGGAAATTTTTCTAGTGCCAAGTTTCTTGCTAGCCCCATAATGGGTCTCTCAATCAAAATATCTCTTTCCTTACTCTCATCCCTGTCCTTCCTCCATCTCAACTATACTGTTCCCTGAAGTTCTTCTCACCCCTTCCCTTCTTCCCTCTACTTCCCCTACGACCCTCCCTATTCCTCCCACCTTCATGCTCCCAATTTTGTCAGCCAATCTTGTCTATTTCCCCTTTCCAGGTGGATCTATAAATGTTTTTCTTCAGGTTCACCTTGTTATTTAGCTTCTCCAGGATCATGAAATACAGGCTCAATATCCTTTGCTTTACAGCTAGTATCTACTTATGAATGAGTACATACCGTGTTTATCTTTCTGTGTCTGGGTTTTTTCTAGTTCTATCCTTTTGAATGCAAATTTCAAGATGTCCTTGTTTTTTACTGCTGAGTAGTACTCTAATGTGTAAATTTTCCACATTTTCTTTATCCATTCTTCAGTTCAGGGGCATCTAGGTTGTTTCTAGTCTCTGGAGCAAATAATGCAAATAATGCTGCTATGAACATAGTTGAACAAATGTCCTTATAATGTTTGTGCATCTTTTCCTACCAGCAAAAAATGAGTGTTCCCCTTTCTACACATCCTCTCCAGCATAAGTTATCATTGGTGTTTTTGATATTAACCATTCTGACAGGTGTAATACAGTACCTCAGTGGTCTTTTGATTTGAATTTCCCTCATAGCTAAGGATATCCAACATTTCCTTAAATGTCTTTCAGCCATTTAAGATTCTTCTGTTGAGAATTCTCTGTTTAGTTCTGTTCCCCATTTTTTAATTGGGTTATTTAAAATTTTGATGTTTAATTTCTTAAGTTCCTTATATATTTTGGAGGTCAGTCCTCTCTAAGATATGGGGATGGTGAAGATTTTCCCCATTCAGGAGGCTTCCTTTTTGTCTTATTGACTGTGTTCTTTGCTTTACAGAAGCTTCTCAGTTTCAGGGGGTCCATTTTATTTATTGTTGCTCTTAGTGTCTGTGTTACTAATGTTATATTTAGAAAGTGGTCTCCTGTGCCCATGCATTGAAGGCTACTTCTCCCTTTCTCTTCTATCAGATTCAATGTGGTTGGAATTATATTGAGGTCTTTAATCCATTTGGACTTGAGTTTTGTGCATGGAAATTGATATGGATCTATTTTTATTCTTCTACATGTTGGCATCCAATTATGCCAGCACCATTTGTTAAAGATGCATTTACCATTGTATAATTTTAGCTTCTTTGTCAAAAATCAGGTGTGCATAGGTGTATGGATTAATATCTGGATCTTCAATTCAATTCCATTGTCCAACCTCTCTGTTCTTATGCCAGTACCAAGCTGTTTTCATTACTGCAGATCTATAATAGAGCTTGATGTCAGGGATGGTGATGCCTCCGGAAGTTTCTTTATTGTACGGGATTGTTTAGGCTATCCTGTTTCTTTTTCCGGTTTATTATTATTATTATTACAATTTTTCACCTCCTCCTCTCCTCCCACTTTCCTCCCCCTCCCTCCATTTCCCCTCCCCTCTCTCTCCAGACCAAAGAACAGTCAGGGTTCCCTACACTGTGAAAAGTCCAAGGTCCCCCCCCATCCCATTCTAGGAAGGTGAGCATCCAAATAGACTAGGTTCTCCCAAAGCCAGTACATGCAGTAGAATCAAAACCCAGTGCCATTGTCCTTGGCTTTTCAGTCAGCCCTCCTTGTCAGCCACGTTCAGAGAGTCCGATTTGATCACATGCTCCTTAATTAAGGGGAGCGCTTTAGGGTTGGCAAGAGACTGGACCCTAGAGGGGTTCCCAAGTGTCCAAGGAGATGTCCCCAACTTGTTCCTTGAGCAGCTGAGGAGAGGGCACCTGAACTGGCCCTATCCTATAGCCACACTGATCAATAGCTTGCATATCACCATAGAACCCTTATCTAACGATAGATGGAGATAGAGACAGAGACCCATATTGGAGCACTGGACTGAGCTCCCAAGGTCCTTATGAGGAGCAGAAGGAGAGAGAACATGAATAATGGAGTCAGGACTGTGAGGGGTGTGCCCACCCACTGTGATGGTGAGGCTGATCTAATGGGGACTCACCAAGGCCAGCTGGAATGGGACTGAAGGAGCATGTGATCAAACCGGACTCTTTTTTTTTTTTGAAGTTGATTATTGTTCTTTAAAGATCTGTGAAGAATCATATTGGGATTTTGATGGGAATTGCATTGACTCTACAGATTGCTTTTGCCAGGATTGCCACTTTTATTATGTCAATTCTGCCCATCCAAGAGCATGTGAGATGGATGCTCCCGTTTTCTGATATCTTCTTCAATTTCTTTCTTCAAAGACTTAAAGTTCTTGTTGAACAGGTCTTTCACTTCTTTGGTTAGTGTTACCCTAAGGTATTTTATGTTATTTGTGGCTATTGTGAATAGTGATGTTACTCTGATTTCTCTCTCAGCTTCTTTATCATTTGCATATAAAAGGGCTTCTGATTTTTTTCAGTTGATCTTGCATCCTGCCACATCACTGAAGGTATTTATCATCTGTAGAAATTTACTAGTAGAGTTTTTGGGTTCAATTATGTACACTATCATATCATTTGCAAATAACGAACGTTTGACTTCTTCCTTTTAAATTTGTATCCCCTTGATGTCCTTTTGTTGTCTTATTGCTCTAGCCAGAATTTCAAGAACTATGTTGAATAGATAAGGTGAGTGGTCAACCTTGTCATGTTACTTTTTTAATGGGATCAGTTTGAATTTCTCTCTATTTAAGTTGATGTTGGCTATCTCTTTGCTGTATATTGCTTTTATTATGCCTAGATATGTTCCTTCTATTCCTGATCTCTTCAAGACTTTTATCATAAAGGGGAGCTGGATTTTGTCAAATGATTTTTCAACATCTAATGAGATGATCATATGTTTTTTTCATTCAGTTTTATTTATATGGTGGATTACATTGATAGATTTTTGTATATTGAACCATCCCTGCCTCTCTGGAATGAAGCTAACTTGATCACGGTGGATGAGTTTTCTTATGTGTACTTGGATTCAGTTTGCCAGTATTTTATTGAGCATTTTTACATCTATGTTTATGAGTGAGATTGGTCTGTAATTCTCTTTTGTGATTGAATTTTTGTGTGTTTTTGGTATCAGAGTGTCTGTAGCCTCATAAAAAAGTTTTGCAATGATTTTTTTCTGTTTCTTTTATGTGGAACACTTTGAGGACTATAAGAATTAGCTCTTCTTTGAAGTTCTGATAGAATTCTTTACTGAAACCATCCAGCCCTGGTCCTTTTTAGGTTGGAAGGTTTTTTATGAGAACTTCTATTTCCTTGCAGGTTATAGGTCTATTTAAATTGTCCACCTGGTCTTAATTTAATTTTGGTATGTGGTACCTATGCAGGAAAAGAAAATCATTTCTTTCACATTTTCCAATTTTTTGGAGTACAGGAATTTGTTGTGTGGCTTAATGATTCTCTGGATTTCGTTAGTATCTGCTATGTCTTCCTTTTCACTTCTGGTTTTGTTAATTTGGATGTTTTCTCTCTCTGCCTTTTGATTAGCTTGAATAAGGGTTTGTCTCTCTTGTTGACTTTCTCAAAGAAACAATTCTTTGTTTCATTGATTCTTTGTATTGTTTTTTTTTTATTTCTATTTTATTGATTTCAGCCCTCAGTTTGATTATTTCCTGTCTTTTCCTCCTCCTGGGTCAGTCTGCTTCTAAAACATTCAGGTGTGCTGTTAAGTCACTAGTGTGAACTTTCTCCACTTTCTTTATGTAGGCACTATCCTCTTAGCACTGCTTCATAGTGTTCTTTAGGTTTGGGTATATTTTTATTGAATTTTATGAAGTCTTTAATTTTTTCCTTTACTTGTTCCTTAACCCAGGGATGGTTCAATAGAGAACTGTTTAATTTCCATTTTTTAATAGGATTTCTGAAATTTAGTGTTGCTGTTGAACTAAAATTTTAAACCACGGTGATCTGACAAGATACAGAGGTTACTCCATTTTTTTTATACCTCTTGAGATTTGCTTTGTTATGAAGTATGTGGTCAGTTTTTGAGAAGGTTCAATGGAGTGCTGAGAAGAAGGTATATTCTTTTGTGTTTGGATGGAATGTTCTATAGATGTCTCTTAACTCCATTTGAGTCATGATATCTGTTACTTCTCTTATTTTTCTGTTGGGTTTCTTTCTGGTTGACCTGTCCATTGGGGAGAGTGGGGTGTTGAAGTCTCCAACTATTAATGTGTGGGGTTTGATGTGCAATTTAAGCTTTAGTAATGTTTCTTTCACAGATGTGGGTGTTCTTTTATTGGGGCATAGAAGTTCAAGACGAGACTTCATCTTGATGAAGTATAGCTTCCTGTTATGAGTATAAAGTGTCCATTTCCATTTATTGTGATTGATTTATTTTGAAGTCTATTTTATTAGATGTCAGGATAGCTTCACCCACTTGTTTCTTAGGTCCATTTGATTGGAAAAATTTTTCCCAATCCTTTTCTAGGAGATAACGTCTGTCTTTGAGGTGGATGTGTGTTTTTGGAATATAGTAAAAGGCTGAAACCTGTTTTTGGATCCATTCTCTTAGCCTGTGTCTTTTTATAGATGAATTGAGTTCATTGATATTCAGAGATATTAATGACCAATGATTATTAATTTTTGTTATGTTTTAGTGGTAGTGTGTTTATTTCCCATCTTTGGATTTTGTTGTTATTTTTGTGGGTACAATTAGCTTGCTAGGTTTTTCTTCTAGTACTGTCTTTAGGGATAGATTTGTAGATAGATATCACTTAAATCTGATTTTGTCATGAAATATCTTGTTTCTCCATCAATGGTGATTGAAAGCTTTCCTGGGTTTAGCAGTCTGGGCTTGCATTCATTATCTCTTAGTGTCTGCAGTACATCTTCCCAGGACCTTCTGGCTTTCATGGTTTCCATTGAGAAGTCGGGTGTTATTCTGATTGGTCTACCTTTATATATCATTTGACCTTCTTCTTTTGTAGCTCTTAATATTCCTGATTTGCTGTGTATGTTTTGTGTTTTGATTATGATATGGTGAGGGGAATTTTTTTTTGATCCAGTCTATTTGGTGTTCTGTAAGCATTTTGTACCTCCATAGAGATATCCTTCTATAGGTTGGGAAAGTTTTCTTCTATGTTTTTTTTTTAAATATATTTTCTGTGCCTTTAAGCTGGAGTTCTTCTCCTTATTCTATACTTATTAATCTTAGGCTTGGTCTTTTCATGGTGTACCAGAGTTCCTGGATGTCTTGTGTTAAAAATTTATTTGATTTAATGTTTTCTTTGATCGATGAATCTGTTTGCTCTATAGTATCTTCAACCACTGAGATTCTTTCTTCCATTTCTTGCATTCTGTTGGCTATATTTGCCTCTGTAGTTCCCATTTGTTTACCCAGATTTTCCATATCCCAAATTCCCTTGATTTGTGTTTTCTTTATTGCCTCTATTTCAAATTTCAAGTCTTGAACTGTTTGCTTCATCTGTTTGATTGTTCCCCCCCCCTTGGTTTTCTTTGACAGATTTATTAGTTTCTTCCAATTTTTTTCTTTGTCTTTTTCTCCATGTCTTTAAATGAGTTTTTTTCATTTCCTTTCTAATGGTCTCCATCATCTTTATAAAGTTTCATTTAAAATCCCTTCTGCTTCTTCTAGGTTAGGGTGATCAAATCTTCCTGTTGTATGACCACTAGGTTCTGGTGTTACCATGTAGTTTTTTACGTTGTTGGATGAATTCTTGCATTGGCATATATCCATCTCTTCCTTCAAATGATGCTGTCAGTGTCTTTACATCTTGGTCCAATCCCTGCAGTGGCTGTCTGTGTCTTGTTCTGCTCTGTACTGTCACTGTCTGTGTCTCACAGGTTTTGGAGCAACCTATCTGCAGGAAACTCACCTGCTGAGTGGCTATAGAAATTGAGGCAGTGGGAGGGGGAGATGCCTGGGGTTTGCCCCAGTATGTAGGGCCTAGAAGGTAGGGTGTCCTGTCAGATGTCTGGTCACTCACCTTTTGGTCCCCTCTGTGTAGTAGTAGGCTGTGTTTCAGAGTTCCATTGAGGTTGCCAGGGGGATAGGCAAGTTTGGGTGTGGAGTGGGATTAGCAGGGTCTGATGAATGGGATGGGGGTATTGGAGCAACCTACCTATAGGAAACTCTCCTGCTGGCTAGCTGGAGAAGCTGCAGCAGGTGGGGGAGATGCCCAAGATTTTGCCTCAGTATGGAGAGTCTAGAGAGTGGAATGTTTCACTGGATGGCTGATCACTCACCTCTTGTTCCTCTCTTTGTAGTATCAGGCTATATATTATATTATAGGCTAGGCTGATCTGAAACTCATGGAGATTCACCTGCCTCTACCTCCGAAGTGCTGGGATTTAAGGTGTGCACCTCCACCTCCTGGCTCTACTTATCTTTTTAGACAGATTCGATCTCACAAAGCCCAGGGTAGTCTTGAGTCCTAGGATTAAGTTGTGTGCCAACACTCCCTGGCCTCTAGGGATGAAGCTATGCACTCTGATCATTAGGCAAGCTTTATTTGTTAAAACACAAATAAAATATCACTATATTTTTTGTCAAAAATAAAAAGAAGACCTTAACTAATATAAAGAAACTATGTGCAATAAGTACAGTAACTGTATACTATACATACAGGCAATAAGTACATCAACAATGTCTAATCCATGTGCATTTGACAAATTGAGAGAAAATACTCCATTATCTATATTATCTTAGTGAGCCTAAAGTCTTATATTTAATTTACTTTCTATTATAACTTGCATTTAAACTATTATTACATGCATTCAAACTATCTTTTGATATTTTTCAGTCACATACACTTTACACTTCTGTAGTGAATTTCTTTTCTGAGAGTCATGAACAAGAAACCTATAACTATAGCTCTTTAGTCTTCAACTACCTCAACAACCTGAGAAGAAGATAATATTAACTGAGTAAGCAGGAAGTGCAAGAAAATGACTTCCAAAAAGTGTTAAATTTTGATAGAAACAGCTGGCTACCTGGACAGTCACACAAAGTTTCTCTGTAATGTTGGGACATCTATCTTCAGCCTAGAGGCCTAGAATATTTGACAGACTTTTCTATGAAGCAGGATTTTTGAAGGACTGTCTTGTCTAGTCTTGACAAGGCTTGGCAGTCACTCTCTTTTGTGTCTTGCTTGTCCAATTAGGACAGCATACTGTCAGCAGTCGAGGCAAAAATATTTTCTTGTCCAGTGGCTTACTTTTGTCACAAAGAAAGTAAACTCCATCTGACAATTATTCATAACCTATTGAATGACTAAAAAACCACCTAGACACCTCTTGGGAATGTTGGCATTGTATTCTTAAATGACTTTCTACTGTTTGCTGGCAACGACATTTTTAGGGGATCCCGAAAAGAAAATTTTGTTTGTCAAATCCTGTGAGTGGTAGTTTTATCATTTGTTTTGGGTTAATTGTCAGGTCCTGGGAGAGGTAGCATTATCACTTGTTGATCTGTCTCTATGTAATGGAAAAGTGCAGGTCGTGTCTCCAGTCCTGACTAGAGTAATCTGTGAGGCTGGATTATCTCAGCTAGCCACCTTGAAATTGTTCTGAGCAGTTTGTAGTCCAAAGTTAATCTTTATTTAATGTTTTTCAATTTGGTGGTGTTACCACTGTCCTGGAGGAATTATTGTTGTGGGGCCCCATCCTCCTTTTGGAGACGTCAAAGGCCACTGTTAGGCATACACATGGTTCATTTCAGAAAACAGAGAATCAAACCTGAAACCATGTACAGGAAGGTAGATGAAACCTCCTTCTAGAATTAGCAATTTATATGACCATTCATATCATGACAAAGAGTTTAATATATATAATTTTTAAATTTTGAGATAATATTTATACTTAAGGAAATCTATTAAGAGTCAATATAAAATCAAAAGATTGTGTGATTATTGGCAATATAATAGTCATTAAATATTTGTTTTTCTTCTGTTCCATATCAGGTGACTCTTCTGATATAAAACAAAGATTTCAGGTTTCACTTTAATAAGCATGCTTGGGTTTAGAGAAAGAAAAAGCCACATTTTAACTCCAAAGCTAGCTTTAATCTTTAACTGGACTGGGACTAAAAAGAAACCACTTGCATTATATGTCTGTAGAGAAGAACAGATACAATCATTTGAGTAAACTTATGAAACTTTACCCTGTTGGAAATGTGATATAATGATAAGTCAATTTACCATTTTTCTTGTGACAGATAGGGAACCAATGATAGAACAAAGTAAAAATACCATCAAAGTCCAACTTAGTGATGGACTTTGGATGAGGTGTTTGGAGTTACTTACAGAAACATGGATTAGAGTGACTTACAGGAGCAGAAATGACTCAGAAATGACTTCAACACCATAAGTCACTATAGCATGGGTGACAGTTCATCACAACTGGAAACCTGGAGCCAACTTCATAGCCTGAGGGCAGCTCAAAAGGGTTGAAGACTGCTGTTTGTAGAAAGCAATGCTGTTCTGAGTCTCTTCTAGCCAGTTCAAAAGGTCTCTGCTTCTCCCAGGCATCTCAGCTTGTCAGAGAGTCACTCTCAGCAGTTCTTACTACTTATACAAGCTTGGGAAGGATGGGTATAGTGAATCTGGACAGTTTTGGGGACTTTTTGAAGTCATTGAATTGTGTTGCTCTTGAACTTCCTTGAAACATAAAATGTTTCACCTTTCCTTTGAACATCAGGTTGTTTTACTTCTCCTTCAAAATCCTGGGTTTAAGTTTCCCTCCAAGATGGACGAAATGACTACACAAAGGCTCACTGGGTAAAAGTTCTTGCAGGTAAAGCTGATAACCTCAGGTCAAGCTCCAGAAGACACGCCATGGGAGGACAGGACTGACTCCCACAAGTTGTCTTCTGAACTCTATGCACACACCATGTTTCCCCTTATATATACACAATAAATAAATGTAAAAAGCTTGGCAGGAAACACCAAAGTAAAATCTACTTGTACATTGTCAACAGATATAACACTTGGGATATTCATTTATTAACACATTATCTAATAGTTGAATTGCTAGTGTATCTTGGCCACTATATGTATCTAGTGTCTATTTATTTTCCATAAGTTCCCACTTTTAAGACTAAAAGATTGATTTTTATTCCTTATATACATTTTAGGAACAATGAGCCTTAGTTTATTTTGTACTTCGTAGTCTTTTTTCTTCTTCATCTAAGTACTACATGTCAGTGTCCTGATTTGATTAATAGGACTGCGTTCAGTATCTCTTTCTCTCTTCCATGGTAGTTATCTATGTTCATGTGAACTGCATTTCCAAGTAGATAAAAAAACTGTAAACTGGAGGAAGTAAAATCACTTTAAGCTTACTTTGGATTAGTGAATCCCTTGTACATTCAAATCAAAACTGAAATTAGCTTCTTACCCAAATTCTCCTGCTGAATGTTTCCCAGGTAAAATACCAAGCAAGACTCTGCCAGCAACACTTAGATCAATATAGCCTGGCAATTATTTGATTAGACCTACTTTGTCAGTAGAAAATATGTGGGAATAAAATAAATGAATAATTATTGAGTCCTCAGCCACAAATGAGACATCTATATCATGCCCTATAAGGCTCAAGGAATGTTGGAAGAAAAGGGTGGAGGAGAGGCAGGAAGGATTGTGGAGTAGTGTTCTGATCACGACATGGCCATTGCACCATTTTAAGTCTACAAATGTGATTACATGTACAACATCTGAACAAGATTGGAACCAGCAACAACGTATCATGAAATAGGGAGGGACCTCAAGCCTTGAGGCTTCCTGAGGGATTTATAGTAGTTACTAGTTGGTGACAGAGGTGCTGTGGGAGCTGCCAGGGTCCTGCAAACAACTCCAGTGACACTTTGGAGCGAAAAAGAAGAGGTGTAAGGAGAAAGGTAAGGTCTTAGTGGAAGGGAAGAAATACAAATGAAAGTTATGGAAGCAAATATGATTTAAATGTGGTATGTACATGCGTGAAAATGTAATAATCAAGTTCATTATTATATATTATTATGTACTATGAATCTATGCTGATAAATATAAGAAACAACTTATAATATAAATGAAGAGCATGAAATGTAACTATATGTTTTGCAGATCAACCAATCATAGATTTTATTGAACATCTGTTGAATATTTTGCTATTTTATTCACAAAAGGCCTGTGAAGCAGATATTTATATTTGATCTCTCATGTTTTAGTAACTACTTATAAATCCCTAGTGAAGTGTGAAGGCTTGATGTTTCTAACTATTTCTTGATACATTTTTGCTAGGTTCTATCTTGTTTAGATGTTATACAGGTAATCACATCTATAGACTTTAATGGTGCAATTGACATGTCATGACCAGAACATACTCTACAAGCAAATGAGATGGAGTACATCATCATGTACAAGGAACATTTTACTACAAAAACAAAAAGATTATACGAAGTTGTTTTAAGATATTTCTTCTCCAATTTGTTCAATACATGACTTTATTGTATTTCAAACACATATGTTTATGTTACTTAAGCATTTAGAGACTCTCTTAAGCAATTTAAAAATAATGTTTCATTTTGTATTTCACCCTTGTCTATAAATTAGTAAAATGGGTCCCATACTTAATCATACCAGATAATTTTGTTAATGTCACGATAACATTACATTACAGTATGTGATTTCATTTAGTTTCTAATTTCAGAAAATCCTTAAAATAATCCATTATCTGCAAAATGGCTAGGTTGTTGCACTTGTATCTGTCCCATTTACTGCATGTACAATCACAGTATATGTGGAACATCAATGATGGCCCTGATTTTGAAAATGGTTTATACTTCTCTGGTACTTGAAATTTCTCACATACCTGACTGAACCTCAAAGACTAACTGTTGTACAGTCAAGGCTAGAATATCTTCCAGCCAATAATATTGACTGGCTTTATTTTGTTGTTCTTGTTTACTAATCATTAAACAATGACTCAAACTTTTAGGGGCCAGTCATAGCCTTGGCCATACTTAAGTTTTATTCTTTTTTTATTTATAAAAGTTTATTAATTTATAAAAGTTTCCATTTCCGCCCCTCCTCCCAACACCCTCCCACTCCCCCCACTCCCTCTCCTCCTCCCTCTCCATCCCTAAGAGCAGTCAGGGTTTCCTGCCCTGTGGGAAGTTCAAGTTCCTCTCCCCTCCCTCCAGGTCCAGGAAGGTGAGTATCCAGACAGACTGGATCCCAAAAATCCAGTATATGCAGAGGAAACAAGTCCCAGTGTCATTGTCAATGGCTTTTCAGAAAGACCCTGTGCCAGCCACATTCAGAGAATCCGGCCACATTCAGAGAATCTGGTTGGATCACGTCCTCATTCAGTCCCAGTCCAACTGGCCCTGGTAAACTCTCATTAGATCCGTCCCCTTGTATCAGTGGGTGATAGCATCTCTCGTGGTCCTTATTTCCTTTTTCATTTTCTTCATCCTTCTGCTCCTCATTTGGACCTTGGGGGGCTCAGTCCGGTGCTCCAATGTGAGTCTCCGTCTGTATCGCCATCCATCATCGGATGAAGGTTCCCTCTGGTCTTACCTTCTTTGCTCACGTTCTCTTTCCTTCTGCTTCTCGTTTGGACCTAGGGAGTTAAGTCCAGTATTCTGATGTGGGTCTCTGTCTCTATCTTCATCCATCGCCAGATGAAGATTCTATGGTGATAAGCAAAATATTTATCAGTATGGTTATGGGCCTAGGCCGTTTCAGGCACCCTCTCTTCTGTCCAGAGAACAATCTGGGGATCTCTCCTCGGACCTGGGATCCCATTTATAATCAAGTCTCCTGTAAACCCTAAAATGTCTAGTCTTCATTTTTAAGTGATAAGTGTTTTAACCACTGAGCCAACATCCTAGCCCTCTCCATCTTGCTTTTAAGATGAACCCTCTGAGTTCACCTACTTGGCTGCTCTGGCTGGCCGGCACACTCCAGGGATGCTCTTGTCACACTCTCCCTGATATTACAGGCATGTGATACCATACTCCATATGGTATTTTACATGGGTATTGGAGATATGAACTCAGGTCCTCATGTGTGCACCTGCTGCCCCAGATTGACCATTGTACACCAGTGGTTGATCTAGGATACAGAGGAAATGGGAAAACAGGGTCTGTAGGAGGACAGCGTATTGAAGTGAGGGACAAGCTTATATAGCTCAAGTCACTGGGTTGGGCATAGGTAAGACAAAAGGACAAGGGAATGCTTCTAATTTGCTCCTAATGCAGACCAGATTGAGAGCAGGCACATGTCAATACTGCATCAACTTAAATACTGAGTCATGCTGGAGGGAGTGTGAGGAGGGAGCACTGTAGCAGCAGCAGACACTTTCCAGGCAGACTGCAGGTCACATGATTGTGGAGGAGCCAGTTTCCTGGGTTTTCTGGCAGAGAGACAGAGCTTAACTGACTCTAATATCATGACCTTTGTCTCTCTGGAGTTGAATGAGTCTAGTTCTGATTTGGGTACAGAAAGGTCCTAACCTGCCATACTCTGAGAGCTGTCCAGGGTATAGTCAATGCCCCACTGTCCCTCATCTGTTCTGAGGGCCCACACTCATGTGCACACCTCAAGTACTTTGCCGACTGGGCTGTGTCTTCAGTACCAGCCTCGGTTTCTAAGGTTGGAATGGGTAGGGATTCTTCAGGAACGAGGATAACAAGACATGCCATTTGTTCTACTGAGAGATCCGTGACAATCGTCTATTACAGGTGGGCCATGACTGTGAGCTGTGATAGTTAACTAAAAGGCTCAATAAGTTGGGATAAATCACATTTTACAACTTGACATTTTTGAGGAATTTTGTAGAAAGGCGATGATTTGCAAAGACAAAGTTAAACAATTTAGCTGTATTTGCTTGTTACTTAAGGACCACTTTGAGTGTTTTAGTGACAATCCATTAGCACATTTCATGACTGGTAATTCACGGCAGACACATTGAACAACTGGGAAATTTGAACATTTAAACCTTTTGGAAACTGATGGGAAAAGAAGATTGCAGATTGCCCTGTGTAAGTTGCCAGGCCTCTGAGAATTGTGATTCCTTTGGTTACTTTTTTCACTGCTGTGATGGATAGACCTGCTGAAGTTACGTAAGGAAGGAAGCATTCTGGCTCAGAGTGTGAAGGGAAGAACAGTAGTGGGAAGGCATGGTGGCAGTAACATGAGGCAAGCCGGCCACATTGTGCCCAGAGTCAGGAAGCATGTAGGGGTGTAATCTCTCTGGTACTCAGCTGGCTCTCTCTTCCTTCTGCAGTCTCCCATGCCAGCCCCTGGACAGGCAGGCATCACTCACATTTAAAGTGAGTCTTCTCACTTCAGTTAACACAATCTAGAAATCGTTCACAGGCCTGCCCAGCGGTTTGTTTCCATTGTGACTCTGAATCTCATCAAGTGAAATCAATCTTGACCACCCCAGTGACATTCCATGTTGGAATAGACTGTGATTAGATGATGGAGTGTCTGGAACACTGATGAACCTAGCAGTGAATAGCACCATTCAGCTAACTTGACTTACCTGGAAGCCTCAAGAGGGAAATAACTAGACATTCTCTGTTTAGAAGGCATTAAAGGGGCCTTTGTGTAACCACATGCCAATCTTCTCCAAAGAACAATGTATGAAAGTGAAGAAGAAAAAATAGCTTCACTCTTGCCTAGAAAGAACAAGGTTAGTTTTAGTTAGCCAACTTCCTGTCACATAGGGAGAGGAGAAACAATTTCCAAAGAGAAAAACTTAAAATTCTATTTGTGGAACTCTCACATTTGTGGGGCAGTGTGAAGGTCCAAGGTCTCTGTGCCAGTCAGATTGTTCCTCTGGTCTGGTCTGTCAGTGCAGGGTAAGTCCCAGGATTTCTGTAGATATTTATTTTCATTATAATCTGTTTTCAATGTGTCTAGATATTTTACTGGATTTGCATCATAGTCTGGAAATAAGAGCTCATTCTCTATCTGGGATGAAATAAGAATGGAGAGACTCTAGAAGACATTCTGTAATAAATGACAACCTCTCTGCTGACCACCTAGCACTGTGACATTAGTTTCTTAGATCAGTGGGTAGGTATGAACTGTGTAAGCATGAAGATCTACATTCTAGGTAGAGCTCATGTAAAATCCAGGCACGATGTGAGTACCCTGACTCAAAAAAAAAAAAAAAGAAGAAGAAGAAAAGAAAAATAGAGGAAGACATTTAAATATCAACCTATCCAATCTAAATTCCCATTCCCCTTCCCTCCTCCCAGTCCCCTCCCTCTCCCTCCTCAGATCCTTCCCCGCATCCCTCCAACCCTAAGGGAATGCCATACACCCCGTCCTGTGGAAAGTCCAAGGCCCTCTCTACTACGTCTAGGTTGAGCAAGGTTTGCATCCAAAGACAATAGGATCCCATGAAGCTGGTATATGCA
Organism: Myodes glareolus; assembly: GCF_982192425.1. Lineage (NCBI taxonomy): Eukaryota > Metazoa > Chordata > Mammalia > Rodentia > Cricetidae > Myodes > Myodes glareolus. The sequence continues at coordinate 63,551,628 of NC_142047.1, read as the reverse complement.
AGTAGAGACACATCCCAATGTCATTATTAGTGGCCCCTCAGTCTGTCCCATCTGTCAACCCACTTCAGAGGGGCTTGGTTGTTCCCATGCTCGTTCACTCCCAGTCCAGTTGGAGTTGGTGAGCTCTCATTAGTTCAAGCAAACTGTCTCAGTGGATGACCTCCTCATGGTCTTTAATTCCTTGCTCATACTCTCTCTCCCTCCACTCTTCATCTGTATCTTGAGAGTTCAGTCCTGTGTTCCTATGTGGGTCATTCATTGCCTCTGTTCCTCATATGTTGTTGGACGAAGGTTCTATGGTGATATTTAAGATAATCATCAGTCTGAGTACAGGGTAAGGTCAGTTCAGACATCCTCTCCTCTATTTCTTAGAGTCTCATCCCTGTGGGTTCTTGAGCATTTTTCTAGAGCCAGGTTTTTTGCTAACTCCACAACGACTCCCTCAATCAAGATATCTCTTTCCTTGCTTTCATATCCGTTCTTCCTCCATCTCGACCATCCCATTCCCTCAAGTTCTCCTCCACCCTCTTCTTCCCCCACTACACACACAGTGTCACACCCAGAGCATATAAACAGACACAGACAGACAGAGAGAAATTTTAATGGGACAATTGTGAATACTATACTTTCAAAGCTCAGAAAATTAAAAAAAAAATCTCAGTTACAGAGTTCAAAGATCATAACTGCAAAGGATTGAAATTCCAAATGTTGAAAGGAAAAAAAATCCTTCAGTTTATGCTGGAAATAGGAAGAATTCTTTTTTTTTAAAGGAGGAACATCTTCTAGATAGTGACTCTTGGGAAAGGATTGGCATCATGATTTATCTTAGTGCACTTTATTTTGTACATTTTACAAAGACAAAACCTGAACAAAGAAATCAGTTTTCTCCCACTGACATTAATTTTTCTAGCAATTTTGATATCTTGTATGTACACTTACATCAATTTATTGGAATAAAAGAACTGAAAGAAATGAAAGAGATAATGGTTTATAAAAAAATACCTTAACAGTTTAATGCTGGTTAGCAGTTCTTTCCTCTTGTTTTTTGTTTTGTTTTGTTTTGGTTTGGTTTTACTGTTTGTTTGTTTTTTGAGACAGGGTTTCTCTGAAACTTTGGAGAATATCGTGGAACTAGCTCCTGTAGAGCCTCGAACTCACAGAGATCCTCCTACCTCTGCCTTCCTAGTGTTGGGATTAAAGGCATGCGCCACCACTGACTGGCTATCCTCTTGTTCTGTAGCCTCTTTTTCGGCTCCTCGTATGCTATACAGCATGTCTAAGTTTCTCACTGGTTGACCTGCCCTCTGGTGTTTCTTTGAAATTTCAATATCCAGGAAAGGTTAAGGCTTCTTTCCATTCTTTATGTTATTCTGAAGGATGATGTTTGACTTCCAACAAACTTTTGAATAAACATTATATAAATAAATTTGAATCATTTAAAAATGTAATATGCCAAAAACCAGCATGTCAGTATTAGCTCATAGACCCCACTGGGCTATGTATATTACCTTTGAACTGCTTTTAATACCACAGTGTGAATTGAGAGTCAGTAGGCAAAGTGCTTATCTTGCAAACATAGGGAGCTGAGATTTGATCTGCAAAACTCAAGTGAAACAGGGGCCTACATCCATAATCTCAGTGCTTCTATACTGGGGTGAAGGCAGCGAGTCAGAGAGCAGGGAATCCCAGGCTGCTGGCATTCATTGACAGAGAATGACCTCCATGGGCTCATAGATGAGAATGTGCTGTCCTCAGGAAGTGGCACTATTTAAAAGTATTAGGAAGTGTGGCTTTGTTGGAGGAAGTGTGTCGCTGTAGGTGGGCTTTGTGATTTCAAAAAGCCCAAGCCATGCCCAGCAGCTCTATCTCTCTTCCTGCTGCTGTGGATCTGAATATAGAACTCTCAGCTACTTCTCCAGCACCATGTGTGCCTGCAGGTTGCCCTGTTCCCTGCCATGATGACAATGAACTAAACCGCTGGAACTGTAAGCCAGTCCCAATTAAATGCTTTCCTTTTGAACAGTTACTGTGGTGATGTTGTCTCTTCACAGCAATAGAATGTGATTAGGACAGTCAGTTAGCTATAGGAAGTAGTGAACCGAGATACTGCCTCCAACAAAGGGGATTTGAGGACTAACCTCTATACATGGGCCTTGTCATATTGACACACACACGCACACACACACACATACACATTCACAAAGTTCAAAGTTCTTTTTATTTCATTTTTTAAATTGTGCTGAAAATCTTTCAGATTTTTCATATCAACATTTGTGAAAGATGTTTAAAAAGCTCTCTATTTCTCTGTCTCTCTCTCTTTCTCTCTCTCTCCCTCTCTCTCTCTCCTCTTTCTGGAGACCAATGGGATGGTGCTGAGAGTAAAGGTTCTTATCATCATGGCTGATGGCCTGAGTTTGGTCGCTAAGACTCAGGAGTTAGAAGGAGAAAACAGACTCCTGTGAGTTGTTCTCTGACCACATGGGTGCACCAGCACCCCTGCACCCACCCACACAAACATAAACAAGTAAATAAATTGAAATGTATTTTTTTTAATTAAAAAGAAGCTCTTCACTTAGGCAGCTACACAGGAGGTAGAGGTGGTTGGCCTCTTCTAATGGCTCCGGGTAGTCACTAAGGCACTTCAGAGGGCAGCAGTCAGAACTGTGAGCGTGAAGACAGGAATCCAGTCATTTCACTTGTTCTAGCATTGCACTACACATGATTTTCATTTGCTCCTCAGTGTTCCTCTTTCGTGGCCATCAGTCAGATAACCAAGTTCTCATACATGCAAAGCTACTATTGTAAAAATATATCATTGCCTACTTTATTGCATAGTATGGCTTGCCTGGAAATTTTTCTAAAGTATTTTACAAGTTTCTCAAACAAACTCCCTTTATGAACACTATCAACTGCCTTTTAAATAATTTTTCAAATTGTTCTTCCCAAATTATTTTTAGTTTAACTTTTATTGTTAGGAGTTCTCTAAAAGTGTTTTGCATTGTGATAAAATGGCATCTGACTCCAAACCATAAGGTTGTATGTTCCAACTCTTCCCAAATAAAATTTCGGTTATTTTTGATAATTACCTCCTGAAAGACTACACTTCCCAGCTTTGGGGCTATGAAATAATTTCCACCCAATAAAGGTTGCAGCCAGCTTCTTCCTGTGAGGAATTTTCTCTTCTTTACCTGCCTCGTGTGGGTATTTGCTTATTTGTCTGCATGGCATGGAAGGTATGGTCCATCTATCCATCCATCAATGTGGGTGAGATATGAGATGACCCCTTGTTTCTGCCAAAAAACAAAGTCCTGCTTAAAGGTCACACTCACCTCTCTCTGCCTTTTCTGACTCATTTAAGCTGTCTGTAATAATTTAACAATTTTGATATTTCAGGATTTAGATTTTAGGAGTTTTGATCTTGTGAACTTCAGTGTTCAGTATAGTGGGATCTGGGATTGTACCTATCAAGATTAAGGCTAAGATCCACATTCCAGAGTCATCAGAGCATTCCACCCACAAGAGCTGGGAAATTGGTCTCTGGCTAGGCAGTTGCAAAAGCTAATACTGTAAGAAGGGGATTCTTGATTAAAGTGGTATCCAGATTTGGAGGACATTTTTTTTTGTCACAGAAGAAAGAGCAAATTTCATAGAATCAGATTTTTTATTTTTTCTCTAGGATATTGCTGTGTCAGAGCAATACAGAAATTTGACCAGACCATGGAGACCTCCACACAAATGCTTAGCAATTGAATACGCTTAGAAGAAGACACAGTGACAGGAAAGATGTCACAGAAAATTTCTTCCCTCCTTGTCTTGATGCAAAACAAAACAGTCCATAGTTCTCGTGCTAACAAGAATAAGAGTTAGTTCATTCAGAAGCAATTTTGAGTAACCATGGCCTGGGAACACAGACTTAGGTTATCTCAAATTCCATGTTCTAACAAGGGTGGTTTAATGGAGTTTGATAGTTTTACAGAGCAAAGAAATGCATACATCAAGCAAATTTTAAATGCATTGGTGAGTATGTCAGAGAGATGGGGGCACCTTTTCTATAACTTTCTAATGCTATCTAATGGTATTCTTAGCTTTGGGCTGGTGGAAGCTAGTCGCCTGCTGGGTTAATATATTCCAAAAGTTTTTATCCATTAGTCAAAGTCGTTAGTTCTGACACAGAGATGGACATGGAATAGCTGTTCTGGAAGCCTAGGACGAGCCCAGAAGAAGGTAACGAGCTGTTGACCCAGCAACACTAGGAAAGCCTTACCAGTCAGTCATCCTCTGCAGATGCCCCTTCTCCCCAGGAGTTCTCCTTCATTTCTCTCCCTCCCTCCCTCCCTCCCTCCCTCCCTCCCTCCCTCCCTCCCTCCCTCCCTCCCTCCCTCCCTCCCTCCCTCTCTCCTTCCTATCCTCCCTCTATCCTTTTCTTTCTTCCCCCCTTGTTTCCTTCCTTTCTTCATCCTTTTCTTTCTTTCTTTTCCTTCCTTCATTCCTTTTTTCCTTCCTTCTTTTCTTTATTTTTCTTATCTTCTAATTTTCTTTTTTCAGAGAAGGCTTCATCTAGCTGAAACTGGCCTTGAATTTTCTCTGGAGCAGGGGATGACTGAATTCCTGAGCCTTCTGCCTCTACCCTACAAGTGCTGGGCTTTCAGGTAACCACCCTGACACCACTATACTTCAGAGAATTGATTTCCAGCTTCATAAATGCTGTCTTTAAACTTTATGGGAAGTCTAATAGGAACAGAAAACTAGAAGTGACTGAAATGGGGTCTTTCATTAAATGCCACTTTTACACCAGGCTTCAAGAATTTAATGTACTGAAAAGTTAGAATGTTCTTTTGAGTGAAGCGTAGAAAAAACATTAGAACAATTAGAATGTGTTGTTGAATCATATCTACTCTGTCACATGAGTTACTCTGGGGAGTAGATTTAGTTCTTATATTTGAAGACTCACAGGAAGGAACATGTGTGTCTTGGGCAGATATGTCTTGTATGTTTGGCTTTTTGAGCTGCTAAGGAAGCCTTTGGGATCTGGAAGTGAGGGTGGTGGGAAGGTGCTGGTTCAGTAGCAGAGGAATCTAAGTTTGGTTTCCAGAACACATACACGAGAAGCTGGTCATGGTGGCGCGTGCTTGTAATCTCCATGCCAGAGAAGCACAGGCAGGATGACAAAATACACAAAACTTGCTGGTTCCAGGCCAGTGAGAGACACAGTCTGAGAGAAAGAGAGAGGGAGAGAATGGCAAAATGTCTTATTACACCTGAGGGTTTTTTTGTTACTTTGGCTTTCCCATGTAAGCACATACACTAGCACACACATATACACCTGTACATGCACATACATATACAAAAGGAACCAATATTGGTTTCCTGACATAGTTTCTGTATTCTTGAGAAAGACAACAGCACATGAAGATCCATCTCCAAAGAAGAGATGTATGGAGAACCATATCTGGTGACTTTTCTAGAATTAATTTCCTTGTTTGGTCACCACAGCTGGCTAGCTGCCCACCCTGCTCTGTTTCCTTCTGGATGGTCAAGTCATGGGTTCCTTGGGCTTCTATGGAGAAAGTCCTTGTTCATAGCATGCACTTGCATGCAGGCAAATGCTCAACTTTGATGCTCATGCTGGAGGTGGGTATCACGTATGGAAAGTACAAGTCGGGCTGTGGTGTTAGTTTAGGGACAGGTTTGACTGATCTTTGCTCTGCAAGGTTTTCGTGTAAGTGACTCCTACACTATTCATTGCCTTCTTAAGAAAATGAATGCTGAATTTTGATTCTATTGCATGTACTGTTTTTTTGGGAACCTAGTTGGTTTGGATGTACACCTTCCTAGACCTGGAGGGAGGGGGCATGGCCTTGGAATTCCCACAGGGCAGGGCACCCTGACTTCTCCTAAGGACTGGAGAGGGAGCAGGGGTGGGGGAGAATGGGAGGGAAATGGGAGGAGGTGGAAATTTTTAATAAATAAATAAAAAAGAAAAGAAAATGAATGCATAATATTAGTGAAAGTTTCTTCTAAGGCTTGCTCTTCTTTCAACACAGTTCCTTGATTAGGGGTTGGGGGTTGTGAAAACTGACAGAAGTGAAGTTGGACATCAGCTTCAGGGTCTGTGCCTCTCTCCTGAAATCTCCAGACTGGTGTTTCCATAGAAACTGGAAATGGATGCTTCTTATCTGAAACTTGACACACCTGACCTGGGGGCGGGGACTGCTCTGTGCAGTCACTGCAGCTTCCCCTACCTGGGGGCGGGGCCTCCTCTGTCATCACTGCAGCTTCACCTGGCCTGGGGGCAGGGTCTCTTCTGTGCAGTCACTGCAGCTTCCCCTGGTCTGGGGGCAGGGCCTCCTCTGTGTCATCACTGCAGCTTCCCCTGGCCTAGGGGCAGGATCTCCTCTGTACAGTCACTGCCTCTACTAGAACTTTCACTTGCTGAACCAATCACACATCTGCCCTGTGTCTCCTCCAAACCATTGCATTCCCAAGCTACACTGAACATCTGAAATTGGATTCTGATGACTCTCAAAGTGCTTCCTGTCTGAAATGTATCCCTTGTTGACCCCACTACGATTTCTGTAACAGAGCACAGAAGTCCACGCCACTTACATCACTGTATTCTACTCAGAGGATTTGATCCTTCAACTGTTGTCTATCGGATTTTCTACTTAACATATTTAAAATCTTAAATATATTTGTTCAAAGGCAATTTATAGTATGAGGTGGTGATTTAGAGCACATGCATGACAACATGAGTCTGATTCCTAACATCCACAGAAAAACCAAGCACAAGCAGTCATCCCTGGGAGGCCAAGTCAGGAGGATCCCTGGGATTTGCTGGCCAGGCAGAAGCTTAATCAGGTAATTCCAGGTTCAATGAGATTCTTTCTCAAAATATAAGAGGACATTAAAGGAAGACACTTGATGCCAACCCCTGGTTCTACATGTATGTGAGCAAGCAAGAATACTCTCTCTCTCTCTCTCTCTCTCTCTCTCTCTCTCTCTCTCTCTCTCTTTCTCTCTCTCTCTCTCTCTCTCTCTCTCTCTCTCACACACACACACACACCACACACACCATGAACAGAACAGGATGATACCTCAACTTCCCTAGTGCTGTGTTCATGGGTATGAACTGCCACACGTGGCTCTCATAAATTTTGTTCTTTTACTTAGTGATGTGAGTAAATAAATTGTGTGTATATGCATGTGCATGTGTGTGTGCATGAGAGAGAAAACCTGTTTTACAACAAAACAAAGCAATAAGTAAAAATATTAAATATGACTATGATATTTTTTCTAAATAACTATGTATGAAGTAAAATATTTAAAATAATTCACATTTATTTTCTGGATTCAGCACGGCATGAGGAAGACGGCAGCAGGAGTTACAGAGACTAGAGACAGCCTCTGTGCTTCTCTCTTAAGGTCTTCCGCATGATAGTGGGACAGGACAAGACAGCACAATGTTTCCTCCATCTTGCATTTTCACTGAGGCCATTTCAACTTTAAATAGAATTTGATCTCCTTAATGGAGGATCCCCTGGAAGATTACCCAACTCCATTCTAGAAACATAATGTCAAGAAGTGCCAACTAATTTACCTCAGCTTCTTTTGACCTGCATACTTCTGTAAATCAACCCACTCATCTAACAACTTATTTTAGCTTTTGTCTGCCTACATGAGCCATCCCTGCAGTTGCCAAGAAAGATGCCAAGACATTGTTTCTGCCTTCAAAAATCCCATGCTCTGGAAAATGTGCCGCACTAAGATCCTGAATACCTGAGTGGAGGCCCGACCAGGTGGAGTAAGGACTGTCTGTCAATTTTCTCAATGGTCCTCTCTGGTGGGCTCCCTGTAACAGTAGGAGTCCATCAGCACATCACTCAGTAGCCCTGCCCTACATCCATAGGCAAAGGAGAATGAGTAGATACATATACCTTCATCATAAATTATTGTGACATTCTATAACCTTTGTCCTCTGCTTATATTTTTGTGTAACTACCGACTCTCCCTCGCTCCAAACAATGAAGGCATCAGGACACTGATCATGACTGTCTGATAGGGGAGTTCAGCCAATCACATTCTGCCCATGGGGTGTATTGCCCTAAGGCAAAAATTTACCTATAAACCTGGCGGGTGTGTTTCCCCGTTCTCTCTCATGGCCCCTGCATTCCCGATGGACCGTTGGGACTCTGGTGTAAGTTTTTCCCTTTTTTATTAAAAGCTAAATCTTTATATAATATTGGTCTGTTTATTCTATCGATCGACCACACCCACTACAACTGTCTATGCTTCTTTCTTGTTCATATGCCTTTTGTTCTTGGAGTCACAGCCATGAACCTCTGACAAGCTAGGAAGAAGTACTATTTTTGCTTCCCTCAATCACCTGTATAAAACTTTGAGTCATCTCATGAGTGCTGGGCTAAGACTAAGCTACTGGTACCTAATCCCAGAAATTTGCTAAGGATCACGAATGCAAAAGCCAATTGTTACAGAATCTGTGCTAAAGAGGTTCAGAACAGTTAAGGGAGAGACACGGAAACAGATTTTTAGAGTCTGTGCCCACTCTGAGGAAGATAATGCAGTGTTTTACAGACACCCCAGATGGGTAGTCAGGACTCAGAAATGTGTCAGAAAGTTTGTTAGGGTAGCTGATATCAGATTAAAGTATTCAGTAAGTGAGTATAGAGGGAATGAATAGAGAGCAACCGGGTGGGGGGGCTTCCAAAAAGAGAGGTGGCTCCAACAGACTGGATTCCAGAGAAGACACGTGGGGCAAGCTGAGCAGTCAGTGACAGAGAATGGTTGAGATTGGCTGCCAGGCAGAATACTTGCACCTAGAATAGGAAGTGATGGGATGAAGGTGATAAAAATATTAGAAATTCGACTGGGGAATTATAGAAGTGTTTGAATTCCCATCTCAGTTAGGAAACACTCTTCACTGGTTGATCAAGGTGCTTCGGGAAGGGACCAGGGCCAGGCAGTATAGAAGCACAAGTCTTTATTCACAGTACAGAAGGTAGAGACAGACTGATCTCTGGGTGTGGGGCCAATCTCACCTATAGAGCAAGTTTCCATACGTAGGGGCTAGGGATGGAGTGGAAGGAAAATTCCTTTGAGACCTTGTGTGGAGGATTGAGAAGTCAGATCATTATCCTTGTTATTTGGGTACAACCTGGGCCTTGGTAGCCGTGATAAGCCAAATCCCGCCATCTGTCTTCAATAATCCAGTTTAGGAGACATCAGTAACAAACAGAAAAGGGAGATTTAGTCAATGTGACCACATTAGGAAGAAGAACAAAGAGATCTGTTGATCCCTGCAGTCACCATTAGGGTATGGATATGAGGTTTCGGTTTAGAGGACAAGAGGTATACATAGCATATCAGTTCTGGTCAAAGCGGGGTCCTGCCTTCCCTGACCTCTCATTTTCTCAGCTCCAGCTTCTCCTGCAAGGTGGTCTGACAGACTGTCAGAACTGTGTGAAATCTTTCCCTGGGAGTCAAATGAAATCTCCAAGGAGACAAGATACCCACTCTGCCTAGCACCAGTTTCACACTTTTCCTTCTCCTGGGGAAATTCCATGTCTTGGGGCCCATGGTTTCAATAGTCTGAAAGCCATGGGGAGGGACACAGTATGTCTTTATAAGAGGCTCATTCCTGCTGATTAGTTGATTAGTTACATGCACAACTTTTCTGGTTTTTTCTTCTGTCCATGCAAGCTTGCTTCATGAAAACATTCACTGTATGTCAGGCAGTGGCTACTGTCCACCTGCACTCCGTTCCCTATGACAGTGGACACTGTCCACCTGTGTTCTGTTCCCCATGACCGTGGACACTGTCCACCCACACACTGTTCCCCACAACAGTGGACACTGTCTACCTGCGCTCTGTTCCCTATGACAGTGGACACTGTCCACCTGTGCTCTGTTCCCCATGACAGTGGCCACTGTCCACCTGCACTCTGTTCCCCATGACAGTGGCCACTGTCCACTTGCACTCTGTTCCCCATGACAGTGGACACTGTCCACCTGCGCTCTGTTCCCTATGACAGTGGACACTGTCCACCTGTGTTCTGTTCCCCATGACCGTGGACACTGTCCACCCACACACTGTTCCCCACAACAGTGGACACTGTCCACCCGCGCTCTGTTCCCCACGACAGTGGACACTGTCCACCTGCGCTCTGTTCCCCATGACAGTGGACACTGTCCACCTGCGCTCTGTTCCCCATGAATGTGGACACTGTCCATCTGCAGCATGTTCCCCATGAATGTGGACACTGTCCATCTGCAGCATGTTCCCCATTATAGTGGACACTGTCCACCTGCACTCTGTTCCCTATGACAGTGGACACTGTCCATCTGCAGCATGTTCCCCATGAATGTGGACACTGTCCATCTGCAGCATGTTCCCCATGACAGTGGACACTGTCCACCTGCGCTGTGTTCCCCATAATAGTGGACACTGTTCACCTGCGCTCTGTTCCCCATGACAGTGGACACTGTCCACCCACACACTGTTCCCCACAACAGTGGACACTGTCCACCTGCGCTGTGTTCCCCATGAATGTGGACACTGTCCACCCACACACTGTTCCCCACAACAGTGGAAACTGTCCACCTGCACTCTGTTCCCCATGATAGTGGACACTGTCCACCTGCACTCTGTTCACCATGATAGTGGACACTGTCCACCTGTGTTCTGTTCCCCATGACCGTGGACACTGTCCACCCACACACTGTTCCCCACAACAGTGGACACTGTCCACCTGCGCTCTGTTCCCCATGACAGTGGACATTGTCCATCTGCGCTCTGTTCCCCATGAATGTGGACACTGTCCATCTGCAGCACGTTCCATTACTGTAGACAACAGACTACAGTGGTGTCTTTTATTAAACCAAGCCATTTTCTGCTGTGCAGTTTTTCAAAAACGCCTGTGTCTTATTAAGTCTCCAAGAGAGAATTTTGTTAGAATGAAAAACTGTATTTTTATGATCATGTCTGAAATAGATAATTCTCTTTCCAAAGGCTTAATGTAGCTTCATCTCTGAAATGGGAACAATAAAAGTCAGAGTCACCTTGAATGCTGTTAAGAGAATCTTATGAATTAAGTACCTGAAGTGTTCAGAGTAAATCCGTGTGTAATGTGTCATTTGTCATTGTCCTGTGCTGCTTGATGCACCCTAGCAAGCTTGCAGTTCATGGTTCATAGTGATGGAGACTTTAGAAAAGATGTATTGGTATTGATTTTGAGGGTGTTAAAATATAAGAAACTAACTGTCCCCTATATTTTATTGTCGTTTTCTCATGTGTGTGCATGAGCATGTGCACATTTATGAGAGTGTGCATTCACATGAGTATGTGTGTGCACATGGAATCCAGGAGTTAACCTTGGATGTCATTCCTCAGGTGCCACGCATGTTGTCTTTTGAGACAGAATATCTCACTGGAACCTGGTGATGTCTGTTTCACCTGAACTGCCTCTCTTTACCCAGTGCTGGAATTAGAAACACACCACCACAGTCAGCTTTTTATGTAGAGTTTGGGGCTTGAACTCAGGCCCTCTTGCTAGCACGGTAAACACATTGAGCCATCTTTCTCCACATCCCTCAGAGTTTTATTTGGTGATGATGTCAAATAACTTAGGAATTTTCATTGTACATGAAGTTTTTGTAGAACTCTTCACCACTTCTGTATGCAAATTAAAAAAGAAACTGGAAAAAAGGCTGATTTCACCACTAGTCCTCCCTTCCCCGGATGCAGGCCTCATCTGTGTGTGCTAAGATACCTTTTCACTCCGTGTGCCAGTCTGCCCATGGCAAGACTCAGGCTATGAAACGCCTCCCACGATCCACACTTACCGTGGCACCATTGTGATAGATTGCTGCGGACTCCCTTAGCCTTACTCCCGTTCATCTTGGAGGTCACAGGTTTAGGCTAATTTGGAGAAAAAATAGTTTGAGAAGGGCTTTTCACAGGTAGTTAATTTTTCCTTTGCAGTGTTTGTTTCACAGCATTAAGACCAAAAGTTCAGAAGGTGCCACGGATATGGAAATGGAACAGGAGAAGTAGTAAGAGTTCTTCTCAGAGGTCCTCCACACTGATCAGGGAGTGGAGTCAATATCTCCTCATTTATTAAAAATATATACATGCTGAATATTCCATTAAGCACTGTGCAGTCATGACTTCTGCTAACGTTTCATCAAACTGATAACATGTCACTGTAATCCATTTAGAGATGAAACAAACAGAGCCTAAGATAAGTCCATTCCATATATTTATCCATCAGTTCCTAATAATGAAACCATATGTGTGACCTGGGTCTCTGATTCAACCAGGAATTTCCAGGTTCTTATTTTATTAAATGGAAAGGATGACACACAGGAAGTTAAACAGCAAACTGCTTCATTTCCTTATTTAATTTTATTTCATTTGCGTGTGTGTGTGTGTGTGTGTGTGTGTGTGTGTGTGCAGTGAGTGTCCACATGCTCCAGCACAAGTTTGGAGGTCAATGAACAACTTGAAGGAATGTTTTTTCCTACCACTATGTGGATCCCAGGGTTTAAACTCAGGTCATCAGGCCAGTCAGCAAGGCTCTTTATCCACTAAACCATCTTACAGGCCCAAGCAAAGACTTTTAAAAAATCGATTTATATTTTATATTATAATTTTCTCATACATTCTATTTTGATGTTTTTTCCTCCTCTAACTCCTCCCAGATCCTCCCCTTCTCTCTGCCCACTCAACTTCATCTTCTCTCTCTCTCTCTCTCTCTCTCTCTCTCTCTCTCTCTCGTTCTAAATCATTTCTCTCTCTGCATCTAAATCAAAACAAAACAACAACAACAAAAAGCCCACACAGCATATGGAGCCTGGGTTTTGTGTTGGTCAGCTACTCCTGGTCATGGGGCCTGCTCTGAAGTGTGGTAGATATGCCAGTAATACTCTATTGGAAAATCCTGATTTTCTCTTTCCCAGCAGTATCAATTGCAAGTAAGTTCTCAATGAGAAGTGGGACTTTATGTTTACTTTCTCTTCTGGGTACTGAGATTTTTATCTCAATGAATTGGGGAAAGTATCTTTTTTATTATTAACTAATATATAAAAAAAATTAACTGATTTTTTTCCCAGCCCGATCACATTTCTCCTTCCTCCACTTCTTCCAGTCTCTCCCCAAAACCTTCCTCATCCTCCCCATTTACTCCCCCTCCACTTATCTTCAGAAAAGGGCACGCCTGCCAGGGGTATCTGCCAGCCATGGCATACCAAGTTGCATTAGGACTGGGCACCCCTCCTATTAAGGCTGGATGAGGCAACCCAGAAGAAGAAAAGGGTCCCCAAAACAGGTATCAGTGTCAGAGACAGTTCCTGCTCCCACTGTTATGTGTCCCACAAGAAGACCAAGTTACACAACTGTAATGTATGGGTAGAGAGCCTAGGTCAGTCCCATGCAGGCTCTTTGGTTAGTGGTTCAGTCTCTGCAAGCCTTTCTCAGCCCAGGTTAGTTAATTCTGTGTTTTTTTTATCTTATTTTTTTCTTTTCCTTTTATGTGATGTCCTTGATTCCTCTGGTTCCTACACTCCTTCCTTACCCTCTTCTACAGGATTCCTGTGCTCTGCCTAATGTTTGGCTGTAGTTTTCTGCATCTATTTCCATCTGATACTGGGTGAAGCCTCCCTGCTGACAATTGGGATAGGCAACAATCTATGAGTATAGCAGAATATCATTAGGGATCATTTCATTGACTTGTTACTCACCAGTCATATTTGGTTTTATGCTAGGTCTCTAGGCTGTCTACTCTCTAGGTCCTGGCCCTCTAGGCATTGCCAGAGGGTGGGCTCCCTCTCATGGTATGGGTCTCAAGCTTGACCAGTCATTGTTTGGTCACGACCATAATTTCTGCATCACCTTTACTCCAGCACACCTTGTAGGCAGAGCAAATTGTAGGCCAAGGATTATGTGGCTTGCTTGTTGTCCCAATCCCTCCCCTGGAAGTCTTCCCTGATTATAGGAGATGCACAGCTCATACTGTGCCTCTCCATTGCTAGGAGTCTTACCTAGGTTCTCCCTTACAGATTCCTGGGAGTTTCCATTGCTCTAGGTTTCTAGTTGGTCCTAGAGATGTCCGTTGATCCCAGCTGTCTCTCCCACTACTCTCTCCCTCCATATTCCCGACACCTGATTCCTCCTGTTCCCATGCCCAAGCCCCTGGATCCTGAGGCAGGTTGATTATCAACCTTATGAGAAAGTTCTGCACCGATTTTCATAGTGAATGTTTTTGCACTCACACCAGCAGTGAATAAGAGTTCCTTTTCCCCACATCCTCATCAGCATGCGCTTAATTGATTTTAGTGATCTTGGCCTTTCTGGCTGGGCAAAATGATCTCTAAAAGTAGTTTAATTTGCATTTTCCTAATATCTTAAGGATGTTGAGCATTTTCTTATGTGCTTTTCACTCATTTCTGTTTCGTTTTCTGAGAACTAGCTGTTTAATTCTGTACCACACTTCTTTAAATTTTCTTTTGTTCCTTTGATGTTCAGTTATTATTTAAAAGCTTTTTATACATACTAGAAAGCAATCTTTTATCAGACGTATAATTAGTAAAGATGTTTCCTATTCTGCAGGCTGCCACTTTGCTCAGATGATGGTATCCTTTATTGTACAGAAGATTACAACTTCATGAAGTTCTATATATTAGTTGATAGTCTTAATTCTTGTTCTATATGTGTTCTGATGAGAATGTCCCTTTTGTGTCATTGGGTTCAAGACTATTTCCTACCTTCTCTTCTCTTGTAACAGATTAAAGATATCTTGTTATCTTGAGGCTCTTGAACCACTTGAACTTGAGTTCTTCTGCAGGGCGATAGATAAGTGTCTATTTGCACTTTTTGCATGAAGCTCTCCAGTTGGACTAGCATTGTTTGCTAAAGATGTTCTTTCCTTCAGGATGTAATTTTGGTATCTCTGTCAAAAATTAGGGTTCCAAAGGTGTGTGAAATTATGTCTGGGTCTTCAGGTCTATTCCATTGATTAATGTGTCAACTTTTAAGCAAATCCCACGCTGTTTTTGTTCTTGTAGCTGTGTAGTAGTGCTCTTGAAACCTGAGAGGCCTGATTCCTGCTGCTGTTCTCTTATCATTCAGGGTTATCTTTGCTATCCTGGGCTTTGTGCTTCCATATGAAGTTAAAGGTTTTCTTTTTCTTTGTTTTGTTTTCAATTTCTCTGAAGAATTGTGTTGAATTTTTGTGGAGTTTGCATTGAACATTTTGTTGCTTTTTGTGGGATGGACATTTTCACAATATTAATCCTATAGATCCAGGAGTATGGGAGAGCTTTTCATTTTCAAATGTATTGTTCGATTTCTTTCTTTGGGGTCTTAAAGTTTCTATTATATAAGCTTTTCACTTGCTTAATTGGAGTTATTCTAAGATATTATGAGTATATTCTGAAAGGTACTGTTTTTCAGTTTCTTTCACAGTATGTTTGTCATTTGTTTATAAGAGCATTACTAAATTTTGTATGTTAATTTTGTAGCTTGCTACTTTGTTAACAGTTTTGCCAACTGCAGAAATTCCTGGTAGAGTCCTTAAAGTCTTAAATGAATAAAATTGCTTCACCTGCAAATAAAGATACTTTGACTAATTCATTTCTATATGTGTCTCCTGAATATCCTTCAGTTGCTCTATTGCTCTAGATAGAACTTCAGGTACTGTATTAATTGCTATGGAGAGAGTGGACAACCATTTCTTGTTCCTGATTTTAGTGAAAATGCTTCATTTTTTAACTTAACACCAAAGGTTCTCTTTCCTGTGTCTTTTAACCTATAAATGGTGCTACCTCTGTGGTTTTGTTTGACATCCTGAGTTTTAATTTTTATTTCAATTTCTTTTTTAATGATCTTATTTCTTTGTTAAGCTCTAATTTCATTCCATAAATTCTTTTATTATTTCATTTAACTGTGTTAAATGAAGGCATTTATTCATATTCTCTTTAGGATATTTGAGTGTATAAATAATTGCTATTTTAAATTCCTGTCCTTTGCTTCAAGTAAATTGTTTTTCTTAGGGACTATCATAATAAAGCTTTTGGCATCTGATTGTTTACATTTGTATCTTTATGCTGACATCTAGGCATCTAGAGTTTTTTCTATTTGAAATGTTTTGGAATAGATACATGATCCCATCTTTGTTGAGGGACTGCTCTGTTCTTTGGTTTCAGTTGTCCACTGGTTTAGTTAGGGTTAGTATTGCTATCTTGAAACGCTATGACCAAAAGCAAGTTGGAGAGAAAGGGGTTTATTTGGTTTATGTTTCAGTATCAGTGTTCATAACCAAAGGAAGTTAAGATAGGAACTCCAAAGGACCTGGGTTCAATTCCCAGAACCCACATGACAGCTCATATCTATCTATAACTCCAATATCTGACACCCTCACACAGACATACATGCAGTCAAAACACAATGCACATAAAATAAAAATTTCCTTTTTATTAAAAATAGATTCCTTTCTCATAC
The DNA here is from genome assembly GCF_982192425.1 of Myodes glareolus. Classification (NCBI taxonomy): domain Eukaryota; kingdom Metazoa; phylum Chordata; class Mammalia; order Rodentia; family Cricetidae; genus Myodes; species Myodes glareolus. The sequence continues at coordinate 63,535,115 of NC_142047.1, read as the reverse complement.
ACTATATCCAGATCACATTTTTATTTCCCTATACTTCTCCCATTTCCTTCCCTCTAGATTCACTTCCTTTCTGTATCTCATTAGAAAAAGATCGGTTTCTTACAGACAAAAACAAGACATAACAAAATAAAATATAATAAGATAAAATAAAACCCATCGCATCAAAGTTGAACAAGATGGAAAGTCACCAAAGGAAAGACACAAGAATCAGACCCACTCATCCACACACTCAAAATTCCCATGAAACCACTAAGCTGAAAGCCATATTACATACTCAGACAACTTGGTGCAGACAGTGCTTGCCCCTTCATGCTTAATAAGTTAATATGAGCTTTACTCAGTTGATTTAGAAATCTTTGTTCTCCTGGTGTCCCCCAGACTTTCTGGCTACTGCACTCCTACCTTGTCCTCATGGGGTTCTCTAAGCCCTTGAGGGGAGCAATTTGATGGAGACATCCTATTTAGTGTTTAGTTTTGCAACTTCTCTCTCTCTCTCTCTCTCTCTCTCTCTCTCTCTCTCTCTCTCTCTCTCTCTTTGTGTGTGTGTGTGTGTGTGTGTGTGTGTGATATGTATGGTTCTGGTTGTCTGTATTTGTTCCCGAAGGCTGGAGGAGGAAGCTTCTCTAATAATTACTGAATAAGGCACCAATGTATGACTCTATCAGACTATCATTAGGAGTCATTTTATCACTATACTTTAATATTGGCATTGTGTTTTACCTTCTGTATCAGAGCTACATAGTTTCTGGTTTTAGTTGCCAAGACAATGTGGAATATGAGATCCATCAGGTGGAATGGACCTCAAGTCAAGTAAGACATTGATTGGTAACTCCCAGAAGCTTTGTGCCACTGCTGTCCTAGTATTTTTATCACCAGGACAGCTTTGTAGATTAACTGGTTTGTGATTGGCTTGGGTTTTCTCTTTTTGTTTTGGTAGCTGAAAGAGTACCTTGCTATACCAAAAATATCAGAACATAGGGGTGAAATGTAATTCACCATCTAAAACATAAAAACCACATGTTCACATCATTAGATTCAGAAAAGGCCTTTGACAAAATCCAACACTTCTTCATGATAAAATTTCTGGATAGGTTAGGTATTCCAAGAACATATCTCAATATAGTAAAGGCAATTTACACAAGCTGATAGTCAATATCAAGTTAAATGGAGAAAAACTCAAAGCAATTTCACTAAGATCAGCAACAAGATTATGTTATCCACTCTTTCCACACCTATTCATATGGTACTTGAAGTCTTAGCTAGAACAATGAGGTAATTGAAGAAGATCAAGGAAATACAAATTAGAAAAGAGGAAATTAAGGTATCTTTATTGGCAGATGATATGATACTATACATATGTGACTCAAAAAATTCTAACAGGAAACTCCCACAACTGACACTTTCAGCTAAATACGATGTATATTTAGCTGGATATAAAATTAACTGACAAAAATCAGTATTTTTTTTACTGTAAATAACAGTAATACTGTAAATAACCCTTCCTATTTACAAATGACAAGCAGACTGAAAATAATCAGGAAAACAACACCTTCCACAATAGCCTCAATTATATAAAATATTTTGGAGTCACTCTAACAAAGCAAATGAGGGAGTTTTATAATAAGAAAATTCAAGTCTTCGAAGAAAGAAATGGAATAAGATATCAAAAGGTACTACAAACTCCTATGTTCATGGATTGACAGGATTAACACAGTAAAAATGGCCATCTTATCAAATGCAGTCTACAAATTTGAAGCAATACTCATCAAAATTCAATCACAATTCTTTTTGGAGCTTGATGAACAATAATCAATTTCATATGGAAAAGCAAAACCCAACATAGCTAAGTAATCCTGCACAGTGAAAGAACTTCTGGAGGTATCACCATCCCTGATTTCAAGCTGTACTACAGAGCAGTAGTAATAAGAACTATACGATTTTGATATAAAAAGAGACATGTTGATCAAAAGAATTGAATTGAAGACCTAGACATAAATCAACACACTGGAGATAAGTCGGGGTCTTCAACAAATGGTGCTGGTCAAACTGGATGGTTACATGTAGAAGAATGCAAATAGATCAATATTGATCACCCTGCACAAAACTTAGCACCAAATGGATCAAAGACTTCAACATAAAACCACATAGACTGAACCTAGTAGAAGACAATGTAGAAGACAGCCTTGAACTCATTGGCACAGAAGACTTTATGAACAGAATTTTATTAGCTAAGATCCATAACTACTAAGTTAGGACTTATGAAACTGAAAGTTACTTTAAGGCAAAGGACAGCATCATTCGGACAAAACAGCTACCAACAGAATGGGAAAAGATCTTTACCAACTACACATCTTATAGAGCACAATTATTCAAAATATATAAAGACCTAAAGAAACTAGATATAAAAAGACTCAAAGTCCAATTAAAAGTGGAGTACAGATCTAAACAGAGCATTCTCAACACAGGAAATTCAAATGAGAAATGCTTAAAGAGAAATACTTAAAGAAATGTTCAACATTCTTAGCCACCAGGGAAGTGCAAATAAAAACTACTTTGAAATTCAATTTTACGTCTGTGAGAATGGCTAAGATCAATAACACAAGGGACAGCTCATGTTGGTGACAATGTGGAATAAGGGAACACTCATCTATCACTGGTAGGAGTGCAAACGTTTATAGCCATTATGGAAATCAGTGTGTGGCAGTTCCTCTGAGAGATAGGAATCAATCCACCTCAAGATCCAGCTATACCACTCTTGGGCATAAACCTAGAAGATACTTCTTCCTGATCCGAGGACACTTGCTCAGTCATGTTCATTACTGTTTTTTCCATAATTGCCTGAAAGTGGAAACAACTTAGATGTCTCTCAACAGAAGAATGGATAAAGAAACATGGTACATTTATATAATGGAGTATCAATCAGCAATTAAAAATGATATCATGAAATTTCAAGACAAATGGACAGAAGTATAAAATGTCATCCTGAGGGAAGTAACCAAGACCTACAAAGACAAATATTGTATATATATATATAAAATATTATAGTATATGTGGATATTACTGTTAATCAAATGATAATCAAAATACAATTTGCAGATCTAGAGAGGTTAGATACTAGAAGAAGGGGCTAGCAAGAACATGTGGATGTCCATGGGAGGGGAAAATAGAATAAATTCTATGTGTGACTGGGGGCAGAGGAGCAACAGGTATGGGAAGAACAGGTAGGGTAGGGGAAGAGAGACGAAGGTGAGGGAAAGGATCTTAGGAGAGACAGCTAGAATGGAGAGAAAACTGAGGAATGGTATGGAAACCAAGTTTAGCTGAAACTTCCTAAAATATATGAAGTTAATACTAATGAAGTTTCCAAATAGAAGGGAGACATAGCCTGAACTGGCTATTGATTTTCACCAAATGAAGTTTCTAGTACCAAGACTGGGTGAGAGTTGTTGGCCAAGAGGATTCAATAGGAAATGGCTGCCCAGACCCAGGCTGTTGCCAAGACAATAGGATGCTCTCTACAAACTGATGGAAAGGCCCCATTGTAGCTGGAGATTTCTTCCCTACCATCCAAGTCCCCAATAACCACTCTGAGGCTAAATATTAATTACAGAGTTTTTGACTCAGGCTTAATTATTGTCTAGCTCAGACAAGTTAAATTAACCCATTTCTATTATTCTATATTTTACCATGAGGCTTGTTTCCCCAAATCTTGTTTCTCCAGTGGTTTTTGGCACCTCCCTGACTCTGTCTACTTCTCCCTCTATCTCTATTTGAATTTCCCATCTACCTATATTCTGTCCAGCCATTGACCAAAAATGCCTTTGTTAACCAATGGTAATAAAACACATTAATAGCATGATTAAAATAATCTCACACATACATTCTCAGAGACCCATTTCCCAGGTGATTCCAGGTTGTGTCAAGTTGAGAACTAACACCAACTATGCCAGTTGTCAAGTGTATTGTTAGAAAAAGATTCTACACTGCCCAAACCAAGTGTAATCCTGGATTGTTAAGCAATTCTCTATGTTTTCCTGACTCAGGTTTTCACTACCCTTTCTTCCTATAGCTTCTGATTTCAAGCTCTTCCTTTGTCAGATAATGAAAAGGTTGTTTCCTTGGATGTTGAATTCACAGGAAGACATATGTGTTTAGTCAGCTACTGGATGTTCATCGCTGGACTACCCAGCACTTACCATATAAACCCAACTAATAAATCCCATTAGTAATATATACTTATTTTTACCAGCTCTGACTAATCTCAGGGTTCTCTCTTTTGCAGTGATAATAATTTATAGTTTTAGAGACAAGAAGGAAGAACATTGGCTGGTTGATGATACTAATACATATGGAGATTAAAATCAGACAATGATATAAGAAAAATATTATACATTCTGATAGAGAGAAGTACTCTACTACTTTGCCAGTAAGACCTGTGCTGTGATGTAATTCCAGGCACAACTTGACTAAATGGTGACTAAATTCATACTTACTACAGTCAGATTCATTGCACTGTACACAGCCTACATAGTCAAAAGATCATGCCAGCTTGCAAATATGGTGACATAATAGCGCTCAATAGGCAGTAGTAAATCATAGAAACTTGAGAATTTCAGGTCGAAAAGTTGATTACAGGACTAGGAGATAGCTCAGTGGTTAAGTATTTACTGAGCAAACTTGAGGGACTTAAGTTTAGATTTCCAGTACCTACTTAAAGTCACATTCAGTGGTGCATATATTTGCAAATTCTACTAACCACACTATAAGATAAGAGGAAAAAGCAGGTGACATCCTCAACTTTAGAGGCCAACTAGCCTGGTATATGCAGTCACAAATGAGAAACCTGCCTCCAACAGTGTAAAGGTGCTGACTGACACTCAAAACTGTCCTTTGATCTTTACACACATGCTTGACACTTGTACATCCTCACAGACACAAACATATACATATCTACCCAACATATACAAAAATTGCAACTATTTCTAGAGGCATAAAATCCTATTTATTTTGACCTTTAGTGCCAAGTTGGTGTGCAGTTAAATTATTAATCATTTGAAATAAAATACCCAATCAGGAATGTCTAGGTATTAGTCAGTATTTGTATGCCCTGAAAATAAGAGAAATTCGCCCTGAAATCAGTGGGTCCATGGAACTTACTCCATTTGGTTAATGTGATTAGTTTGGCAGAAGGGTTCTTTGCCTTTAGGAATGATTAAATCACCATATCAAAACTGCATACTTATTTGTTGAGAAATAATGCCATGGGCATGAACAAATATGTGTTTAGTGGGCCCTGAAGGTGATGCAATTTTGTGAATTCCCAAATATAAAAACATCACAAGATTGCAAAAAAATAAAATTAGGTTCATGGAGCCCTAGAAATGACAAAAGTTGGGCTAGGAATGAATAAAATTGTTTTTTCCAACTGGGAGGCATTTTAAAAGAAAAGCATGAAATGGGAACTATTCAGTCCATATGCATTTTTGTTAAGGGATCATTGGTTTTTGTTTTCATACTCAGCTGTTCTCAGCATAGGCTGTGGTCTAGATGTGAGCTCAACAGGGATAGAATAGTGACACCAATCTCAAAGCCAGAAGAGATGCTAGGATAAGAACCATCTGCCATGGTTAAGCTTCATTATTATTTGTTACTTTTCTTGGGGACATGTGAGCAAACATCTAGTCACTTCAGGTGACACCACTGATGGAATAAATTAATGACCTCATCAAGAGTAGCCTAGCGAACCAGATTTAAATTATTTACAGGGTCATGGATGACTCATTAGTAGATACATCACTGAAAATCCAATAAATAGCCATATTCAATGGCTCATGAAAGCTATATGAGCTTTGTGTTGTCAGCACTACTTTTAGACTGATCAGCTCTCAGAGTATTTTTTTTATTTAGCAATAGTTTACTGCTTATATAACCTTGAATAGAGATTCAAGACTCTTGTGCATTTCAGAGGTTATTTCTGAGACTTGTGAGTTGTGTTTGCTTTATGAATTTTGGAACTATCCTTTCTCCTTCCAGGAGCAAATGTTTCAACTTGGAGAAAATAACTATATAATGTTTTTAAATGAAGCTCATTGTGACATTTGCTTTCTCATCTGTCAATATCCACTTTGGCTTTATTCTTGTTCCCTCTGTGAAGAGTCAAACTTTCAGATACCAATATCTTCTATATTACTTGGGAAATGATGTTGTAGCTCATAGACATGTTTTTCACACACTTTTAGGAGATGAGATATAGGACCATTCATAGTCTAGGCTGACCTCAAACTCATGTAGTAGAGGATGACCTGGAACTTTCAATGATTCTCCTGCCTCCACTTCTTTAGTGATGGGATTATTAAATTCCACATCCAGTTCACGCAGTTTTGGGGATGGAAATTGAAGGGTTTTTTTTTGTGGAATTGGCTGGCACTCTTCAAGTTAAGCAGCATGCTCAGACTCATGTTTTATAGTCTCAAGGTATACAGCCAAACTCATTTTCCAATACATGTGTGGTGTCCATATTTATAATCAGATATGTAGATAGATAGATAGATAGATAGATAGATAGATAGATAGATAGATGATAGGCCGTTGTATGTATGTATTTTCATAAAACTAGAATGGGGGCATGAAGAAGAAGATATCTTCAGGAGGGAAGAAAATGTCTTTCCAAAAATAAAAATATATTCATCTAATAAAATTGTGGTGCAACACTATTATTTTTTTTATTTCTTACCTACAAAGGAATCTTTTTTTTTTTTTTCGAGAAAGGAACATTAGGCTGATCTTTTTTTCTGCTAATTTGTCTAGAACAAAGACAGTCCTGACTTCCAGGTGTGGTTGAACAGAGAGGAAGGGGTGAGTAAGGGTAGGGCACACAGTGACACTGCAAATATGAAAGTCCTATGATTTCAGAAAGGGAATGGAGGGAGTCTTGAAGTTTGGTTTACCATTGACAGATTACACAGACATTAGATGGAAATGTGAGAACACAGGGCTGAGGAAGGTTAACTGGGTAAAGTGTTTGCAGTGAAAGCATCGAGATCTATGTTAAAATGATCACGACCCACGTAAAAGCCAAACATATCGGTGTGCCTCTGTAACCCAATGATGTGAGGCATGAAGGCTTGCTGGCCAGTCAGTGTAACCCATTGCATAGTGCTATTCTCAGATTCACAGAGTTCTTTGAATCTTAGTTTTGCTGTGATCGTATAAACACATAGAAATTCCCAATCTAATGGTCCTGATCTTTTTGACCTAATTTCACTCTGGTCCATTGATGTAAATCACAAGTTGATAAATACCTTTGTACCAATAATGCTGCCATAAATCCTCCACTGTCTACACAGGAGCACGCACAGACAAATGCATGCTACACATACAGGTTTAATACTATGATCATTCTAAATATCAACCTCCACTCTTTTGACATCAAGAAGTTTGTCAAAGATCTTGTTAAACACAAAGGCCAACACTAATAAAATAAAGTAGGTTGGCAATGACCTGGCAATAATTTGGAATTATAAACTCTAAAGTAAAATATAGATATTAATAGTTGTAAAAAATTCCAGACAGATCTCCATATCTCTGACCATCTGATTTTTCAGATTAGCTGTAACTGATGTTGGCTTAACAATGTTCATTTGTTTGAAATCCTACTATCACAAAACCAAAACTTCAATAGGCTCCCCTTTGCAAGCACTGACTACTTTCTGAAACCCACATTCTTGTGCCCCTGTTGAAGTTCAGGTATCAAATTTTGTGAACAAATTGTTCTTTTTCTCTGATTCATGTCAGTCTTCCAAGAAACTGGCAATCAAATGAAGCTTGCCCAACTGGAAAACCCCTCATACTAACATGTGTGAAGTGCCCCCTAGAGAGACCCTTGTCTTGTAGCTGCACACTCAGCTAAAAGGGATTAGCATATTGGCATGGGTTAGACTCTAATCAGACTTTCTCCTGCTCTTGTGAGCTCTATTGATGCTTTCTCAGTGACCCAGTGTCTTAAAATAGTCATTTAGTAGGCATTTAAGAAATTAATCGCCCTTGCTAATGTATATATATATATATATATATATATATATATATATATATATGTTATGGTAGTTTGTGGTCTTAATGCATTTTGATGTATAATAGTACCTGTGAGTATTTTTTACTTACTTTTACTATTATTTCCTGTCTCTAACCAAAAGTTGTCATGAACTTTCTTCTCTGATGCTGTCTGTTTCCATCTTCTCTCTTCTGTAGTGCTCATGGAAAACTTTCAGTTCCAGGTAAGAAGAAAGCTTACTGATGAAGTTATCCCTATGGGGCTGATATTCTAAAACCAGTTTATGGGTCATTTTGCTCATGTTCTGACAACTCCACGATGAAAGCAGGGGTGGGAGAAGGCTTTCTTTTGGCTCACATTTGAGAGCACAGTCTATCGTGTTGAGGAAGACATGATGGCAGGGACTTCAGATGGTTTGTCACATTGCATATGTCATCAAGAACAGAGAGACAAATGCTGGTTCTCTGCCTGATTTCTCCATTTTATTCAGTTCAGGATCCTAACCCCTGGACTGCTGCTGCCCACATTCAATATGGCCTTTCCCACTTCAGTTACACCTTTCTGAAGACACTCTCATAGGCTTACCCAGAGATGTGATTCCACAATACAAAGTGTGAATTAAGCAGGCAGGCATGCTGCTGGAGCAGTAGCTGAGAGTTTTTATCTGGAGGCAAAACCATGAGGCAGATGAAGACACTGAGAGTCTTCTGAAACCTGAAAGCCTGTCCCTAGTGACATACCTCCTCCAACAGGGCCACACTTCCTATTCCTTCCTAGACAGTTCTACCAGCTACCAAGAATTCAAACATATGAGCCTATTGGAGGCATTTTCATTCAAACCTGGTAGCCTCAAATTCCCAATACTCCTGCCTCTGACTCTGATTTATGGCTTATAAACCTGTACCACCATGTCTGTTTTGGGTCAAATTGTAGGAAGATAGGGTCTACAAGACTGAGAGATGAGTCAGTGAGGGGTGACCATGCTATGTCAATGGATGAGAATGAAGCCTGGGTACTGAGAGGATGGTTTGCATATGTCTCTCCCCATTGCCACATAAACGAGTCTGCTGTTTGTCTTTATCTGACTCCCAGTGTTTATTGCATTGACTTTGCACTTTCTCACCCCCCTCCCGAGGGAATCCTTAGGAACCAGCAATATTAGGTTACATATGTGTTACTGTTAAATATGTGTTTAGTTTGGTGTAGTATGTTTGTGTATGTGTGTGTGTGCATGCATGTCCCTTGCCACATATACACAGATGACAGCTTTTGGTTGTATATCTCTCCTTTCACAGTATGGGTCCTAGAAATCAAGAGATGGATGTGCCTTTTCCTGCCGAAGCATCCTGCTCTTCCCCTGAAAACTTTTCTTTATTTGAAGCTATATTCATTCTTTGGAATTGACTTGCCTCTTCCATTTTTCTTAACTAGTATTAGAACCAAATTTACTAATTTTTGTCACCTGAATATTTTTTGTTTAAATTTAAAAAGCTGTAAGTCAGATTGTGGTGACCCATGCCTTTAATCTCAGCACTCAGGAAGCAGAGTCAGGCAAACCTCTGTGAGTTTGAGTCCGTCCTGGCCTATAGAGCAAATTTCAGGCTATTCAAAGGAGCCCTGTCTCAAAAAAAACCCAAATAATTAATTAGTCATATTCTTTTTATAATATTTTAAAATTATTATTTAAGACTTCATACATCTATATCATGTATTTTGAACATATCACCCATTACTTTTTATTCCCTTCCCATTCCCACTGAACTTATTCTTTTGTTCAATAAGTCCCTTCCTAATTTCATGTCTGTCTTTGTGACCCAATGAATTTAACAATGACGGCTTGCATGAGATGACTTACTGAAACATGAGCATTTTACCAGTGGCTGTTACACTGAAGAAATGACCCTCTTTTTCCCGGAAATCATTAATTGTTAATAGAGCCTTAGGGATGGGAATTTTCAAAGACAGCATCACTCTATGTAGTGCAGATCAACTTTCACTTTTGAAATCTTCTTGACTTGGTTTTCTGGGTCCATGACTGCATGCATGTGCTAATGCACTTAACTTTAACTTATTTCTAGTGGATACATCATTGCATGTACTTTTGGATTCAGTTTAATGTCTAACACACACATACACTGTAGATAATTGGCACCTCCGTCTATTTAAACATTTACCATTTCCTTATGCTGGGAATATTGCAATTGGTCTTTATAAGTCATTTGAAATACATCATTAAATATCGTCACCTATTGGCCCCTGACTGTGCTGTAGAACATCAGAAGTTGCTTCTCCTTCCCAACTGTACCCTGTTCCTGTTTCCATCCTCTTTTGACCCTCTCTTCCCCCTTTCAGCCTCTAGTAACCACTACTATATGTTATACTTTATTTTTAAAGGTATTCCTTAAAGAAACCAGAATTTGTTATTGTTTTGAAATCCCTTACAGTATTTCTTTTAATTAGGGCCTTTCTTAGATGTAATAGATTTTATTTGGCCAGTACTGTATGATACCTCTCCCAGTCATGTTCATACCTTAGTCTCTAAAGCTTTTACAAGGCCTTGTAGACAAAGTTCTACCTTAGAGTTGTTTTTTCTGGATTTTCCGCATTGGCCCAGTCTAAACCGTGAGTACTCAACAGTAAAAAAGGAAGTAAGAGTTATGTTTGGGAAGGACTCAATCTCCTTCAGGTGGCCTTGTTGGTTAGAAGAACTTGCAAGCCAAGCAAAATGAGCCACATTCAAGACCCAAAAAGGATAAGGGATCAGACCTACCTGTGCAGATGGGAACACAGTCCTCCAGATGCCTCCTTTTTATCTCAGTGAGACTGTTGGAGACTTCAGACCTGCAGAACTGGAATATAAAATGTGACTCCCTATAACTTTGTGGTAATTTGTTCCTTTTTTCAGCATAAGCAATGCAGTTCCTCGTATCTCATGATGAAAACCAGCCTGGCTCTCCGCAGTAGACATAGTGCTCTATTCACTAACCTGGCTTTGGCTCTTATTTATTTCACACTAATGCATTCTCATTACCATTTTAATTGTTATTTGTTTCATGCCCATTCATTATTTTCTATGAAAAAAAGTTAGGGACTCTGCACTGGTTGCTATTCTTCACCAACCTCATCTACAACTAAATTAAAAATTCCCCTGTGTGTTTTTTAAAGCGCTGATATATGCTGCTGAAATGAGTGGGGGGGAAGAGAAGAGAAGAAAACTGAGCAAGGGAGTTCTTTTCTGTAATAGCAGCGAATGAAAGGTGGAGGCAAGAGAAACAGGAATTTAAAAGATCTAGATTAAAAGTGAGCCTTCCCACTTCAAATGGTTTACTTAAGAAATCTCCTGCACAGGTTTAACTACCCAATTGGGTTTTAGTTAATTTCAGATGCAGTCAAGTTGACAACAGAATAACTATTACTACTCCCTTCCCCTTCGTCCTTGCCCCCATATCCTCTGTTCCTCTCTCTTCATTTTTTGGGCTATATAAGATTCTACAACCTCTCTCTTCTCCAGAACAAACAAGTGTGAATGCAACAACAAGGTCATTTTAGCAGAGGAAAAGCCTACGTGCTTGTTAAAAAAAAAATCTTTGGTCTGTGCTACTTAACACCTCAAAACTCAGAGCTTCTGATATGAGAAATAAGAAGGAGAAATAAAACTCAGGAAATATTTGTGGGCACAAAAGAAAGAAAAATAGGCAGCATTTATGACTAAATAGTTATTTGGATATTTTGGAGTCTGAGTACTTGACTTTATTCATGTTGATGGATTTTAGCGTATCTATTGGGTCAAAGAGAAAGGTCTTAAAGAACATTTTCCTGAGTGGTAACATACAACTTCTTTAATTCTTGATCTTCAACTGTTCTCTCTTTTACGCAATCTAATGAACAATTCAATTATATGTAAGCAAATACAACATTTGTACAAACATGGCCTCTTTCCATGGTCTGCGAGCTCACAGTTATATTGTTTCCCCTTCATGTATCTCAGGCTCATCACCTAAATGGATATGTATTGCCTTATTTCCAAATGCAATCTGTTGACGAGAGCTGACACTTTGTATGAGCATTTCAATTTTAATGTGGTTTCTTGGACGACTGGGCATGTGATAGTTTACTGAAGCAGGCTTTGTTTTCAAGGCAAACCAGAGGGGAAAAAATGTCTTTTTAATTAGTTTGAGTGTTGTGAGCATTGAAAATAATTTAATTACACACAATTGATATAATTGTTATTTGGCAATGAAAACAGATGAACAGAGATGACAGAAAAAAGAGTTTTAAAAACACTATTTGATATTTAATCAAACATTCCATATATGTACATATAAATATTTAGAAATAATATTTAATCACACACAAATGCATATATTGTATACTTTTCATATATGTCATAATACACACAGTATTATATAGTGTTTTCATTTTATATATTCCCCCTTTTGTTTAAGTAAGAGAATTCTAAGCCTACTACGAAATTATATACAATAAGTACAAACTTACAAAATTATATACAATAGGTACAGATATCCTATTCTAACTAGCTTAAGTCTTGTATAATAAATAACTTGGCCAAGTCATGAGAGGAAAGTAGCTACATTTATCTAGTCTTCAACCCCATACATGATCTGAGAAGGGAAATAATGTTGCCTGAGTAATTAGGAAGTGCAATCAAAGAACTTCCAAAACATGCAACAAATCACAGAGACAACTGGCTACCTGGGCAATCACCAAAGTCACATTTGCAGCGTTGAAGCAACCAACTTTGACTAAGGCCTCTAATAACTGACAGATTATTTTTAACAGGCAAGAGATTTTTCAAAACCATCTTACCCTGTCTTGGCAAGATTTGAAAGTTCTGTTTATCCATTTCCGGATACTGTGTATTTTGTCAGTAGTTGAAGTATGGACAGTTCCTTGTCCAGAGGCCGGTTTTGTTAAGAAGACAAGCTCCAAGTGGAGTGTCTTTGATACTCAACAATCTCTCGGAAATAGGTCGGTGTTGCCAAGAGTGATTATGTCTCACTACCACAGAACTCTAAGATTAAATTAAATGCCATTTTCTACAGCTCTTTGAAGAAGTTGAAGACTATTTATACAAAATATAGTCTCTATGTATCTAAAGAACCTGATTAGTCTAACCATAAATAAGACAGACATAATGATTGTGTCTCATTACCACAGAACTCTAAGATTAAATTAAATGCCATTTTCTACAGCTCTTCGAAGAGGTTGAAGACTATTTATATATAATCTCTATGTATCTAAAGAACGTGATTAGTCTAACCATAAATAAGACAGACATAGATGACTATTGATCTACAATTCTTAACACCTATCTAACTTAAAGACTAAGAGAATAAACAACTGCAATAAATGAGGACAATGACTTCCAAATGTAAACAATGAATATCAATACATAAACAATATGTACTGATATTCATACATATTGTTATATGTATAAACATATATATAAATATCTTAATCAGAGGTAGAAATGTACACTGCAATATGGTATTCATATAACAATACTATATATATATATTAATACATAAAAATGTTTTAAACAGGTAGAAGCATGCATACATACAATATTCAATATAATTTAGCTTTGTATCCATATACAAAAAAATCTATGCCAATGTAATTATCTGTAAACAATAACTCACAAATACCATTATTATCTATCCAATTTTCCCTCTTTTTTTTTCAAAAAGATCCCTGAGCTTATAAAATTCTTTTCCCAACCCTCAATCGTATACTAATTATAATCAATCCCTAACTATTGTCACTAAACCCGAGGACAAACTTTGCTGGGAGAGGGGACATCGTCCTCTAGAATTACTTCCAGCTGTCGTGGGGGCGACGTTCTTTCTGGAGGATCCTGTGAAAGTAAAATGATGGTTAAATTTCAAGATCAATATCTTTTAAAATTGTAAACAGTCTCTGAGTATTTTGTGGTGGTCTGGTCAGAATGTTGTACAAGATGTGCACCATTTCAGCTAACCATGTTGGAATCATCTGTGCAGCTGATACCCGAAACAGGACTTGTAGAAGCACCATCAGTATCATGACGTCATATCAACCAAGTGAAGTTGTTGTTATGGGGGTCCCATCATCTTCATGGAAACTTCAAATGTCAGTGCAGAAAAAACTCATTGTAAGACATACGTAGCATGTATATGTACACACATATTACATAGATAAAATTTATATTTTGAATTTCTCATTTCTCTTGTTTTTAAAGAAAAGTGCTTTACTCAGTTTAGTGTTGGTTTGTTTTCTGATAGGCTAACTAACAACAATTCTTCATAAATTTGTTTCTCTACATTTAGTAAAAGAGGGAATTTTTATTGCGGAATAGCTTTTAATCAATGCTTATTAAAGAATCAAACTTAAGAGACAGAGATTGACCATGCGTTTTTATGTGGCTACTCTTGAGGTTGAGGCAATAGCAGGTTCAATTTCAGTTACACAGCGAGTTCCAGACCAGTCTGGGCAAGTGAGTGTCAGGCTCAAAATAAGAAGTAAAAAGAAGGATGTATGTGGGCCATAGGTCAATTGACCTAGTGATAGGCTAGATGCCAAATAATGTGCAAGTCTCTATGTTTAGTCAAGAATATATCAAAGTAGAAGAAAAATAAATAAATGAGTAAATAAATAATGGGATGATGTTGATTGTAAAACAAACAGTTGGTTTAGTGTTCAGTGTAGGGTTTGCTCCTTCTAGGCAAGATTTCTCTGGCACCTGTAGTTTCCAATAGCGACTGAATTGCACATGTTTGCTTTTCTTTGAAAACTTTCTCTGTTGAATTCCACAGAGCTTTAAGCAGAAAGATTAGCAACATTCAAAGACATCATTGCTTCCCCTTTAACCTATTTTTCACTTAAAATTTATTTAGTTTTACTTATTTGTTGGCATATATACCTGCTTACCTATATGTGCACAGTACACATGTAGTACTCACAGCTATTAGATACCCTGAGACTGATGTCATGAGTGATACAAAGACCAACTTCATTGCTTGGAACCCAACCCAGGTCCTCTGCAAGAGCAGCAAGCTCTTTTAATCTCTGAGCCATCTCTATAACGGCTCTTGTGCCTATTTCATCTTAACTGAGTGAGCAGGACATTGAGAGACAGGGTCAATAGTTCAACACCAACCCCAGGTTACATGACTAATCATCACCTGTAAATATAAATATACTTACATCACACCATCATAAAATTAAAATCCAAAGATCTGATCACATGCACTATTACTTAGCCATAGCACAACACGTGTACATGCATATATTAAATCACCATGCTCTGTGTGGCATGTGTGTGTGTGTTTGTGCCTGTGCACATGTGTGTGTGAATTTTAAATGAGTACTGGAGAGACAGTTCTTTAGTTAAGAGTGAAGTATATGTCACTCTTATAGATCTGAGTTCAGTTTTTAGTATTCAGGTCAGGTAACTCACAGACAGCCTCAACTCCAGCTCCAGGGTTAAGATACCATCTTCTGGCCTCCCATCCCTACCTGCCCACACAGAGACAGTTGTGATTAAATTCCCTAATCAATTAAATTAAATTTAAAATTAAACAAAGTAAGCAGTGGGAAATAAATTCTATAAACACGTCTGCCCAAAGTCCATACACTGTCCTATCCATCTTATCTAGAACAGACAGATTTATAGGAACGAAAGTATGCTAAAATTGTCACGGTCTGAAACCACATGTGTTGGTACTAAGCTAATGGAAATTTTAGAGGCTGAATAGATTCTGAAATTGGATAGTGATGATGTCTGCAAAAGCTTCTGAGTAAACTAAGACAGCTGATGTGCACACATTTAAATGGTAAATTAAGCACAATTATTTAATTTAAAAAATAAAAGGAAAATTCATCATTTGAAATACAGACATTTAGCAGCTGCAGACTTCCGCATCGTGGATTTTATTTCCATATCAGCCTAAGCAGGCGCAAATTAGATACATGGTAAACTCATAATGCACAAATCAAAAATCATGAAGACATGCTTGCCCTGTAATGAAGGAAAACACAGAGCAAATTTCAAGATCCATCCATTTACCCACAAATTTCAAGATATCATTATTTTTAGAAAACATCATATTGAGTGAGGTAACCTAGACCCAAATATAATATGTCCTCTCTCACAAGTGGCTTTTAGACATAAAGCAAAAAAAAAAAAAAAACCAAAAACCTACAATTCACAATCCTAGAGAACCTAGAAAACAACAAGGACCCTAAGAGAAACATGCATGGACCCTGAGTAAACTGGGAGCGAGGAAATAATGGGAAAGTGTAGGAAGGGAGGGGGAAGGGAGCAGAGAAAAACTTATAGTTCAATGAAAACAATTAAAAATGAGGAAAAAAGAAAAGGTCACTCTTTGAATATGAGCAGAGCAGGACAACTTACAGAAGAGGAGTTTCAGTTCTTTTGAGGAAACGTCATGTTAGAGTCAAGGAGGTCAGAAACAAACTTACCAGGTGTTTGATCACTCAGTTATAGCTGGAAGAGCTGGCCTCTGCAGAGAGTCCTTCACAATGCTGCTGTGCTGCATTCCCCAAAGCAGTTCAACTGTACTGGGAGCCGGTTTCCATTCCCTGCTGACTGTAATGCTTTTGGTGCCTGCTCTGCCCCAACCATCCTGAGCATGTTTTTGTAGCTTCTGCCAAAAAGGGTGCAAACCCAGAGCTTTGCACAGGGTTTGAAGAGGCAACTGTAGACAAGGATTTCCTAAAAGGGAGCTAACTTTGGGGAGACATCTTTGTCTGTACAGATTTTGGGTCAAGATAAGAGAAACTAACTTTTGAATTATGTAAAACTTGGAGATTTTTCGCCAGAAGTTATAAAGTTATTTTAAACTTGAATTGGCTCTTTTTAATGAAGGATCATTAGATGATCACAGTTGTGAAAGCTGCAGAAAAACGTAAACTGCTCTTCAACTCAGATTCTTATTTTCTACCAAGTTCAAAAAATAAAAAAAGGAGTAAATGCCAAAAAAACTGAAAAAGAAAACACAGACCAAAATTTCCATCCTATGTCCTAAGTATGTTCTAACATTCTTTTACTTTCTCATCAGTGGTTCCCCATTTGTGCCAGGAGAGTTTTTTCCTAATGGTAAATTATATATTAAATATGTCATTATGTGTGTGGTTGTACATGAGTGCCCATTTGGTATGTGCAAACATGTGCACATATATGTGGCAATCAAAGGTTGATATCCAATGTCTTTCTTTATTGCCTTCCACTTTATATTTCCAAGACAAGGTCTCTCCCTGATCCTGGAGCTCACATGCTCAAACAGAAAGCAATAGGGGATCCTCTTAGATGATCTCAGTGGCGAGCTCATAGCTACTATTGTGGATACTGAGGATTAAACTCTGCTCTTCAGGTTTGTGTAACAGGAGCTTTTTTTTAAAAAAAAACATTCAAATAATATTTTCAATAAAATTTTATCTATTCTTTATAATGTCTGTATTTTTTCTCTTGTTTTAAAAACATTGTAAAGTTTAAGAACCTGATTATTTTGTTTTTATTGTTATTGTTTATTTGTTTGCTTGCTTCTCTTTCTTTTCCAAATGACATTGTTTGGGGTCTGAAAATTTAGGTGTTCTTTCTTTATTTTAGTTTTAATTGTGTGTGCATGTGCATCTCTATGTGTAGGTATGTACTTGTGAGTTCAGTGTCCTTGGAAGACAGATGAGGGTGTCAGAACCCTGGAGCTAGAGTTATAGCAGGTTTTATGACCTGCCTTATGTGGGTTCTGGACATGGAACTATGGTCCCCTGAAAGAGCAATGCACGCCCTTAACTGCTGAGCCATCTCCCTAGCCCTTAGATATGCCCACATATT
The DNA here is from genome assembly GCF_982192425.1 of Myodes glareolus. Taxonomy (NCBI): domain Eukaryota; kingdom Metazoa; phylum Chordata; class Mammalia; order Rodentia; family Cricetidae; genus Myodes; species Myodes glareolus. The sequence continues at coordinate 63,517,209 of NC_142047.1, read as the reverse complement.
TTGTTCTATTGATTCAACTCCTGTCAGGAAAAAAACCTATTTATAAAAACATTGTGACTAATGATTTTATTTCATCTTGTCTGTGACTTAATGTAGATGCATCATAGCAGCATCCTAAACCTCTGTTAGTTCTGAAATCTTATTTTATATATTGTCTTCTTGATGGCTTACAGGATGGTCATGACACTTTTTACAAACAATTTAATTTTTTGGTTAAATGTAATCTCTTTTGTGCAGTTCTCCTATAGGATGTGTCTTCAATTCTCACAAGGGTATTCAGCTTTGTATTTTAGCAGTATAATGCTGTTTGATACTATTTCTGAGGAGACAGGCCACACCCATTTAAAATGCACAGTAATTTAAGGCAATGACTATACCACAGTCCAACTTGGTTTATCCATGAATTTCTTGGGGTTACTTACTGGAGAGCAAGTGACACAAAGAAAGGTGTATCACTGAAAACCAACCTGAACAGGATGGAGGAACAGACAACAACTCAGGAAACCTGCTGTCCTGAGATTCTCAGGAGGACATAGAGGCAGTTGCACAGATCTGAGACACTCCTCTCAGCAGCTCTGCTGGTCAGTCTCTTTGCCCAGTGTGTGCTGCTTCCATAGCGTTGGAGACAGTCCCAGGAAAAGCCATGTTTCAGTTCCTGCAGGCAGATGAAGTGTGCTTTCCTCCTGGGTCTCATGAGCATGCCCCTCCTTAGTGGAGGTGCTATTTCAGTCTGTGGGAGACTGCTACACAGCACATGTCACATTTCTGTTTATAATTGACTTGACAGTTTCTTTTATGCTTTTTCCTTCCCCCCACCCAGTTTTTCTGAACTATACTCACTGGCAATTAATTCATAAAATGTATGTAAACAGCATTTCTAAATTCTTCCTCTTCTGAAAATGCTATGAATTTTTTCTCCCTCATGAATTCCATTTTGTTTTGGTATAGAATTTTAGCTTAACAGTATTTTTCTACAGACAGTCATAAATGATATTTATATTTTTGTATTTAGTAAATGTTTTCTATTTCAGCATGTTCTGAAATTTTACTTACATTTATTTTGATTTTGATACAATATCATATATACTCAAGGGACATTTTCAGTAAGACTTTTTAATTTTTAGTGATTAAGGATAATATTAAATGCTTCACCATTTTTTTGTCTCCTTTGCGAATACAACAGTAGACAGCATTATTATTTATTCATTTATTAAAAATTTACACTTCCTCCTCTCCTTCCATTCCCCACCCTCTTCCCCAATCACCCTCCTCCCTCCCTCTCCCTCCCTAAGAGAGGGGAGAAAACCCTGCCCTGTAGGAAGTCCAACGCCTTCCCCTCTACATCCAGGCCTAGGAGGCTTTGCATCCAAATAGACTAGGGTCCCAAAAAGTCAGTACATACAGTAGAAATAATTCTCAGTGCCTTTATCAATGGCTTCTCAGTCTACCCCCATTTTCAGCCACATTCAGAGAGTCTGGTTTGATCGCATGCTCATTCAGTCCCGGTCCAGCTGGATTTGGTAAGCTCCCATTAGAAGAGGCACACTGTCTCAGTGGGAGGGACCAACCCCTCGTGGTCCAGATTTCCTTGCTCAGCATCTCCCTCTATCTGCTCTTCAACTGGTCCTTGGGGGCTCAGTCCGTTGCTCTGATGAGGGAATTTGTCTCTTTCTCCATCCATCGCCGGACGAAGATTCTATGGCGATATTCGAGATAATCATCAGTGTGATATTGGGGCAAGTTCAGGCACTCTCTACTCTGCTTCCTAAGGTCCCAGATGGCTACATCCCCATGGACACCTGGGATCCCCTCTAGAGCCAAGTCTCTTGCCAACCCTAAAATGGCTCCCTTAATGTAGAAATCTTTTTCCCTGTACTTATATCCACCCTCCCTTCATCTCCACTCTCCAACTCCCCCAAGCTCTTTCCAGTCTTTCCCAGTCCCTTCTCTCTCCCTCTTCCCTTTCCCCAATCTCATCCTCACCCCTACCCCTACCCACAATGCTCCCAACTTTTGCCAAGCAATCTTGTTTGCTTCCAATTTTCAAGAGAATCTATATATGTTTTTCTTTGGGTTCACGTTGTTATTTGGTTTCTCTGGACTTGTGAAATATAGTCTTAATGACCTTGGTTTATGGCTAAAGTCCACAAATGAGTGAGTAAATACCATATTCATCTTTTTGGGTCTGGGTTATCTCACTCAGGATAATGTTTTCTATTGCCATTCATTTGCATGCAAAATTCAAAATGTCATTATTTTTTTCACCACTGAGAAGTACTCTAATGTATATATATTCCACACTTTCTTTATCCATTCTTCCATTGAGGGGCATCTAGGTTGTTTCCAGGTTCTGGCAATTACAAATAATGCTGCTATGAACATAGTTGAACATCTTCACTAACCCTGCATCAGACAAAGGTCTGATCTCCAAAATATATAAAAAACTCAAGAAACTAGACATGAAAATTCTAATTAACCCAATTAAAAAATGGGTCACTGAACTGAACAGAGAATTCTCAGCAGACGAAGTTCAAATGGCAAAAAGACACTTAAGGTCATGTTCAACCTCCTTAGCTTTCAGGGAAACACACATCAAAACAACTTTGAGATACCATCTTAAACCTGTCAGAATAGCTAAAATCAAAAACACCAATGATAGCCTATGCTGGAGAGGATGTGGAGTGAGGGGAACACTCATCCATTGTTGGTGGAAATGCAAACTTGTGCAATCACTTTGGAAATCAGTGTAGTGGTTTCTCAGGAAATTGGGAATCAATCTACCTCAGGATCCAGCAATTCCACTCTTGGGAATATACCCAAGAGATGCCCTATCATACTACAAAAGCATTTGTTCAACTATGTTCATAGCAGCGTTATTTGTAATTGCCAGTTCCTGGGATGATTTTTAGTCAGTCTTGGGCTTCTTTTCAGTCTGTTCAGTATTTTTCCTCCTTTCATTATAGTTTTCATTCAGCAAAAACGTATTTGAGGTTCTTTTACAATACAACATACTTTTGTTTCTTATGTAGTATCCTCTATCTCTGGAGAAATGCTGACTGTGAACTCATGTTTCTTGATACCCACTATTTTATCATGTATTTGCTCTCTTTTGTGTTATATGGTGAATCCTTTAGATTATGTTCTTTGATTTTTCTTTCCAATCTACTTGGTGATATTTAAATACATGTACTTATTTTTCCATTTGAGAATCCATAGGGCTGGGAAGATAGTGCACTGGTCAAGAGTACCTACTGCACAAACACAAGGACCTGCATTCACTGGCTCCCATCTAAAATGATCGCATGTGCACTTAAGACTCCTCACCAGGTCTTGGCGGCAGTCAGACTTGTTCCAGGTTAAATAGGAGACCCTGTGTCAAAAGAACAAAGTGGAGAGCGAGAGAGCTAGACAACTGCCATCTTTCTCTGGCCAGCAAGGCACATCTGCATGCAGATTCATATAACAAACACACATGAACCACACACAGAAACAGGATAGAGGGAGGTCCCTGATATTTTTCCACACATGGAGATGTCCCTCTCCTGAGTCTCTGGAAGGATTTTTTTCTTTCAAGCGTACACCATTAAAGCTCCTCTTAAACTATACAGTTTTAATCCCGGTGAGTGCTTTCTCTGTTTACTGCCCTCTCTAGCTAACGAACCCATATTTAAAGTTTCAACTAAAGGCAAAAGACCCATAATGCTTACTGAGAGTGCAAATTAAGGACCATGTATCAGGTGGGGTCCAAGGCAGGAAACACATGGAGATCAACCTGAGCTCTCAAAACTCCTGTTAAGCAATAATTTTTATTTGTGATATTTTAGCATTTGTTTACCAAACCATACCTTCCACAGAGATATTCTTCTGTCTTTCCTTTATTTTTAAAAATATAAACAAGTTGTCATGCGTGATATGTTTGTAACCAGTACATAGCATGCAATTTTGTTTTTATAGATTTTGTGGAACTGTTGTTTTACATTAAGGCTACTGTAACTGCTAGAAATTTCACTGATTTCTAAGATGGATACTTATTTCTGCTCAGTTTTTCTTTTCACTATTTCCTTTGGAAACTTTTAAAATATCTATGTCAAGCAAAACACCAAAAACCATCACTGATTTTTCTGATTCATTAGTAACAGAATTTCTGTAGTCTTCAGAAATTGAAATAACGAAAGAAACCCACCTGTGACTGCATAAATAAGCTTGATATTCAGTGACATTCTATACCATAGACACTAGGACATTTAAAACTTTTACAGAAATGAACTCTCAAGTTTAAAATGTAGTTTAATTTTCAACAAGCCACAGGCAAATATGGATTTCTCTGGATAAATTTATTCCATCAAGCAGTGGAATATGAGAAGATGCAGTGTTGTTTACTTCAGAAGACTTTAGAATTCATGGGGCTTTGGGAAGATACACTACACACCTTTCATTTTGTAAATTTGTATGCACATGTGTGTTCATGTGTATGCATTGATGTTTCTATATGAAGGATTTGTGTAGTAGAAGGTGGTGCACATGTGTTCTGAGATTCTCACAGAGACCAGGGTTCAACTTATCTGTTGTTGCTCAGGAGTCATCCATATTATTTTTTGAGACAAGTTTTATAATAATAGCCTGGAGCTAATCAAGTAGGCTAGGATGTCTGGTGATTGAGTTCTGGAATCCTCCATATCTTCTTCCCTGAAACTGGGATCACAAGTATGATTCAGCCATGCCTAGATTCTTATGTGGGTTCTTGAGAATAAGCTCATGCACACACAATAGGTACTGTACTGACAGAAGCTTCTCCCTAGTCCTAATGAGAGAACAATATAACTGGTATTCCAGACCTTTGTTTCCATAGTGCAACCATGATGTAATTTGCCCAAATTCTTGTATAAGATGATTTAGTTATCACTACATCTGTGAGTTAGTACTAATGATTGTACAAAGACGGGTACTGAGATAATCACAAAATGAGTGTCGTCTCTAGACACTCTAGAGCTCAGGAGAGCCTTCATTCCTAATACACTTAATTGTTGTTTTTTTTCTTTTATGGTAGAAATATAGACAGTTTAGTTACAAAGAAAATTTGATTTGTGATAGTGAGGTAGGATCATGAACTGGGAAGACAACTGTTGCAAAGCTCACAAGGTATACTCTTGATCTATTTTCTGCTACAACATTCTCCTGGGATATTAACATGATATTTTCTCCTACTGTAATGCAACTCTACTAGCAGTAACACAGTAGGTGTATAGCAGATATTTCAATGGCATTATTAAACAATCTTCATCTGATGAAAAGAATTATGTAATGGAGACCACATTCAATTTGAAAACAAGAACCAAGTCATCCTTTATAAGGAGAGAATGATAACCTGCAGCATAGGTCAGTGGGGGAGGGGAGGTGTTTACTTCTGGGGCCGATGACCTGAAGTCCATCCTTGGCATTCACATGGAGGAAGGAGAACCTGACTCCAGCGCATTGTCCTCTGACCTCTATATGTATTCTCAAGGTAGCCAGCCAGACCGGGCAGACAGGCAGACAGACAGAGTGAGTGACTGAGTACATTTTAAAGGAAGAAGGAAGTGTTATATTTGAAAACCCTTCACACTGCATTGACATGAACACATTTAGTTGGAATTGACCTGTTAAAACCCTTTCACAACTTCCTCTCAAAAGGCTCAGGCCCAGCTTTTGTCAAACAAACAGCACACTCTGCACTTAATTGAGATGCCCCTAATAAGCAAGATCCATCTCAAAATCCTTTCAGGCAAAACCTTATTTGTAAAATGTCTTCTATAGTTCTACCTCATTTTAAAGCCGTGGTGAAATTTTTCAATCCAAATTTCTGAATTTAAGCTTGCATTTTTTTTCTTCCTTTAGAAAAATATGTTTTGTGTGTGTGAGTGCTTTGTCCATATGCATGTGGGTGCAGAACGCTTGCATAAACTCACCTGGCATCAGATTCTCTGGAATTGGAATTATAAATGCTTATGAGCCATGATGTGTATGTAAGGGACAGAATCCATTTTCTGAAAGAGCAGTGAGTGTTCTTAACCTGTGAACCATCTCTCAAGCTTGTTCCACTTTCTGTTAATCTTTGTCACTTCATAAACCAAGTTATTTATGGAGGATAAAATATACACTTTATGATGCTGTCTAAGTGGATAAGTTGTGCTTACATTTGTTAAGAAAGAAGCCTGGCCTGCATGAAGTTTCAGGAAAGCCTGATGACATGAGTTCAAATCCCTGGGCCAAACGCCTTCATGTAGAAACACCCATGCACATGCATGAGCACATGTGTGCACACAAATTTATAAAAAGAAAGGAATGCATCATATCTTTCCAAAGCCTCATGAATTCTATAGACCACACATGGTAGAACGAGAGAAATGACCACTATGGGTTGTTCTGATCTTTACATATGTGCAGCAGCATGCATTCATCCAGATGTATTATGCATGCATGCCTGAGCAGGCACAAACCTGTGCATGCACACACACACACACACACACACACACACACACACACACGCACACACAATTAATACAATGTAGTAAAATAAGAAGCAAAATGCTTCTTCCTGAGGGCTTTGATTTTTTTAAATCCAATTGGGTACAGAATATTACATTGATTGTCAGGCTTAGAAGGTTAGCGACTAAACTGTGGGTCTTTCAATGCTTTGAAATGTTTTTGTCTGTGTACACGCATGGCTTTGCTGTTTCCATCACAGTGACTCTTCTTCAGCAACCATTCTTTTTTTTCTAATTCGGTGCAGACTAGAGAACAAAAGGCTGTAGAAGGCAGACTAAAGATTTAGTTTTAGCCCATAAACTGATAATGACTTTCAGCATCCCGCCATTTCCCTAAATGTGAGGAAAGGATATCTCACACATCATGCAATTACAAATTGGTGTTAAGCCCTTTCCATTCCTACTGGTGCAGATTGCAATTACAAACTGTCTTTCATTTGCTCCTGAAATTGAAATGCAAGTGTAATTGGTGACTAATTTGATATTAACTCTGTTGTTTTGCTAGTAATTTCTGTGCATGCATTATGGGTATAAAAGTCATGCTAACAATTTCTCTGTGTGCATTGTGTATACAAACAAGTATTATGGCTTCAGCTATGCCAACAGAAGCTAATTTAGAGGGCCAATGAAAAGTACATCAGTTTTTTTAATGGCCTCAAATTGTGTGTGTGCATGCACATGTGTACATGTGTTTGTGGAGGCCAGAGGTTGGTGTCTTTTTTCTTCCTAGATTTCTGGCCATCCTCTTTATTGATAAAGAGTCCTTTAGTCAAACTTATAGCTCTCCAGTTCTGCTACCTTATCTAGCCATCTTGTTTGATTAATCCCTGTCTCTGTCTTCCAGTGATTGGATTACAGACTTCCTGCCACATCTGTCAAGTATATTCATAAATGCTCATGTCTTGACTTGTGGACCTCAATCTTATGTGGTTGTTTACCCACTGAGAATCTTCACATGTCAAGGAGCTCAACATTTTGTTGTGGTGTAAGAAACACATCATGCCTTACCTATTCTGATTTCACGGAGTAAAAAAGATAGTGTGGGTTGAATCCGAATGTAAAATATGACTAGTTCAGAGCTACCAGATGGCTATACAAGCATGTTCAATGGAAATGCCAAGTTCCATGAGGAGTGAGATGACGAACAGTACACTTCATGATAAGCTCAGTAAAGGTGTGGTGCAAGAGTTCCCTTAGTAACAACTTGTAGGTCTGTGATAAACAACTGAGCAGTGAGCTTTCATGCAGATTCTTCTTTCATGTGTCTTCTCTTGACTCCTGATAGTTAAACCTAACAGCAATAAAATTGGACTGCTGTATTAGCTTCATTAATAAAGTGCTTGCATTGCAAGCATGGGGTCTTGAGCTCCATTCCCTGGAACCCACTGAAAAGTGCCTGGCATGGGAGCAAATACTTGTTATCCCAGGATTAGAGTGGAAATATGTAGATCCATGGTTCTCATTGATCAGCCATATTAGCTTACTTAGCGATCTCTAAGTCAATCTGCCTCTGCCTCAAAAAGCAAATCAAATCAATATGATGCCCCCTCACACAAATAAAACAAAGAGAATGGTGACTGAAGAATGGAATTCCAGCTCAGATGCTGAGATTACCCCCTTGCTCACCATATACATGTACTCACACATGCAAACACATAAATGCACATGCACACACACACACACACACACACAAACACACACACACAGAGACAGAGACAGAGAGAGACAGAGATGGAGACAGAGAGTTACGACTTACTTATCTCATCCTGTACTGCTGTATATAGCATTTTGTATACCTCATTCCTGGAAAAACCCAGCTCCCCACCAACTTATTAGTCCATCACTTTTAATATTTGTACTCTTATAATGACAGAGGAATGCTTACTACATATTCTTACAACATGTGAAAGAAGATACTGGGGACTAATAATTCATAGTCATGATCTTTTCCTTCTAGATTGAAATGCTGAAGCCAATTGAAGCCAGAATCCTTACAACTATATTTCTTACCAATATTCTTTTCTTAATATTTTAGAGAACTTCCATTATTTAGTGAATAACCTATTATTCCCATGAATGATGCCATTAACATTATCAGCACATTTCACAGATGAAGCTCCACTTTAAGGAAAGAAACTTACCAAAGGCACTTTGAATGTTTGTAAAGAAGTAGCTTCCCTAAGCCAGTGGCTAGACAAGAGTGCTCTCTTGAAAAGGATGTGTCTTGGTTTGCTCTAACTGTACCTTGACATGGCCTAAAGTCACCCAAGGAGTCTCATTTGAGGGACAATTCCATCAGACTTAAATGTGAAATTATCCATGGGGAACTATTTTGATTGTTAATTGATAGAAAAGGTTCCAAAACAATGCAGGTGATACATTCCCTAATGAGGTGATCCTGGAGTATATAAAACAGGTAGTTAAGTATGAGCCTGCTAATAAGCCCACAAAAGATGGAGAGAACCAATAAGTAGACTCTTTCATGGTTTCTGTCTTATTTTTTGACTGGGGGTAATGCTGCATGGATGAGTGAGTAGGCCTGCCTTCCTTTCGTGCCTTGAGAGTCTGACATGACACCTGGAAGAGCAAGTCAAATTAACCTTTTCCTCCCCAAAGATCCTTTGGTTGAAGTGTTTTATTACAGCATCAAAATACAAACTGGAAAACAAAGAAATAATTTTCCTGACACGGGATGAGAAAGATTTATTTTTTTCTTCACTGTGTTAAGGACACAAGACTCATTCCTCACAGTTTGTTTCTCTTGTCTCTCCTTGTCAGAATTTATTGAATAACAATAAATAAATTTGCATGGCATAGCAGTTTTATAGGTAGTGTTGCCGAGGAGTCCAGCTTTCCTTGATAGCCTTGGATGATGTTAGCTTTTGCATGAGTCCTAATTGATCTTAACAATACAAACCTAAAGCCAGATACCAGGGTAAATGCTGAGAGATCTGAGAGACTAAGGAGTAAGCCACAGCCAACTCTTACCTTAATAACTTCTAAGTTGCCTCTTTCCACCTTAAATTCCTCTCTTCACCCAGCCATAATACTTCCTGTCTATCTATACAGACTTCCAGACTACTATGATTAAATATTGATTATCTCTGCCTTTTGATCTTCAAGCAAGCTTTCTTTGTAAGAGCATGAACAAAATATCACCACATTTCTCCTTTGTCTAAAATTTTAAAAAGTTATAATTAACATAAGAAAAACATATACAATGAGTACCATAACTATATATAATACATACAAGTAATAATTACATCAACCATGTCTAGTCCATAAACATTTGACAAATTTAGAGAAAATACTCCATTATCTATGCTATTTTGGTGAATCCAAAAGATTGTGCATAATTCATTTTCTATCCTAACTTGTATAATCAACCAAAAATTATCTTTTTATGTCTGTCAACTTTATACATTCTACATTTTTTTAGTGAATTTCTTTTTTGAATCTAGTAACAAGAAACACTAAAACTATCCTAGCAGTAATATGCCCAGAAGAAATTGTAATACATTTTACTAATGATGAAATTGACAAATTAAGGGTAGGAAGTGAACCTGGGCAAAGAACTTGTGGTAATTTTTTGGGAGAGATTAACAAATATCCCAAAGCAAGAGAATTCAATTTGTAAAAAGAATTACCTGTATTCTTCCTCATATTAAGTCAATAACTCCACCAGATAACCGAGAAGGAAATAATATTACTTGTGCAAGCAGTAAGGGCAAGCAAGTGACTTACAAAAACTGTGAGAAAAGGCAAAAATAGCTGGCTACCAGGAAAGTCATGTACCTTTGGCCTACAGGCTTAGTATATATGACAGATATTCTGTGAAGCAGGATAAACTAAAGGGCTGTCTTACCTTGTCTTTGAAAGTTCAACAGTATTTTCTATGTGTCCTGCTTGTCCAATTTGGAGAACATACTGGCAGCAGCTGAGGCAAGAGAATTTTTTCTCATTGGCTAAATTTGCCACAAAGCAAACGCCAATGAAGCATGATTGATAGAAACTCTGAATCAGATATCGGGGTTCAACCTGAAGATCAGAAAACTGAAAAGCCAGCCACTGGCTTGAAGTAGAGAGGCCACTTATTTCTGGATGCCTCCGTCTAACTTAGACCTGAAATAATCACACAGACACTGTATTAACTAAATCACTGCTTGACCCATTAACTCTAGCTTCTTATTGGCTAACTGTTACTTCATAATTTAACCCATTTCTATTAATCTGTGCATTGTCATATGGCAGTGGCTTACTAGGTAATGTTCTCAGTATCTGTCTCCAGTGGCTCTTTTCCCAGAGTTTGCCTCCTTTCTCACAGCATTCCACCTAGTTTTTCCTGTCTACCTACGTTCTGCTTTGCTATAGGTCCAAAAGAGTTTCTTTATCTAGTAACCAATAAAAGCAACACATAGACAAAAGGACTTCCCATATCATTTCCCCTTTTCTGTTTAAATAATAAAGGAAGGTTTTAACTTTAACATAGTAAAATTACGTAAAACAAAACAGGTATCAAGCAAGAATTACAATTACAATTTATATGTATTTTATATTTTATCATGACTAAGGAAAACATTATTTGTTACCATCTATTCTTCAACTGCATCAAAGACTCCAGAAGGCAATAATATTACCTAAGAAAACAGAAAGTACATTGTAAGCAACATCCAAAACTCTAGAATTGACAGAAGCATCTCGCTACTGGGACAGTCACCCAGAGTTCTTCTGTACCATTGGGGTATCCATCTTCAGCCTACAAGCCCATAGTATCCAGCAGACTTTTCCACAAAGCAGGAAACTTCAAAGACAGTTTTAGCTATGCTGGCAGTTTGTCAGCCATTTTCTTCTGTGTCCTGCAGAATGCCTGGAAGACTTTTTCATGAAGCAGGAACCTTGAAAGATCATCTCACCTTTAGGCAAGTTCAGCAGTCATTTCTCTGTGGGTCTTGCATGTCCAGTTAAGCAGTCCAGGCGATAACAGTTTCTTGCCCAAATGGCTAGGAAACTCCATAAAGAGCCTCTTCAATGCCCATCATCCTCTTGAAGTAGCTTGATGCTGCCAGAAGCAAATGTGTCTCTTGTCACGAAAAGTCCTACGTTCTTAAAACATTTTAAATGTTCTATTCTGAAGTTCTCTGAAAGATTTGAAGAATACCTATCTAACTGAACTACATCTGTATACATCTTGAAAAGTCTAACTAACATGACTACAAACTTGACTATTATAGATGGTTACCTATTAACCTATAATTTTAATTATACATTACATTGTAAATGAACTGCACAAATACAATACCTTAATCAAGAACAGAAATATACATATACAGTATAACAAAATTTACCTTAAATTTGTATCAATAAACCAAGATCCATATCAAAGCAAATTACCCATCTCTATAGCATATCACCATTTAATTGCAAATAAACATTTACAGACAATATTTTGTAATATGGGCATAGTTATTTCTCTACAACTGCTTCCTGCTGTTTATTGGGCAAAGTAGTTTTTGAGAGTATTTTTGGGGTATTCATGGTGACTTTTCAGTAGGCCTTGGTCCATCAAACTATATTAGACTGGCAGCAATCCACAGGTTCTCATTCTCTGTGGAAACAAATGAAAAATCTTTTTCCAAAACAACATATCATTAGACCCAAATTTGGAAGTCATGACACCTTTATAATATACATGCTTGTTTAGTTTAGCACCCCATACAATGAAATGTCTTTCTGTACTTAGCTCCTTCACAGTCAAAAACTTCAAAGAAAATACAATAATATACATAATCCAGTCTCTCTGTGTATATTCCATCTTTACGTGGCTTATTTATTTTTATTTTGTCTCTTTAAGGACTTTACCCTTTTTTAAACCATGTATTTCTTTTTATTACTCTCTATACTCCTTTTTGTTTCTCTCTCAAGCTTATGTACACTTTTTAAAAACATTGTATCTCATTTAGAGGTCTTTTCCATTTGGATTTGTCTTTATTACGTATCTGTAATACTTTACTGTCTGGGAGCACTTTTTAAAATGCTAAGCACTTCTTAAAACTTAGCCTGGGGTATTACTAGGCCAAATTCAATACTTCCTGCTTGCCCTGCCAAGTCCAGCATGGCGGAGCCACTAATGCCTCTGAGAGCCATGCACATCACCTCAATTTCAGGCACACAGCCTGTCCACATTGCCATTAAGTGCGCTGAAGCAGTCTGCTCACAAGCCCCACTCAAATGCTGTATAGCCGGACCTTCTGCCTGAAAGAGTTAGAGTTTGTACTGGCAGTGTGGCCCAGAAAGCTGGCATTTCAAAATGGCACAGCTTTTTTTTCTTGTGCTACCATTGAATCAGAAAGACCTCTCTTAAAGGAGCTGCTGCACGCCACCAGCATACAGAAAGAAGTTGTGCTAAACTCTCTATTTTTGTGTCTAGAATTAAGCTCTCTCAGGTTTTAAAGTTTGGCATGTTGGTGCCAATTTGTAGTAGGGAGGTCACTTGTTGGTTCCTGTCTACCCTGGCTAACTTAGACCTGATATAATCACACATAAACTGTATGTATTAAATCACTGCTTGGTCCATTAGCTTCAGATTCTTATTGGCTAACTCTTACTTCTTTATTTAACCCATTAATCTATTAATCTCTATATCACCACATGGCAGTGGCTTCCTGGGTAATGTTCCCAGCATCTGTCTCCAGTAGGTCCATGGCTTCTCCCTGACTCCACCACCTTTCTCAGAGCATTACACCTAGCTTTCCCTGTCTGCCTAAGTTCTGCCTTACTATAGGTACAAAGCTGTTTTTTATTAACCAATAAAAGCAACACATAGACATAAGTACCTCTCATACCACTGGCTTTTACTTCTACTTTGGTCTGAAATGGTGATCCAGTCTCTAGGAATCTCAGAATGAGACTATGTCTCAGAGTTCTCCCCTCCAATTTTATAATTCTATTCCTGGGAGTAAAGGCATGTACCACTTCTGCCTGGTTTCTATGGCAAGCTAGTGTGACAACTGGGGTTAAAGTTTTGTGCTATTGATACATGGTCTATAAGGCTGGCCAGTGTGGTTGTTTTACTTTTCTGAGCCTCAGACAACTTTTATTTATCATAATACAAGTGAAATTCCATTACATTCTATGTGGAGTTATTTTAATGCCCATCATCTTTTCTGAAGTAGATTAGTGGTGCTAGGAATAGACATATCTTACCGTCACTAAAAAAGGAATCTGTGTTAAAAGCAACTTAACTGCAATATTCTGTAGATCTCTGAAGTGTTTGAAGGTGATATGGCTATCTAAAGAACTGTTTCATTTTCATAGAGACATGTGCTGGAGCATTGTCTGTTATTATTTGTATAGGTATACCTATGATGACCAGAAATTTGAGCAAATGTCCATCAATCATTTTAAAGGTAAGGATATTGTTGCCTTTGAAAGATCAGCAGGTGTTGTTCACCATAATTATAATACCTGAGTGGTCAGTGATTAGTCTTTATAATACTTTCTATTATTTTTCCCAGGAACATTTGTTAATTTATTGTTTGCTCCTAAAATTGGGGGAATGTTAATCTGGGTATTCCATTGCTGTAATAAATAATTTTCCCATAAATTCATTTCTGTGTTAGCCATATGAGGCTTTAATTTTATTCTCTGTTTTTCTGGCCCTATATATTTGACCCATCTTGTACTCTGTTTTACTTGAGACAGTGTTCCAATCCCCAAAACCTGAACATTTATCTCCCAAAGAGGCCAATTTGGATGTCAGGAATCTGGAGCAATTTTGGTTACATCCATACCTGTGTCTAGAAGACCTTAAAAGACATCATTTATTCATATTTTAAATATTGATTTTTGTTCATTTATAGAAGTTTGCCAAAATATTTGCTCTACAGTTTCCCCTGTATTTTTTGTTCACCCTTTTATAGCTTTTTAAAAAAAATCATTCAGAGCTGTATGGTTTCTTACAATAGGCATTAGGTTCTTTAATTGTTCTGGATAGGAGTTTCCTCCATTGTAACAGGAAATGACATGACCAATCGGCATGTTGGCCTACAATAGGCCCATCAAAGAGTTTCCCAATTGCTAAGTTACCTTGACTGTCCCTTGTTGATCTACATTCATTATTCCAATGTCTTCATTTGTCACACCTGCATCATCCAGAAAGGAGGGGTGTTCTGTTTGAATTAGGCTTTTAAAAAAATTATTGTTTCTAGGAATGACTTGCTTACAATACCTTGTAAGGTGACCTTGTTTGCCACAATTGAAACACTTGTCATCTCAATTTTTTTAAAACTCTGCAAATCACCCCTCCAACACAAGCATCATCATTTTCTCAAGATTCAATATTGATTATATATTGGGTTCATTCATCCAAGATTGTTGACCTTTCCTTTAATGGCTTAATTACCATTTTACATTGTACATTAGTGTTTCAAAAGTCTTATGAAGGTTTACTTTATGCCCTGTTTAATTTTAGTAAATTACTCAATTTTCTTTCCTACTTCTGTAATTCTATCCTAAGCATATAAAGCTGCTGCATGGCATAAATCCACAACACACTCATCAAGTAGGTATTTTCTATGTACATTAGCATAATCTCCCTCTCTAAGAACTTGGTTTTGGGAAACTTCCATACCTCTAGCTCTACTTCTCTATTCAATCATCTTAGCCTCATCTTTCCACCAGTTCCTCCATTGTGACTGAGAACCAGGCTTCAAGACTGCTGTAACAAGTCTTTCTAGTCTTGAGTGATAATTCTATGAGATGTTGATCATGAATTTAACATCTGCTTCGCAAAGGGTGAATGCATGCCATAAAAATCTATTGCTTCCTTGAATCTCCTTAAATCTAAGATTTCCCAGCTGGGCAGTGGTGGCACACTTATTTAATCCCAGCACTTAGGAGACAGAGGCAGAGGCAGGTAGATCTCTGTGAGTTCAAGGCCAGCCAGGTTTACAGGATAGCCAGGGATGTTACACAGAGAAACTATGTCTCAAAAAAAAAATAAAAAATAATATAAAAACAGCTAACATTTCCTCATGAGTCCATTTAACTCTTGAACAGCCTTGGGAATATCTATCATTTGGTAATTGTTCCTGTAATGTTACTGGAAAAATTAAACATGGCTCTTTGAAAACAGACTGTTCTTCCCTAACCTTAAAGTGAAATGCTGAGACTGTTGCCTCTTTAAATTCTTCTGTTTAGTTCTGAATATTTCTAAAACCTGTATCTTGGTATTCATATTAACTAACTTTTTAAAGGATAAGCCAATAATATTCAAACCAACAATAAAAGCAATCAAAATAATAATTAACATTATGTCAATCCCAGTTTAATTGATTATCCCTTCATTTAATTGCTCCGGATTTAAAACATTCATTGTATAATCCTAGAGAGATCCAACTCTCTTCATTGTAATAGTGTTTCTCATTTTTTTAATGTAGAAAAAAAGCCCTCTCTTTTTAAAAACTAATTCTCCTTTAAGAAATCCCAATTTTCTCACCAAATCTGCTGTTAATGATGGTGGAGCATAAGCCTGCATAGCATGTCTGACTGGAGAACACAGCTGGTGAACAGAATGGTTGAGGACAGCTGTTACTGCTAGTGCATCCCTGTGAGCTGAGTGTGTGTGGTTACAGCAGCACCAGTCACCTGAGCAGGTGTTAAGGCAGCTACCCAATGGGGCAGCTGTTGAAGGGGAGGGTTCAGGGGAGCCCACGACTCACGGGGAAGAGAGATCTAGCTGTCCGAAACCTGCACTTGGGGACTGTATGGAAAAGTATGCATGTCTGAAGTCACCCGAAAGCAGAGTCAGCAAGTCTATTCTGTGACATTCGGAGACCAGGCGATTCTGGAGTTTGGATGGCAGCTGTAGAATGTTGTAGAGTGGCTACAACAGGAAAACCCCAGACTTGATCAGAAGCTTGCAAAAAAAAAAAAAAAAAAATAGAGGAAACATAGTGGATCAGGTGAGGCCCCGCCTGCAGCTCCAGTGTGTTCCAGTGGCTACAAAGTCACAGGCAAGCTGCTTTTTTGTGAATTCATACTTTAAAGTTGGGCACTGATTGTTGCATGAATCCTAATTGGTCTTAATAATAAAAACCAGAGCCATATACTGGGGTAAACACTGAACGATCTGAGAGACAAGGAAGCAAGCCACAGTCTACTCTTATATTACTAACTCCTCAGCCCAAAAAGGGATGAGTTCCAACGTTTCCTGCCTTATACTCTTCTCTTGGCCCAGCCATATTCCTTCCTGTCTAACTGTACAGACCTCCAGGCCTCTATGGTTAACTAGCAGTTAGATCCATCCTCTGATTTTCAGGCAAGCTTTATTTGTTAGAGTACAAACAAAATATCACCACAGCTATCATAGTTATTTTAGTCCAACTTATTAATCTTTTTCATTATTTTACAAATTAGCAAATTTCTTTGTGGCATTTTCAT
This sequence comes from Myodes glareolus, assembly GCF_982192425.1. Classification (NCBI taxonomy): domain Eukaryota; kingdom Metazoa; phylum Chordata; class Mammalia; order Rodentia; family Cricetidae; genus Myodes; species Myodes glareolus. The sequence goes on along the minus strand of NC_142047.1, from coordinate 63,500,245 downwards.
ACATACTTTGGTATGTCTCTCCCCTATATTCCCCTCTCTTCATCTGCATTCAGCCTGCTTCAAACAATCCAACCAAGATATTCCCATTACAAATCCATGTCATATGTGTTCTATCACCATCTGCACCTCTCCTCACACACATGCCCCCCCAAATGCACCCCACAGCACACATGGTTTTCTTCTTATTTTTATGGCCTCTACACACTCATTTTCTTGTAAACACACAAGTATAAAATTTGGAGGCTAGGATCTGCATATAAAGAAAACACAGTATATTTCTCTTTGAGCCTGGGCCATATCACTTAGTATATTTTCTTTTCTCCTCTCTTATGTAACTTTCATGTCTTCATTGAAGGGGATTTCCATACTTAACTTAGGGATGTCACTCCAGATAGTGTTTTATAAGATTTTATGGGGACTCATAACCATGAGTCACATAGCCATGGAAGAGGACAAGAACGAGACACTGAGGCTCTCCTTATTGAAGGAAGAAGTTGTTTACCTCATTTGATAGATGAAGCATCCAAGGCTCAGTAGGATACAGCATCTTGCCAAGGTCAAACTGTCTTCAGAAATGTCCCATCTCTCAGCTGGAGCCAGGACACTCAGGTATAGCTAGGTTTTCTACCAAGGCTTATTCCACATGACTACAGATATTTCATTTCAGTGTCATCAGCCTTGTAAAATCAGATTCAAGTTATCTCTCAGTTGACTTTGTGAATGCTTGCTAACATTACATCAGAAGCTAGGATGTGCTGTTCTCTGGTACTAATATAGTACAAGCAATGAAGACACAGCCTCACTTCTGAGACTATCCCACAATTGAACCTACTTTTTAGAGTTAGAAAATTAAAGGGAGGAGATTTAGAAAAAAACTTTACATGTATTCCTATACAAATGAGAATACCCTTTCTTCTTCATATAAAAGCCACAGAGAATTTCTTTAGAATTTAAGTGTATCACTGTATTTTCTTATCAAAAGACTTCTAATTATGTCTGAGAGATTCTATACTTTTCTTTTGTCTAACAGATGATAAGACAGCACAAAAACAATTTGAATAAAGAATAAAGGCTCATTTTTGCAACATTTCAGTGGACTGATTTTTTACTTAGCTTCATTCTCTCTCTCTCTCTCTCTCTGTCTCTCTCTCTTTCTCTCTCTCTCTTTCTGTGTGTGTGTGTGTGTGTGTGTGTGTGTGAGTGTGTGTGTGTGTGTGTGTGTGTGTGTGTGTGTGTGTGTGAATGATGGAGATGGGAGTCACAGCATGCATTTTGAGGTAGGAGAACAAATTCCTGGAATTGGATCTCTCCTATTTTTCTGGATTCTGGAGAATCTAACTCAGGTAGCCAGGTGTCCATGGCACTGCCAATACAAGACCATGCCATCTCATTGGTCTATATGTAGTTTAAATTTCTATGCATACATTTTGTTACATAGACAGGGTACTAACCACATATAGAGATATTTGATTTTCACTATGTCTTAGTCAATATTCTATTTCTGTGATGAGACATTCAGCCACAGCACCTCTTATAAAGGGATGCATTTAATTGGGTTTGACTTACAGATTCAGAGATTGAGTTCATTATCAGCATGGCAGAAATCATTGCAGCATGTACACAGACATGGTGCTAGACAAGAAGCTGTGAGTTGTACATCCAGATCAACAGGCAGCAGAGAGAGACTCTGGGTTGGCTTTGGCTTTTGAGACCCCAAGACCCATCTCTAGCAACTTTCCTCCTCCAATAGGACCACATCTCCCAAGCGTTTCAGATAGTGCCACTCCCTGATGATGAAGCATTCAAATATATGAGCCTATGGAGGCCATTCTATTTCAGACCACCACATACTAATTGTTATATATTAGTTGCTTAGGTGTTTTATGCAATAAAGACTAATGTTTATTAATTAATTTTTATTAAGATCTCATATTATTTAAAGCATCACTTGGCATAGCATGCAATATTTGTTATAGAACAATTAGAATTAAATAATATGTAGTTTATGGGGTAAGGTTGAAGAGAATTGAATTACATGGTTTTAATTAAGTCCTTTAGCCAGTTAATAAATGCATTGTGAGTTATTTGATGACTGATATCTCAGTTTTCTCTCATAACAACTTTCAGATAGAGTTGGGAAAATTCTATTAAAGTCCTTAGCTGTGAGTCATGAAAGGTTATGGGAGAATCTTAAATGTATTTTTAAGTGTATATGATAAAAGTATATGAATGAATTCTCTCTGAAGTGGTTACACTGTTTACTCTAACTACATAAAAGGAAGGTATGAATTATGCCAATGATCAGTGGCTTTCAGAAGTCAGAGGAAAGATGAAGGTGAAAAAGGATGTAAGCGGGGTCTATAGGGTTGGGAAAGGTCTCTGTGTCCAGTGGAGGATATATGCTCTTGGAAGCTCTTAGATCACTATCTACCGAAAAGCAGTCTCAGCAAATGGTGTCAAAGTTTAAAGACTACAATGCCAAGTGTGAACTAACAAAACAATCAAACTATATGAGAGGATAGACTTTCAGGTTGTAAAAATGGGCCACTCTTTGGTAGGCTATTTACTCTGGTAATGAATATGCTTATACAGAAGAGGAGACACATGGGGAATTTCTGTGTCTTCCTCTCAAATTTAATGTGGGTCTAAAATTATTCAAATTTAAATATTTTTAAAAGATTATGGGATAAAAGAATATTGATGATTAAAAACCTTTCATAATGAAGACTTATTGGTTCTTCATATCTGACTATTTAAAAAATATAATGATGTCCTTCCACATTCCAATAATTGTGCTTCAATACACTTACATATAAGTTAGTCTTATATTCTTACACACCTGTATGTACAGATAAGCATATAAACAGTTAAGGTATGATTGTACATATTTGTTTACATACATGTACATTTAAGATTAATGTGGATATATGTACTCTAATGACACACTTGAGTGTATATGTCCATTTATATATGTACACATACATTAAATATATTCTAGTATCTATAGCTATACATATTTTTATTACACATGTATTTGGATATGTGCACATTTGCAAGTTTATCTATGTGTGTATATGTACACACTGAAGATAAAATCATATACATATTTAAGACATACCTATGCATACATATATTTACATGTAAGACACACCTGAATATATATGTATGTATACCTAAAATACACATTTAATGTATACTTTTACATTAAGAAACAGTATGCATATATTTGCATATTTTAGAAACAAATTTTATGGATTTCACATATACTTATTCTTAAGACATACCTGTGTACGTGTATACATAGATATATGTGTATTTAAGACATTCCTGTGTATGTATATGCACATTCATGTACACACATTTAAGATCAACTTATGTATGTACGTATACATGTAAATATGTAATTTAAAACATTCACAAATATTTAAACTCTTATTGAGTAAGCTAAAGAAAAAGTGTATAGTAGGAATTTGGTATGTGATCTCTTCTTTTTTAAAAAAAATATTTATTTGTTTATTATGTATACAATATTCTGTCTGTGTGTATGCCTGCAGGCCAGAAGAGGGCACCAGACCTCATTACAGAGGAGTTGTGAGCCACCATGTGGTTGCTGGGAATTGAACTCAGGACCTTTGGAAGAGCAGGCAATGCTCTTAACCTCTGAGCCATCTCTCCAGCCCCTGGTATGTGATCTCTTGATTGTATGTGTTATATACAACACTATGTTCTTCATAGGCATAGATAGTAATGGACAAAAATTCAGAATTTAATTACAAAACAAGTTGTTAAAAGAAATCATAATAATATCACCAAAGATGATGGGACCCATACACCTCAGAGCCCCACTTGAGGAAACCTGAGGAATATGATGTTTACAGAATTCAAAGCAATGAATTTCAGGGATTCCTTCTCTAAGAATTCACTCACCTCCAGGGCAATGCAATTTCCCTTCCATCCATCCTATCTTTCTTGCCTTTCCTTTGGCATCTTCCTTAAAGTATATTCTAGCTTTGTTTGTACAACAGCACCTCATTTATAAATGACATTGCAAGGGCTATTATTGAAGTTCTTTGCAGAATGTAGAAAAACTGTCACATTGAGCAGAGGCAAATGGTTTGCTGCAAACAGCAAATAAAACATACTCATAAATGATTAAAGGCACTCCTTAAGCAATCCATTCCATGGAAATGGAAATGTTGTCAGACAGAGAATTCATCTGTCTTGTGCATCTGGGATGAAGCAAACACCAGTTGCTTCTAATAGCTATCACATTATTAAGATGCTCATCAGGCCTCAGAAAGGGAAGCTCTCTATGACAAGTTCTACCCTTTAAGTGTGTTGCTGTGGCATCAATGGGACTTGCTATCATGACATGAACCTTATTGCAAAACTCCTTTTAATCATTTCAGTGACTTTATAAAGAAAACATTAACAAACTGGAAATCAGCAACATAACATGAGCAGCACAGATACATAAATATAACGTCTTATGTAGGTGTGCTTATGTGTATATGTGTGGTTACGTATATGTATATGGAGGTCAGAGAAAAAACTCCAGGGTCCTTACATGGCACTATTCACTGCTCTTCCTTTTTGAATTAGGGGCTGTCATAGACCTGGAGTTCTCTCATCAGACCAGGCTCAATCATCCATTATTCCCAGGGTCACTTCTGTCTGATGCCATACTGGTATGGCAAAGTAATGGCACCACATCTAGTTTTCTTACTTAACTGACTTACTCTCTCCCCAGCCCAATATAACCTTTCTTTATTGTAATGTACTTAGAGAGCTTCATTCTCAATATGTTCATGGAGAGTAGAAAGTTGTCAGGATACCAAGCAATGATGAAACCCATATTTCAACTTGTTATAGGGAAAAATCAAGGGCCTTAGAAAAAGTTATTGTCCATGATCACTTTTAGTTTATACTACAACCCACAAACAATGTGTGTGTAGAAGTGTGCATGTTGTTGTGCAAGTGTGTGAATATCTGTGTGCTGCTCCAATGACAAAGTCTTTTGTTTTCCTTAATCATACTCTGATCACTGAAACTGGATTTTGCTGAGCTGATGGGTCAGTTATTTCAGGGACTGTCCTATCGTGGCCTCCTCAACACTGACATTACAATGAGCACGGGCCTTTTCACAATAGTGTCGAGACTCAGATTCTCATTCCTGTATGGCAGGCACTTTATTATTTAAGACACCTTCTCAACCCCACAAAGAAGATTTTGATGTAAACTTCCTTGTGTCCCGACAAAAGATTATGAAAAGGAAGTCACAGAAGATGTATTTGATGCTCAAGGGAACAGAATCAAAGCAGGAGCTGTTATTTATAAACTATGCTTTAATTTTAATTTCCTTCCATCCTCCCTCCCTCTCTCCTCTTTCCTCTTTCTTTCTTTCCTCTCTCTCTCCCTCTTTCTTTCTTTCTTTCTATTTTTTAATTAGCTTAGTTCAGATAAAATTATATACAATTAAGTGCATCATTCAGTAGATTTAACAAATAGATACTACACGTTGTAACACCTATTTTCATAAGCTTTAAATGTTTCTACTCCCATTTGTATGAAGCCCCTCCCTTGGCACCCTGATAATCATTTCCCTGTTTCTTCACTCCAGATTTGTCTCCCCTCAGAATATCACATCAGTGGGAAAGCTATAGGTTTCTTTCATGCAGCCTGATATTTTGGCAGTTTTGGTTGTCCTATGTTCAGTCAATACATTCTGTGCACCAGTATTCTTTCTGTACTATGTCCATAGACAGAAAGAGAAAGTCCTTGAATAGTAAGGAAAATCTTAGGACCACTGATGTTGCAAAAGCTTATTTCCTTTTGAGAGAGATTTAGACACAACTGACCTGACCATCTACAAAAGACTTTAAACTGGGTATTGAAATCTCAAGTGAGTTTTGGATCAGGTGACATTAAAGTCTAACAAGAACATAGAAATGGAGGAAAAAGTTGGGCCTCAACTTTTCAGGGTTAGAAACAAATCATGGCACTGCCTAATTAGAGTAGAGTCTTGTTTAGTTTGGGCAACTTGTCCAGATTTAGGCAATATTTTTAAATGCAACCAATTCTTTTCTACAAACATTCAAATTCTGTTCAATGGACTCCCCTCCCTGAGGCAGACTCTGGTTTACTTCCAACTTGTATATTAACATCAAAATTTATTATCTATAAAATATCAATCTTTGTGTTCTTTTTGAACTGGTTATGCGACTAGATTCTTTATTTTCCTCATTTGTGAATAGAATATCTAGCCCTTGCTGATTTACTTTTAACTTTTTTATTTTATGTTATTTCTTGTAATCTATTGATTAATCACTGCAGTGCTAGGAGTCAGTTTCCAGGAGCTAGCAGACGCTAAGCAGGTGCTCTGCTACTGTGCCACACACCCAGACCTCTGTTCATTTTCTATCTGTGTGATAACTGTAATTTTACTTAAAAATATTTATCTTTTATGCTAAAAAGATAACTCAGGGCTTATGAGAACTTGCTATTCTAGTAGAATATCTATGTTTGCTTCCTAAAGCCTATGCCAGACATCTTACATTGCCCATAACATCATCTCCAGTATACCTGACCCCTTCTTCTGCCTTTGGATTGCACAAATTGTCACCTATACATATGCATGTGCGTGCGCGCACACACACACACACACACACACACACACACACACATTGGTAGTAAATTAAAATCTTTGAAGCTCATCTTTTGGCAACCAATTAAATTCAGGTTTGCAGGCTATATACAATGTACATCTTCTATGTTGTTCCAGGGGTGAGTCACACATTTCCATGGCAACACTTCTGTCATTTTCAGTTCCCTTTCCACATCAAATAATATGGTACATGATAAACTCTCCTCCATCCAGGACAGAACAATCTCCCAAGAGAGTTTTACCTTTCCACAGCAGATCCATCTAATGAGGCATAGATGCTTTTGAGAGAGGTATCTTACTTTCCAAAAATAGCAGGACTCTTCAAGGTATAGCACTGATAGAAGACCTGTAACTCTAGAGATAGGGTCAAATAAGAAAAGAATCCACAAGATTTGAGTGTCAGGTTCCTCTAAGATCCATTTTATTTTTTCAAATTGGCAGAATTCCATGGTAATGTTTATTGTTGGAAGATTTCAGAAAAAAACATGCAACTTTTTTTCCTGCACTATTATCCATACAGGTGACATTTAGTGTTTATTCTCATAGGAAACCCGTCATGGTAATAGCTCAAGTATGCATGACTTGTTTATGTCATAGATTGGTCTATAAGGATTCAGTCCTATTAATTTATTTTTACTTTAATTTCTTCTTTTTGAATCGTTCCTACTGTCCTATCCATCCCTATTTCAGCACTTGGAGATGATCTTGACGACACCCAGGTTCATCTCCATGAACTGAACTAGGACTAGAAAGAGAGCTCATCTGGTAAAGGCAGCAATCACTAAGCCTGACGACATGAATGTGTACTCTGTGACTTATGTTGTGGAAGGCAAGAACCAACTAGAAGTTATGTTCTGATATCCACATGTTCATGGCTCAACAAACACATGTAATTAAAAATTGGTTTTGAAAACAAGGAACCTAGAAAGATGACTCAGTGGTGGAGAGTACCTGATGTCCTTGCAGAGTACCGTGGTCCAGTTTCTAAAACAGACATGATTTCTCATAACCTCCTATAATTCCATTTCCACAGTGTTGGATGCTCCCCTCTGACTCTGATGACACCAGCATGCATATAGTAAACATACTATCTTAGTCACTGTTCTATTGCTGTGAAGAGACACAATGTCTATGGAAAGTCTTATAAAAGAAAACATTTCATTGTTGTTTGCTTGCAGTTTCAGAGGTTTAGTCTATTATTATGGTGGGAAGCATGGCAGCAAACAGCAGACAAGGTACTCTAGAAATAGCTGAGAGTTGTGCATGCGGATTCACAGGCAGCAGGAGAGAGACTCTGGGCTTGGAATGAGCCTACTCCCAGTGACACACTTCTTCCAACAAACCCAAACTTCCTATTCCCTTCAAATAGTGCCACTACTTGGTAACCAAATATTCAAGTCTGTGAGTCTATTCAAACTACCACAGCTACATATTTGTAGACAAGCATTCACATACATAAAATGAAAAAATAAATAAATTACTAAAATTATTTAAAGTAAAAACATGTAGAAATAAGTAAAAAAAATAGGAATTGCAGCCTATAAGCCATACAGTAAATAAATATGATCAAAACCATCAAGTGGGCTTTGTGTAGAAAATGTTTGTAGAGACAGCTTGGCTTATTAAAGTTACCCAAAAAGCCATTGTGCTTAGACGTTCTGGCTGTCAGAAGTGTCCTTTATATGAAGGCCTATCTTTTTCTTTACCTATCAGTTTGTGTATACCATTTCCTCTGGGTTTACCCTGGGCTGAGCAATTGTAATAAACAAATAAACACTCTATTCTGATCATTCTCATGGGTGCTGTCTCCTTTGAGAAAGCTAAGCACTGAGCTCAGAAGACAAATACTTTCCTTGGATACTTGAAATGTCAGCAGGGGACTCAAGATTGAAGCATCAGAACTATTCGCCTACCACCAACCTTCTTTAGCTCTTGCAATTGAAAGCACCTAACATCTCAAAGGCTTTGTGGAAGACAACTCACCTTTGTGAAAGACATAAGGATTCCTGAATTGTGGAGATGTGAGTTTATAATATTAACATTTCAAGCTCCTATGAATGAAATGATTGCCGTCATGGGAACACAGGCTGCTCACTTTTTTACAAAGAGTTTTTGGTGCTCATGATAGGAGCTATAATTACAAAGAGGATCTATCGTAAGTTTAACCAAAACTGAATGAATTTGCTTCTGTTCAGATGCTAGATCAATATTAGAATTTCCATGTGTGTAGGCAAGAGCCAAGCTCTGATTCTCTCCATCAAGTACCAAGGTCGGATCTCACCATACTGCTCCTGTATCTGAGACAAGATCTATTCTGCCACTTAGTCCTGAAGCTTAGCCTGAGCTTATATGTCTATGTTGGCTAAGACTCTGTTGGCTGATTCCTCAATTCAAGCACCTTTGAATTAAGCATTAGTAAGAGAGTAAACAGCATCAAAAGAAAGGACTTAAAGTAAAACAAGAAGGCATTTAAAACTAAGCAAACAGGAGAAGAGCTAGAGAGATTGATACCCTAGAAACCACATAGACTGTTGGTATCCAGAGAACAGCTATGAAGCTGTTTTGCACTAAATGCAAAACAGCTTCAGCCGCCCTTTGACCCTTGCCTTAGGACATAACAAATAAGTGAAATATTCCCTTTGACCCTTGCCTTAGGACATAACAAATAAGTGAAATATTCCCTGCCAATTGTTGTCCATCAAACAACAACACACGGGTTCCTATGATCTCCTGGTAGATTCTCTGAAGAAGCCCACATCTCTGCTGAGCACAGACTTCCACTGTAACCAAATGTCATTCACTTCCTTCCCTCTTCTGTTTTGAATCTTGTGACGCTCAGCATCTGATTCCTCTAAAACCTCCTGGAATTCACTGTAGCCAAGAGTGCCATTGCTGCTTTTCTTGTTCTTATTGCTACAAAACACTGGACAAATGAAATTTCAGGAAAGAAGAAGACTTGCTATGGCACAGTTTGAAGGCATAGTCCATTGTCTTAGCGTTGCTATTGCTGTGAGGAGACACCAGGGCCATGGCAACTCTTACAAGGAAAGCATTTAATTGGAGTGGCTTGCTACAGCTAAGAGGTCCAGTTGATTATCAATATGGTAGATGTCTTACTGGAGCTGAAAGTATACCTCTTGCAGGCAACAGGAACTTCACTGAGACTCTAGATGGTATCATCAGCATAGGGAACCTCAAGTCTGCCCCACAGTGACATATTTCCTCCAGCAATGCCATACCTCTTCCAACAAAGCCACACCTCCAAATAGTGCCACTCCCTGTGGGGTTATGGGGGTCAATTACATTCAAACTACCTCACTAACCCACCGAGGAAGGAAAGGAATAGTGGCAGGAATGTGAGGCATCTGATCACACTGCATCCACAGATAGGAAATCAATGAGTGCTGGGGCTCACCTCGCTTTCTCTCTTTACTCACTTCGGGACTACAGCCAATGGACTTCAAAGCAGTTCTCTCCTACATTAAATTTTCTGAGAATACCTGCATAGACACAGTCAAATGTTTTTCCATGACGATTCTAAAAATCAAGTTGAGAATCACGAAGAGCCATCAAAGACACTAGAGCCTTCTCTGTTACCATTGCCACAGTTCTGGAGAGGCATCTTGCTCCATGTTGCTGTACTCATAGTGAATTGGATGTGGGTAGAGACAGGTACTACTACAGCTGGCTCAGATATCTGACATGTAAAGGAAATAGATACAGTAAAATGAAAAGTGTGGCTTCTACTCCTGGGAGAGAGACATTTTCATGATCAAGAAAAATTTTCTTCAAACAGGAAAGAGGGGGTTCACCCAGGTGACATGGTGTTTGTGGATTAAAGGAAATAGCATATAGAGAAACAGCCTCTGTGATTAAGAGGAACAGAATTATTTTTACATTTACAAAATCCAGTGAAATATTTGCCTTTCTACATGACTTCTAAAGATACTTCTGATCTCAAAGCACTCTGCCTTCACAGTGGCCAAAACTAGTTATTAAAAGGGGAAGAAGATTTACTTTTATTTTCTGTGGCATTGTGTGTGTGTGTGTGTGTGCGCATGCATGCGCACACACGTGCATGCACATGCATATGTGCATGAACTTTCACACGCACATGCTTGTGTATGTGTATTTCCTTGGGGAGGAGGGTGTTGGATCTCCTAGGGAAGGAGTTACAAGCAGCTGTGAACTGCCTAACATGGATTCTAAGAGCAAACTCAGGTGCTCTGTAAGAATAGCACATGCTCTTAGCAGCCAAGTCATAATCTCTCTCTCCAGTACTGGCAGTGACTAGAGTTCTTTGACATGTGGATGCTGGTAGTGTCATCTGGATATTAAAATCAACCCTCAGCTTTTGTACATAAGAGGTTCTGGCTTCATCATTCTAACACTGGTCTCTCAGTTTTTCTGCAGGCTATTCCTGAGTCTTATTTCTTCCATTTTTCTATTTGTCAAGTAAAACTCCATAGATTATATGATAATAACTCAAATAGAGTATATACTTTGGGAACATATTTTAAATGCATGAAAGAATAAATTACATGTATTACCTTAGTCTAAGAAGGCAGTCAGTTTCACATATAAGTCTGGCTATATCAGACTTTATGGTGAAGGTTTTTCACTTTTATTTCTTTTTTTCTTTTAGTATTATAATTATTTGCTGATGATTTGGGATTTTACATAATGTACCCTAATTCTGCTCACCTCCAAGTCCCTCCATACGTGCCCCTTACCCTGGAATATCCCTCCCAAAAGTACCCTCTCAAATTAATTAAAAACAAAACAAACAAAAATCACCCCATTCTCTTTTTGCAGCCTCCCCCAAAACTCTTCATTCATCCCAGTGGCACTGGGAACTGCAGTGTGTCATGCACTATATACTCTTTGGTCTAATCAAGCCCAACCACAGATGTTAATTATAGTGAGTAGTGAGCCACTGGTCTGGTTCAAAGCCTCTGGCCTCTGGCAGACCATCATCACTGGTGACTCACTGAAACTCCTCTTGGATATCGTGCTATTGCCCCAGTCATGGAGATCCTGTAGTTATCATTCTGCAGAACTGGTTCCTTCAGATACTCCAGGGGGTCACAGAGAGGGTGGATGTTTGGGCGGGCTAGCCCAAGGCCAAGAATGTGGACCTGGGTGGGAACTAAGTGGGTAATTCTGGGCTGATGAGACCACCCCATCAGGCAAGGGATAGAACCAAATCTGCCATCCCTGTGGGGAGGTGTGGTACAAGTTCTTCCTAGTGTGAGGGGCCAGCTCTCCCGTGAAGAGTGGTGCCAGCTCTCCTGCTGCAGTATCCAAGGAGGGGCAGGATTAGCTCTCCCAGGCCAGTAAGGGTGGGACCAGATCAGCACAACACTCGTGTTTCTACATGAATATTTCCTACAAAAGCATCCATAGGCCTGTCTGCTGACACTTGACCCAAGTAGATGAAAGACACCCACAGGCCAGCCTGGGTCCCTGCAGTTCAGGCCAACTGAAGGCATACAGAGGCCAGTCTGGATCATCACAATCTGGGCTAACAGAAGGCATCTGCATGCCTGCTTATCCTACTCAGCTTAAGTACCCCCATTCCCTCTGCCTCCCATCTCACTTCCAGCAATCAGTCAGTAAGACTGCAGACATGGACAGGTCTCTCTATCACCCCATCACTGACTACTCTGTAACATACAAGATCCACTCTGCCCCTCAAACTTCCCCAACCTAACATTCCCCCTGGCCAACCATCACCCATGGCATTAGCAGCCCTCGGAGCCACAGGCACAACCTATTCAATTGAAGGAAAATGTGAGTGACTGGTCTTCCAACTGGACTGTTCCAGTTTCTAGACTCTAGGACCTAGGGAAGATCCTGTGCCTCTACCCCACACATCTCAACCCCACCAGCTGATCAACAGGTAGAAGTCCTGAGGACAGAGTGATTCACCACTCCCATACCTTATTGAACTCTGTAACTTATAAGACCCATTCTGCCCTCCAAACCCATAAAACCCATCATCTTCCCCCTCGCCAACCATCGCCTGTGACATCATAAGCTCCTAGAGGCACAAGCACTACCTGCATCAATTGGAAGAAGTGCTTCCTTGTGAAGAGCCTTCTCCAGCAACATCAGAAGACCCTATAGGCACAATCATCACCCATACCAGTCGAAAGTACAGGCACAGGGAAAACCTGCACCAGTTGGAATAACTGACTACATAGGAACAGACACAATTCACACCAATCGGAAGAACAGACCCCACTGGCACAAGTAAAGTTCACACCAGCTAGAAGAATTAGATGATATGCTAGATATAGGCACCCAACCCCCTAAAACTTCAGCTGAGACAACCCTACTTGACCTGACAGCCAGTCAATCACCAGAACCCTTGACCATTCAGGTCAAAGGCAATAATGGAAAGAGATAATAAAGGGAAAAAGACCCATTAAATGAAGACATTCAAAAGAATCAACACTTGCACCTGTAATAAACCCAAACTCAGATGAATAGAAGGCAATATAAGAATACAATTAACAATGTAAAGAACAATATGGCACCACCAAACTCCAGTGGTTCTAAAACACCAAGACCTAAACATTCCAACAATGATGAAACAGATGAATGCGACCTTAAAAATAAATCAATGGGCCCTGTAACCATCAAAGCTTTGGACCAGATGGCCTCCAGAAATAAGCATGTTAATCCCCACTTAGAGGGTTCAGCTCTCTAGGCCCTTGTTCGGAGAAAAACATCCCATTCCCCTACTCCCAGTCACCAAGTCCCAGAGATCCCAAGCAGCCTCCACACACATACTACTATCCTTCACAACATCTGTGACCACTGGAGCCTTCAACAAGACTGCCCTGGGAGAGGAGCCTCAGAGCCTTATCAGCATCCACTAGAGGCACTGGCCCAGCTGCACCTGGAGGGAACAGAAACCACCTAAGCCGCAGGGCCCACCATCACTGATTAGAGGAAGAGGGATCTCCTGAAGCACAGGCCCCAGCTGCACCCACTGAAGGAGAAGATGGGCAGATGGCAGAGTAAGAACACAGGCAACAGCAGTGTAAGATCGGTATGGCACTACCAGAGCCTAGCGGTCGTACAACAGGAAGAACTGAATATCCTAACCTAGGAGAAACAGAAGAAAATTACTTTCAATATAACTTTGTGAAGGTGATAGAAACACTTAAAGAAGAAGTAAAAGTTTCCTTAAAGAAATGGAGGAAAAGATAAACAAAATATTGGAAGAAATCAGTAAATAATTTTAAGAAACCCAAGAAAACAATCAAACAGGTGAAACAAACAGTTCAGTCATAAGATTTGAAAACTGAAATAGAGGCAACAAAGAAAATGCAAACAGATGGAATTCTGGAAATGGTAAATCTGGGTAAATGAACAGAAGCAAACTTAACCAACAGATTACAAGAGATGGAAGAGAGAATCTCTGGAGTTGAAAATATGATAGAGGAATTAGATTTATTGGTCAAAGAAATCATTAAATCCAACAAATCTTTAACACAAAACAGGTAGGAAACAATGAAAAGATCAAAACTAAGAATAATAGGGATATAAGAAGGAGAAGAAGCCCAACACAAAGGCACAGAAAATATTTTTTAAAAAATCATAGAAGAAAACTTTCCCAATCTAAAGAAGGATTATCCTATGATGGTACAAGAAGCTTACAGAACACGAAATAGACTAACCAGGAAAGAAAGTCTTCTTGTCATATAATAATCAAAACACTAAAGATACAGAACAAAGAAAGAATGTTAAGAGCTACAAAGGAAAAAGGCCAAATAACATACAAAGTCAGATCCATCAGAATCGCATCTGACTTCCCAATGAAAACTCTAAAAGTCAAAAGGTCTGGGTTAGATATTCAGGAGACACTTAAAGACCATGGATACCAGCTCAGACTGCTATATCCAGCAAAGGCTTCAATCACCATAGATGGAGAAAACAAGATATTCCACGACAAGACGAAATTTAAACATTACCTACCCAAAAATACAGCATTAAAGAAATACAGTACTAGAAGAAAAACTCCAACCCAAGGAAGTTATCTGTACCCACAGAAGCAAAGGCAACAAGTAACTTCACACCTCACATTAGCAAACCTCAAAGAAGGGAAAAACACAAACACTACCACTGAAAAATAACAGGAATAAACAATCACTGGTCACTAATATCTCTTAATATCAATCAATTCAATTCTATAAAAAGACAAAATTAACAGAATAGATACAAAAAACAAGATCCATCCTTCTGCTGCATACAAGAAACATACTCTTGTCCTCAAATACAAGTATTGCCTCAGACTAAAGGGTAGGAAAAAGACATTCTGATCAAATGGACCAAAGAAATAAGCAGGTGTAGCTATTCTAATATCTAACAAAATAGACAAAACTAAAGTCAATTAAAAGAGATGGAGAAGGACACTTCATACTCATTCAGGAAAAATTCATAAAAATAAAATGTCAATTCTGAACATTGATGCCCCAAGTACAAGAGTACCCACAAATGTAAAATAAACCTTGCTAAAACTTAAATCACACATCAAACTGCACATACTAATGGTAAGAGGCTTCAACATCCCACTCTCAACAATGGACAGATCTGCCAGGCAGAAACTTAACAGAGAAGTTTCAAAGAATCCAAAAGTGCTGTGTGTGCTGTTGAGAGGAAAAGGCGTCAATGATGGTACTCAGCTGGGAGCCCCATAAACTCTAACACAAATGGGCCAAGGGAAATCACTCACTTGTGTAATAATGGCATGACTAAAAACCACGAAGTTAACCAACCTCTCTCTGATTGGGTGTGAGGTCCATTCCAAAAAAGAAATACATACCTAGTACTGTCACTTCAGAAAGGAAGGCAAGGATATTAAGTAAAGAGGGTTCACTTAAAACATTCACTCTAACAACATAAGGAAACTTAAATGTCTTTAATATTGCCCCATTCAAGGAGTGTTCCCGCTTTCAGGTGTGTCTGCTAATCCTTGTCTACCCTTCGCACTTCTCTTCCTCACTCTCTTGAATTTAACTGAAGAACATTTTGTCTTTTCTGACTAAAACTAAATTTATTAACTTAATATAAATTCTCTTCCTTTCAGTGCCATATATTTTCAATGTTCTTTTAGACAATGAAGAATTTATTACTTTGGACTTTATTGTTCAGTGAGAGGTTAAAAAAAATCTTTCCAAATCCCATCATACCTAATTCCTACTTTTTACACATGCATTTAAATAGTCACTAGGTATAAAGATAAGAATTTATTTCTGATTCAGTATTAAGTGATGTTTCTAGTAATGGAAAGTTTATTTTCTTTTCTCAAAGGCTAACTGATATAGTAGAAATGGCTATCCTTTAACAGGTTTATGTATAAATCTAGAGCTATTCAGCTGCTATGAAATCTGTCCTGCCAATTTCTACCTGATATTGGACTTTTTTCCCTTTAATGTGGTAATATAGGAATAGTAGTAGCTGCTTTGCATCTCACTCATTAAAACTGAGTGGGACATGGGAAGTAGTTGGTTCACTGTGAGATATAACAAAAACACTTCCTGTGTCTTGTCACTGTAGTAGTGAAAATCCAGGCAATGAGGTGTTTCTTCTTCCTTTTTCCTTTTCTTCTCATTCTTTTCTCCCCATCCCTCGTGTGTGTGTGTGTGTGTGTGTGTATGTGTGTGTGTGTGTGTGTGGCCCAGAGTTGACACTTTATGTATTTCTTTATTATTCTCCACTTTAGTTTATGAGGGAGGACAATTATCTCACTGAACTTCTAGGGACCATAGATTTCTAAACTGGAAGGCTGACGAGATCCCGTGATCTTCCTGTGTTCCCTACCCCAGCTTCAACATTACAGACTCCACCACGGTTCCAGGGCTGCAGATATCACCATGACCAAACTTGATGTGAGTGTTGCAGATCTAGACTGAAGCCATCATCAAACTCTTTACCCACTGAGCCTCAACTCTCCATATTCAGGTTTTCCCTTTTTTTGCTTGATTGAAAGTACTGAAAATTGAATCTAGGTCCTCACACATAATAAACAAATGCTCTACCCTTCAGCTCAGTACATTCATTTCCTCAGAATCCAAATACAATAGCTAGACTTGAAACTGGCATATCTCTCTTCTTTCCTTTGTCTTTTTCTGCCACCTTACCACCTAAATAGATGAAAACTCTTGTTTCGTATAACCTCTCTGAAATCTTATTACAGTAGAATGTTTGTAGAAAAAGGCATCCCATTCTTGTAAACATTGATGATTCTTTATGAGGGAAAACCATGGCTTCATTATTTTCTAAAAGCAAAAACAAACAAATAAATGAATACTAGCAATCTGCAACTGAGAACAAGGAGAAAGAAGCACAGGTACTCAGGAAGAAGATGTGCATGATCAGCCCCTCACATCGGTGCTCAGAGAAACCTTTCTAAAACACTCCAGGATCTCCCCAAGCTGATACTGTGATCACAGTTTAGTGAATGGCTGCTGCACATCCCAGAACTGTATAAATAAAAACAGCTTGTAGGCCTAGAGTAATCCATCCATTCATCCACACACGCACGCATTCATACACACACACACACACACACACACACACACACACACACACACACACGAGAGATTGGGATTCCTCTCATACAGACTCATACTACAGACAGACATATTATTGAATGACTTGTTTTGGATAAAGCAAATAATGTCAGGAATAATAATAATAAAATCTGTTCATATTAGAAGCATGTAGAATATACTCAACTGTGAATTCATCATCCTTAGAATGCAATTGCATTATGAGCTCCTGGTAAAATTCCCATCTGGTACTTTGCATGTAGGTTTGGCTTTCAGGCTGACTGATAGGCTTGGGAAGAGATAATAGGTGTGAGCGCCTGGCATGTTTCCAGAGTAATGTTTGATGATATCTAAAGGCAATTTTCTTTGCTCTGAAGGCTGGTATCGGTTGTTACAGCTATGTATTAATTTTGCTTATGCATTTTTATTGCCTTTTTAGCCCAAATGTCTTTTTTAAAGAATTATTTTTACTAATTTATGTGTATGTGTTTGAACCTGTGTGAGCTTCTGTGCATCACATTTGTGCAGGAAGAACTATGGGCACCAGATGCTCTAGAATTTGACTCATCAGGCAGTTGTGAACTACCATATTGAGTGTTGGGAACTGAACCACATCCTTTCCCCTAGCTGTATGCACTCAGCTACTAAGCCATCTTACTCTCCAGCTCCTTGTTCCAAATTTCGAAGTAGAAACAGTTTATTTTATCTTTCCTTCTGTATATATGTATGGGTATGTGTATGTATATATATATATATATATAGGTGCCCACAGAAGTCAGAAAGGGGTGATAGATCCCACTGACCTGGAGTAACAGATCACTGTGAGCCAGCCAGCTTGCATGCTGGGAACTCAATTCAGATCCTCTGCAAGAAGAGCCAACACTCTTAACTCCTGAGCCATCTCTCTATTTCATTATGTTTGTTTTAATTCTGTGGCACAGATTCTGTTCTTGAAACTCTAAAGCGACCATAAATGTTCATAGTCAAGACTGACAACTCAATTCTGAATTTTTAGTGTTCTTGTATGATTTGTTCTTTGTAGCACGAGGATTGTCAGTCTGAGTTTTCTACTCCAAGTGCTGACTTTTTCTTTTATAATTGAAAAGAATCAGAAATGGATTTCAGCTTCTCTACTGGGAATAGGTTGGGGAAAACTTTACATTCACCCCAAAACACCAGTTTCAGCAGAGACACAGCTGTTAGGGAAAGTGTGTTGGGTCCCTAGAGAAGATTCCAGAAGCTCCATGTGTTTAAAAGGTATTTAACACACTCTGTTGACTTGTGTAGCAGATGCTGAAAACTCACACAGTCCTTGAGGGCTGTTCACAAAAGCTGGTCATACTTCCTTTCTGCTCATGCTGGGTGGCCTAATCACCAAACTGAGCCCCAACTCTGTCGAAGTCCAAGGCTACCAAATGATAAAAGTTTGTTCAGGGAAAATGTGCTGGCACTAACCTTCATTTTCTAAGATTCAAATGTGAAATTTACAGAATGTTTTCTATGTCCATCTTATGAAATGCGCTTCAGCTATGTCTTCTGTTTCCATGACTGCTTGAAAAATTTCATTTCTCTTTCTAGAAGTCTCTCTGAAGTCACATTCATGGGAGACTTCTGATAGGACTTCAGATGGTTGCCATCAGATCTGTTTTACCCCCTATCGGACCAGTCTATAGCTATTGGGGCAACTCTTTTCATAAAGATCTCAGTGTCTCGCTTTTTCATCTTTCTCTAAGGAATATCAGCAGTTTTTATGACAACAGCATCTATGCAACTCCAATGGCACTCTAATCTCTTAAAACTTCAAACATTTCAAGTCTACATTTCAAATTATACACTGGACTTTTTGTTTGTTTGCTTTTGTTCTTTTTTGAGTTAAGGTTTTAAGTTATAATACAAACTGATTGGCTTCCTAGTGGAATTTTCATGTGCATGCGTCTGTATCTGTGCATGGCTCTTACTCATTGTGTCTTTACCTGTCCCTTGTCTCTTGCCTCCCATGGTTCTATTTCTAATGCACTGCTTTCTGCTCCTCTGCAGTCTGAACATCCTGCTGTGATGGTAAATATTGATGGCTGACTTGAAAGGGTCTAGAGTCAGCTAGGAGACAAGTTTGGGCATGCCTGTGAGGGAGTTTCTAGGTTAAGTCAGCTACACTGAAACAACTCATTTTAATGTGGGCAGCACCATCCCATGACTGGGTACAAATTCCTGGACTAGGTACAAAGGAGAAAATGACATAATCATCAACATTCATCTCCCTCTTCTTCCTAACTATACATACTATGTGGACAGAAGCCTTATATCTCTTCTGCTGACACTTTCCTGCTGTGAGGACCCTCAATCTGCGAGCTAAGCTTAACTCCTTATTCATATGTTGCTTTTGTGGTATTTTTTACAGTGAAGCAAAATTATTTTTTGTTTAAATTTCATTTGTGCTTTTTTTGATCTCAAACACATTTTCAGCCATATTAGAGCTCAAGCCTGAATGACCCAACTGTTTTCTCATTATTACCTGTTTCTCTGTGTTATCATTTTTTTGAGGTCAGCTTAGATTAGTAGCTTGACACTACTTCTAATAGACTGTCACCTTCCTTTATTAAACTTTCTCAAGTTTTTACTTACATTTATCCCAATTCAAGCCAATTAAAGGGGGGGCACATTTATGGACTTGTTATTACAGAAACTTAGCTTAATGGTAAATGGTATAATATGTGTATATAAATATATAGTATACTTGAATATAATTGCATATAATGTATATGCTGTGGCATATTTTGGGCTATATGACATTATATATTAAAGATTAGCATAGTATAGTACATATACTGTGTGATTAGTCTATTATCTCACATTAATTGATTATGTTAATTTTTAACTTGACAGGATATAGAATTACCTAGGAGACAAATCTGCAGACATGCTTATGAGGAAATAGCTAGTTTAAGATTGATTCTTGAGAATGTCTGTAAATGATTGTCCTGATTAGGGTAATTGATCAAGAGCCGTATTCATTGTGAATGGATCCATTATGTGGGCTGAGGTCCTGTATCTGTAAAATAGAGGACATGAGCTGAGTACTAGCGTTAATTTCTCTCTGGTTCCCAACTTCATGTGATACACTTACTTGCTTCAGTCTCCGCTGCTATGACCTCTCTGACATCATGATGAACTGTTTCCTTGAACTCTGAACCAAAGATAAATATTAGGCAAGGCATTCTATCACAGCTACAGGAAAATAAATGAAGATACATGTTCATATTCACATCTGACTTCATTAATGTTAAATTTCTAACAAATGTCAAGGGTGTTCTTATCACTTCCTGTTGATGTCTTAAGTATTCCTCATCATTTCTATTAACAACAGCCTCAGATAATGACTATATGAACTTCTGTCTTGACTAGTCTCTTTAACAGTATTTTACAAGGGATTAAGTCATTGACTCCAACTGATCCTAATTGATTCAGACAATAAACACCATTATTTATCAACCCATATCTATAAACACATACTGTCATTCTTTGTGGTAGATCTTAAGAAATCATTCCAGCATTTTATCTACTGCTTGCAGCAAATGATACACATGCATTATTCTGAGTCAGGAGCACAGAAGAGTACATAACTTTAGACTGCAGCTATACATTAGCTTACGGTATAAAAGTTGATTACATGGGGAATCTAAGGCAAGTAAGAATGGTTGTTACATTGTTCTCTTAAAGTCAGGTTAAGCAAACAGTAGGATAGCAGTCTTAGGTAACTTCCAGGTATATTTTTAACTTTGACTGTGAGATATTGCAAATGACCCGGTCTTTAGAATGTAGGAAGTATTTTCAGAATATTGTATCAACACACTAGATGAGTATAAGAATGCAATGTGTGGACCTAGTATCTACTCAGCTGCAAGGTCTATAGCAGCCTTCTCTTTTCATTGTGCAGACACCAACAGGCATCTTACTGAGGCATTGTCTGCAAATCCACACATAACAGATGTCTAAGTTCTAAGATCTCTAACCTGGAAAGTGCATTTACATCAAAGGAAGTATTGGTTTCTAGACGACCTTCTGCTCCACATCCTAGGTCCTTTCCCCTGCACTCTGCCAGGGCAATGGAGAACCTGACTGCAAGAAGCTTCCTCATCTTTCATAGAGGCTCTGATTTCTCATCTGTCATGGAGGCTCTGATTTCTCTTTCTAGAAACCACACTATGCTGTCTGTCTAATTCTGGGTCCTGAATTCTCCTAAGATTTTCCTTGTATTATTGTCTTTCTGTCCGTTTCCCATGATATTAAAAACTACTCTAATAAATTCTCAGTAACCCATCTCAGTATTTTTTTCAATCCCCACCATTCAAAACCTAATAATTATTGTGAGTTATTTTTCCTCTTACCAAGAATTTCACTCTAGGCAGACACATACATTCACACATGCACGCGCGAGTCTTCCTTAAGCTACAGTGTCTTTCAAGTCTATTATATCTGCCTCTACACTGGCAGATATACACCAACAGCTTTCACCAACTCAGAGTGTTCTCTTGGCAAAGACTTCTTTGCATATCTGTATTATCAGTGACTTCCTTCTATTTGAAAGAAGAAAATGTGCTAAAAGTATCATTACTGACATTATAAAATTTTACTTTAAAAGATATTGCATGGCTGAAAATGCTAATAGAAATTGTTGGTATAAAGTAGAATGCATAATTTTATGTTGAATTTAAAAATTATACTATTTATTACATTTGTTATGTATTAATAAAATATTATGATGAAAATATGAATGCACAATTGAATCTGATAGAATATTCTTCTGATATCCTAAGTACAAAGGTGTGGCCACTCTCAAAGTGTTTGCTAATGTCACTCAAACCAATATTATGAATGTTAAGAGTTTAAGTCTAATGTGAGTAAGGAATTTTGAATGATTTTGATTTAATAGCATTGGCTCATGGGTGATGCTGACAGTTGAGGAGATCTAAATCTCTAAAGGCAGGGGATATATAGGAAACTATGCTCTGAATATTCAGTGTCCCTATACTTACTTTAAAATGTATTTTTTCAGAAATGTGACAAGGCTGAATTCATAGTAATGTAAAGCCATAATGCAAACATAGGTATAGGAAATGTGCATTTATTTTTAATCAATGATTATTATTTGTGTTTTAATTATGTTTTAAATGATAATGAAAGTGAAAACATCAGGTGTTGTACTTACTATGCTAGTTAATCTCAACTGTTAACTTGACGAGATCTAGAATCTTCTAGAAGATGGACTTCTAAGTATGCCTGTGAAGAATCATTTTGATTGTATTGAATGGGATGAAAAGACCTGCACTCCGTGAGCAGCAACATTCCTTGACTGGGATCTTGAACTGTATAAATGTGAGGAGTGACCAATATTCATTATCTCTCTTTTCAGGACTGTGACAGTCATCTGTATACTTATGTGCCTCAGATTTCTGCCTTTTGTCTCAACACACACAGAAGACTCTACCTTTGAACTGTGAGCCAGAACAAACCCTTTCCTCTCAGGCAACTGCTATTAGAGTATTTTATCACAGCAACAGAATAAACCAACATGGTTCTGGATATCTGACTATAAATCTTAATACTAAACCACTTGTTAACAAATTTGTCTTTATCATTGATGTCAACACATTGTGTAGCACTGAATACTAACCTCTTAGTTTGTATTGTTTTTAAAACAATACAATATTATTGTGCTACTCAGTGTAACCTCTTGTTTTTCTGTTTTAGACAATTGTATTTATTAACATACAGTAGGGAATTTTCTGTCTTCACTGATGACTGTCTATGCTTTTCTAGCATTTGCCTTCCAATAAGTTCTCATCCTTTTATTCCAGCTGGTCCCTTCCCCTCTCCTGTTCCCTCGCTGTCTCCTTGTTTGTTCTCCATGCACTCGGGGCACAGTCTCCACCAGAATATCCCTGCTTGTTTCCCGATTATACTTCCTGTGTATTTTCACTGCCTAAATGATTATTCCTTGTCTTTCCTTCAAGTCATCTTCCTGATACACATGAAACCCCAAATGCACACTGTCTGTTGATGACGTGTTCATGAGCACACAGGGGAAAGCAGCTAATGTTTCCCAGAATATTATCTCAACTTTGTTCCTTAGGGTGTGATTTTGACAACTGGCAGTCTTGCTCTTCAACGTAAGAAGTGACAGCCCCAAGGCAACAGGAAAGTCTTCTGACTTCGGAAAAGGCTCTGAGTCCCCTGGCTCCTGATGCAGCTGCTGGTATGCGCGGCCAGCCAACAAGTGTTGCTGTTGCACCTGTGTGAGCTGTGTGGAATGCTCTAGGTGTCCTGCAATGATTCAGAGCCATCTGGAGAGCAAACCTGGTGCCAGGGAATTAGCAAATTTGGACACAAATCAACTTACTTAAAGAAAAATAAAACCTTTTCTGTATTTTGTCCTCCGAAAAGGATAAGAAAATGATAGATGAGTTAAACAAAAAGTATCATATTTTATGCTTCTTTGGTCTTCCATCCCCTGCCTTTAATTACTTTGTCTAATATTACCGTATGCACAAATGAGAGCAGCACGTGTGTATGGCACCAGCCTATAGACATTCTGCCTAATGGCTGATGTCATTTCAACTTTACAAAATCTGAAGATTCAGGTAGAGGAAATTTAGAAAACCAAGTCCTTATCATTTGCAAATAATTTTTGTAAATTAGTGCTCTCTATAATGACCTATGCCCCTTTCCTCTTAACTGCAGGTTGTCCTTAGTAAGTTCCTTCCATGGTGACAATGGACGGGGGTGTTCACAAAGGGCATGACTTTTCAGCAGAGTATCCTGCTCGGTGCTTGGTCACCCACCAACTGACGTTTATCTCGATAGATTGGACTTTTGGTAGCATTAAATATAGTACTCAGTCTTTTGCTTTTACTACCCCAAGTCTGTAGCAGTAATTGAGCCATGAGAAAAATACTAAAGTGCTCTAACTCAGGAAAGTCCTTCAGAACAGTTTTTACAAAAGTGTCAAGGTTATCAAAAACAAGGCAGAACAAGTGACTTTCACTCATAGCAGAGCTCACACCCGGACTCCTGAATTTGATTATTGAAGAGAGAAGAAAAAGTATGCAAAAATTAAGGAAATGAAAACCATATTGATTTCAGCTATTAATTGCCTACCAATGCCAGTCATTAGTTATGCCGTAGTAACCGAAGGCAATCAGTGAGGTATGCTGTATATATGTATGTGGAGACACTATAGACTACTGTCTCAGGATTTCTGTTGCTGTGAAGAGACAGTATGACTACAGCAACTCTTTTAAAGGAAAACATTTAACTGGGGTCAGTTTACAGTTTCAGAGATTTAGTCTCTTATTGTCATGTTAGGAAGCAAGGTATCATGCAGACTTGGTAACAGAGAAAGAGCTGAGAGTTCTTCCATATTGACTCATGGGCAAGAGGGAAGTGGTCTGAGACACTGAGCATGGCTTAAGAATATATGAGACCTTAACTCCCACTTCAACAGTTACACAATTCTTCCAAGAAGGTCATAACTAATGCAACAACGCCACACCTCCTAATAGTGCCACTCCCTTTGTGGTGGCATTTTCTTTCAAACCACCACATTCCACTGTCTGGGCTCCAAAGACTTGTAGCCATATCATAATGTAAATTTGCATTCAGTCTTACTTCAAATTTCCCTATAGACTGTAACAATCTCAAACCTATTTAAAAGTCTATATTCCAAAATCTCTTCTGAGATTCATGTAATCTCTTAACTCTAAATCTCCTATAAAATCAAAATCAAAGAGCAGATCACATATTCCAACAACTAATTGCACAGAATATACATTACCATTACAAAACATGGGGAAGGGAGCATAGTGAGGAAACACTGGATCATAGCACACTTTGCCTCACCATGTCTGATGTCAAAGCATTCTTCAGATCTCCACCTCCTTTCAGCTTTGTTGACTGTAACAGACTTCTTTCTCTTTGGCTGACTCCACCCCCTGTTAGCAGCTTCCCTTGGCAGGTATCCCACGACTCTGGCATCTCTAACATCTTGGAGTTCCCAAGTCAATTCAGGTTTCTTCACAGCTACACACAATGGCCCCTCTAGGCCTCTATTCAGGGACACCCCAGACACATGCCTAACCTCAGGGTCTTTCCTTAGTCACAGAATAAGGTTCCATAAAGCCTTTATTATATTCTTGACTACAGAACCATGTGGCCAAAGCGACCAAGTTCTGCTCCTTCCTGGGTCTGTAACGTGGCAACTTCACTCTTCCATCTTTACTGGTTTTATGTTTTCTATGCTTTTTTTCACTGCTTAAGTTTGTCTATCTTGAAACTAGATACAGAGACCAGGCTGGCCTCAAACTCAGAGACCCTCTAGCCTCTACCTTCCTAGGGCTGGGATAAAAAGCATGCACTACCACACCTGGCTTGAAGATTTTCTTTAATTCCTTTTCACATATTGAAAACTTAGGTTGGTGGGTTCATTCTTTTTCTTAATCTGCTCATCTCCTGGAGCATAGGACTTAGCTCTATTACCGTTCCTGGTGCTCCTTTTCTCCTCAAACTTTACATTTTCTTATTTGTTTTCATTATAAATCTATATGAGCGATCAGTAATAACCACATAACAGAGTCAATATTAAGCTGTCAATATTAGTCAATATTAGGATTTCTTCTGCCAACAGAATTAATCTAAATTTCTTCACTTTAGCCTCAGGCAGACTCTTCCAACAAAGGCCAAAAGCAGCCAAATTCTTCTCCAAAATATCATAAGAATGAGTAATATCTAAGCAACATACTAAAATTTTTCTTGAGCCAGTCACCTGCAGTCAATCCACTCTTAGCACCACTGTCCTCCATGCACCTACTAATATGGATCACTAAACATCTCTTAAAGCATTCCACTACTTTCCTAACTTGAACTCCCAAAATCTAAATTCTTCCAAATAAAAGCATTGCCGGGCATGTTACAGGAATACTTCAGTCCTGGTACCAACTTCTCTATTAGTTAGGGTTGCTATTGCTGTGAAGAGACACCATGACCACAGCAACTCTTACAAAAGGAAGCATTTGATTGTATTGGCTCACTTGCAATTAGACTATTGTTGTCATTGTGGGAGAAAGTCTGAAAACAGGAATACTTGATGCTAGAGAAGGAACTGAATATTTTTACAAATAGGCTCATAGGCAACAGGAAGTGTTTTGAGACACTGGATTTGGCTTGAGCATGTATGAGACCTCAATGTCTGCCTCCACAATGACATACTTTCTCTAACTAGGCCACACCTACTCCAACAAAGCCAAACCTCCTAATAGTGCAACTCCTTTTGGGGGGCATTTTCTTTCAAACTACCACAGCTACCTTTTGCAACTTCCTATGAATCTAAATCAATAGGTTGTTTCAAAATTTTCATAAAATTCAAACTTAGGGAACTATACACTTACTGGTCCTTTTTTTTTTCCTCTTACCATTTTCCCTTAGTGAACATTAGGATAAAACTATGCATTTTTTGAAATTAATTATATATGGAGAATTTTATATAAAGATGTTTTAGTAACATACTATTTAAACTGAAGTACTCAAACCAAATTATTAATTACGGAACTGTTTGCAGAGGGCCTGAATTCAGTTCTCAGCACCCACGTCAAGTGACTCATAACTACTTATTACTGCTGGTGCAGAGAATCTCAGGCCCTCTTCTGGCTTCTGAGGAGATTCCCAAACACATGTCACCACTGCACACAGACATACTTACATACACTCACACACACACACACAAATAAAATCTTTAAGAATGTTAATTAGGAAAATATGTGTTTAGTCAGAACTCATTTTGTATGAGGTACAATATATACTTCTGTTTGGAAAATAGAACCTAATCATGTGTTGCTCATAGTCTCAATTGAGTCTAAATTTTGTGTCCTGCAAAACTCAATCAGCTTTTTGGATGAAGGCAGAATGGAAGTCGTGAATCCATGACAGGAACTTTATACTTTATGAACTTACCCTCATCAAATTATGTAGCAGAAAATATTAAACCTTTGCAAAGTTTGCCAAAGCCAATGTGTATTATAGCTGAATAAGGAGGTTAAAGCAGGTCTTTAGGCCAATTGACCTCTCAATTCTGGTCATAGAAACCTGATTTGTGTAATTTCCTTACTGTGATAATGTTCACGCTGTGGATTTGTTAGGGAACACTAACTGTACCATGAAATACAAGGTTCCGTTCTTCCTAACTGGTCTGCATTGGACCACAGAGGGGCACTATCTTTTGCAACCTCTGAGAGCATGTGTGACAGTTGTAGTTGGCATCTATATTTACAACCAAAAAGACAGAGCTATGGGGACAGAAAATCTTTTTCTGGGCTTAATCTTTTTCTAATGTCCCAATGTCATTGGTGATCTACTTTGAAAAGACTTATTTTTTTTCACTTCCCATGAAGGTAAGAAGAGGAATTAAAAGCAAAGGGTATCTTATAATTCTAAATATTATTCTTAATGATATCTATATATCTATACATATACACACATGTGTGTTTCTGTGTCTGTGTCATATATTTGTGTGTTTGTACACATGCAGTAAGTACCTGGGGAAGAGAGTAGATTGTGCCGGGAGCTGGAGTTATTTATGAGCATCTGTGAGCAGCCCTATATGAGTGCTGAGGTTTGAACTGTGGTCTCTACAAGAGCAGCAGGCACTCTTTACCCCCAGGTTCTTTCTCTATCCAGTCTCTGAAAATTCTAATACATGTAGTAGCCTCTTCCTTCCTATTTCCATTTTCTATGACCTTCTTTCTCACCTTTAAAACCAAAGGAGTACAACCATCCATTCCTCAGTGAAGAAAGGGCAGTTACCCTAGGGAATCATCTCCAGGATTTAGTTACTTGTTCACAGTCCAACCCACAAAAGCAATGCTTACCACAACCTGAAAATTTATGGTCACCAAAAGGGTTTCACTTTTAACTTCGGTTGAAGCTGTTCAGGATTTTAGGGTGTGCTGTCACACAGGGAACTAGCAGAGCCAGAGTGGGTGCATTTACAAATACAGCGACTCAAGAAAGACTGACTATTCACAAATAGCTGCTGGTGTTAATGAGTCCAGCGTACTTCGTTAGTGGTTCTAGCTTATTTAATACAATCACATTTTTAAAACAGCAAGAACACAAAAACTAATCCTCAAAAGAATCAGTAAGTTGACTAGAATTAAACACCCTCCCTTTATAATATATATTAAGCTCCACAGTAACTGACTTTTTTGAAGAAAATAATGCTTCTATTTAATTCAGTTTTAGATATAGATCCCAAGTATTTTGTAGGTTCCTTCAAAATACTCTGAACTTCCTCAAAAAGCAAGCAAACAAACAAACAAAAACCACACTCCTGAATTCCTCCCTCAGAATTCTTATAATAGCTTAGATTCTATACAAGGTAATCTCAAATATTCTCCATGACCTGCGGTCTCTTCTGTCATTTGCTTTCTCCCCAAACATCACCTTCTGAGACATGCTTATGTCAATGCAAGTTCTGGGATGATAGGCCCTATGAATACTCTGAAATCTTCTGTGGAGTCTTGTGGTTCTATTCATCACCTTAGCTTCCTCTGTTGCCCTCAGTGAAGCCTGTTACACGTTTTAATTAACACTAGTTACAACTTTTTCTTCAGAAAAATCCTAAAGATAAAATTCTGAGTTACTATATACCTTTTTAACCATCGTCAAAAAGCATTTTGTCTTAAAATGTTACCGTTAATCATTAGTGTTAATATGTTAGTGTTGAGCATTGATTAGACAGAATTTAGAATCAGTTCTTCCAGGATCGCCAACAGTCAGGCCTGTTCTTTTGCACCCATGCCACAGGGGTCAGTGCTTCTAGGAGGGGAGATGCCACTCTCCTGCTAAGGCGGTGGGTGAGGGGCAGGACCAGTTCTCAAGTGCCCAGGCCAATGGGGCCTGTTCTCCCATGGTCCCTGATGGTAACACTGGCTGTAGACATCAACACAGACCTGATGGTGGTACAATGGCTAACCCTGACATGACCTCAAGCTACAGTTTAGGCCTGAATATCCTGAGGCCATGTTAGTGTTCAAGGACCAGGTTGTTACCAGGTCACAGAAAAATCTGGGTGGCCTGCTGTCATTCAGGTCAATGAGGATGTTTGGGTGTAAATACCAGAACAATTCTATTTTGGAATTTGACTGCAACTTCCAATTCCCTTGATCCAATTCAAGGAATAAAACTACAAAATTTGAAGTAAAAATGGAGTTGGCAGGAAATCATTCTGAGACGTAGACAAGAATGTCCAACTTTCTGTCTTCAGTTTCACCACTTGGATTTCATGCATAGAATGTGAAAGTGATGGAGACAGTAGGAAGTTGCATTTGTAGAGGTGATATTAACATACAAAGTTAATAATGACAGCACATAGTAGAGAAGCTGCATTTGGGGAGCAGGATGTTAAAGCTGACCATTTGGAGGTGTGTGGGCATACAGCCTCGTTTCTAGAAGAGACAATATGTTCAGATCATCAGAGTTGGATTCTTTTTTTTTTTTGGTTTTCAAGTATCATTTTCTGCTGTTTAATGGTTTCATGGGTAAAATAAAAGGAACTATCATATTTATAATGAGAGGTGCATAGAATTTTGCAAAGTGAGTTGCTCTTCTGAAAATTTTAAACATAGTCTGCTATTAACAATTTGTAACTGAGTTCATTTTTACCTTAATATTATGTCATCAGTTCACTAGATATACATTAATACTCCCCATTTTAGAAAACATAGTCAACACATTTTCACTCATTCAGTTATTTGGGAAATACACTCTGTTAAATCTTTACATATAATAAATATACACTGAGAGATCATTCTCTTCCCGAAAGTCTACAGTACAATCTTATTTTCTTTTTTTTTTAAAGTAATTTTATTAAATTATAAAAGTTTCCATTTCCGCCCCTCCTCCCAACACCCTCCCACTCCCCCCACTCCCTCTCCTCCACCCTCTTCGTCCCTAAGGGCAGTCAGGGTCTCCTGCCCTGTGGGAAGTTCAAGTTCCTCTCCCCCTCTCTCCAGGTCTAGGAAGGTGAGTATCCAAACAGACTGGATCCCAAAAGTCCAGTATATGTAGAGGAAACAAGTCCCAGTGTCATTGTCAATGGCTTTTCAGAAAGACTCCTGTCCAGCCACATTCAGAGAATCCGGCCACATTCAGAGAATCTGGTTGGATCACGTCCTCGTTCAGTCCCAGTCCAAATGGCCTTGGTAAGCTCTCATTAGATCCGTCCCCTTGTATAAGTGGGTGATAGTATCCTCGCAGTCCTTATTTCCTTTTTCATTTTCTTCGTCCTTCTGCTCCTCATTTGGACCTTGGGGGGCTCAGTCCGGTGCTCCAATGTGGGTCTCCGTCTGTATAGCCATCCATCGCCAGATGAAGGATCTATGGTGATAAGCAAAATATTCATCGGTATGGTTATGGGCCAAGGCCGGTTCAGGCACCCTCTCCTCTGTCCAGAGAACAATCTGGGGATCTCTTCTTGGACCTGGGATTCCATATATAATCAAGTCTCCTGTAAACCCTAAAATGACTCCCTTAGTTGAAATATATTCTTCCCTGATCCCATATTCATCCTTCCTCCCTCCCCCCGATCCCGGTCCACCGAGCTTTCCCCATTCCTCCCCTACTCCCTTCTCTCTAACCCTCTCCCCTTCCAACAAACCTCCCCCCCCCCCCATGCACCCGAGGTTACCTGGGACTCTTGTCTATTTCCTACCTCCTGGCAGATAGCTAAATAATCTTCATCAGGTTCATCTTCTTATTTAGCTTCTCTAGGATCTCGAATAATAGGCTCAAAGACCTTTAATTATGGCTAGAATCCACTTATGAGTGAATACATACCATGTTCCTCTTTTTGGGTCTGGCTTACCTCACTCAGTAAAGCGTTTTCTATTTCCATCCATTTGCATGCAAAATTCAAGATGTCATTGTTTTTTACCGCTGAGTAAAACTCTAATGTGTATATATTCCACACCTTTTTTAACCATTCTTCTATTGAGGGGCACCTAGACTGCTTCCAGGTTCTGGCTATTACAAATAGTGCTGCTATGAACATAGCTGAACAAATGCTTTTATAGTGTGTTAGGGCATCTCTAGGGTATATTCCCAAGAGTGGAATTGCTGGGTCCTGAGGGAGGTTGACTCCCAGTTTCCTGAGAAACCGCCACACGGATTTCCACAGTGGCTGCCCAAGTTTGCATTCCCACCAACAATGGATGAGTGTTCCCCTCATTCCACATCCTCTCCAGCATAGGCTATCAGTGGTGTTTTTGAGTTTGGCTATTCTGACAGGTGTAAGATGATATCTCAAAGTTGTTTTGATTTGCATTTCCCTGATCGCTAAGGAGGTTGAGCATGACCTTAAGTGCCTTTTGGCCATTCGAAGTTCATCTATTGTGAATTCTCTGTTTAGATCATTACCCCATTATTTAATTGGGTTAATTAGGGTTTTAGTGTCTAGTTTCTTGAGTTCTTTGTATATTTTGGAGATCAGACCTTTGTCTGATGAGGGGTTTGTGAAGATCTTCTCCCAGTAGGAAGGTAGCCTTTTAGTCTTACTGACAGTGTCCTTTGCTTTACAGAAGCTTCTCAGTTTCAGTAGGTCCCATTTATTCATTGTTTCTCTTATTGCCTGCACTCCTGGGTTCTGCTTAGGAAGTGGTCTCCTGTGCCTATATCTTGTAGACAACTTCCCACTTTCTCTTCTATCAGGTTCAAAGTGGTCAGATTAATGTTGATGTCTTTAATCCATTTGGACCTGAGTTTTGTACATGGTGATAGATATGGATCTATTTTCATTCTTCTACAGGTTGACATCCAGTTATGCCAGCACCATTTGTTAAAGATGCTATCCTTTTTCCATTGTATACCTTTAGCTCTCTTGTCAAAAATCAGGTGTTCATAAGTTTGTGGGTTAATATCTGGGTCTTCTATTCAATTACATAGGACGACTTCTCTGTTGTTATGCCAATACCAAGCTGTTTTCAACACTGTTGCTCTGTAATAGAGTTTGAAGTCGGGGATGGTAATGCCTCCAGAAGTTCCTTTATTGTATAAGATTGTTTTGGCTATCCTGGGTTTTTTGTTTTGCCATATAAACTTCATTATTGTTCTCTCAAGGTCTGTGAAGAAGTTTGGTGGGATTTTGATGGGAATTGCATTGAATCTATAGATTGCTTTTGATAGAATTGCCATTTTTACTATGTTGATTCTCCCAATCCAAGAGCAGGGGAGGTCTTTCCATTTTCTGGTATCCTCCTCAATTTCTTTCTTCAAGGACTTAAAGTTCTTGTCAAATAGGTCTTTCACTTCCTTGGTTAGAGTAACCCCAAGATATTTTATGCTATTTGTGGCTATCATGAAAGGTGATGTTTCTCTGATTTCCCTCTCTGCTTCTTTGTCCTTTGTGTATAGGAGGGCAACCAATTTTTTGGAGTTGAACTTGTATCCTGCCACATTACTAAAGGTGTTTATCAACTGTAGGAGTTCTTTGGTAGAGTTTTTGGGGTCACTTATGTACACTATCATATCGTCTGCAAATAACGAAAGTTTAACTTCTTCCTTTCCAATTCGAATCCCCTTGATCCCCTTATGTTGTCTTATTGCTATTGCTAGAATTTCAAGCACTATATTGAAGAGGTATGGAGAGAGTGGACAGCCTTGTCGTGTTCCTGATTTTAGTGTAATGGCTTTGAGTTTCTCTCCGTTCAATTTGATGTTAGCTGTTGGCTTGCTATATATTGCTTTTATTATATTCAGGTATGATCCTCGTAAACCCAATCTCTCCAACACTCTTATCATAAAGGGGTGTTGAATTTTGTCAAATGCTTTTTCAGCATCCAATGAAATGATCATATGGTTTTTTTCTTTCAGTTTATTTATATGATGGATTACATTGATAGACTTGTGTATGTTGAACCAACCCTGCATCTCTGGGATGAAACCCACTTGATCATAATGGATGATTTTTCTAATGTATTCCTGGATTCGGTTTGCCAGTATTTTATTGAGTATTTTTGCGTCAATGTTCATGAGTGAGATTGGTCTGTAATTCTCTTTCTTGGTTGTGTCTTTGTGTGGTTTTGGTATCAGAGTAACCGTAGCTTCATAAAAAGAGTCTGACAATGATTCTTCTGTTTCTATATTGTGAAATACATTAAGGAGTATAGGTATTAGCTCTTCCTGGAAGTTCTGGTAGAATTCTGCATTGAAACCATCTGGTCCAGGACTTTTTTGGTAGGGAGATTTTTGATAACAGCTTCTAATTCTTCACGACTGACAGGTCTATTTAGATTGTTCACCTGGTCTTGGTTCAACTTTGGTATATGGTACTTATCTAAAAAAATGTCCATTTCTTTTACATTATCCAACTTTGTGGCATATAAATTTTCGTAGTAAGATCTAATGATTCTCTGAATTTCCTCTGTGTCTGTGGTTATGTCCCCCTTTTCATATCTGATCTTATTAATTTGCATGTTCTCTCTCTGCCGTTTGATTAATTTGGATAGGGGTTTGTCAATCTTGTTGATTTTCTCCAAGAACCAGCTTTTTGATTCATTGATTCTTTGGATTGTTTTCTGTGTTTCTATTTTGTTGATTTCAGCCCTCAGTTTGATTATTTCCAGTGTTCTAGACCTCCTGGGTGTATCAGCTTCTTTTTTTTCTAGAGCTTTCAAGTGTGCTGTTAAGTCTCCAATGTGTGCTTTCTTTGTTTTCTTTAATTGGGCACTTAGTGCTATGAACTTTCCTCTTAGCACTGTTTTCTTAGTGTACCATAGGTTTGAGTATGTTGTGTCTTTATTTTCATTAAATTCAAGGAAGAGTTTAATTTCTTTCTTTATTTCTTCCTTGACCCAGGGGTGATTCAGTAGTTGACTGTTCAACTTCCATGAATTTATTGGCTTCCTGGGGGAAGCACTGTTGTTGAATTCTAACTTTAATCCATGGTGGTCTGACAAGACACAGGTGGTTACTAATATTTTTTTGTATCTGTGAAAGTTTGCTTTGTTACCCAGTATGTGGTCAATTTTTGAGAAGGTTCCATGAG
The DNA here is from genome assembly GCF_982192425.1 of Myodes glareolus. Taxonomy (NCBI): domain Eukaryota; kingdom Metazoa; phylum Chordata; class Mammalia; order Rodentia; family Cricetidae; genus Myodes; species Myodes glareolus. Next base: position 63,465,927 of record NC_142047.1, on the reverse strand, counting down.
CAGCAGAGAAGAAGGTATATTCTTTACTATATGGGTGGAATGTTCTATAGATATGTGTTAAGTCCATTTGATTCAATACCTCCAATAATTCTCTTATTTCTCTGCTAGGTTTCTGTCTGATTGACCTGTCCATTAGTGAGAGAGGAGTGTTGAAGTCTCCTACTATTAGTGTCTGTGGATTGTTGACTGCCTTGAGGTCTAGAAGTGTTTCGTTTACATAAGTAGGAGGCTTTATATTAGGGCATAGATATTCAGGATTGATACTTCCTCCTGGTGAATTGTTCCTGTTATGAGTATAAAATGTCCGTCTCCATCTCTTCTGATTGATTTTAGTTTGAAGTCAATTTTGTTGGAAATTAGAATGGCTGCACCTGCTTGTTTCTTAGGTCCGTTTGCTTGAAAAACCTTTTCCCAACCCTTTACTCTGAGTAGATGTCTGTCTTTGTGTTTGAGGTGTGTTTCTTGTAAACAGCAGAATGTTGGATCCTGTTTTCGTATCCAATCTCTTAGTCTGTGCCTTTTTATGGGTGAATTGAGTCCATTAATATTAAGTGATATTAATGACCAGTGGTTGTTTACTCCAGTTATTATTATTTTTTTGTTTGTTTGTTTAATAGAGTTTGTATGTGTCCCTTCTTTGAGTTAAGCTCGTGAAGGGTCGCTAGATGTCTGAGTTATTGTAGGCAGTGTTGGCAATGTTGGATTCCTTGGGTTGTGATTTTCCTTCTATTACTTTCTGTAAGGCTGGGTTTGTGGCTACGAATTGTTTAAATTTGTTCTTATCCTGGAATATTTTGTTTTCTCCATTGATAGTGAATGATAGCTTGGCTGGGTATAGTAGTCTGGGTTTGCATCCATGGTCTCTTAGTTTCTGCAGTACCTCTATCCAGGACCTTCTGGCTTTCATGGTTTCCATAGAGAAGTCTGGTGTAAGTCTGATAGGTTTACCTTTATAAGTTACTTGACCTTTTTCCTTTGCAGCTCTTAATATTCTTTCTTTAATCTGTATGGTTTGTGTTTTGATTATTATATGGCAAGGGGATTTTTTTTTTTGGTCAAGTCTATTCGGTGTTCTGTATGCTTCATGAACCTTCATAGGAGTATCATTCTTTAGATTGGGAAAGTTTTCTTCTATAATTTTGTTGAATATATTTTCTGGGTCATTGATCTGCAGTTCTTCTCCTTTTTCAATCCCTATTATTCTTAGATTTGGTTTTTTTATTGTGTCCCAGATTTCTTGAATGTTTTGTGATGAGAATTTGTTGGATTTGCTGTTTTCTTTGATCTGAGCATTTATTTTCTCTATGGTATCTTCAGACTCTGAGATTCATTCCTCCATCTCTTGTATCCTATTGGTTATGCTTGGTTCTGTAGTCTCTGTTCGTTTACCTAGATTTTCCATATCCAGGCGGCCCTTGTTTTGTGTTTTCTTCATTGCCTCCATTTCAGTTTTCAATTCTTGAACTGTTTCCATTACCTGTTTGATTGTTTTTTCTTGGTTTCCCAGTATATCATTCACGGATTTACTCATTTCTTCAAACTTTTTGTTATACTTTTCCTCCATTTCTTTACTCATTTCTTCAATCCTTTTGTTGTACTTCTCATCCAGTTCTTTAAGGGAATCATTCATATCCTGTTTAAGGGACTCTATTACTTTCATCATGGCATTTTTTCCCAATTCTTCTGAATTAAGAGGTTCAAGTCCTTCTAGTGTAGGGTCGTTGGGATCTGGTGATTTCATGTGGTTTTTTAGATTATTGGAGGAGTTCTTGCCTTGGCATCTGCCCATCTTTTCCTTCAACTGCTCTATATTGGATCTTCTGGTACCAGGTCAGGTTCCCTTGTTGGGCAAGGACTTCACTGACAGAATGCCTACCTTTCCTCAGGCAGTCTATTGAAACACAGGCACTCCCTCCTGCCGGGTTGCACTCACAGCCCCGGCCCAGTGTGCAAGGGTGCGGCTCTTGGGAGATCTTGTGGTTCCAGGGGGAGGGGAGAAAGAGAGAGAGGTGTACCTGGATGAGGGCTGGGATGGGATTAGGGAGAGCTCCGCAGGGTATAGCCACCACTGCAGGGCAACCAGAAAGTCGAGGGGGGTGGGGAAAGTCTGAATTCCTCCTAGCCAAAGACCTAGGGCCAGGAGTAACCTCACCCCTCCTCCAATGGATGTCTGCTAGAAGATCACTGTCTCTTGCTGGCTAGGAATGTGGCTGAGGTGATTCAGGGCCTGCCTGTCAGGCAGGCTCTCAAAGCACAGGAACTGCCTCTGCCCGGCTGAGTCCACAGCCCAGGCTCAGAGTCCAGAGTTGGATTCTTGATCTGTCATGTTAGAGATGTGAGTCTAAACAAGTTATTGTGTGTTACTAAGTGCAAGCCCTTATCTGTAATATGAGAATTAATTACGGTGTCAGTGCAAGGCCTAGGGTATGGAAAAATGCTTGCCCCACATGTACGAGGACCTTAGTTTAGATCCTTATTAAGTGCATCAAAATACAGTTTAAATACCACTTGATACTAATTTCAGTAATGTCAACATGGCCAACGTAGACAAGTTTATTCTCAAAGCTTGCAGAGCTGTTAGTCTGATGGATCTGCCCATTTTCACTTCAAGGCAAATGAAAGATCATGTCTCAAACAAAGGCAGGGCAATGTACCAGAGGATCTACACTGCAGTTCTCCTCCGAACTCTACACTGGCATTTATCCCCACATGTTCATCTATAAATACACACACACACACACACACACACACACACACACACACACACACACACACAGAGAGAGAGAGATACATGGAGGGAAAGAGGGAGAGAGGGAATTGGAGAGAAATGGTTGATAGTGTATTACTGTGATCTTTATGACTGTAAGAACATCCTTGAAGCTAGATGATCTATTTTATAAAGCAGTTCATTGAATTCAGTTTGACAGACTGAAAGTCCGTGATGGAAAGTGTCTGATTTTTGGTGCCATCATGGAGATTCTTGCCAGGGAATGCGGATCACATGCAGAGGTAGCCTGTTAAAGAATGATGGAAGGGTTAGAGTTGCTCGTTCCTAACATCTTATTCCAATGAGAACAAATTCAAGGCTACTATGAGCTTCCTTAATCTCTAAAGACAATGCCTTCTGTATCATATCTGCTTTCCAAAGGGACCACATCTTGCAATTATCATTGTGAGAGCATTTTCAATATATGGGCTTCTGGACAGCAAAAATTACATCTGCTCAGTGTAGTAGAAGGAGCAGTGGGCTGCGTCCTGCCGCTCGGCTAGCTTATACCCGAAATAACCACATGGAAATTATATTAATTAAACATTGCCTGACCCATTAGTTCTAGCCTCTTCTTGGCCAACTCTCACATCCTGATTTAACCCATTTCTACCAATCTGTGTTCACACCAGCTCAGAACGTGTTTCCGAGAAAACTCAAGCAAGGGGAACGGCATTTCACGTTGCTGTCCTCTTGAGTCACTCTGTAACTTATTTTTGAAAACACAGTTTCTGAACTTAGAAACTCTCATTTGGGTAGAATGTCCAGTGAGCCCCAGTGACCCATTCATTCCAGCCTATTTAGCACTGGGGTTGCAGGTCTGTGCCAACCTGTCTACTCTTTTAAAGGGATGCTGAGGAACAAATTCAGGTCCTCACATTTGTGTGGCGAGTGCTGTAATGATTGAGCAGTCCAGCACAGGGCCCCTTTGAATTAACTGCCAGAGAATGGTAGATTTAAGAGAATAGGGGTCAGAAGTCAAGAAAAATGAATCTTATTCTCTTTTGCATTTCTCATATATGTTGTATGAGTTTAAATAACAGGGCAAGCTTAAAAGCACAATACTTTAAGAGAAGCATAAGACTCTTGTGCAGTTGTTGTTGTTGAATAGTTTGGGGCAGGGTCTTCAAGAATAGGATGACTTTAAAATACAGAGCCTCCTACCTCAGTCTCCCTGGTGCTGGGATCACAGGCCTGAGCCATCACCAGGTAGGCTTTAATTACATAATTAGTTATACTCTCTGCAAATAATGCTTAAAGCCTCTGACTTTAGATTTTCATTATTTCTTTCTCATTAAATTTCCAAAACCAGCAGCACTCTATTAAGCCACTTTACTTCACCGCTAAGACTGAACAAAAAGTTGTAACTCAAATAAAACTAAATTGTTAAAAAGTGAGCTTCATGAAATTCAGATAAATTTCAACTCTATTTGCTGTTCCTTTGGGTTTCATTTTAAAGCTACACAAACTTACACTTTGTGGCTTCTCATTTGTAAAGCTTCCTGTTAGACATAGTTGTGTTCTAGGGACATGGATTGCTATTCCAGGAAGTTCCTACTGCCCTCACTCAGGCCTCTGGGATCATGGGTCCCTTTTTAGACTTAGCTGAAAAGAGAAGGCTCTAGCCCAAGGGAAAAATCCCCAAAATAAACATTAAGTGAGGCACTGCAATGACTTGATGCAGGGGTCATGTGTGGCAGAGAACTAAGGCTCGATCTGCTGAGGCAACTGTTGGGCAGAGGCAGCTGCTGACAAGCTAAGAAGGCCAGGGCCCAGTGTGTCTGAGGCATTGAGAATGGAACAGGAATCAGTGATGATCAATTGTATAGGCAAATATGCTAATAAAGCACCAAGAATATTAACAAAAACTTGAAATCAGTTCTACTAGAGGAACGATTGAAACAGCTTTGCATTGCTCTGATAGAGAATAATGCACACTTTTTTCTCTGTTCCTGGAGAAAACAGCCCAAGGCTTGCAGTGAATTCTGACACCGTGTATGACACAGACTCCTGTGAATACCCACCTTTTCTGTCCAAGAACATCTATGAAATCTAATGATACGCTAACATGTATGCCAATCTGTCTACTGGCTATATATATATATATATCGCTTTGTGTGTGTGTTTTCATGTATGTGTGTTCCTGTGTACATGTTCAGGAACATGTGATAAATAATGTTGAACTCAGAGGATAACTTTTGGTGGCAGTCTTTGCCTTCTATACCTTGCTGTCTACTGCATATACCAGGCTTGTTGGCCCTTGATCATCTATGGACTCACCTATCTCTACCTTCTATCTTGAAGTAAGAGTGTTAGGATTATAGATATATACTATGGTGCCTGTTAGCTACATTTTTGATTATATTTACATGAACACAGTGAATTAGCTAGCCATTAAATGTATTAGATACTGGCCAGTAAGATGGCTCAGCAGATAAAGATACCTGTACTTAAGCTTGGTGATCCAGCATTTTATCTACAGGATCTGCATAGTGGAAAGAAAATTCTGGCTCTCTGAAGCTGTTTTATGATCTGCATACAGACTCATGCTAAGACATGCACTCATACACACATGTGGGCACACACACATATACATGCATATAACAGCCAAGACTTTGAAAATAAATTTTTCTTTACCATGAATTTTGAAAGGTATATACCCTAGTTTCAGTTTTGTGATATACAGAAATTAACATGTACAGAATTTTCATATATCTGTAATTAAGATATACAGAATTAATCCTAGTTTATATCAATAATTATTCATTATGTTAATTATTTAGACTAAGTCTGTGACTTTTCTTTTTCTATCATAGATATGGAACTGCAGTCATTGATTATTGAATCCTCAGTCTTCCTAAACAAATATTCAGATGAATATATGTGCTCCAAGTCTGCAACTCTTTCAAATTTAAGTTAAAATTGTGTGTGTATACATGTACACAATCTGTGTGCATGTGCAAATGCATATGTATGAGTTTGTCAGAAGCCAATATCCAATGTCTTCCTGAATTTTTCACCACCTGGCTTTTGTAGGCAAAATTTCTCAATGAACCTCAAACTCACTAATTGCCTAGAGTCTGATCAGCAAGCCTCAAGGATCTGGTTACATTTACCTTGTCAGTTTAGGAACTGCACACAAGTGCTTTTGTGCCCACCATTTTTCACATGGATACTGGGTTCGCACACTTGTCTGACAGGCATTTTATGACTGGGATATCTCCTCAGACCTGCTGTATGGAAACATCAACATTATGTTGTACAAATATCTGATGTTAGCCAGGCAGTGCTGATGCTCACCTTTAATACCAGCACCCAGAAGGCAGAGGCAGGATCTCTGTGAGTTCAAGGCCTGCTTGGTATTCAAGTGCTAGTTACAGGACAGCTAGGACTGTTACACAGAGACCCTGTCCCAATAAACAAAGCAAAGCAGAAAGCAATTCCTGTGTTTCAGCAGGGTGAGTTCTATAGGACATCACTATTGAAGTGATATTCTATTATTCTGCAAAGATTTCGATAGATTGCTCTGCTATCTCCACATTTTTCTAGGCTTTGAACTAAGAAGTGTGTATGACTATTGTGTTGTAAATGATCTTTTTCTAATGGAGGCACCAATAACAACACCAGAAACATGATCCCAGTATACAGAGTAGGCAACAATGCTTATAGACCAAATTAAAATGACTGAACCACATGACTTAATGAATCATTTTAAAACCCAGCTGAACCACATGACTTATTGAATCATTTTAAAATCAAGTGTGAAGACCTTCGAATGGGATGCAAATGTAATGAGAATCTTGGACCACTCAGTGTTTATATTCCAACTATCACCATGTTGATCTTACAACTGATAGAATAAATATAAGGACAGTTTAGGAGACAAGAAGGCCTCATACTTGGAAAAATCCCTTGTTGATAACCTGCTTGCTTGATTGGGAGATCCAGTGACAATAAGCTTGACAAAGCTCTAACTTGATACTTAGTCTATGAATATTTATGAGATTTGTTTGTAGTTCCTTAACAATGAACATATGGGGTTAGAATAGGTGTCCCCAGCATGTGGCTGAATTAAAATTCATGAAAACTAAGTACCCAATCCAGTTAAGTGTTTTGCAAACAGTTAGTCATTAGAGGATATGACTATCACACACATACTTGTTTCATAACTATCTCTGTTCTCCACCCCTTTGGATATCAGAATGTATACATGCTTCTACCTTGATACATACATATTTACCATGTCACACCTCTAAATGAAGTTTTGCTTGCTTACTACATAAAATATTTTCAAGTTTGTGTGTGTGTGTGTGTGTGTGTGTGTGTGTGTGTGCGTTTAACAACCCAAGAACTAGCTCAAAGTATTCTAGTTGTGAAGGAAGACAAAGCAGGATGGTTGATGGTTTGACTCCAAGTCACCTAGGACAATCACTTCCTCCTGCAGCAGTGCTGAGCTCAGTCTTCCCAGGGAAGGAATTTTCACAACTGTATGCTGACAGCAACACAGGCTTCTCTAACCTCACGCTGCCCTGAGTACTATTTGATCAGTGCGTGCCAGTGGGCATCATCATCATGTGCCTTTTAAGTCTCTGCAGCCCAGTTACTAGTATGCTGCTAAACTCCCGTTCCTCACGCACTGTGAGCCTCTGCATGGTTCATGTCTCTACTATTACTTGTAGGTGTTCTTTCTTTGTGCTGTTTTCCTCCTTGACATGCTAATTGTTTCTCAATCACATTGGGTGAAATAGAAATGTCATTTACTTCACATGGCCTATGTTTATTCAGTAAGAAATATAGCATGTTTATAACATTGTTACATGGCTATTTGTCTCTTTCATCTATCTATCTATCTGTCTTTCTGTCTATCTATCTATCATCTATCTATCTATCTATCTATCTATCTATCATCTATCCATCTATCTATCATCTATCTATCTATCTATCATCTATCTATCTATCTATCTATCTATCTATCTATCTATCATCTATCTATCTATCATCTATCTATCTATCTATCTATCTATCTATCTATCTATCTATCTATCTATCTGTCTATCATCTATGTATCACCTATCATTTATGTTGCAAAAGGAGCAGCGGGCTGTGTTCCCACCAGGATCCCGGCTTCCTGTCTAATTTACACCCGAAATAATTACATGGAAACTGGATTCATTTAAACACTTCCTGGCCCATTGTCTCCAGCCCCTTATTGGCTAACTCTCACATATTAATTAACCCATTTCTAATAATGTGTGTAGCAGCATGAGGTCATAGCTTACCGGGAAGATTCTAACCCATGTCCATCTTGGAGAGGAGAAGCATGGCGTCTGCCTCATTGCCTTATTCCCAGCATTCTGTTCTGTCTACTCCACCTACCTATGTTCGGACCTATCAGGCCAAGCAGTTTCTTTATTAACCAATGAAAGTAACACATAGACAGATGGCGCTCCCATATCACATTTATTTATTATATATCACTTATCTACATCTATCATTTTCTCCATATCATCTATTTATCTCACTGTCCATATCTGTCATCTATCCATCACCCATCAAATTTTTATCTATCAACTACTGTTAATCTCGCTATTATCTACCTTTCATCTGTCCATAATTTATTATTTATGTACAATTTAACAACTTTCTAGCCTATGTCTATGGTCTATCTATCATTTATAATTTATCATCTCTTACCTACCTACCTAAAACTAACTATAATTTATTATCTATAATACATTTGTATACCACATATCTCTATGTCATTCCTCATCTGTGCACATGTGTTTATATGTGTATGCATCATCTACCAGCTATCTGTTTATCATCAATCAACCCATCATCTGCTACTCACTTATTATAAACTTCCCTGTCTTTTTACATTTTCCCGTATATCTGCCGTGCTGTTTGCTTGCAGTCATGCTCCCTGTCATGATGATACATGGACTCTCACACTATGGAACCATTTGCACACAGTTAAATGCTTACTTTTGTAAGTTGTTATGATGATCTTTCACAGCAACAGAAAATTAACTAAGACACCATGGTTCTGTGACTTAACTAGTTCTGACTTGACAATTTTCATCAGAATGCTGGTGTCACGTATTATTGCCTTGTGTTGTGTTCTCCCAGAATTTGACAGTGATATTTTTATAAATTGTCTTTATGTCCATTTACACATTCTGGCTTTCTGCAAGTGACTTAAATCAGATAAAAATGTTCATACTTTTATTTTATCTGTAATAAGACTCTAATTATTTCAGTATCAATTGTGGAACCTGTGCAAATCAAAACTGTCTTCAACTGACATTAAATCCTGCACGTCAATACTGTAGAAGCACATGTCTGTGCAATGAGTCCTATAATCACAGCAAAAAAATAAAAATGCTGTTGGAATCTGTGCTGCACTGTGAAAGATGGGGGAGTGAATAATAACACATAACTCTGGAAAACTTGGAGGAATTTTTGAAAGGAGCCATGAAAGAATTTGACATGCGAATTGGAGGAAGGGTTTTCCTGTGAGAAGAGAATAAATAAATGAATAATATTTTTCAGGTGTTTTCGAAGGGAAAGTGATAGGTGGAGGAACATTTTACACAAACAATAATCATTATCCTGCCACATTGCATGAGATTCTCTTATTCCTTTATTATGCAAATGCATTTTCATTACATGTATTCAGAATACATTTATAATGAACATGTATGAGTTTCAATATTGTTTTCTTCTTTAGCCTATTTAGACTGTTGTTAAGGTTTTAATTAAATTATATGTTTAAGAAGTCTTATCTAAGGAAAAAGCACAATTACAATCTAAAATTTCAAGGAAGCATAAAATTTCAGGTTATTTCTTTCCTTTAGAATTGAAAACTCATTGCATGTATATGTGCTTCTATTGTGTGTATTTATCTGTAACCATGGGTCTTTCCCTGAATAACTTCATATCTTCGGATATTTTTTGGTACTGACTTGGTTTGAAACACCTCCAAACTCTGCTTTAAAAGACAGACTTGGGAACACACAACACAACTTTTACCTCGGCATTTAGGACACTGAGGCAAACAGATCTCTATGAGTTTAAAGCCAGCATAGTCTACATTGTGAGCAATAAGACAGTTAGGGCTATAAAGGGCAATCTTGCCTCAAAAACACAAAATAAATTAACAACAAAGCAAAAATATTAGTGAATAAGGAAAAATAGACAAATCTTCATAAATATATTGGCTTAGCCACTGTTTATTGCTGTGAACAGAAACCATGACCAAAACAATTCCAATAGAAGGAAGCATTTAATTGGAGGCTTGGTTACAGTTTCAGATGTTAGTCCATTCTCATCATGGTAGAGAACATGCCAGTACCCCAACAGACATGGTGATGGGAAGAGCAGCTGAAAGTTCTACATCCTCATATACAGGCAGCAGAAAAGATAGAAACTGGGTCCGGTATGGGCTTTTTATACCTTAAAGCTCACCCCAGTAACACTCTCCTCCAACAAGGTCGTACCTGCTCCTACAAGACAACACCTCTTAATTCTTCTAATTTTTCCAAATATGTTACCTTCTGGTGTCCAAGTTTTCAAATATATGAGCTTAAACAGGTCATTCTTATTCAAACTACCACGTATATTATCTATTTTTTTTCTCAGTAATCACATTGATGAACTGGTTTTTCCAGCCTGTCCAAATGAGGTAATCACTTCATCACTCATACCATCTCTTTTCACATTTTTCTAACAATTTTTCATTGTGGAACAGAAGCTTTGCTTTTGTTTATCACTGTCTGACACTGTTGTTCTTACCATTGCTTTTGTTCATGGATTGTGAATTTGCTGTTGAGTCTAAACTCACTGCCAGTTGTGCTTATTTGGTTTTCGTGCTTTTATCTGCTACTTGACATACTCACTATGATGTAGTTATATGAAAATAAATAGCCATCAAGTAACGGCAATGCTAGTTCTACTTTGAACACAGAGTTATCTATCAAACTAATAACAAGAAAAGTAATTTGATTTTTGCCTTCATTTATTCATTCTCTGAATCTCTTCTTGTACAGATTAGTGTTTCTGAACTATATCATATTTCTCCTTGCTGAAGAAATTTTTGTAAGCTTTTTTTCAGAGCATGATGCTGAGGGCTGTTTGCCCTTAGTACCTCCTAACTTTTGAAGAATAAGGAAAAGTCCAAAATTCTACTAACATTTTTGAGAATGAATCTGCAACTTCTAGACTATCCTTAGGAGATATTCAATGTGTATGTTAAGATACATTGCATTATAAGTTGGGATATTGAGAACCAACTTGGTTCAGGCAAATAAAAGTTATAAATTTTACATTTATACGTCTAGCAGGAAGACCTCTACAAACTTTGGTGGATAACATTCTGAATGGTGGCACCATGAATGTGATGTTAAAGCTGTTTGGTCAGTCTTCACTTTTGTGAAGGCCTAAAGAGTATGGAAAGGGTGGACACTATTTGTTGTTAGAGGCTGCTTGCTGGTTCTCGGCTGCTCAGCCCCAAAATAATCACACAGAAACTGTATTAATTAAATCACTGCTTGGCCCATTAGCTTCAACTTCTTATTGGCTAACTCTAACATATTAATTTAACCCACTTCTATTAACCCTTGTATTGCAATGTGGTTGTGGCTTACCGGATAAAGTTCTGCCCAGCTCCAGCAGGGCTATATGGCTTCTCTCTGACTCTGCGTCCTTTCTTCCAGCATTCCGTTTAGTTTTCCCTGCTTAGCTCTGTTCCCCTATAGCTCTGCTATAGGCCCAAAGCAGTTCCTTTATTAACCACAGCATTCAGAGGGGAATCCCACATCAATTTCCATTTTATGTTTAAATAAAAAAGGAAGGTTTATAATTTCAACATAGTAAAATTATATATAACAAAACAGGTATCAAACAAGAGTTACAGTTACAATAAACTCTATTGTTTATCACAACTAAAGATAATTATGACAACACCTGCTTTGGGTATCAGGGACTCAAGATGGTTCCAAATTGGTTAGCTGAAATGGTGCATTTTTTTACAACATTCTGGCCAGAACTCCAAATAGAAACCTCAGAAAAACCTTACCGAATACTCAGAGATTATTTGCAATTTTACCAGAAAGTAATGCTGGAACTTAATCATTATTTTACTTTCATTGGATCCTATAGAAAGAACATAACCCCCATGACAACTGGAAGTAATTCTAGAAGACAATGTCCCCTCTCCCTTGTCCTCAGGGTTAGGGACATCATTTAGGGGTTGATTATAATTGTTATATGGTTGGGGATTGGGAGAAAATTAGGTAAGCTCAGGGATCTCTTTTTAACCAAAAAGGAAATTGGATGGAATAATGGATTAATGTGACCTTACTCATACTAATAATACTAGTGATTAATGGAGTGAATACTTGTGAACTATTATTTATAGTCAATTTAGATTAGTATAAATTCTTATATATTGATACAAACTTAAATTATATTCAACATGTTCCTATTTTCATCCACCATATTTGTATACCTATTCAAAGTTATTTTGTCATATTGTATGCGTGCATGCTTCTACCTCTGTTTAAGACATTTTGTATTTTGATACAATTTTAGGATATTCTTATCATATTGCAATATACATTTCTATCTCTGATCAAGATACTTAACCATTGTTTACATTTAGAGAACACTGTCCTTATTTGTTGCACAGTTGTTTAGGATTGTTTAATATGCTAATATGAAGTTTTAATATTTTTTTAAAGATTTATTTATTTATTGTGTATACAACATTCTGCTTCCATGTATGTCCACACGCCAGAGAAGTCTTAATCTTTAAGTTATATAGATATTAAGATTTATAGGTCAATAGTCATTCATGTTTGTCATACTCATAATTATACTAATCAGGTTTTTTAGATACATAGATATTGTATTTTGCATATATAAGTAATCTTCAACCACTTCAAAGAACCATAGAACATGGCATTTAAATAATAGGGTCCAGTTGATGTGAGACATGATTGCTCCTTGCAGCATTGATTTATTTTTGAGAGAATGTTGAACACCAAAGACACTCCACTTGGAGCTTGTTTTTGTTGTGGCAAAACTGGCCTTTGGGCAAGGAACTGCCCATGCATTGACCACTGACAAAATGAATGATATCCGGACAGGACAAACAGGAAACAATAAAAAAGACTGTCAAATTTTGCCAAGACAGAGTAAGACAGTTTTGAAAAATTTCCTGCCTCTGAAAATGGTCTGTCAGTTACTCTAGACCTTAGCCAAAGTTGGTTCCTCAAACGTTGCAGATGAGAATTTGGTGATTGCATGGGTAGCTAGTTGTCTCTGCCATTTGTTGTACATTTTGGAAGTTGTTCGATTATATTTCCTGTTTACTCAAGTAATATTATTTCCCTTTTCAGATCTTTTTTGGGGTTAAAGACTAGATAGTTGTAGTTACTTTCATCTCATTACTTGGCCAAGTTATTTATTATATAAAACTTAAACTCATTAAGATAGGATAATTATTGAAACATTTATCACATGTTTCTTGCTTGATATTGTTTAAGGTGGTTTTAATTCTAATTTTTATACCTGATATTTGTTCTTATTGTTTATTATTTTGTATTAGGCTTAGAACCTTCTTATTTAAACAAAATGGGAGGAGCTAATAGAATTCCTTCACCAGTAGACTTTAAGTTACCCTCCCATTTGGACATGGTCTCTTATAGTATATATGCCCATGTAAAGCACACATCCGGCCTTTCTTCCCACTGCAGGATTCGGTTGCTATTCCCCATTTGAGTAGAGGACCGTAATCTGTGAGTTTACCCCTAAATAAATAACCCTCTATTATACTCAATTCTGAGCTAGTGTTGGATTTCTTTTAAGCGTCCTTCTTCAATACTGATCTTGTCCTGGTTACCTAAATGTGTGATTGTCTTTGGAAATAGTAGTGACAGGGTTAGATTGCACCAACCATTTGAACCATATAAGAATCATGTAAATAATAACTATGAAACCATAAAGATCTCCCTATATAACACAAATATGAGTACATATTGTGATCCAGTGATTAACCTATTTTATTTTATAGACAGAAAAAATACTAATTGCTTTAGGTTCTCTAGTCATCAAACTTTTATTACTACTTCTGAAATATTTTTTTACAGAATGACAGTAATCAACACATAAACTAAAGACTGTGCTATGTTTTAAACATTTATGAAAGACATGATTAGCAGCAGCTGTAACATCTAAGAGTGATACTATGTCTCAAAATATAGGTGGTACATCTTATAAGCAGCCTGGGGAAAGTTCATGGTTCGACTATTTGTTAAGGGAGGGATCTTTTTTCTTACACCCTCAATCAATTAATCATATTCTTCCAGATATTAAGGAAGCATGGATGTGCCAGACAACAAGAAGAAAAAATGAGATTTTGACTAGGATAGACTCTTACACTCCAATGACAGAGGACAAAAACTATTAAAAAGATGGAATTAAAATGTGTGATATATTTACAATGATTACATTTTATCATTACAATGATAAAATGATAAAAGGATGACATAAGAGAGATAGGAAGTGTTGCACGTGAGATTAGCCCAATGATAAAAGGATGACATAAGAGAGATAGGAAGTGTTGCATGTGAGATTAACCCAATGATGAAAGGATGACATAAGAGAGATAGGAAGTGTTGCACTTGAGATTCTTTTGGAGTAAGTGTCCATGTGTGTGTTTGTGTGTAATATATGTGTGTAACTAATTATGTGATATATGTATGTGCAAATATCAACACGGGTATTTATGCATGTGTTTCCATTCATGTGGAAAATAGAATTCATTGTCAGATGTCTCTTTATGACTCATACATTATCTTATTGGAGACAAGATCTCTTCCTAAGCCCAGAACTGATCAACTGGTTAGACTTACTACCTATCAAACTCTGGGAATCCAGCTTTTTTTACTTTTTCAATTCTAGGATTATAGACGTAAGAGACAATTTTTAGTTCTTAGATAGGTACTGGGGATTTGAATTTAGGTTCTTATGCTTGTGGATGGCATAGTTATGGTGACACTTTAAAAACTAAATACTCTCCCTATTCCAAGATTAAATTTTAAATAAGTTACTGAATAAAACTTTTCGTGGGAGGCTGAAATGAGCATAACCTTTACGGATGTTGGCTAGCTGCTCTTGTGAAGACCTGGGAGAACTCAGGATGATAGTGAAAAGCAGGATTTGTAAGGAAGGAGCACAGAGCTGTATGAGAAAGAAGGGGTGTGACAGAGTAGCGCCAAGGGCATGAAAGACACAGGGCCTGTCACTTCCTTCACTATTGTCCTGAGAAATGGCGGCAAGGGCATCTTTCCCAGTGCTTTGACTGAATTAGTTGACTTTTAAATAACATGAGAACTAATGACCTGAAACCAGAGTTGATCTACACTAAAAGGTATTTCACAGTGAGAGAGGATGATGAAACAAAAGGTTGTGTTTGGTTGAGTACAGTACTTCCATACGCTGTGATAGACTTATACAGAAGATGGGAGAACAAGGAGAAAGTATACAAATGAATATATTGCCAACTTAATTGGTCTTATAGACTCTGAAATTTATGACAACAGAGCAAAGGCATAATGGCAGGAACAGCTAAAATTCACAGCTTGATCATAAGTAAGAGAGAGACAGAGCTAACTGGAAATGGTGCTAATTTGTTGAAACTTCAAAGTCTACCATCAGTGACAAAACTGTTTCAGCAAAGCCACATCTCCAAATCCTTCCCAGTCCCACTAACTGATGACCAAGCATCGAAATACATGAGATTATGCGGGGGGCATTCTTACTGAAAATACTACAATGTGCAGTGACAGGACCACAAGTAGACAAAGAGCAGGGTAAAAGCAAAAAATAAGTATTATTTCTATGAATGATTAGAATTAAATTAGAATGAATATCTTATTAGACTCTAGAGAGTATACCTTATATTAACTGGTCAGATGATAAATCATAAATGTAGTAAAATTATCAGAGAAATTCAAATATTGAAATAGAATACATGTTTGCATGAAAGTTAAGATAGTAAAGTAGAAACAGAAGAATAAAATAATAAGAAATAATATAAGACATACAAAAGGCTAAGCATAAAATGATAGGACTAATGTAAGTGTTTTATTGATAACATTGAAATAGATTAAAATATTTAATAAAAGTAATAGACAGCAAGACTGAATTGAAACTCAGAATCTAACTACATGCTATTAGTAAGAGAAACTTGAGAGCCATCTAAATTGAAAGAAAAAAGGACTTAAAATAATATGTTTTGAAAATGAAATACAATGACAAGAAATTTGGAGAATCTGTGTAGTAAAAACACTTTAGGACAAAACCATTACTAGATAAAATGAAATATTTTATAATGGCTTAATATATTAAGTATGAAAAATAAATATAAATATATATGCATCTAGTAATGGTACAAAAATACTGTAAGCAAATATTGCGTGAAATGAAAGAAATAAGTTCAATGATAGTAACTAATTACTTTGTATAAGTAACTGTATGTGTGCACATATGTGTGTTAGTGTGTCTGTGGGTGTGTATGGAAGCCCAAGGATAACCTTGTTTGCTTTCCTGAGATGCTGTCTATCTTTTTCATTTGTGAGACAGGGTCTATCACTCTCTCTTATGGGGACACTTTCTTAATTGAGGAGTCCTGAGTTCTTTAACTATTAAGAAAGAGCCTCCATCTGATGAGGGGTTGGTGAAGATCTTCTCCCAGTCTGAAGGTAGGCTTTTTGTCTTACTGACAGTGTCCTTTGCTTTACAGAAGCTTCTCAGTTTCAGGAGGTCCCATTTATTCATTGATTCTCTTATTGACTGTGCTACTGGGGTTCTACCTAGGAAGTGGTCTCCTGTGCCTATGTCTTGTAGACGACTTCCCACTTTCTCTTCTATCAGGTTCAAAGTGGACAGATTAATGTTGAGGTCTTTAATCCATATGGACTTGATTTTTGTGCATGGTGACAGATATGGATCTACTTTCATTCTTCTACAGGTTGACATCCAGTTATGCCAGCACCATTTGTTAAAGATGCTTTCCTTCTTCCATTGCATACCTTTAGCCCCCTTGTCGAAAATCAAGTGTTCATAGGTTTGTGGGTTAATATCTGGGTCTTCTATTCGATTCCATAGGTTGACTTCTCTGTTCTTACGCCAGTACCAAGCTGTTTTCAATACTGTAGCTGTGTAATAGAGTTTGAAGTCAGGGACGGTTATATCTCCAGAAGTTTCTTTATTATATAAGATTGTTTTGGCTATCCTGGGTTTTTTGTTTTTCCATATAAAATTAATTATTATTCTCTCAAGGTCTGTGAAGAAGTTTGATGGGATTTTGATGGGGATTTCATTGAATCTATAGATTGCTCTTGGTAGAATTGCCATTTTTACTATGTTGATCCTCCCAATCCAAGAGCAAGGGAGATCTTTCCATTTTCTGGTATTCTGTTCAATTTCTTTCTTCAAAGACTTAAAGTTCTTGTCAAATAGGTCTTTCACTTCCTTGGTTAGAGTTACCCCAAGATATTTTATGCTATTTGTGGCTATCGTGAAAGGTGAAGTTTCTCTGATTTCCCTCCTGCTTCTTTATCCTTTGTGTATAGGAGGGCCACTGAATTTTTGGAGTTGATCTTGTATCCTGCCACATTACTAAAGGTGTTTATCAGCTGTAGGAGTTCTTTGGTAGAGTTTTTGGGGTCGTTCATGTATACTATCATATCGTCTGCAAATAACGAGAGTTTAACTTCATCCTTTCTAATTCGAATCCCCTTGATCCCCTTATGTTGTCTTATTGCTATTGCTAGAATCTCCAAAATATACAAAGAACTCAAGAAACTAGACACTAAAACTCTAATTAACCCAATTAAAAAATGGGGTGCTGATCTGAACAGAGAATTCTCAACAGAAGAACTTTGAATGGCCAAAAGACACTTAAGGTCATGCTCAACATCCTTAGCAATCAGGGAAATGCAAATCAAAACAACTATGAGATACCATTTTACACCGGTCAGATTAGCTAAAGTCAAAAACACCAATGATAGCCTATGCTGGAGAGGATATGGAGAGAGGGGAACTCTCATCCATTGTTGGAGGGAATGCAAACTTGTGCAGCCACTGTGGAAATCAGTGTGGCAATTTCTCAGGAAACTGGGAGTCAACCTCCCTCAAGACCCAGCAATTCCACTCTTGGGAATATACCCAAGAAATGTCCTATCATACCACAAAAGCATTTGTTCAACTATGTTCATAGCAGCACTATTTGTAATAGCTAGAACCTGGAAACAACCTAGGTGCCCCTCAATAGAAAAATGGTTAAAGAAGGTGTGGAACATATATACATTAGAGTTTTACTCAGCGGTAAAAAACAATGACATCATGAATTTTGCATGCAAATGGATGGACATAGAAAACGCTTTACTGAGTGAGGTAAGCCAGACCCAAAAAGAGGAATATGGTATGTATTCACTCATAAGTGGATTCTAGCCATAATTAAAGGTCTTTGAGCCTATTATTCGTGATCCTAGAGAAGCTAAATAAGAAGGTGAACCTGAAGAAAATTATGTAGTTATCCTCCTGGAGATTGGAAATAGACAAGAGCCCCAGAACCTTCATCTGGTGATGGATGGAGATAGAGACAGAGACCCACACTGGAACACTGGACTTAACTCCCTAGGTCCAAACGAGAAGCAGATGGAAAGAGAACGTGAGCAAAGAAGGCAAGACCAGAGGGAACCTTCATCTAAGGATGGATGGCTATATAGACGGAGACCCACATTGGAGCACCGGACTGAGTCCCCCAAGGTCCAAATGAGGAGCAGAAGGAGGAAGAACATGAAAAAGGAAATCAGGACCGCGAGGGGTGCGATCACCCACTGATACAAGGGGACTGATCTAATGAGAAGTTCACCAAGGCCAGTTGGACTGGGACTGAACGAGCACGTGATCCAACCAGATTCTCTGAATGTGGCCGGATTCTCTGAATGTGGTTGGCCCGGAGTCTCTCTGAAAAGCCATCGACAATGACACTGGGACTTGTTTCCTCTGTATATACTGGATTTTTGGGATCCAGTCTGCCTGGATACTCACCTTCCTGGACCTGGAGGGAGGGGGGAGGGACTTGAACTTTCCACAGTCAGGTCAGAAACCCTGACTGCTCTTAGGGATGGAGAGGGAGGAGGAGAGGGTTTGGGGGGAGTGGGAGGGTGTTGGGAGGTGGGGCGGAAATGGAAACTTTTATAATTAAATAAACTTTTGGAAAAAAAGAGCCTCCATATAAGATCAGGCTGCAGGGAAGCCTATAACAGCACTTTCTTAATTACCAATTTATGTGTAAAGACTTACCCTGTTGTGAGTGGTACAAGCTTGCACTTATGATCTTGAGTTCTTAACAAAAGCAGACTGAGCAAGTCATGGTGAGAAACCACACCTCTTCACCGCCTGTGCTTCAGTGCCTGTCCCCAGGTTCCTGCTCTGTTTGAGTCCTGTATTGACTTCTGCTATGATAAACAGGATTATAGAAGTATAAGCCAAAAAAACCCATGTCACAGAATGGCTCAGGAACTGAGCTGTTTTAGGAGATTACTGAGTGCTCTTGAGAACACTCAACAAAAAAAGAACAGGGGTCCTGTGGCTTCAGTTCCCTCAAAGCACTAAATTGTTCTTGGACTTCGTTTTCATGATCCTCCCAGATGTAGCAGGCAGGACTGAGTTTACTTCAGATTATTCATTATTGTTTCGTAATGTTATTTAATTAAATTTTAAAATGGCCTTTATATGTCTCTCATGGGAAAGCATCATTTTGTCCTGTGCTGCTATTCCCTGTGATTATATACAGCTTGAATTCATGAAAACTTTACTCGTGTGATCTTTCTTAACCTTCAGAGTATGAATTGTCTGATGTTGACATAAAAATAGCCAGCTTAAAATGGATGGAACTAAAAGACAGTATTTTGAGTGAGGGAACCCAGGCCCAGAAAGACAAAGAAGGTATGTCCTCACTCATACATGCCTATTAAACATGAAACAAAGGATCACCAGCCTACATTCCACACCCCAGAGAAGCTAGGTAGCAAAGAGAACCATGGATCCCACTGGCAAGGAGAAATAGACAAGATTTCCTGAGTAAATTGGAAGCATGGGGGAGAGGGAAGAGGGTGGAAGGAGAGGGCAGAGAAAAGAAGGGGAAGGGGGAGGAGAGCAAAAGCAAATGGGATGGTCTAGTTGGGGAAAGGCCAGAGAGGGAGAATAAGGAAAAAGATATGTTGATCGAAGGAGTCATTAATGAGACCAAGAAACCTGGCACCAGGCAAATTCCCAGGAATCCACAAGGATGACCCCAGCTAAGACTCTCAGCAATGGTAAAGAGGGTGCCTGAACTGCCCTTCCCCTATAATCAGTCTGATGACTACCTTAATTGTCATATAGCCTTCATCCAGTAACTGATGGAAGCAGATACAAAGATACACAGGGAACAACTGGGCCGAACTACCAGAGTTCAGTTGAAGAGAGGGAGGAACAATCATATGAACAAAGGGATCCAGATCGTGATGGGGAAACCCACAAAAACAGCTGACTTGAGCAAGTGAGAGCTCACTGACTCTGGACTGATCAGGGAAACCTGCTTAGGACCAAACTAGGCTCTCTGACTGTGGGTGACAGTTGTGTTGTTTGGGCAGTTTGTGGGGCCATTGGCAGTAGGATCAGGATTTATCCTTAGTGCATGAACTGGCTTCTTGGAGTCCATTCCCTATGAAGAGATACCTTGCTCAGCCCAGAAACCAGGTGAGGGTCTTGGCCCTGTCTCAATGTGATGTGTGACAGACATTGTTGACTCTCCATCAGAGGGCTTACCTTCTCTGAGGAGTGGATGGAGAGTGAGATAAGGAGAAGATGGGCTGAGCAGGATGAAGGGAGGGAGGGAGGGGGAACTGGAATTGGTATGTAAAATAAAAAAGAACAACGTTTTGAAAAAACAAAAAACTCTCTAGCCAAGCCCCCAAAATGGCAGTGCTGGTGACAATGTCCTAACCAGAACGATTCTGTCCAGTTAAACAGAAGGATTGTTATTGGGTACACAGGGATGTAAAAATCAGTATTTCTCGGGGTGGGGGCATCTCTCAGGTTTCTGATTATCAAAAAGCAGATCCCTTATGGCAGGCTCCTGTTTAGGAACATCCTTCTATGCCCACCTGCAAAGGTCTAGACTCACCAGGATCTAGCTCCTGGTCAAGCTTGAGTCAGCTCAAAAACCCAGCCTGATATTTGCCTTTTTGTCCTGCTTGCTTTTCTGCAGAGATGGCCTTGGCAGTCTGCTTTCCTAATAAACCTTTATTTCTTCTGACTGATGAGTACAATCGGGTAGTTTCACTGTGCCCATGAGTGTAGTTTTATTCTAAAGCTGATGACAACTGTGTCTTTTCCCCAAACAATTCGATCACACTGTCTTCAGCAGTTGGTTGGTATTAAAAGAATCCTTGTGAAAAGGAATGGATCACCTCAAGTCATAGAGTTTGAGGACTGTAAGTCAGAGTGGTAGTGACGTAGTGACGAGAGACAAAAGTGTGAAGAGGTTGGGATTGAAAAGTCTACATAAAGTGTCACAAGGTGAGGAGATCTGTGGAATGCTGATCCTTGGTGGGAAAACCATCATTTAAAGAAAAAAATGCAGTCTTTTCTAGTTGGATTTTGGTGAAATCATATTTTGTTCTTGTTACCCATCTAGGGTCAAGTGTTCAGTGCTCCTCTCCAGAGAAATCTAAGAGAAGACCATATTGCAAAAACCTGGTCTCGGTACATGTATTGTTATAGTTAGAATTTTGCTTGTTTTTTTTTTTATAAAAAGAGTGATCCATCTTTCTGTACAAAATACAAGGCATAGTGATTATAAAATTCCCCCAAATAAATAGGACACGCTCACTAAAAAGAACACATTCTAATGCTAACATGCTTCAGAAGCATGTCAAATAACCCGAACATGGCACAATTCAGAGTACAGTGTATTGTTTTATAATGTGCAAAAGGTGACTGTGTGAATACAAAACATGTTGATAAATATAATTATGGAGTATATGCCTGTTCATTTAGTAACAAGACAAGTTATATATTTTTAAACTATTTTCAATAAAGTTTGTAATTTTTAAAAAAAGTTAAAATGAATTGAAATGAATGAATGAATGAATGGGGAAATTACAGGTAGGATGTGCTCTCTTTGAACAGAAAACATGTGGAAAAAAGAAATCCAGAGTAATTCCTTAATAAAGTTTGGGTGATGGGCAAAGGGAAGGAAGAAGGCTTAGGAAAAGAATACTTAAGAAGTATCCTTCAAAGCAAATATCCCAGAATAGGGAAGGTAGGATTCACCAATTTAAAATACAACAGAGAATAACAAAAAAAAATAATGAATGGCAATAGCAAACTAAACAAGAGACCATCAGAGACAGACACTTAAAACATGGGCTAGGTTGAAAGACAACAGGACAGTATTTGTCACCCACCACAACCTGCTTGCTTTCCACGTAACTATTGGATTCTGTCTTTGATATGGGAGTCCCCTCTGTGTGCTGTGATTATGATTAATGAATAAAGAAACTACCTTTGTCTGATGATAGGGAAGAATTTAGGTAGGTGGGGTAAGGGGGACGGGGAAACTGGCCTGAATGCTAGGAGAAGAGAGGCAGGGAGAGTGACAGAGAGAGAGAGAGAGAGAGAGAGAGAGAGAGAGAGAGATGCTATGGAGCCGCCTCCAGAGACAGGCATGCTGGAACTTTGCTGGTAGGCTACGACCTCGTGGTGATATAGAGATGAATAGAAATGTGTTAAATTAATATGTAAGAATTAGCCAATAAGAAACTAATGGGCCAAGCAGTGATTTAATTAAGACAGTTTTTGTGTGGTTATTTCGGGGCTAAGCTAGCTGAGTGGCTGGAATGAAAAAGCAGACTTCATCCTACGTACCTACATAAAAATACATAGAAACATCAAAAGTTTCTCTGAATGTACATTTTATAGATAAGTGTAACGTTTGTATGGCTTTGTAGACTGCTATGGAAAAAGCATGATAGCATTGATGCACAGGAATATTCATTTGCTGTCTGATTTATTGCTTGGAGCTTAAAATTGGCTCTTGACTTATCAGAGTAACACAAGAAAAATATTAAAACTATGTATATAAAATAACTTTCCTGAAATAAATGAAGTTATGTGATTTGTAGAAAATGAATGCCACTAGAGACATTTATATTAAGTTAACTAAGCCAATCTCAGAAAGACAGCTATTGTACATTTTTTTCTTTTATAGCACTGCAAAATCATGCGTATATGTCATTAAACTAAAAATGAAACCGTCTAGGGGAACAAAAGAATTAAAAAGAGGAGGTGAGGAGAAGGAAGGTATCAGGGAACATAGTTAACAGGCAGTGCTTGCTTGTGTAAAATCTGTCCGTGTAAAATGCAGTATTACATACAGTGAAATTTTAAATAATTTATAGTGAGGACAAATTCAAATACTGAGTATGTGTTCCTATGTGTAAATCTAACTTGAGCTTAATAATATTTCTTTGTTCATGAGATCAAATCACATGAGAATTTTGCACTAAGTTTTGTGTTTAAATCAAAAGAGTTTTCAAATGTCATGATCAATGTTTGATCATTATCATAAATCTGCTTATTAACCTAAATTCTGTTTATTATAAATAAACTCTGTCCTAAGGAAGAGTCATGGTTTTGCTCCTCTTTCTAATCCTGATTTTTAAATATTTCCCTTTAAGTGTCAGAATTAATGCCATTTAAATGACATTGTCTGTATTCATGATTGCTTCTTTAATGTTCAAGTGACTCCTACCCAATGAGGCCATGATTGTTAGAGACTGATGCAGGCTACAAGGCCCCTCAGCGTGGCTCTCCTGGTGCCTCATTCTGACGTACAGTGGACTCTGTTGTACATAGATGGTTAAACTTGATGGTCAACTTATTGCTGTGTTAAGACATGCCTAGAAAACTAACACAGCATACTTGTTCTTTGCTTTTGTGAGGTGTGTTTGTTAATGATGGGAGAATGAGCTAGAGGTAAGGCCTGCCCCAGGTCTGAGTGGTCCTGCCCAGCATGCTCATGTTCAGTTAGAGCAAAAGGCAGAGAAATGGGGAAGCTGGGAGTAGTGCTTGAGTGTGCTTCCTCTCAGTTCACTCATGAACAGTAGACACCAGTTTCTTCAGCATTTGAACATGGGCTCACACCAGCAACTCTCCCAGGAGCTTCCAGACCATCGGCCTATGACAGCGACTCTATCACGAGTCCCGTTCACTCTGAGACTCCCATCTTCTGATACTGAATATGATTGGTTTCCTACTCTTCAGTTCACAGACAGGCTTGATTGGACGAATCAGCCTCATAATGCGAGCTGTTTTTATAACGTTCTGTGTGAACATGCATGTGTATGTGTTTATGTGTGTATGTATTTGTGTGTGTATGATTTTTTTCTACTGATTCTGGCTGTAGAAAAATACTCATTACCAAAAGGCAGGGACACAATTATAGCTAGTGTTGATGATTGATGGTGTGGTGGTTTAAAAGACAATGTGCGTCATAGGCCCACATATTTGTATGACTAAGCATTTGACTAAGCAAAGATTTGAATACTCAGTCCTTCAAATCTGTTTGAAAGGATCAACAGGTTTGGCTTTGTTGGAAGAAGGATATCATTGAGGGTTTGACTTTGATATTTTCAAAATCCTGAGCCAGCCAATCAAAATGGCTCTTTGATTCTGCTCTCTAGGGATCTTGATACGGAATTGTCAATTGCTTCTCCAGAACAATGTCAGCCTGTGTGCAGGACAACATCTGCCTGTGTGATGATTGTTCCCTGCCAGTGATGATAATGGACTAAACCTCTGAAATTGGAAGCAGTTCCCAAGTAAATCCTTTCCTTTCAAAGAGTTGATGTTTGAGGCTAACCTGGTCTACAGACCTAGATCCAGGACAGGCTTCAAAGCTATGCAGAGAAACCCTGTCTGAAAAAAACAAAAAAACAAAACACAAAACAAAGCAGAGTTTCCATGATCATGGTGTTTCATTGCAGCAATAGAAATCCTATCTAAGTAGAGAGCAAGAACAAAATGAAGCCAGATCCAGGACTCAAGGCTGGTACATAGCTACCTTGGATAAAAGAGGATTGCAAGCACTTTTTTTTCAAGAATGGACCAACTCTTTTTAGAAAACACTTGTCTGATCTGCAATCTATCATGTACTTTCCTGACTTTCTACTTCTCTCTCCTTGTCTGGTTGTCACTGCCATTCATGATTTCTCCAAGAAAATAAAGCTGGGAATTTTTTACAAAGGTATTAAAGAGACCCCACTCATTAATGAAGGTGCATGACTACGTTGGCCTTGAGCACACACTGTAATTTTAGAAATGTCTGGCCACACTGTGAGCATCTGTGGGGCCCATTGACAACATGCCTCCATGTTGGCATAAATAAATGAGGGTAAATTTTATTAATACATGTTTCATACATGTGTTGAAATATCACATCAAGTTATGTTAGTATGTACAAGTAACACACGGTATCTAAAAATAGAGTTCAATAATATTTGTTTATTTGTGGAAACATTTTGACACATGGCCCTAGCTAGCTTTGAACTAATCATGTTGTGCACTATGATGTTAAACTTAACTTTGTGTTTCCTCCTCCCAGATGCTGGCTTAGAATTGTGTGCCACCATACCCAAGGAATACCCATACTGCACAAGCGCCCTATCAACTGAGTTACATTTTCAACCTTAACTTTGGCCTCTATCAGCAGTAACATAAATCATAAACTGTCACCAAAGCCATCTGTCCACCATATATAGATATTCAGTTTTCTGTCATCTTGTTCTACCATGAGAAACATTCAAGTTATGTGAAACCAGGATGAGTTCTGGAGTAGATAAATGTTTTTGAATAGCGAGCAACATCACGAAGAGTAAGAGAGCTAGAAATACTAGAAAGAAGTTTTTAAGAAACCATAGTGATCTCCTCAGGGAAAATTGAAAGTACCAGTTGGACGCGTGCCTCTTATTTTCCTGTGCTTTGTTTCTGACGGCCTGCACTCCATTTATAACTGCTGGAGTTTTGATTCAATTAGATTTGAAAAGATTGATGTCCCAGGGATGCGGAGAGGCCTGTTTGTGGCTCTATACTGCTGCTGGGTCATAAAGTATAGAAATCACTAATAAAAAATAAAAAACCTAGAGGAAAATGTCATTCCATGTCAGTGGTTTCAGGACAGGTTGGAAAATATCAATGATCTTGTTTACATGACTTTCTGTCCATGTTCACATTGATAGCATGGAGAAGTAGAGGAAAGGGGGAAGAATGTAAAGCAGAAATGAGGAGAAAAGAGAAAAGGAGATGGGTGAAGAAAGGAAAGGAAGAGTAGTTGGAAAGCAAGAAGCGATATAGAGATGGAGGGATGAGGGGGGCAGATACCGCGCTAAGACAAGGAGACAATATGTCATTAAGTTTATTAAATCTTTTCTGGGCATACAATACTCTAGACCATATGTTATTGTTTCAAATTTATGATTTTTAAGATACTTATTATTAAGTATCTGAGCTATCCTTAAACGTATGTATGTAGCTGACATGACCTTGATCTTCTGATTCTCCTGATTCTACATATGTCAGTGGGGATAAAATCTGGGGTCTCATACATTACAGAGAAACACTTTTGTCAATGGAGCTCCATACTGAGTTCCTCTATTTGTGGCAAGAGGCTTATTTTTCTATGTAATCTCTTATCTTTCGATGATGAGAAGTGATATATGCTATAAAAGTTAGCAATGAGCCAACTTTTTGGGAGAAGGAGAGGGCACTGAGGTCTATAAGTCAAAGGGGAAAAAGTTAAAAACAATAACCAAGATCCTTCCAATACCCCCCCCACACACACACTCACTCACACACTACTACATTCCTCATATTTTCAAACAAAATGTCCATTCAAATTAGTGAAAGTACTAGTCTCCCAACAGTCTTAAGGATTCTATATTCTAAGCTATCAGATTTTACTTGATTTTTATCTCAAGGGCAATGTGAGCTACCTGGTGAGAGTTGAGGACTAATTTTTTAAATAGAATTCCTAGTAAATGTGCAACAATAAGATTGAGGGGAATCAATATTTGAGTAATTAATAGTTATCCGACAGATGAGAGCTATTTTATTTATTTCTTTGTTGGACAATTCTACTAAGCTTAAAAGAATAAACAGCACCAATCCTGGAAAGAATCCAGTTGTCAAATTGTCCATTTAGGGAAGGGCAGATAAACAAAGCATGGCACATTCAGACTGTTCACTGTTGAAATGTGAAAATTGGGGTTAGGGAGACACTCTACTATTAAGAGTTCCAGTCTCAGTACCCATGATGAGATGCTCACAACTGCCCCACCCACCAGCTGCATAGAAGCCGATATCCATCTCTGGATCCTCCATTGAACTTTGAGGCAGGGTGTGGTGTGCAAATGTACAGATACATACACACAGAAACACACTCACCACACACCCAATTAACAATTAAAATAAATGTTTTATAAAGTAGTGAACTCTACCACAATGTTAGATGTTATGATAAGTAAACGAATTTAAAAGAAGAGACAAATATTCTCTAATTCCAATTGTATAGGGTATTCCTGTTTTCGGAGTAGTCAAAACCTTACAGATGACAAATTGTGTGTGGGTAGTCAGTGAAGGTTTGTTGGGATGGAGGCAATGAAGAGTTATGATTTAACACAGTCTCACTGTTATTAGATGAGAATAAGTATTATTGTGGCAATGCACAGTAGTGATGTCTTTGTGACACGAGGACTATGTCTGACACAACTGGAACAGGCCTAACATGGGAAAGGGAGAGATGTCTCAGGAGGTATGATCAGGTGCTGCTGTCGCAAATGACCTGAGTTTGTTCCCAGCAGCCACCTGTAACTTTAGCTCAAGTGATTTAATTGCCTTTTCTGGCACCTGTCTACACATGGGGCACACATTTAAAACAGATGAAATGTTAAATATTGCAGTTATTGTTTTTTAGTTTTTTTTAATTAATTTATAAAAGTTTCCACTTCTGCCCCTCCTCCCAATATCCTCCCATTCCCCCCACTCCCTCTCCTCCTTCCTCTTCAGCCCTAAGAGTAGTCAGGGTTTCCTGCCCTGTGGGAAGTTCAAGTTCCTCCCCCCTCCCTCCAGGTCTAGGAAGGTGAGCATCCAATCAGACTAGGATCCCAAAAATCCAGTACATGCAGAGGAAACAATTTTTAGTGCCATTATCAATGGCTTCTCAGACAGTCCCGGGGCCAGCCACATTCAGAGAATCCGGTTTGATCACGTGCTCATTCAGTCCCAGTCCAGCTGGCCTTGGTGAACTCTCATTAGATCATTCCCCTTGTATCAGTGGGTGAACGCACTCCTCACGATCCTGCCTTCCTTGTTCACGTTCTCCCTCCTTTTGCTCCTCATTTGGACCTTGGGGGCTCAGTCCAGTGCTCCAATGTGGGTCTCTGTCTCAATCTCCATCTATCGTCGGGTGAATGTTCCCTCTGATCCTGCCTTCCTTGCTCACGTTTTCCCTCCTTCTGCTTCTCATTTGGACCTAGGGAGTTAAGTCCAGTGTTCCAATGTGGGTCTCTTTCTCTATCTCCATCCATCGCCAGATGAAGGTTCTAAGATGATATGCAAAATATTCATCAGTATGGTTTTGGGCCACGGCCAGTTCAGGCACCCTCTCCTCTGCTGTCCAGGGAACAATCTGGGGATCTCTCCTTGGACCTGGGAACCCTTCTAGAATCAAGTCTCTTGTAAACCCTAAAATGACTCCCTTAGTTGAGATATTAAAGATCTTTGAGCCTATTATTCGTGATCCTAGAGAAGCTAAATAAGAAGGTGAACCTGAAGAAAGTTATGTAGTTATCCTCCTGGATATTGGAAGTAGACAAGAGTGCCAGGCAACCTTGGGTGCACGGGGTGGGGGGGGTGGACGGAAGGGGAGAGGGTTAGAGAGAAGGGAGTAGGGGAGGATTGGGGAAAGCTTAGGGGATTGGGATGGGGGGGAAGGAAGAAGGGGGGAGGAAAGAAGGATGGATATGGGAGCAGGGAAGTATATATCGCAGTTATTGTTTTATAGCTGTTAAAAATGTTGAATTGTTTTCCATGGTTACAAAATGAAAGGAACATTGAATTGGTGTCAGATAAACAAATTCATTAGTTTCAGCGCAGTCACTGTCAGTTCTGTGACCCTTAGGAAACCTCTCAAACTCTAATAGCCCTTTTTCCATACAAATATGAACCTGAAAAGCAGTCTGTCAAAGTGAAGAACTAAGGAGGATCTTCTGCACACAATGCTAAGTAAAGCTTCTCACTTGCCTAGTTTTGATTAATCATTAAAAAGCAAAGGGACTATGGTGGTTGAAAGAAAATGTCCCCTATAGTCTCCCAGGGAGTGGTAATACTATGAGATGTGGCCTTGCTGGATTAAGTGTGGCTTTGTTGGAGGAAGGACGTTTCATTGTCACGTCCAGTAGTCCCAGATGTAAGACTCTCGGCTACCATGTCTGTCTGCATGACAGCATGTATCGTACCATGACAAATGCACTAAACATCTGAACTGTCAGCCAGCCCCAATGAAATGGTTTCCTTTATAAACGCTGCATCTCTTCACATCAATACAAACCCAAACTAATACAAAGACTATATGAATTAAAAGCCAAGTGATAACTGGTGAGCTGGCTTATCAGGTAGAGTCACTTGTCACCAAGCCTAATGACTTATGTTTGATCCCCAGGAACCACATGATGAAAGGGGGGTAACTGACTTCCTAGCATCATCCATGGAACTATGACCCATGGTATGTGTGTGTGTATAAAAACACATTAAATAAGGTAATAAATAAAAATTTAAAGTTGTTTAAAGACAAAATATGTCATATTTATACTCAAAGTTGGAAGTGACTCAAGCAGATATTAATGATGACTGTATACACTGTACAAAATAGGATAAAAGATGCCTGCAATATGAAAGAAAGATGGATTATTTTAAATTGTGTCCCATCCCACACCTCAGCTTTACTATATTGCTTTTAGAGGCAAGCTTATCCTTTTGTAAACATGGTGTTACAGTCTAGGGTTCTGGGTCCTTTCCTCTGTTGATAAAATGAGCAAAAGTCAGGGAAAGTTCCATGCAAACAAAAAACAAGGTTTAATCGCAAACTGTATAGACTTTTTGGATAGAGTAAGCATCAGAGTTGGGAGTTCACTGGTGTCAAGGGAGTTTCAGGTTTGTCTTGATTTCAACTACTTCCTCCCAGTTACCCTTTTCCTCTACTCTATTAATCCTAAAGTGTTTAAGTACATTTTCCAACAAGGGCTTAAGTCTCCCACTTCTGCTACATGTGTCTGATATGGTCCCCTGTCTTTGTACACAAACTTGGAAGCAGCCATAATAGGGACTCTACCTTAAGACATCGGTACAGAAATGCCTTACTATTATGAACTGAAGAATGAACAAATTAAAGTAACTGAATATTATATTTTCAAGGCTTTTAGCCTACTCTGACCTCATATCTCAATCAAGCAACTTTAAAACTGAAGATGTATTTTATGTATTTTCAGAGGATTTGGTCCATCAATAAGGGGTATGAATGGAAGAGCTAGGAAGCAGAATGTTAAAAACATGAGAGGAGGTGAGACACAGGACCTCGTCCTGGTGACTTACTTCCCCTAGCTTGGCCTCACCTTTTTGTCTTTTACCACCTGCTGGTAATGGCATCATATGAATTCATGAGGATTAATTTAGACTGGGGATTTAACTTAGTGGTAACATACTTCCATAATGCATACAGCTCCCTCAGGTCAATCCCTAGCATCACAAAAATGATGTGGATAGAGGTAGCTAGCTAGCTAGGTAGAGATTTGTTTATTGTTGTTCAGTATGGATCAGAGAATGATCTATGACAGCCATAATTCGAATTTTGAATGAGTAAGTTTATGAAACATATAGGAAACCCAAGTGAAAGATCAATAACAAGTGATGTATAGATGATTTAATAGATAGACAGATACAGATGAATGGATAGACAGCAAACAGCATCAAATATTGTGATCAAAAAACCCAGAAGAAATCAATGGGAAAATCCCACTGAGGCTATCACCTGGAGTTTATGCTAGGGAAAGTTTTAGGACAGAGCAGTCTCCTGTCCAATGAGGATTCAAAGTGAAAGAACTTTTAACAACGGGTGGAAGTGACTCCATAAAATCTGGTGCTCACAATATCGAGGAGGGGCTGACTGGAGAAGTTGAGGCTGTCTCCTGGACTTCTCAACTGAGCTTTCCTTCTCCCTATGGTTCAGTTTCCCGTGGCTGACCTCACACTTCCTCCTTCTTCCTCTGTATCTTGGAATCCAGTCACATCCACTAATAGAAATGGTTCATCTCTGGCTGTTTTTAAGTACACAATAGATTTTTTTCTTTCCTCAAGTTATTTTATTGTTTTCTTTCTTCTCTATCACAGAAATGGGGGGCATGGGGCATATGATTCCCAGGCAAGGGGTGCTAGAGCACACTTTGAGGCAAACATGTTTTGATCCAAAATGGGGGCCAGGTGGCAGTGCCACTTTATGAGCTAGCTTCTTGGTGAGCTTAAATGACATAGGACAGTTTAACAGTTAAATGGATATTATTTTTTGTGATTTAATCTTCTCTGAAAATGTCAACACAGGCATACACCAAAGCATGACCTCTAAATTCCCTAAGTGTTTCTCAGTCCATTCAAGTTGACAATAGCGATTGTCACAAATATTGTTTTTACTTGAATGACATGAAGACTTCAGAAGAACTTCCCTTAAATTAGGTGACTGACATTTCAAATAACCATTCTTTCAAATGCTTTTCTTTCTAGGTGTT
The DNA here is from genome assembly GCF_982192425.1 of Myodes glareolus. Classification (NCBI taxonomy): domain Eukaryota; kingdom Metazoa; phylum Chordata; class Mammalia; order Rodentia; family Cricetidae; genus Myodes; species Myodes glareolus. The sequence goes on along the minus strand of NC_142047.1, from coordinate 63,434,205 downwards.
TTGTCAAATATTTTGCCCTTTTCTTTGGCTATTGGAAAGGTCAGGGTTGTACTTTAGATTCTGCATTGACTTACAATAGGGAGAGCTTTCTTCGAATCAATTCTGGTATTTCATTTTTGTTTGTCACTGGTATTATATCATTTTTCATTTATCCATATAGATAGATAGATAGATAGATAGATAGATACCCACAGTAAATGCCAAATTATTAGTAGTTATATACATTCTTATGTATTTTTGAAACTATCTCACTTGTCTTGTAGCAACAAATATTTTCATATTTCTGCACACATACATCATGAGACATATGAAGACTACACTGAAACAAAAGCAAAATAGAATCAGGACCATTGCACAGAAACGAGCGCTTTTCACATTGCCTGGGTCAGAGAAGCAACAGAAGGAGGGAATGAGCAAAGCATCATTGTGAAGAATATGGAGATTAAACTTCAATGTTTCTGTTGCTGTAATTTCTCAGAGTCAGCCTTACTGATCAGATGGATGTTCACTAACTCACCTTACTCTGAAGCAAGAAAGTATACCATTATATGAAAATAATGCAGATAGACATTACTCAAATGAAGACATATAAATGACTAATCGTATCTGGAAAGAAGCTAAATATAAGGGACATTCAAGTTAATGCCACAGTTAGGTTAATTTCTTATACCTGTTAAGATGGTTGTTATCAAAAAAATGAAAGATGAACAGGGAAGATGGCTCCTTTAGCAAAGGATTCGCAGCCGAAACATAATGACCAAAGTTCAGATCCCAGGCACCTGAAGAATAAAATCTTTAGGCATGCTGGCATTCACCTATAATCCCAACCCTGGGAAGTGGAGACAGGGAAACTCCTGGGTCTTGTGAGTCAACCAGTCTAGCCAAATGAGTGAAGTCCAGGTTCAGTGAGAGACTCTATTGTAGGTACCAAGGTCTTTTTCCCTTCTTCCTGGCGATTCGCAGGGCCGTGTGACCTTCGGCTCCCTGGAGATTCTGCACTAGCACTGGCTTGAGGGGATAGCTTAGGAAGAACCTGGCTCTCTTTGTTATGGTGATTCTACCTGTAATCAAGGTTCTAGCAGTGGGCTCCACACACCTGGCCCCTCCCAGCTGATTCTGCCTGAGGCGCCAGGGCCTTTAATCCCCTTCTCCTGCTCCTGATGGGAGGAGGCCTTGCCCTTTCAATCCTCCTTGCCCACTGGTATAAATACCTGACTTGAGCTTAATAAAGTGGCCATTTACTCTTGGTAAGTGAGCAGCTCTCTTTTTGTGTGTGTCTGTTTTAAACCCTCAGGACAATCGTCCATTCTCGTGGGCCCAAGTACAGGAAGGCGCGCGCCTGGATCGGGTGTGGGTATCCACAGAAGCGGCGGGGTCCAACAGATGGCGTCCCTTGGATCGGCCTTGAAGAAGAACTGAAGAACTGTGTCCTGCTGTCAGTGGATCCACCACGAGAAACCCAAAAGAGGTGAGGCTTCCCCCACGATCCGGAATCTGGCCAGTTTTGTAGTGTGCAATTGTGCACATGTGATAAGGGGGTGAATAGCTTGATGTGTGAAGTATGGGTGCTGAAAGGTCTGATCCGGAGCTGAAGACCAGTGGGCAAATCAGCTGCTAATTTCATAAAGAGACTAGGCACCAGGATTAAATGACACTGCACTAGAGACTGCTTAGACTAATTTAAAGCTTAGTCCCTGGCTCTCACATGCAGGGAACTTTAATTTTTGCACAAGAGCACAGGCTGGGAGCAGTTAGCTCCTGGCGGGAATCCGTTCCCAAGGCAACAGGGCCAATGTAACTGGTGACTAGCAAAGTAAATAGCCGAGGGCCCATATAGGTGCGGGCCTCGGGCTGAGAGAGGATTAAAGATATATTTGTAAGTTCTATTAAGAGTTTTTAAGTAACAAAAGAACAGCTTCACAGAGCTTGTCTTTCAGGGAGACTAGAAAGCTCCCATGCATGTTTGAATGCGGGTCACAGGACCGTACTGGGCCCTTCACTGTGGCTGAGGTTCTGCAAGGTGCACTTAGGTACAGAGAAACAGGCTGCTGGATGGCGCAGGGAGGAGCGCAGGCAGCCGCCAGGCCCTGTCTATGAGCGGCGGGGCCATTACAGACAGGCCAAGGAGGGTAAAACACAGCGGTGTGCCAGTACATTCAGCCACGGGTGCAAACTCGTCCAGGAGACACGGCCGCGCTGACCAAACGCAGAAAGGCAGTGGCGCGTATGCTGGCTCCCTCGCCCAAGGAGGCCGATGAGTGGCGGGCCGCAGGAAACTGGGGCAGGGCACAATGCCGGTTATGGCGGTGCCTGAGCAAAGAGATAAAAAAGAGAGTGCTAGGTGGCTGAAAAAAGTGACAATAGCCTGGCCTTAGTGGTACAAAAAATAGTTAAAATCCACCCGCCAAAACTCAGGTGACAGTTTGCAGTCGGAGCGGAGCGGGTCTGTGTCCCGCTCCCCGCTGTGCAGCGCAGCTTCAACAGTTTTAAGTGGAGACTGTGATAGATTCAAAGGTTTTACAGACCCAAAAGAGGTTAGCTAAATCTTGGGATGGTTTGTTGTCTAATTTTCTAAAAATCCAAACTGTGCCAGTTTGCATTTCCACCAGTGGTGGAGGAGTTTCTCTTAAGTAAAGTTATGAGCAGTATTTAATCTTAATCATGTTTAAGGGATAAGATAGAGTCAAGAGTCATTTTGATTCACACTTCTCCAATGATTAAAGATGTTATATTTGAGGATTTTTTAAATGTCTTTCAGTTATTTTTAAGTTTGTCTATTGAGAGTTTTCAGTTTAGGTTTATTGCATATATTTTAATTTTATTAATTGCTCTTTGGAGGACTAATTTATGGAGTCCTTATATTTTTTATATGGATTGATGACTGACAAAGATTTCCATATCTGTAGCCAGATATGTCGATCCTATTAATTATTTCTCTAATGTTGGCAGGAGGCAATGTGCCCCCATAAAGATAACAATTTTTATAATTCTGTCCAGTTATGTAAATGCTCACGTACTGGATCAGATAATTATTTTCTGCCCCTGGTAAAGTTCCAGGTGGAACTGATTCTAAAAGATGTTTTGGAGTTGACAATTCAGCCCAGTTCAAAACCTGCTATGATGGTGCAGGCCAATAAAAAAATGATGTTTTGAGGTTGGTTAATTCAGCCCAATATTTAGGCCGGTTGCAGTGGCACAGGCCAATAGAATTTGCTCCTTGGAGACAGAGACCTACAGATCTCTATATGTCCAAGGCTTGCTTGGTTGTAGTTTAGATCCTAAACAGCTAAGCACATTGCTCCCAGAGACTGACGAGGGGAGCCAATTTCAATGGCGCATGCAGGCAGGATTTGCCTCAGCTAGCGTCTGGCATGGTCCAGGTCATGTACTAATGTACATGGTCCGGACCGGGTTTTGATTTGGGGAAGAGGAGCGGTTTGTGTGTTTTCACAGGATGCAAAGCACCCCATCCCTGAGCAATTGGTGTGGACCGTGGATTCCTCTGTTCAGAAACCTGAGGACGAGGCGAGATCAAGAGATCCCTCGGACACGGCGGTGGAGGCTGCGGTGGAGTTGGCAGATTCCTGAGAGATGATCCAGCGCCCGATTTTACCCCTTTCCCAGCTTTCTGTCTTGCTCTGCCTTGATCTGTCCATTTCAGCCAAGGCTGCTTGACCCCCTGAGGGGAAAATAGCTACTTCCCCTGCCTTGTTTGCAGTGTTGGGTGCTCAAGGCTAAAACCTTGCCAGATAGACAGAATTACCATAACAATTAATTTAAATTCACAATTGGACGCTGTAGTTAATCTTTACAACTGGGTGTGGATTTTGACCTCTGCTGCTCGCAGGTTAAGATTTTGCTGCTTTTTCTCGGACCCCGGAATACAAAATTGCTAATTGGCTCTAATTTAGTTTGACTAGTCATACCAGGGGTCCCATTTACCGGTGCTGTAGCCCTACTCAAGGGGCTCTATTCTGAGCCAACGTTTCAGATATTGTGCAAGCACTGTCTCGTCCAGGAATGCATATGTGTATGTACGCTGGAGCGTCTTCACCTGGCCAATGGCTTCAGGTCCACCCCGGCCTGGCCCTAGTAGGCGTTCGCCTTGGAGTATCTTTCAGCATAAAACCGGCTGAACGTTTTGGAGGATGGCATTAACCAGAGATGGGTCTAGATCACTGGGCAGGCTTTTCCAATCTAAGACATGGGAGACGCCTGGACCTGAGGCGTCATCCTGACGACGGATCCGGATTTGTCCTGGCTGGTTCCCGGTGACGCCTAAGGCAGGTTTTGTCATCATATTTTATATATATTTAAAGGGAAACTTGTAGGTACCAAGTTCTTTTTCCCTTCTTCCTGGCGATTCGCAGGGCCATGTGACCTCCGGCTCCCTGGAGATTCTGCACTAGCTCTGGCTTGAGGGGATAGCTTAGGAAGAACCTGGCTCTCTTTGTTATGGTGATTCCACCTGTAATCAAGGTTCTAGCAGTGGGCTCCACACGCCTGGCCCCTCCCAGCTGATTCTGCCTGAGGCGCCAGGGCCTTTATTCCCCTTCTCCTGCTCCTGATGGGAGGAGGTCTTGCCCTTTCAATCCTCCTTGCCCACTGGTATAAATACCTGACTTGAGTTTAATAAAGTGGCCATTTACTCTTGGTAAGTGAGCAAGGTCTTTTTTTTGTGTGTGTGTGTCTGTTTTAAACCCTCAGGACAATCGTCCATTCTCATGGGCCCGAGTACAGGAAGGCATGCGCCTGGATCGGGTGTGGGTTTCCACAATCATTATCAAAAGAAACAAAAGGATCCAACTTGTCAGGAGCATTTACAGTGGTTTGTCCCTGGGAGCAGTGATCTCCAGAGGAGACTGTCTTCTGCAGTGCTTTTTTAGTCTCCATGTATCAGCTACAGGCAGCTCACTTCTGTGTCTCTCTGATTATGTTTAACCCAGGGAAGAAAATAATGGATGAAGACAGTAGTTACCATGTACTTATGGTCCTTGTCAAGAAATTCCTGTTGCTTGGAGACATTTTGAGCAGAAAATAACATTTGTTTATCATCTCGTACCCTGCAGTTACAGTAAGTTATCCTTGTTTCAAATTATATATATACACATGTATGTATATAGGTATTATATATATATATATTTATATAATTTGTTTATAGATATTCCATGTATGTTATGTGGTAGAATTGGAAAAATAGAAATTTTATCTCAAATTAGGATTTGGGTATTATTATCTGTTTGAATAGAAAATATCTAGTAACGGTAAAAAATAGTAAGATAAAATTTTGTGACACTATTGATGACAAACATTAAAAGGAATTCTTTCATGAATAAACTCATTATAACCAAGCTCATGTAGACTCATATTCATTATTATGGTGTCTGCATGCATACAATGTTTCAATGACAAATTACCCTGTCTGTAAACTACAGATGTTTCAAACCAGCATGGAACAGGCAGCTATAATTTAAACATTTATTATTCAGTATCTGATTACCCATGGAATCTGCTGGTGTTGTAGCTGGTAATTTAGGACTTCAGTAGATTACTTTTATAATATCTAATATAGTGCAAGTGCTTTATAAACAGTGTTATAAAGATAAGGATAAGGAAAATACACAGTGAATTCGGACATTAATAACCAGCCTCTCTCATGTCCCTTCCCTTCCTTCTCCCAAAGTCATCTCCACCTCCAGTCATTACCACCTCTGCTTTCATGTATTCTGTTGTCCCTAACCTCCTCCTTACAATGTCTTTTCATCATTCTTTGGTCCCTTTTAAGATTTTTGGCCTCTACTCTCACTACCACCAAAATATATATACACATTGGTACTTAGAAACTAAGTACTCATATGAGACAGAGCCTGAGCTTTTTGTCCTGCTGCACTTTGATTACCTAACTTATTATTATTTTTTTCAGTATTATTCACTTTCCTACAGATTTTGTAATTTTATTTTTCTTTATGGATGTGTAAAATTCCACTGTGTATGTGCAGCAAATTTCCCTTATCTATTCATCTGTTTATAGACATCCAGCTCTTTGTGATTGTGAACAGTGCAGCAATAATGTGATGAACAAGTATGCTTCTAGTAGGATATGTAGGTTTTTGACTATATACCCAGGAGCAATTTCAGAACATTAATTACAAGAATAAGTGAAAGAAGTTAAAGATGTATAGTTTATGTTATGATAGAAAATGTACATGAAGACAATATTTGTTAAGGAACAAGGCAATTTCATTAATCAGACATTTTCACTGTAAAAATCAACATAAAGAAAACAGTACCTTTCTTATTTTGAATCAAATAGCAAGTTCGCTACTAAAATAGCTGATTACATATTTTCATGATATTTATCAGTGATTCAATGATTTAGCTTAATCGTACAAATCAAGAGAAATCAACATTATTGGGAACTTATCAAAGGTGATGAAAAATATTGAGTGATACCATGTCATCTAGTGTTTTATTTGTACTAGGCACAAGCTACAGATTCTATTAATCTCAGATTCTCAGAAGACTGAAGAAAGGAGCAAAGGTATTTCCAATTAAATCAGATTATAATATGTGATGTGATAGGTTAAATAGGTGTTTGGTTGAACTTTTCCCATACCCAGTAGACCCCAAAGCCTTCTTTCTACCATGTGTCAGACTGTCATGGAGTAAAAGCTGCATTTTAATGGTTATAATGTATTTCCATGTTTTGAGGTATCAGTGATGTAATATCTGATGTCAAATATTTTTCATTGGTCCCAAATTCTCATCAGAAGTTTTATGATTTCATGACAATTGTTGTGAATAACTATGCTCAATATTTATTACACTTAGGCTTGATGCATGACAACTGATCAGTTTTAGACCTTTCCAAAGAATTGCTGTCAAAAATACTGTGGGGAAGAGTTATCCCTTCTCCTTCTCAGGTTCTATAACTGGCCCTATCAAACACCAGGCAGGAATCACTGCTTTGACTGATGCCAAAGCTGACAATTTTCATGACCTAATAATTTCTGGAGAATGAGCAAAGGGGCCCTGTGTGTCACACAGGCTAGGCTAAGGCTGCTGCTTGGCTTTTTGTGCTATTGGAAACTGTCTTTTCCCTTGTTCTATTTATTCTTAAATTTTAAATATTTATTTAGAGTGTATGTGCACAAAGACATGCACATGTGTGTGTGTGTGTGTGTGTGTGTGTGTGTGTGTGTGTGTGTGTGGTGCTTGGTGGCAAGAGTCCTTATTTCCTGAGTCATCTTCTTACCTCAACTATATTATCAGATTCCTTCCTCAACTTTTTGAATATTAGGATAATTTACACTTTGATCTTCAGTTTCCTTAACATAAAACAAAATATCAACTACATGGAGTGATTTTGAAAAACATAGATTGCAACAAAAAATGTTCCCAGCACATTTTAGTCTTCATTTATTATTTGTCATGTTCCTTTCTGGATGTCCACTAATACCTCCAGCTTTCCCAGTGGAGTTTGAATAGTAAAGGTTCTTTCAGGCCCATGTGTTTGAACACTGGTCTCCAGCTGGTGGAGCTGTTTAGGAAGACTCTTAATTCTTCAGGAGGTCAAGCCTTTCTAGCGGAAATGGGTTAGTAAGGGTGGAAGTTTAGATATTATATCTCCCCCGTACATCTTCATTTTCTAATTGCTAAGTGCAGATGCAGAGTGACTAGAAGCCTACTGACCCTGCCATCATGCCTTTCCACCAAGATAGATGGTATTTCCTTGAAGTGGATGCTGAAATAAATCCTTGTTCCATTATGATGTTTTGTCATGACAACAAGAATGACTAATACATTCCACTTACTCCAACTTATAGTGGGGTTAGATAGAACACAATTCTCTTTACAGGCAAATTGAATGGCTTGTTTTAAAGGCAGGAATTTATGTAGTCCAGACTGGCCTTGAACTCACTGTGCTGCCAAGGGTGAAAGACCTTCCAATCCTACTACCACTTTGTTAGTGCTGAGATCTTGACAGTTTGTCACTACCCCTGTCTTAGGCAGTGTCGGGAATCAGTATAAGGGCTTTATACTGTGACATATGTGACATGCCAGCCCTGAGCGGAATTTTAAAATGTTAAATGTGGAACAGTGAAAATGAGTGGATGGGGTCCAGAGAAATGGCTCAATGCTTAAGAACATTTGTTCTTGCAGAGTTCCCAGGTTGGCTTGCTACAACCTATTGGCAGCTCACAACTGTTCAGGATT